>NC_138193.1:43933284-44630784 GCF_964194105.1 Spermophilus citellus | reverse complement strand
ATGTGTTTTCCTCATTTTGCAAAAGGGTCCCAGGGACCATGACAACAGATGAAGACACTGCATGGTAGTGACAACTTTTCAACATCTTTTTGAGAGTTCCTCTTTTTAATCTATCTTATACATTGGAATTTTACTTGTAAGAAAAACAGGATGGGTTCTGCTGATGTTAAAGTAACAAATATGTGAGTTTTCCAAAAATAAACAGGTGTTCATTCACCCACACACCTACCTTTTATATCTACTTGCTACACTCTGATCTTTAAGTCACTGCTTAAAAATAATGATCTAAAGCAGTCCATACTTAGAAGTGGTCCTTAGGACAGCAGGTATCTTAAAAGGGAGGCATGTGGACTTCTGTGAGGGAGAAACCTAATATAGGAAGAAACAACCAAGACTCTAAATTAGCTAACACTGTACCTGATGTGTCAGATTTTGATTAACTAAATGTTCTATTTCATCCAGTCACGAGGTATGATGACATAGTTTGTTGAAAAAAAAAGTTATCTCTGGAAATTTAAGCAATACTCAATTCTAGGGATTTTTTTTTTTTTTTGATAGTGGGGATTGAACTCAGGGTCACTCAGCCACTGAGTCATATCCCCAGCCATATTTTGTATTTTATTTAGAATTTAGAAACAGAGTTTCACTGAATTGCTTAGCAGCTTCACTTTTGCTGAGGCTGGCTTTGAACTCATGATTCTCCTGTCTCATCCTCCCAAGCCACTGGGATTTAAGGTCTGCACCACTGTGCCCAGCAGGGATTTTTTTTTTTTTAAAGAATGGTGACAGGGAGAAACTGGTAAACTCCATTTGCAATTAAATTGGATGCTACATAGAGTCACACTGACCACTAGAAATATTATGTAATCCACATAAATGATTTTAGATTGTCTAGTAATCACATTTAAAAAGGCAAAAAAGAAATGGCTGGTGTTATTTTATTTAATATATCCAAAATAGCATTATTATAATGTGAAAGCCACATATGCATAATTAATAAGATAGTTAACAAAGCAAATCTTACTTCATATACCTAACTTTCTTTGCAAATACTTGATCTGATATTTAGATTTCATGAAATTTGCAACTGGAAATGTAAATTCACATGCCTAAATCATTCCAAAGATACTAAGTTTTCTAATTATTAAACCTAATACCATATTTTGAATTTATATTAATTGAATAATACGAGTCTTACTCAAAATTGAGATGGGACCAGAAGGGTTTTAGATTTCAGTTTTCTTTTTCAGATTTTAGAACATATGCATATATATGCATGTGTTTATATGTATCTTTATGTACATATATACTCACATATGTATGTGTATACATACGCACACACACAGATGTTTTGGTGATATGACCCAATTCTATACATGAAATTTACTTATGTATCATATATACCTCATACACTTTGCTTCATGGAAACTAAAAAAAAGAATATCTTGAATAGTTTTGTACCTGAAACAAAATTTGCATACAGTGAAGTACCAGAAAACAAAAGCATCATTATCTCTAGTCCCCAAATGTGGACAAGCTATTATATGGCATCACCATTATTCTTGCCTCTGAATTTCTATGCTACCATTATACAACAATTTTATTATATTTATTCACCTAAGTATTTAACAGTGAAAAATGACATATCATTAATACAGTGAAAAATGACGTGCTGCTGTGTTTTGACCAAAATATTACTGTGCACTGTATTCTTTTTAGGTGAGAAGAAACAGATAACACGAGGGGCCAGGAGGTGAGTCCTCTAGAGATGAGGAGGTATTCTGCTGAATGGCTTTATTACAAATTAATTAATTTAAATTTGGTATATATGACAGCAGAATGCATTTTGATTTATTGTACAATTGCAGCACAACTTTTCATTTCTCTGGTCGTACACAATGTGTGTTTCCTACACATTCATCTGCTTCATTAACAAATTTTTGTGCTAGAAGTCTCTTTGCCTTTAATAAAATAGCATGATTAATTGTTATGATGTATTTCACTCTGATCCTTCAATAATCCCATAACACATGTCCAACATGTTGACTATAGGCACTGTTTAAGTGTTAACTATCTCATTGTCATCATCACTTTTAGCAAGATCACCTTGATTTGGAACCATTTCATCTGCATCACCATTGGTCAGTTTATGGACAACTGGTGCCTCATTATCAATGTTAAAATATTCTTTAATATCTACTGTGCCAGCTGATGAACAGGCTCTAAAGTTATATATTTTTGCATATATAAAGAGGCCAGATATTATTTTTTCCTTACTTGATAGGAAATCCTTCAGGGTTACCACTTACTCATCATGGTGGCTGAACATAGTAGCAGGCAAAAGGTAGTAGCAGCAGGAACAACTATGTCTTAAGTTGCTGTTGCAAGACTGGAGACATCATTTATAGCATCCTTCATGATAAGTTCTTTTTGAAAATATTCCATCCAGGCTTCTGTTCACTGCTACTAGCAAGCTGTTAAAGTGTTTATATTCACTCTTCATTGATCTAAGGATACCCTACTTATATGACTGAATTAATAAAGTCACATTTGGGGGAAAGTATATGGCATAAACATTATTTTCAATAAGAATTTCAACTGGAAGATGAGTAGAATAGATGTCAAGGAATAACAAAATTTTGCAGTTGTAATCCAGTCCATCCTCCCTGCAGGGAGCATAAGACACTGCTATAAAATGCTTGCAGAACCAACCAATCATTTTTTTAGCATAATTACTCCTTTAAAAGAGCAAGAATGCAAGATTTGCTTATCACAGGAAGTTTACACTCAAGTGTGCCTGCTGTATTAGCACATTTCAGCACCATTATTCTCATCTTGGCATCTTTAATGCCCATAGTGTCATTACTTGTAGTCAGTGACTTTCTGAGAGGATAGCACAAAATGGTTTTGTTTCACCATTATTGTGGACTTTGTAGTCATATAAGGTTTTGTTCTCATCAATTAATATCTATACTGTCTCATGATCAGCAGATATTTTATCACCATATTTTTTTTTTGCAAAATTAATGTTTTTTTTTTTTTTTTTTTTTTTTTTTTTGTTTTTTTTTTTTTTTTTTAACTTAAGCTTCTTCAACCAGATCATTGCATATTCTGGCTCATTTCATGATCAGTATAGAATTCAGCAGGTTTGGTCAGCAATTCTGACAAATTAATTCTTTTAATGCATGGTGAAGATCTTTATTTTTAGATATATACACTGTTTTTCTATTTTTTAATTGATTTTTGTTCATCATTTTCAGCTTAGAATTTCAACAGTTTATCTCTGTTTCTTCGGGTCATATATGGTGGTTATTCTAACCCCAAACTCTCCATGTAAGGTCATTTTCTACTACACTGTTGTCCAGTTTCTATAACAGCATATCTTTTTGTGCTATACATAAATATAAATTCTCCTTCTTTTTATTAACATTGTTACCTATTTTGACAATCTCAGTTTTGTTCTTGTTTTTCATGACAGAGCAGTGAATAAGCAAAAAAAAAAAAAAAAAAAAAAGAAACACCTAGTCAAACGCATGGCCTCTTGTGGGCCTTATGGGGACTGCCATGGATGTGTATGACCTGCAGAGTGCCATTTTGCAATACCATGTAGGTATGTTTGTGTGGGTGACATGGGCATGTGTGAAAAAGATATCACAGGTAAAGGGAGGTTTTAGGATCTACTTTTCCTTAGAGATGCTAAATAAACTATGTGTTTTGTGTTTACATTTTGACAATGACCCACAACATAATGTCAGGTATGGAATTTTCCCTTTGTGGAAGCATGACAATGCTCCAGAAGTTCTGGATGTTGGACCATTTTGCATTTTCAGGGTAGAGATGCTGACCTGTACTAAACATTTAATTATTTAGTAACACTAACAACATTTAAATAGTTAATAGCCTCTTGTATTGAACAACACTAACTTGGAGGCACAAATGTCTGTAGATGTTTGAGTAACAATGATAAAAGAATCTGTAATTGTCAATTTTTTATGTCAAAGGACATAAAGAAAAAGATCTGTAGTTCTTATGCTTATTACTAAAAACATTTTGGATTTGGTGGACTTATTTTTTCTGCTTTGATATAGCCAAAGTCTCAGGAATTTCAAGCAGTTTCATTAAATTTTGCATTGCTTAAGGTAGTAACTGGAGATGAAAGGTACATACAAGATTAGAAATAATGAAAAAGTGTCACATATACTTTTACTTGTTTATTTATACTTTTTTTTTTTACCTTAGTAAGCCTTGAAACTTAGCAAGCTATTTATCTTTTATTTTTTATCTCCAAAAAATAAATAACAGCTAAATCTTTCTGCAGAATGGAGTTGTATGATATTTTTTGAATTTCTATTTAAGATATTTACTCCATAAGTAAAATAATACTTTACTCTGAATTTATAAAGTCCTCTTATTTTTAATGTACTATTAAGGGACACTTTTCTTCCATTCTGTGTAGTGTTATTTGATATAGTATCATTCAAAAGAAACATGGAGCTCAGATTGGAAGATGGGAATTTTTCCATTTCATTTACTTCTATATGCATTTCAATTTTCCCATGGGCTACTTTTTTTTTTAGGACAAAATGACTAATAGTATTGACCTGTGAACCATTATGTATGATCTCTGCTTTCATACTAACTTCTCTGCCTTGTTAATTGCTACAGAAATTATGGTGCTAGCACAAACATTTTCCCAAATTCTTGGGTTATTCTTTCAGTTATATAGATTCTTAAACAACATACATTTTATTTCCTTCTGTGTTTATATGTCTTATAGGTAAAATAACATAGAAAATCAATATTTAATAAGAATAGCTAATATTTGAACTTCACATATTATAAGGGAATCACTGTTTAAATGTTTGTCTGGAATAGCTGCTACACTCCCTACAAAAACCAATAAGGGAGGTATCACTAACTATGCAGATGAGGAACAGTGAAGTTAATACATTTTACAGTCTCACATAGCTGACTAGAAATTGATGGGTTCAGGATTTAAATAGGACCATATAATTGTGGGACTTGCATTACAGACCCCAGAGTTGTTACATAAGTCCTATTATAGACAAAGCCATTCTCTAAATTAACTGAAGATCTCACTGGAAAGAAACCGCCAACCTATTCAAAATGAATTTTTTAAATATAAGTGCAGTTAGATTGCATTGTATGGAAATAATAATAAGTAAACTTGATGAGTATAAGAAAAAAAAAGCCTGTAAACAAAAGATTTGCATGAAATTCAACCTTCGAGGAGCCAGAAGGATGAGGTAGATCTTATTTCAGAGGAGGGAAAAGATAAAAAATTAATAAAAGCATATAAATGCATGCCTTTGTGGGTTAATGTGAGAGAACAGCTAATTACATTATAGCAGAGCTATAATTTGGGAAAATGATTATTTTTAAACACTAATTATAATCCAGGTTCCCCTAGAACACTTCTTCCTGTGAGTATCATCTATTATGGATTCATTGGATTTTCTTTCTACCTAAGAAACTGAAGCAACATTAATGAGAGACATAATAAACAGGTGGAGGGTGCTGAAATCCCTCATGACCTTTCCCTCTATGATAATATATATTTCTTTACCATTGTACTTGCTGTCTTTTTTCTTTTTTTAACCCAAGGGGCTGGCACATTGAATGAAGCTATTTTTAGAAATTATATCAATATAGGTATCCAGTGAATGACAATCTTTCTTCACATTGTATAGTCGAAAGTGGCTAAGGTGGGTGTACTTTCTAAGGTTATCAGAACAAGAGCATCCAAAACAAACAGTACACTCAAACTAAAAATGACAGGTTCATTAAATATGAGCTAGTTTTTGAAGGTCTCTTTTTCATAAAAAGGCAATTTTCTAAATCTGCTTGGGAAAATTTACATATATTAAGGTTATAACAAATAATGAAATGAATGAGACAGCTTTTCATAAAACTGATGAAATGCCTAGAATTTAGCATTTTGTGTATCTGATGGTTTGATACTTGAAATATAATAAAATAGAGCCTATTTAATGAAATTTTAAAAAATACTTACTAGTTGTAGTTGGACATAATACCTTTATTTTATTTATTTTTATGTGGTGCTGAAAATCAAACCCAGGGTCTCACACGTCCCAGGCAAGGATTCTAAAGCTGAGCCACAACCCAGCCCCCTAATTATGTAATTGTGATCAACAATCTCATGTCAGTTTTATGCAGAAATCATGCTAATCCCATTATGTTCAATAGGAATCCAAATTAGTAGAGGCAGGAATCGGAGAACATTTTGTATATGTGACCTTTAGTAAATAATTTCCATTAAATTTCACTTCCACAAGTTAATTTGAAGGAGCTTAGTTTAGAATGTGTTGTTGAAGAGATGAAAAGGGCTTGCCAGGCTATAGAAAATGACTAGAGGGCAATGCATAAATCAATCACCAAGATAAAATGTCAGGAAACACAAGGCAGGCTTTCTATGTATTCAGGCCTTATTCAGTATCTTCATTAAAGCCTTAGAAAAAAGAATATAAAGTTGATCTGGTTGCACAAAACTATTTAGGTAACAAAAATGTTTGAATTATTGTACATTCATTTATATTCAAAGAAGGAAAATATTAGAACAACTATTTTGTAAGATATAAGAATGAAGTAGCTGGATTTAAATGCAAGTTTTCAATTTGATGTAAACAAATTTTGATAATATTCATTTGAACTTTCCAAAGATATTAAAAAATAATTCCATGTTGAGTATCCCCCAATACTGTATAAATATATTATTTGATTTGGCAGTCAGGACAATGCCATGCCTATTACGTTAACTGAAAATCAGTATGAATTTCCTTCAAATACATTTGTCAGATGTATCCCTATCTTTATATTTTATGTACCCCTAACCCTGACCCAAAACGAACAATGGAAAAATGGTGAAATCATTCAAAACAATTTTAAGCACACACCAATCTGCTGAGAGCCATAGCTAAGTAAGAATGATGCATGGCAATTTCCTTGTCAGCCTACCCCATGTTGCTTAGAAGGAGGACTCTCCATTGTGGAAATGGGCTTGTTTGAGTAAGGTGACCCAGCTCAAGGACCAGGGTGGATCTGGGTTTAGGGAGGATCCTGCTGGATTAGGGTGGGTCCAAGTTTAGGGTGTATCCTGCTGGGAATAGGGAGTATCCCGCTCCTTGGGTTTAGGGTGGTTCCAGGTTTAAGGTGGACCCTTCTGGGAATAGGGCATATCCTGCTGCCTCCAGGCTCCTGCTCCTTGAGTTCCCATTGAGTTCTCGCGGGATTCAGAGAGTATTTTGGGATGCCGAGCCCAGTGGGACTGTGGATTCTCCCAGAACGTGCTTGTAGAGTGCCGGTGAGAGTTCGGGAATAAAGAATTGCTGTTTGAATCTACAAGGCTGTCAGTGGCTCGTGATTTTGTGCCCAGCCAGACTGCGGCACTAATCTCTTCTTAAAAACAAAACAAACAAATATAATAATAATAATGATAATGATAATGATGATGATGATGATGATAATAATAATAATAAAACAGAATCCACAAAAATAAAATAATTGTTCAGCTAAATAATTTCATTTGATATCTGGAGATTTAATGCCTGCAAACTCTTGGCCTAGGATTAGGTACTGAAAATACAAAGATGGAAGACAATTCTCAACTTATATGAAAATGAATTCATACCTGTAGTAAATGAAAAATATTCAAAGTTTTTTCTTTCTTTTCCTACACTGTGGATTGAACCCAGGGGTACTTAATCACTGCTTTATCACTAAGGTACATCCCCAACCCTTTATAAAAAATATTTTGTTTAGAGACAGGGTCTTGCTGCATTGCTTGAGCCCTCATTGATTTTCTATGTCTGGCTTTGAACTCAAGATCCTCCTGCCTCAGCCTTCTGAGCTGTTGGGATCACATGTATGCACTGTAAAGGTAAAATTTCTAACCTGATTCTAAGCCAAAAAGCCTGAGTTAAAGTGTAAAAGACCGGGCATTGTAAAGTTTCTAAACTGCAAGGCCTGGGTTAAAAAGTAAAAGACTAGGTATGGTTAAAATTCCTCTGCTACCCCAGAACCTGTAATCCCTGTAGCTGTTAGGACAATACCCGAATTTCCCAGTAAATATTCCTCCTGATCCTCTGGTTGTTTAATAGCCAAGGGCTCTGAGTAGCTGGGCACGTAGGCATCCAGGCCCCAAAACCAATCAGTTTGAATGTGTACCCCGCTTAGAAGTGACCAATCACCCCTGCCCAGCCTGTTCCCGCCAATGAATGTACTAATCATGTCTCAGAGTTGTTGTTCAATTTTCCCGTGCCTCATGATGATTTGTTCCGATGTATGCAAAGCCCCCCACCCTCTCCAAAAAGTGTACTTAAGCTCTGCTTGACCTCTGCTCTGGGCTCTGGGCTGCTCTATCTTCCTGAGTGAGCCTGGAACCTCAGCATGCTGAATCAATAAATCCCCTTTGCCAATTGCATGAAGTCAGTCTCTTGTGTGGTCTCCTCCTCTGACGCTTTGCCGGACCCTTACAGCGTCACCACACCTGGCTTCAGAGTCTTCATTAGAGGGATCAGCATTGTAATCTTGACACTTTTGCTCTCTCATGCCCTTTCCAATTAATGACTTCTTTGGAAAGCTAAACTGGTTACCCAGACTATTCCTTTTGTTTCTTGAAAAGAACATTCTCCTGAGGTGCTTCAGATGACATATCTGCAGTTCTCAGGAGTTTATAGGCCAGCAAGGGAGAGAGTTGCCTCTCCTGGGTGACTTAGCTAAAGCATCTACATAGTATTAAACAAATTTTCAATTTTTATCTTTATGTCCAAAGAAAAAATGTGCACAAACATTAATGAATTACAAATAACTGCATAGGTACACCTTCTGCTCTTCAGGACACTAAAACTACACCAATTTAACTAGTGCTTTAAAGGAGAGACATTATAGAAATAGTTTGATTTTTATTCTAGAGAACACTGCCCTATTTCCTGACATAAAAAGAGGAAAAAAAAGTAAAAGGTGGGAAGATTGATTTGGTTAGCTTTATTGTCATTGTGACCAAAAGACCTGAGGAGAAAACAAAGAGGAGGAAAAATTTATTTTGGCTTTCAGTTTTAGAGGCCTCAGTCCACTGATGACCTGTTCTATAGTTCTGGGCCTGAGGTGATGCAGAGCATCATGGCAGAAGGGCAAGAGGAGGAAAGCAATTCAGGAAGCAGGAAGTAGAGAGAAAGAGAGCTACATTCACCAGTAACAAATGTAAACCCCAAAGTCGTACACCCAGTGACCTACTTCCTCCAGTCACCCCCATCTGCCTACAGTTACTGCCCAGTTAATCCATGTCAGTGGAATTAGTGTATTAATTCACCAATTAGGTCATACCTCTCCTAATCCAATCATTTCAACTCTGACAATTCTTTCATTGTCTGATACGTGAGCTTTTGGGGAGGACGTGTGATCTCTAAATCACTATGGCAGACAATTATGAGCCTGAGCTTTAGATTTGGAGAGATTATTTCCACATCTATGTAATTGTTTGCCTATTTCACTGCTGGACACATCAGGAAAAGTCAAATCATTCACATATTCACAGAATAACTTTAAAAATATGCTGTATTTGAGGCAATATTTTAATAAAATTAAAATGGCTAATTTCTCAGGATTATAGAAATGATACAAGTTAATCATTTATAAAACAAGTCAAAGCAGATAATTGAGGTAGAATGTAAAAGTTTATACTGAAAATCTGTGCACTCAGATAAATATTAGTGCCATTTTTTTGTGTGTAATCATTCTTTAATAGCTATGAGTAAGCATAGATTCATAGCCAAATCTATAACTTTAACAAGGATCATATTATTCCAGTACCATAGTAATTTACTGATAGTGATTTGTTAGTGCCCTCTTTCTTCCTTCTGCTCTTCCAGCTCATGAAATCCCATAGGCCACACATTCTACATATTCAAAGTTAAAACATCATTCTCCACGACAGTCATGTTATTTATTTTAATGCTATCATATATTACAATGCACATTTATTTGTTTTTTGTTTTTTTGTTTTTTTGTCTTAAACACAGTTCTTGGAATTTCTTTAGGCTAACTAGTCAAATGCTAATTCTCTATTTTTAACAAATATATAGAGATATATGGTTGGGTATAGTGAGAAGTAGTGTTTCATTTTTAATTCAGTTTCACTTTCCTGGTTTCTAGAGAAAGCTCCACAGCTTTCAGGAGATATGTTACACACTGCTTCTTCGATTGTTTATTTATGTCTTTGTCTTTATTTTTCTCCCATGTGCTTCACTGCCATTTTTCATAATTTTTCAAATCTTTGCTAAAATCATTGTTTTTATTATTTCCCATATGCATGGAAAATATTTTGTATCCTATTATATGTATTTTTAGTTTCTGATTGACAGACATTGTACAACAAAAGTTTAAATGTTAATAGTCACTAATAATTAGGTTTCTGAAAAAATGTTATTTTCTTTGGGCACTAACACTAGTAAGTGGCCACTCTGGGCAAATGTAGAAATTACAAAGAACATAATTCAGATATTAGGAAAGCACCATCAGACTTTTATACATATAGATTAGCATAAGCACAAATTTGGGCCGAATTTCACAAAAATTTATACAGAAAGGTGGAACAGAGGAAAATAAAGACTTCTTTGAGGTACCATATGATTGTCTTATGCACAGCTTGTAGGACACTGTTGAAATTATTTTGAAGATTTTTAAGGTCAGAGGCCCATGAGCTTGCATTATAAAATAAAAAAAAAATTCCCTATTTTTAAAAAACTATACCTACTGTATTTGTAGGTCAACAATTATACAAGAAGGCAACAGCCTAATTTAACCCTAAAAGTTGTTTTCAAAGGTGTTTCAAAGATATTTGCTAAGCTGTTTTATGCAATAAATTATTTATTATTGTATGATTCATTCATTCCTAAACCATGGCTTATAAACACATGACTAAGTAAGCATCATTTTTATAAACTGTTTTCATGTCTTGATGTATAACATGAAATAAGTTGAAATAAGCAAATATTTGTGAAATTATTGTTACAAGTTTTAAAAAATGCAATAAGCAATGAGGCAAGTTGGTGGCTTCAAAGTTGTCATTCTGTGATAAGCAAACTTGAAATTTTAATGTAGTCACATTTACAAATTACCCTTCTAAATGTAGGCAAGGGATTTGCACATTTAAAGAATTATGAATTATTGAAAAAGTGCTAAGGGCTAAATTGGCTAAGAGTGCATTCTAAGTGGGCAATCAGGGGCTCTGTCACACAAAATAGTTTAGAGCCAAAGGTGAATTATTTTCAAAAGTGAAACTGAAGAGTCAGTTGAATTGCAGACCATTGTACATCCTCTGCCAACACATTTTTTCATGACTTATAACCTCATGTTGGGAAATGAATAGGTTGCTTTAGGACAATATTAGAAAGTATCTCACCAATAAGATGATGAATCATAGAGTGGACATGATGTTTCTAATGGTGACTTTCTTCTTCTGTTCTTAAAGTTTATCATAAGATAATCCATCTTCTAAGTTTAAAAGCTACTACAAAAAGTTTGTATTTTTGAACTTGCAATGATCAATAGCTATGAACCCTTTTCCAATTAAATTATTTTATGAGTAATTTGAAATTTTCAACCCTAGAGAATGGCATGGGAATGAAAGAATTAACAATTAAATTTGCAGTCTAATGACTTAATCTTCATAAATACCTTTTTAATTGTTTTTAAATTTGATATAGATTCTTTTTGGACTGGGTTGCCAGAGAATACTGAAGTGAGTACATAACAAAAAGACAGTTAGAAAAACACGGAAAGGGAAGAAATGAAGTTATCTTTAGAAAGATTTAGTCCCAGAAAAGCTTGGAGATCAGCTCAGGTGTTATTTGTATTACTCGAGAGGACATTAACAGGGCTCCGTGTGTGTGTGTGTGTGTGTGTGTGTGTGTGTGTGTGTGTGTGAGAGAGAGAGAGAGAGAGAGAGAGAGAGAGAGAGAGAGAATTGTGAGGGAAGGGAGTCAGAGATATAGAAGGCTAAAATGGACACATTTAGTTATCACTAGACCAATCCATTACCACAGTGTCAAAATAATAATGGGTCAGGAGGGAAAATTAATTATTGGAAGCAGGAAGTTTGAAAGCCTGGAAAGTATATTAGTCAGTGGGTTAAATTAGTGAAATAAAGCAAAATATTCATAAAACTAGGAAAAGACTGTAAAATAGTAGAGCTGAAAGTTTGGAACATAATAATAACTCTTCCAATAATATCCATTATCTGGAATTACTCTGGTGCACGAGTGACAGTTTCTTAAAGTGACATCATGGCCTTGGGAAATTAGACCTAAGTAATTACACAAATTCATCCAATGATAGATACTTCATAAGTTTTATAGATGCCAGCTTTGCTTTGCCACAGGTATGTATCTCTGAGACTGAAATTGCCATTAATAAATTCTTACATTAAATTGGTAATCACCACTATTTTCATTAAGTTTAATAGCATGAATTATTATGCACCTCATCTGAATTATGTCATTTCTGACACTGAAATATTGAAATTCTTAATTTTCACAACAGTAGTAAACTGCCATAAAAATTTTTCATTTACAAAGAATACTTTGTTTTAGGAACTTTATATGCTTTACTTTTTCATAGAAAAACACATTAAAACTTGATAGAACTTTAGTTCAGACAAATAGTTACTCAGTCTGAAAAGAATTTATTCCCCAAACTTTGTTTCTAAGTAGGGTCTTGAGTTTATTGTTCTATAACATCAAAAGCTCAGCAAAGATCCATATTAAAAATAAAAGGAGATTCAGAAAGTGTTGGCATAAGCTCTCAGAGAAGAATGCATAACAAGCAAAAATGGATATGGGAAAGCATTCCCAAATTCTGAAACTGATTTTGGGGAATAAAATGACTCCATAACGGAACATCAATAAATGTCCCTTTTTAGTAGCAGTGTTAGAAACTAGCACAGGGAAGAAATACCTAAATTATTTTTCTCTTTTTTTCGAGTTGATCTTTAAAAGTACTAGACTAACCTGTGTTCTGATGCATAATTATAAGAGCAAAATTCAAGGTATGAATGGATGTCCTAAAGAAAATAAGACTGACAAACTCATCCTGATATGTCAGGGCCATTCCCTGTTTGCTGAGACTTTTTCTGTTTTAGAACTGAGAGGCCCCATCTTCTCAGCACGTCTTTCAGAAAACAAAATGATTGATCATGCTACCAGAGGAAGGATATTAAGTGTGAAAATGAAAGGGTACAATGTCTAAATGGAAGACAACTCAGAGAGGGGCTATTGGTGCCTTGAAGTTCACAGAGTTCAAACTGCTGACAGTTTACAAATAACATGCAATATCTTTGAGTTAGCATATATTATTACAGTGATGAAGAAAAATAGAAGCACTGTATAAAGAACATTTCAGTTCTGGACTACCAAACACCTATACTGCTCAACCTCTTGTATATACTAAGAAACATCCTGCTGGACCATAAATTTTCGTTTAAAAGACAAAGCTTTGTCCTATAAGTACCTGAAATTTGAAAAATTTCCCCCATTAGAGTTTTCTGCACATACCCCTTTAAATATACAGCCATTACTCAAGCATGTGATATTATGACTCGGACATTTTTTCTTTGAGATGCTATTGGATTGCTTTCTCCATGGCAGAAAAAACAGATCAAACCTCTAGAGCAAGTTTAGAATGCTGGGAATCTATACAACAAGGAAAAGCAGAAAGGAAAAAAATCAGAACAGCACAAGTCAGTGATGGCATCTGAAGGAATCTTTAAGAAGAAAATGATTTTTCCTTATTGGACAAGAATACATTCCTAAATCTTGATGCTTATACAAAGTTTAAAGATCTGGAGACATAAAAAACTTAGGGGCTAATTTTAAAATCATGAAGAAAAGATAAAAAGCCCATTTATTAGATACATCACTTTCTTCTCTATTTACATGTTCTGTATGGTATATTGTAGTCCATAGAAACATTAAATAGTTTACTCTCATTAAATCCTTAATCCTAGTGAGTAGGAACTTATTTCATTGTAGAGGGTAGAACTAGATGCATGCTGTAATTACTGAGTAGTTTCATGGAATCTCAGATAACACAAATTCTGCATGGATATTTACTATCTTTTACAGAAAATGGAATGATTACATCACTAGGGGAAAAAATCTCTCAAGCCAGGCACTCTTGAAAGCAATAATTAATGAATTATTTTGCAGTGATAAGGATTTAATCGAGGGTCTCACACATGCTAAGCAAGCACTCCACCACCGAGTTATACACCCTGACCCCTCTAGAAATCTTGTTTGGCTTTCTTTAGCTCTCTTTCTTTTATTGTCAACAGACTGAGGTATTTGGATACATGTAAATGCACATATTTTCATATTCATTTTACTAAATATTTGTCATTGTAAACATTTCAAACAAAATGAAAATTAAAAAAAAATTAAAAAGGAAAATGAGTTTATGTTTTATTCAACAATCATGGCATACCACTTAATAGGATTTGCCGCAGTCTAGCTGGGCACAGAATCATGAGCCACTCAAGCAGGAACAAAACTTTATTTTTTGAAAATGCCGCCAATACTCCGTATGCGCCAGGCAAGCAAAGCGTCCACCCACGCGCCGCGTCTACCGGAACCGGAGTCCAGGACCTCCCCCAGAATTCCCTCCTACTATCCTTCCCCAACCAATGGGAACTCTCCAGGAGTCCCGTAACATGAGTCCTGTAGCAAGCCAAGGTGAACAGCAGGAGTCCAATTTCCATATGAATGTAAATCTTAACATAATCATATCATCTCAATGGCTAGCTGGCATCACCTTACAACCAAAAAGTGCCGTGCATCATATTATTTGGTTGTGGCTCCTAGCAAGGATTATTTGTTTTGGGGAACCTACTTTGTTCACTTAGTAGTGAATCATATTTTTCTTGCGTTAATAATTTATCTGCCTACATATGTACAGAAGAGGGATCAGGTATGTACAGTCTGAATGTCTGGTAGCTTTAAGCACCACCTATGGCGTGTGGTCTTGAATTTACAGTGACAGCAATTTCTGTGGTTATATTTTTCACCATTTACAAAAATCCCATCTAAGAGTAAAATATAAAACCTGGATTTAATTAAGCTTATGGTGCTGGCAAGAAATTTGATTAATCGAGAGGGAGGAAAATTCAAGACAACATCCTAGATAACAAAGGGACCAATATGATTTATCTTGGATTTGAGCTAAATAAAGAAAAGATGGAGAATGTGAAGGTCTATGAACATTTTTCTGATAGAGTCATGGATTATTGGAATCAGGGTCCTGCAATATGAAGGTTGAAATCCTGGAGATGCTACTTGCAGAATAGGATCTATAAAATTGAGATAATGAACCAATTGGTAGTATTGATAATGAGATTGTAGGCCTCGTCTGAAGTAGGGTGAGGGATTCAATCCCAGGAAGAGATGAGCTCAAGAATGTGAGAAGAATGATCATTGGAAGGATCATTGGATATAAATTGAAATTCCCAGGAATTCAGTAAAACCATGTTAGTATTCATTTGCTTTTGCATACACTCTTCAACAAAACTGAATAACCTGACTGTGATTATACTGATAGCAATACTGAGGATGATGTAGAATCTTAATGCCTAATTAAAGGTCTTTTATGAAATACTGAGTAAAAGATTATGGAAAATGTTTAGTAAATTTATATATATCTCCTGTATAACACATTTTGAAATATATATACATTGTGGATTGTGGAATGGTATAGTAGAAGTAACTAACATATGCAACACACCCCATATTTATCTGTTTTATGATAAGAATATTTAATATCTGCTCAGTAATTTTTAAGAATATAATATATTGTTAATTTTACTCACCATGTTGGGCCATTGATTTCCTGCACAGAAAGACAGATGCCTCATGATCTCACATTTGGGATTGGTGAAAGTTGACCTCAGAAGTAGAGTAGAATGGTGGCTATCCAGGATCAAAGGTTTGGACAGGGAGTGAGAAGATATTGGTTAAAGGGTGCAGAGTCTTTTTAGAATGAATGAAGCCTATAAAAGTCACAAATTTGTCTGTTTTAAAAATGTGCCCAGTGGGACCTGGTGGCACAAGCCTGTAATCCCAGTGGCTCTGGAGGCTTGAGACAGAAGGATCTTAGTGGTTCAAAGCCAGCCTCAGCAAAAGCAAGGCAGTAAGTAACTCAGTGAGACCCTGTCTCTCAATAGAATACCAGATAGGGCTGGGGATATGATTCGGGGGTCAAGTGCCCCTGAGTTCAATTCCTGGTATCTCCCCTCCCCCCACAAAAAATGTGCCTGATCTAGTGTCTGTTTAGGATGTGTTTCTATCTTTAGGCTTCATCCCTGATGCCTGATAGCAGAAAGCAGGGCCTCAGATGCAGCCTGGAAATTTAGAAGAGGACTTGGTTCTCTTTAAGATAGAGTAGAAATGAGAAAGAAAAGCAACTTCAGACTTCCTTTCTAGAAAAATGAGTAAGAGCTCAGGAGGGTGAGATAAGGAACAAACAAAACTGGGTCCTCAATATAAAGACTTGCACAAAAGTCAGAGAAAAAGAGGACCAAGCCTGCTTGTAGAGCAAGCCCTTTGTTCTTTTTTTTTTTTAAGTTGTAGTTGAACACAATACTCTTATTTATTTATTTTTATGTGGTGCTGAGGATTGAATCCAGTGCCTTATACATGCTAGGCAAGTGCTCTACCACTAAGCCACAATCCCAGCCCCCTCTTTATTCATTAATAGGCACTGCTTTGCTTTAAAATCTGCGCAGGAGTTCAGGATCCCAACTTCACCATTTTCCACGTGTGCAACCTTGGACACATTATTAAATTACCTAACTTCCTATCACTTTTTGTTTTTAAGATGTGAACCACAGAAGCACCTACACCTTAGGCTCACTTTGTATAGAAAGTTGATTTGCAAGGCTCCCAGATGAGAGCCTGGCATGTATGGATTCTATAAATATTGATTAAATAACCCAGTCAAGCTGACTAAGGACAGAAAATGGTTTAAAAGCTTAAGTCTAGTTTGGAATTCAAAGCACTCTACATCTGAATTTTGATACTGTCTTTAGCTCCTGCATTATAATTTGGTGTTTTAGTATTCCCAGAGCAAGTTCATTGGTTTAAATAATTTGCACTTAAAAAAATTGTTCGTAGATATTTAATGTTACCCCAAAAAGAATTATGTGATTTTGACCTCCACTTGGCTATCAGGAAGCAGTGAAATGTCCTCTAAGGATATAAAATGTTTAATAAAGAGACTCCTTATAAGAACTCAAGTGGGTAGAACAGTCAAGGGGAAAAAAAGTCTTTCTTTGAGCTTAGGGGATTTGAGGTGGTAAACGCAATTCAATTTACCTGTGTTCATGCTGTTACCTGCATTTAAAACTCTAGACAGGTTTTGAATATGAAGTCTGTGGGGACTATGGGTTAAATGGAAAGGTAAATGGATGCTGTGGTCAGGCAGTAAGGACTCAGATTATTTGAATAAGAAGAGAGTGATATTAATAATATTAAGAGAGGCAAAATTTTAAACTGAAGCTATTCAGAATTAGATGAAGGCATGCTGTGTAAGTCAGAAGCATATGAAGAGATTCAAAATTTTCAATAAAGTGGGGGAAGTTTAAGGGTCCATTTTAGCATGGGAATTTGTCTGATTTACAAGCCTAACCAACCATATCAAACTCACACCCATGCTTGGATGAAAGAAAATGATATCAAATTGAACTCTATGCAGAGCCACAGAAAGGATCTGAAGTGCCCCCTGCAAAAAGTCTGCATTTCTTGAATTTACATTCTCATTATTGTTGCAAACCTCCTTCTGACCTCATTATTCAGCTCCCGGGCTTGCTATCTGATTCAGTGCATATTTATATTGCTTGGCTCAAACCAACTTTATGCCTGAAGTTTAAATTTCTCCTGGAGAGAAGATGATCTCAGCCCAGAGGCAGCCACATTTCCTTTCATACATTAGGAGGAAGCAATATCAGGCATTGGCACAGGGCACACAGGGCAGTGTGCTTCCCTTAAAGTTCACATTTTCATTGATAAGCTCCACTAGTGCTGTACTGGGCTATCACCCAGGCTAGACAAGAAATGTAATAATATGACAGATGGAACCAGAGGACACATCTGATGGGGTCCTGTAGCAAACTCAGTAGAAAGGAGTCAGTTGTAAATTAATCATTTCCACTCTTCACATTTCCCAAAACCACTTGCCTGTGAGGAAAAAGGACAAGAATTTCATGGCATTAGAAAGCAAGGCACAGTATAATTACATCAAAATTGATTCTGCTGTCATGTATAACTAAAAAGAACCATAAATATAATATAAAAAAGAAGCAAGGCACAGTTTTTATAAATAGGAAAGAAAGGAGAATGGTTAAGTTGGAATTAATTCATACTTATATTCATAAAAATACTTCATTAAGAGGAAGAAAAAGAAAAAAACACAGAAAATATTTGCCATACATACCTGGGGGTGTGATTCGTCATGCATATGAACCTCTTCTGAAAATACTCATATGCAGAATGAAACCCACTCCTATTACACAAAAGGAAAAAGAATACAATATGAGCAAAAATGTGAAGAGGCATTTCACACAATTATATCCAAATAGTCAATATATGAAAAAACATTTAACCATATTCATCAGAGAACTATGAATAAAATCAAAATGTGATTCTGTAACACATTCATCCAAATAAAATGGAAAAAGGACAATTCTAAGTGTAAAGATTGAAACAACTGGAATTCTTATATCCTGAATGAGGGAATGCAAGAAATTTGGAGAATTGATGAATACTCCTAAAGTTGAATATCCTAGTTATTCCAGCCTTAGGCATAATCTTTGCTAAAATGCATACATACTTTTATAAAAAGATAGAGACAAGAATAGGTGCAATTATATTATTCGAAACTACCCAAACATCCATTATCAATGAACTAGACCAATATATGGTGATGTAGTCAAAAGCAATACTCTACAATAATGAAAATCAATGCCACTTGAATAAGCAAAATAATAATTAAGTCACCTAAGTATTGAGAAAAAGCAAGCATCAAAGAGTTCATAGTTCATGACAGCATTTATAGCATTTTCCAAAGAAAGAAGTAGTAATTAATCACAAAGCTCAGAGTAGTAATCCAACTGGTAACCTCCTTTGGCCAGAAATAGGAGCTGGAAGTTTCAAAGGTGCTGGAAATGTTGTTTGTTGATCTATTATTACTTAATCTGGAGGATGGTAAAAAGGGTTGTACTGTTAACTATGTAATCCATATTTTAATAAAGAAAAATTTATTGTAAAAAAAATACGAATAAAAAATTCCTAATAGTTCAAAAAGGGAAAGAGGATGTTTAATGATAGTTTAGTTCCACAAATTTAAGCCAATCTCTCATTGTAACTATCTCAGTTGGCCTTGGCCATTAAATGAAATTGAATGCTTCAGGTTGATTTATTTACATTGCTTTGCCATCCATGGTTAGGTCCATTGGTCAGTCACAGTAGTAAACTAACCCACTAGTGAACCATGTGATATGAGTCGAGTTACTTATGTCTTGGGACTTCCCTTTTTTATTTATAAAATAAAAGTTTGAACTATAAACTGTAATTTGATATAATAGAAGTAGCATGTTTTATATAACAGAAATATATTGAATGTAATACTATTCTCTCATTTAAATACCTACTGCATTGTAAGGTAAATTCTCCCTTCTTCACCTTCTTTATATCTAACAGGAGACTAACTTAGCAGAGTGTGTGTGGTGTGGGGAATTTGCAATCACTACACTGCACATATTAGTAGTCATTAAAGGGTGATTTTGAACATACACAACGTGTTGCCACATCATTCTGAGCTCTGTTTCTACAATTCAGTGGCTTTTTCTTTTATTTTTCTTAAGATTTTAGTAAAGTAGTACATGATCATTTAAAAATATCTCAGAGAAATTTAAGAATTTTTCTTTTTTTCAGTTTTGAATCTTTTATTGAAAATGAATTTTAAACTTATAGACACTTTGCAAGAAAAATAATCATAGCATATCTTCCACCCAGTTTCATCTATTTTTGACATGTTGCCTTGACTTGCTGTTTTTCATCTCTTTTCCTCTATGGTGTGTGTATGTGTGTGTGTGTGTGTGTGTGTGTGTGTGTGTGTGTGTGTGTTATCACAATAAATTTAAAATTGATCTATTTTTGACCAGTCTATCAGCTTTATTTTATTTTTTTTCAATTGCTCTTATGATTTAATTTGTAAGATTTTTTTTTTATTCTCCAGTACTGGAAGTTTTGAATTTACTTTTCTGGCTTCTTGAGAGTTTTTAAATGTAGAGTATTAATACAACAATTCATTGAGGATTTTGAAGGATATATCACATTATTATTATTATGTTCATTTTTTTTCTGTTGTTTCCTCATGTTTAGGTTAAGGTTTTAAATTCAGTCTTTCCAAAGGATATTATTCTAAGAACACTCAATGAATATCTGTCCCTGATTGATGATGTTAATTTTGATCATCTGTTCAGGATTATATATATTTTCCATTGTGAACTTATACTTTGTATCCTTCTAACAAGTAAATAGTAAAGGTGATAGTAGTCTGGGTGCTATTTTATTTTGTTTGACACAGGAAATTGACTAAGAAAAAATTGCTTTTCTACTTTAAATAATACACATACTTAAAATAACTTCATAAGAATTGGATAAATTTTAGTAGATGTCATTTAGAGATATGAATCTGAATGTAGATTCAAGGGCCTTCCACTGGTAGAGCTCTTTTAAATTGCAAAAAAGAGCATGTACACATTATGGTCATAATATTTACACTCTTTAGCAGGGTGCAGTGGCACATGTATGTTAATTATAGCCCCCTTGGGAGGCTGAGGCAGGAGGATCCCAAGTTCAAAGCAAGTCTCAGCAAAAGCAAGGCACTAAGGTATCACTCAGTGATACCCTGTCTCTGAATAAAATACAAAATATGGTTGGGGATGTGGCTCAGTGGTTGAGTGCCCCTGAGTTAAATCCTTGGGACCTTCCCTCTCCCCCCAAAAAATATTTATACACCCTAAAAATAACTTATACACAAAAGCCCTCACCTCTAAGGTAGTTATAACAGGAGGACTTTGGGAGGTGTTAAATTATGGGGGTGGATCTCTTATACATGGCATTAGTACCCTTAAAAAGGGACTTCAGAGAAACCATTTGCCTTCTTTGCCATGTGAGATTCGCGTGGGATGGCTATCTAAGAGGATCATTAAACACCAGATCTGCTGGCACCTTGATCTTCATCCCAGCCTTCAGGACTGTGAACAATAAGTCTTTCCTATTTGTAAGTCAATCCATACATTGTATTTTGTATTAGTAGCCCAAATAAACTAAAACCTCGTATCTGTGATTCAAACTTCAGCAATGGTTATGTGGGCAGGATGGAACTATGCAAGTTTTCCTTTTAAATAACAAGTATAGGTATAATGAGTAGGTTAACAGTGTATTATGTTAAAGCTGATCAAATTGGAATGTATAGCTGCAGTGATGTTACCTGATGAATAACTAATAACTGATTACAGAATATTTGCCCAAAAGGTGAAAAAATGGAAATGAATCTCTGCATCTCATTTATCATTTACAATTCAACCTGAAGTTGTGTCTCAGTTTCCCCCAAATCCCACAAATGTTTGTCAATGAATCACAAGATTAATCAAATCAGTAAAACCATATTTGGAGCTATGCTCTTGTGTTAGTCTGAGAGAAAATATTGTACTCATGTATTATATCGCAGAATTCTACCAACTATAGCACTTTATTTACTACTAATCAAAGTATACACGAGTGTTAAAATCTATCTACAAAATCAGAGTTTGGAGAGAAGTTTTTCCATCTACAAATGGTTATTAGTTGGACTCTGCCTGAACATAAAGAAATATTTAGTTTACTACCTCTGACATTAGATATGTAGATTAAGTATACCCACCCATATATAACTTTCAATAAAACATCAGTTAGTGGTAAAATAATGAAGTTGTGACATACTGAGGGTGTATATTGATGAAAGAAACATTCACGTATTTCACCTTTGACATCACTAATAACCACTTCTAAAGCATATGAAAGTGAGCTCATCTCAACGTGTAGAAGTGATTCCGTCAACTTTTGCCAAATTCATATATTTGTTCATCATTTCCATCTGTCCATCTTTCTTCCTTTCTTCCTTTACAGTACAGGTCATTAAATAGATTGCATGGATTTACATAAAATTTACTTTGCTCATCAATTTATAAATTAAAAAAAAATAACCACATTAGAATACCATTAAAGGACAAACGAGTGCATGGAAGACAAAGGTAGAAGACAAAGTCAAATAAATAAACAAAATAAATAAACAAAAATAAAATAAATAAACAAAATAAATAAAACAAAAATAAAATTTTTGTTTTTGTTCACAGAATAACTTAAAAGAGTTTAGATAAACATGAGGATGAGAGTTTTTTTAGTCAAATCAAATGATACATACTCAAATGCATCCTACAAAGTTGTTCAGTCCATGCTTTATTATATCTCAATTGTGTCAGATACCTAGAATGATTCAGAAGAGATGAAACTTACAGCCTAGACCTTTTCTTTCTTTCTTTCTTTCTTTCTTTCTTTCTTTCTTTCTTTCTTTCTTTCTTTCTTTCTTTCTTTCTTTCTTCTCTCTCTCTCTCTCTCTCTCTCTCTCTCTTCTTTTCCTTTCCTTTTCTTTTCTTTTTTTTTTTGGTTGTTTCTTTGTGGTTGATTTTTGTTTGTTTTTCCTTTTCTTGGTACCTACAATCGGGGCAGCTTAACCACCTAGCAACATCCCCAGCCATTTTTTATTTTATTTTGAGGCAAGACCTAGCAAAAGTGGCATAGGGCCTCACTAAGTTGCTGAGGCTGGCTTTGAAGTTGTGATCCTTCCTCTTGAGCCTCCAGAGGTTCTGGGTTTACAGGAGTGTGCCACTGTGCCTGGCTAAACCTTTCTTGAATAAATTTAAAATAAAATCAACAAGACATTGACTCTAAAAACAAACAAAATGCTGTCACTTTTCAAACAACTTTTTTTTTTTCATTGTTTGACTTAATGGGTGACATGAAGAAGAGTTTGGGGTCGGGGGAGGACAAATATAACATAGCCAAGAAGGATTTTATATAATAGCTATCAACAAAACTAAAGTGAAAGCTGCTTTGAAGAGACTTCCCCAACTATTCTGCATAGAAGTTTCCACCAGAAGGCACCACCTGTGTAGAACAAAAGAGATGCATAGCATCACCATATGCTTACTATGAAAAGACATTTCAAATAACAACCACAACTTACATGAACAAAGGAAAGTCTTTTTTTCACATATTCTATTTATTTTGCCTCACAAATGGTGTGATAGCAACTTTACATTTTTTAAGTTTCAATCCTAGTACTAACCTTTCTATTTTCCCACATAGATATCTTCTTGTTACCATGAAAACCTATACATGTCACCATTGAATTTGCTCTAGTTTTCAGATGTAGGTTTTATTCTCAGCTGGAAGCTGGTAAGCTCCCTGTCTAATGACAAACATGTTTACAATGCATATTCTCATAACAGGTAAGGTCATACAATAGATGCTCAGCAAATATTTGCTTAATAAATAAAACAATGAATGATTCAGTTCTAATACAGACGCTTGTATTCATTCACTCTTAGGATTTGATAGTATACTCAAGATGAAAGGTGAACATTTTCTTTAGACCAGTCTCAAATGGTGATGCTTTAAAAGGGCATCTTATTAATTTTTATTTATATATGACAGCAGAACGTGTTACAATTCTTATTACACATATAGAGCAAAAATTTTTATATCTCTGGTTGTATACAAAGTATATTCACACCAATTCAAGTCTTCATACATGTACTTTGGATAATAATGTCCATCAAGTTTATTTCACCATCATTTCTAACCCCATGCACCCTCCCTTGCACTCCCACCCCTCGCCCTATCTAGAATTCCTCTATTCCTCCCACATTCTCCCTCCCTACCCCACTTGAATCAGCCTCTTTATATTAGAGAAAACATTCTGCATTTGGTTTTTGGGGATTGGCTAACTTCACTTAGAATTATCTTCCCTAATGCCATCCATTTACCTGCAAATGCCATGAGTTTATTCTCTTTAATTGCTGAGTAATATTCCATTGTGTATATATGCTGCATTTTTGTCCATTCATCTATTGAAGTGCATCTAGTTAGTTCCACAGTTTAGTTATTGTGAATTGTGCTGCTATAAATATTGATGTGGCTGTGTCTCTGTAGTATGCTGTTTTAAAGTCCTTTGGGTATAGACCTAGGAGAGGGATAGCTGGGTCAAATGATGGTTCCATTCCCAGTTTTCCAAGAAATCTCCACACTGCTTTCCATGTTGGCTGCACCAATTTGCAGTCCCACGTGCAGTGTATGACTGTACCTTTTCCCCCACATCCTCACCAACACTTATTGTTGTCTGTCTTCATAATAGCTGCCATTATGACTGGAATGAGATGAAATCTTAGAATAGTTTTGATTTGCATTTCTCTAATTGCTAGAGATGATGAACATTTTTTATACATTTGTTGATTGATTGTATATCCTCTTCTGAGAAGTGTCTGTTCAGGTCTTTGTTCCATTTATCATTTGGTTTATTTGTTTTTCATTTGTTTGTTTGTTTGCTTGCTTAGTTTTTGAGTTCTTTAAGTGCTCCATCTGATGTGTGAGGGGTAAAGATTTACTCACAAGATGTAAGCTCTCTATTCACCTCACAGATTGTTTTTTGGTAGTTTGAGTCCATCCCATTTATTGATTATTAATTTTAATTCTTGTGCCAAAGGAGTCTTATTAAAGAAGTTGGAGCCTAATCCCACATGAAGGAGATTAGGGCCTACTTTTTCTTCTGTTAGATGCAGCGTCTCTGGTTTTATTCCCATCCCAGGTCCTTGAGTTGAGTTTTGTGCATGGTGAGAGATAGGAGTTTAATTTCATTTTGTTGCATATGAAGTTCCACTTTTACCAGCACCATTTTTTTTGAAGAGGCTATCTTTTCTCCAGTGCATGTTTTTGGCATCTTTATCTAATATAATATAATTGTCAATTTTGTGAGACAGGCTCTGTGTCTTCTAATCTGTACCATTGGTGGTCTACCAGTCTGTTTTGGTGTCAATACCATGCTGTTTTTGTTACTATTGTTTTGCAGTATAGTTTAAGGTCTGGTATAGTGATGCCACCTGCTTCACTCTTCCTGGTAAGGATTGCTTTAGCTATTCTGTGTCTCTTATTTTTCCAGATGAATTTCATGACTGCTTTTTCTATTTCTGTGAGGAATGTCATTGGGATTTTGATCAGAATTGCATTAAATCTGTATAGTGCTTTTGGTAGTATGGTCATTTCAATAATATTAACTCTGCCTATCCAAGAGCAAGGTAGATCTTTCCATTTTCTAAGGTCTTCTTTGATTTCTTTCTTTATTCTGTAATTTTCATTATGTAGATCTTTTACCTCTTTTGTTAAGTTGATTCCCAAGTATTTTTTTGAGGCTATTATAAATGGGGTAGTTTCCCTTTCTGGGGATTTGTCACTGATATACAGAAATGCCTTTTATTTATGGGTGTTAATTTTATATCCTGCTACTTTACTGAATTCATTTACTGGATCTAGACATCATTTTTTTTCTCAAAAATAACAGTTCTTTGGATATATATCAACCTACAATTGTTAATACCTAAATGAACAATAGAACAAAGTCTGTTATTTATGTATCAGACTGAAATGAAAGAGTCAGTAGCTACTTGCTTAATATATTCAGAAACTTACCTGTTTTTTTCTATGCTAATATAGTAAAACATAAAATACAGTCCTCCCTACTTACCTTATTTGTTTCCTGCTTTATTTATTATTATTTAAGAATACCTAGTCATGTCATGGATAGAGTTAATAAGAATCAAAGAGAGGATTGGACTTTGGAAAAGAGTAATTTTTCTGGAAATAAAGTATGAGTATTCATTATGTATATTCTGGCATACAAAATGAACCATTCAGCCCAGGATTCTTGTGAAATTGTAAAGTAAAGAGAGGAAGTCTTAAGAGACCAAACTAGGCAACACAGGTAATCTGGAATGATTCAAAGAATTAAAGGTGACTTACTTTAATATCAGAAAGTTAAATTGGGTGGAAAGATGAATATGAAAGACACGCAACTCCTCATCAATTTCAAATATATTATCAGAATTGTCTTAATATCAATAAATATATTTTCTGTCTTTAAATCTTAAGTCAGTTTTATTGTGATTCTTGCTCTATCAGCTAATAACCTTTAGCAGAAAATCACAATAATTTTTTTTAAGAAATTGAATATAACTCCTTCCAAGTTAGTAAGTATATTAGAGAAGCCAGTTGTAGATAGGATATTGTAAAAAAACAGGTTTGTCAGTTTATTGGTGTAGATTTCAGTTCTTGTGCCATATTATATGAAACAATTATAAAGACAATAATAGATACTAAAATGTCATAAATTTATTCTTAGATAAAAGTATACTTTATCCAGTCAAATGAGCAAAGATATAGGCAGGTCTAGGCACAAAAAAAGCACATTATTCATGCCTGGTTTTAAGGATATTTGCTTCTAGAGAAGCTGAGCTTTGCTATGCCATTTCCATTTTCTGGGGATACATATACAAACCTGAGCTGAAATGGTGAGCAGAAGCCTTTACAACTGCATCAGGAGGCAGTCCTTTAAGAAACAAATGATAGATATAGTTAGGAAGGATGAAGTAAGTAACAAGGAGTAAATAAATCAATGAGTAAATATAATAGGAAATTATTGGGTGAGAAAAAAATATTCAATCCATGCTCTCTACCTGAATAAGACCTACATTCAAACCAAATCGCAAGTTATTAACTATCAATCAGTAAAATTTGTGTTCTAATTAAAATGACAACAAGAAGCTCAAAAACTACCTGCAATTTAATTGTGTATGTGCTGTTTTTGACAGAATCTCTAAGTTCAAAATTTTCTTCATTTGAAGGCTTAAACAATTATTGCATGTCAACATCAGTGTGTATTTTGATCCTCGGAGAGCAGAAATTTGTCATGCTTAGTAATGTAGTGACAATATCTTGGGGATATTAAAAAAAAACATAGACTTGACTTAATCCAGCCTCTTTTATTTGTATAAAGGACTTTCAGGTTGAAAATGTTTGAAGTCCCACATAAAGTCACATAGTTGAGAGGCAGTATTTTAGCTAAGATTCACATCATACTAATTGCAAAAGACTCTTCTTCAAATCAACCTTGTGTCTGACTTACCAGAAAATGATAGCTAATGATATGGAAAATTCAAATTATGATTAAATCTGTTGTTTGCTCTCTTTCCTCCTGTATTATACCTTTCATATTTAAGAGGATAAGCACATTCAAACAGCATTATAACTGACAATACTTACTATGAATCAAACACTCTACATACTTCTTTGTTTGTTTCATTCATGTAAACATATATGCATAATATGGGCATATTATAATAGATCTTTAACACCTGGGAGTTCATCTGACACAAAAGACACAAAACTTTATTTCTGCTAATTTCATATAACAGTGTACAGCATGTTTCTGTAATTAATCTGAGCTACAAGATAAGTACAAACTATTTTTTTTGAAATGATAGTAGAGTGTTTTCAATAATAAAAAACTGGATTTCAACATTTTGTTTTATTTTATTATATTACTAATGCAAAATTATAATTCAGGGAGCACACTCATTAAATTGTTTCATTCTGCCTTAAAACTACAAGGTATTCATATTAGTCAGGGTTAACTTTTAATGATTTAAAGCTAGAAATAAATGCAGCACTAGAGCTATCATATGAAGGAGAAAAGACATTCACACATTTTCTAAAGATTAAATTCAACTTTAAAGAATTTTATTTTTATGCATTACATTTGATTACTATATTTGAAATTTTAATACTACAAAGAGACTTACTTAGAGGGTATAATCCAAATCTCCTGGAAGATTACTGTATGAAATGGTGCTTAAGAGAATAATGATGTTTAATCATTGATCAAACTCACTCTGATGATTATACATGACTTAAGTTAAAAAGTAAATGGTGGCAAAAGTTGTCAACATGCAGTCTTGATAAATGACCTCTTTAGACAACTCAAATATTAAAATCAGAAACATTAGGCATGACAAAACAAATTTGCATAACTTCTAGAAAGAAATGATCTAGACTACATTGCTTCTTGTATGTTTGACTCAAGACAATCATTTCAGGTGATTAACATACTTGTTATTATGAGTATGATTAACATGTTAGTTTTTACTTCCTACATCATTCCATACCTGCTCACCATAATGATGTCAAATGTCAGTCTAACTCTGTTCTTATTTGTATGGGGTGTCCAATAAAGCCTGGGCCAAAACTTGGGGGCAGAGTTATTTATCCTACCTGGGTTTATTGGATAATAAAACTGAAAGCAAAGCAGTTTTTCCACTATGATCCATACTTCCTTGAAAGTGTGATATGTAAGATATTTTTATCTACTGTCTTTCACTATTTTTATAATTCCCATAACCCTTTTTTTAAAAAAAATACTTTAATTAAATTCAGACCCCAAGGATCATTAAAAGAGATGCTGGTCTTAGAAGTAGGTTAAAATATTAGGTTAAAATATGATGCTGAAGTTTGATCAGTTAAACAGGTCAATATGTTATACTATGCCCTAGAATAAATAGTGGGTTCACAAATATAACAATGCCCTAATCCCCAGAATTTATGAATGTTGCCTTATATGGAAAAATTATTTGGGAGGTCTGTAAACTAAAGATCTTGAGATGGGAAAAGTGTTGCACATGATTCTACTGGTCCTAGTGTCATCGTAATGCTTCTGATAACATGGATGAGTAGAGGTCACTCTCAGAGACAGCAGGGTTTAGAGTGTGTCAGCTATAATCCCAGGAATATAAAACACAGGAAAACAAAATCATGACATATTATTCCTGAAATATACAGAGAAAGAAACAGCTTTGAAAATATGTTAATTTTTAAGCCTATGAAAGTCATTTCAGACTTTTGACTCTAGAATTGGAAGATAATAAATTTAGTGGCTTTGAGCCACCATATTGTGATAGTTTTCTCTGTACCAAGCTAACTAATGAAACCATCACTGTGACTCTTTATTCCTTCAAATTCAAATCTGAATTACAGCCTCTGGATTTGCATCCTCTGGGGATTCCCTTGTCTTGTTAGCCTTTCCCATGGACAGCCTAATATCATTCCAGCGTGTCTGCCTCTTTCTCCCCTCATAAGTCAACCCATCCTGAACAAACGCCCATTATCCTAGATCATCCCCTTGCTTGGACATAGGTTGTAGCTCCAAGAAGAGAAAGAGATGACTAACTCCAAGGCTAGTGCCATTTCAGAGTTTCCACTGTGCACTCTGTTTAATGATATCAAATCTCTTTCTCTCTCTTTCTCTCTCACTCACTCATGTACACACTCCACCAAACTTCAACACATATAGACAGTTTAAAGGATCTTTTGGTAAAATGTTTTTATTTTTGCATATTTTATCAACAGTTGGGCTTCAGATATAAACAACCAAGAACAATAAAATATAATTACCAAATAGCTTAATTCCCACACTAACCCTCCTTACAAACCACGACAAACCATAGATTCAGAATTCATAGTTCTAAATGTGAGGCAGGAACTCTGCTAACTTGTTGCTGCCTTGACTAGAGTATAAAAACATTCTAGGTCCATCATTATGGTCTTCTCCTTAAAATGAACAGAATGGTCTAAAGAATATCAAAATAAAAAGAAATTGGGAAAGAAACATTAGGTGTAGTCCATGTTATTTTTTTTTTTTAATTGGGAATGGTGTTTGGACAATTCTCTAGCACAAGTTTTCCTAAATATATACCAAAGTACTGGTCATATTAGAATAACTTTGAGATATATTTATACATGTAAGTTTCCAAAGTCCAGAACTGCATATGCTATTATGTAACCTTCTAGGATATTTTTGTGTTAAATCACCCTTGGCAACTTTGAAGCTTAGTAACATTTGAAAGAAATCAATTCTCTGGATGATAAATTTCTCCATATGGCAATGTTCATGAGACATCTATATAAACAAACCCTTATTTTGGTTCAGTATAAACATGAATATACAAAAAATAGGATCAATTTTGTAAGTCTGTGCTTGAAGTTTTCACTCATCTCAACCCAAAGATCCATATTTACATCACAGCATTTTTAATGAATTCCTCTATAAAATTTATCTTATAAAATATTTTCTGCTAAGACTTCTATGAATTTCTGACTATTCTAAACACATATCATTAACAAGAAGAGATCATATAAGCATGAAATTTGATGGATATAAAATTCCCAATGGTTTTAGGAACTCAGTGAGTGCTGCATTTAAAATCTATTCATCCTCTTTACTGACTCTGATAACCCTCTCCCTTTTTTGGATTAGCTTGTGAAACAAAGAGAAGAGATACATTTTTTTTTTCTCTTGAAGTCATACAAGTTTCTAACTTTCTTTTTTCTTTTTTTTTTTTTTTTGACATCTCACACGGACTTCCTGCCCTATCTCAACAAATGTTGGACATTTCTCCCAAGATCTCGCCTTAGTCATAGAAAGTACACAGTTTTGCCCCAGTCCATTTTTGGCTTCTTTAAGAATACTTGAGACTGGCAAGGTATGGTGGTGCAGGCCTGTAATCCTACTGGCTCAGGAGGCTGAGACTGTAAGAGGGTGAGTTCAAAGGCAGCCTCAGCAACAGCAAAGTGTTAAGAAACTCAGTGAGACCCTGTCTCTTAATAAAATACAAAAAAGGGCTGGGAATGTGGCTCAGTGGTCAAGTGCCCCTGAGTTCAATCCCATGAGTTCAATCCCACCCCCATCCCCCAAAAAAGAATACCTGAGACAAGATAATTTATTTTTAAAAGTATAGAAATTATTGTTCTGAAGCTTAGAGAATCCAAGGTCAAGGAGCTATATCTAATGAAAGCTTTCTTGCTGATGGAAACTCTGTCCAGAGTGCCAAGAAGACATGAGGTATTACATAGCAAGACAGGACAAGAGTGCCAGACTTTAAATAACATGCATGGAAACCCATTAATTCCATTAATCTATAATTAAGGGTGGAGCCTTCATGACCCAATCAACTTTCAAAGTCCCCAAATCCAAACAACACTAACATGCAACTTTGGGGCTGATGTTTCCAAACTACAAATTTTAGAGGAAAAACACTCAAACCACTGCATTCCTTCTCTTTCATTTTCTCTTCAGACAGTGTTACGATCAGACCCTTCTCCAAGGAATAGAAAATTATTACAACATAAGACACTGATACTTAGCTCTAATATTTCTTCATGTTGCATGCAGACAATTGTATCTAAAGCTTATTTTTAACAACCATTTGAAGAGTTGATATCTGTAGTACATATATTTACTCCCACAAAAATCTTTGCAAATAAAGTATCTTGTTATCAGTTCTACAGAGAGATCACTTCCTTCAAGTTTATAAATGATGAAATAAAAATATTTTGCTGAATCCCACACAATTTTTTAAAACAATTATAGCCATAATTAAGCAGCATGCCTTATACTGAAGACAATGCTATTTTTCTACCTTTGCTCCCAAAGGGCTAATGCACCTGTTTCCTCATATCTAACTTCAACCTCTCTCCTCTGCAGTCAAGGAAATAAAATTCAAGCCTTAATTTAAAAAATGTTGTAGATTCTGGGATGTAGGGGTAGTTTACTTGTACAGCACTTTCCTAAGATGTGTGAGGCCCTATATTCAATTGCCAATGGTGTAGAAATTTTTAAAAAATAAAATGAAACTCACAAAAAAAGTTTTGAGTTTTGTGAAGGAGAATGGTCTACAACTTATTAATGGGAAATCAGAGCTTGACCTCTTGTCTATCTATGATTTGTAAAATTGACATAGTGGGAGAAATCACTGAATTCTCTGTGCAAACAATGGTTTGATTCTCTGGCCAATACAATCTTTCTTCCCTTCCCAGGCTCTCTTTTCCACTTGTATCTATTGCTCATCTGGAATTCTGATGTTGCTGTGGGATGTTTTAATATCACGCAATGCATATTTTAGTATTCCTATAATAGTTTAGAGGAAATAAGACTTTCCAGCAAATATTGGTTCTCCGTGTGAAGCTGAATATTTGTTTCTGGAAAAATATACTCTGTGACATTAAGACAGCTCTACCCTGGCTTTTTGAATATCAGGCTGCCAGATGATCTCTTACCGGTACTTAATCAAACCTCCATTTAATGAAATAGCATTTGTCTTACCTAGGCAAACATGTGAGATGGATTATTGAAAAGTAAATATCCCAAGAATAAAGGGTTTCATTTTGTTAACTGCATTCTATAAAGTAGAAAAAGAAATAAACTACTTCCAAGTGTCAAATTTTCTATTCTCTTCCTGAGACTATTGGATGCATTTTTTAATAAACATTTGTATCTGGTTTTCATTAATCACTTTTTTTTTTAATCATTCAAAGGCTGACTGATAGAGGTTTTCAGAGATTTGGAGAAAGTGGCTAACCTTGAACAAATGGAATTGTTTCATCTCATGAACCAAACCCTTTTCACCCAGATCAGAAACGTGTTAAGCAACTTGCCCCTTGTTCTTTTTTGGAAGCAGGGAAAAGTCTCTGCTAGCTGACAAACAAGAATAAGAGGGACATAGAAAATGCTTGGCTCTCTCCTTTTTTGTTTGTGCTCTACCCAATCAAAAACACCAATACTAGGGGGAATAACCCTGTGCATGATCATTGCAGATATAAGACTGACTATTTTCTATTGATTGCAAGGAGCTCTAATTTCTAATCAATTCATATTAATACCATAAGAATAATCCAACCTAGTCTTGACCAAGACCACCTCCACCCTGACTGATTTTCAGGTCATGGTTTTGAACTCCAGCGTGAATCAGAATAGACACCAAGTAGGTACAGAAATCTGAACTTTCAATCAATGCCCACAAAGGTTCTGTTACATGTGGACATCTTAAAGAACAAGAATAAATACCCCAAGGTCAGCAGATACTGCACAAATTTGCATTAATAACATGACTTATATGAGATATACTCTAATACTTGCATTGCATTCATTATATGTAAGATTCTATGTTAATTGGATGGCGTATGAAACCATATATTCCTTGAACTCATCAAGCAGGAACTATTTATTACTATTCCTACTCTACAGAAAAAAAAATGTTTTTTCCCAAGGTATTAAAGATTAAGAAATTTGTCTTATTTCACTTGGTTATTCCAAAATGAAATTTAACCCAGTTAATCTATCTGTGGGGAACATTTTCTTGCTGATTACATTATAGTGTCACTAGTACACCACCCACTGCACCTGGCCATATGAGCCTTGATTATTTTCAACCTAATTCCCTTTTTCTATGGATGCTTTGCCCCAATACGTTTCATGATATCTTGCAGTATCATTTCATAAGTGATATTGATCCTTACTGCCTTTAACTCTGTGTTTGGTGCCCCAGGAGATCCATTCTTTCATAGACAAGGACTCATAGGACTCACCTGGGATGGAGGGAAGTGGGTCAGGACATTTTCCCAAACTCTAAGGGATGACAGTCCGGTGGGAGATTTATTTAACATGCGTCATCCATGAACCTGAAACTAAAATCTGGTCATCTTTTCCATTGGAAGGGATAGATAGAAACAATTTTATCATAGATGAGAAAATGGAAAGAGTGAGATGATTCTAGGCAAATGGTGGAATCACTAAAAATGATCAAGTGATCCATCAGGTGTGAAAGAAAATCTCTCTCTCTCATGTATCTGCAATAATAGCTAAAGTATAAGCCAAAAAAGAAAATAAACATATTAGATGAAAATATGAATGAAAAATATTAACCAAAGGTAAATATATGATAGTTCCTGAAATAAACTAAGTGATTTTTAAAATTTATTTTTTTTTTTATTCTTAAAAAGTTAAGTTAGGGGCTGGAGTTGTGGCTCAGGGGTAGAGCACTTGCCTAGAATGTATGAGGCTCTGGGTTCCATCCTCAGCACTGCATATAAATAAATAAAATAAAAAGATCCATTGACAACAAAAAAAATATTAAAAAAAAAAAAGTAAAGCTAGAGGCCAGGTGTGGTGGCACACGCCTATAATCCCAGCAGCTTGGGAGGCACAGACAGGAGAATCGCGGGTTAAAAGCCAGCTTCAGCAATAACAAGAAGCTAAGCAACTCAGTGAGACCCTGCTTCTAAATAAAAAGGAAAGTTAGAGAGGAGAAGGTCTAGTTTGTGCTAACATCAGTCAGTGAGTATGACAGAAAACCAAAGCACTTACTTTTTCAGTATTACTGCCTTCATATTTATGATTGCAAAAGCTATTTATCTTCAATTTCAGTGTTTTTCCAGCCAGTGAATCATATTTATTAAAAAAATTTACTATCATATTGCCTATAGTAAATCTATGGTTCTTAAGTAGAGAATATCTCCAAATAAAGGATAGAAGTATGAAAGTGATGAATTACTTTATATCAAGGATCTTTATCAAATTTTAATAAAATTGAAAGAAACTCACAACTCAAAGAACATTTGGCCTCATAATTTAAGGAATTACATGAATAAATAATGACATTTACATGATCATGCATAAATCAGTAACTAATCACCAATTAAATTGGATACATTTAAACTCTTATAAACTCAAGGCCTTTTGAGTTTTACTGAGAATAGAAGATCTTTCATTGGTTGATCATCTTAACAGGCAGAATAGGTCACTAATAGACAATTTGGAAGTGTGGTAGGCATGTGATCAGACTACAGTGGTACATAAAACATTGCCATGAAAAAGTGGTTGAATGGGGTTCAACATCAGATAAAGGATATTTCAACCTGATATCTGGAGCTTTTGGCACCAATTGATAGTTACCATTTTGCCAAGGAGTTGACCAAAGAATCAGAAGTCAAAACGTGTATTTTGGGGAGCTTAAAAGGGAATCTATAATTAGAATAGCTGAAGCAGAATAAAAATAAGAATAAAGCAGACAATGAATATTATGGATGTTTTCTACTGGGGATTTTACAGAAAACAGAGGAACAGGTTAGATTTAAAAACTCTTCCTGTCTTGTTATTGTACCTCACCTATCATTAGGTCCTTCATAAAAGTGAGTGTAGATAGAACACAATGTTTCCTCCAAAAGCTGCTTTGACCTCTTTGCAAGTAGATGAGTTTGGATAGACACAATGGCTACTTTGTTTAGTAGAAAAATATTAGTATAAACATTATGTATTTGATAAGGCTTTTCTTTTTAATTTTTCTGGTAACTTTCTTATGTGACCCATTGTAATAGCTATCATTTCCCAAACCAGAAAAACAAGATAGTTAAGAAGACTTTTTCCCACAGGACAGGATTTTCTCTCTTATCATTATCATCTTTCCTTATTGGTGTTTTCAAGATGCTATCTCCTCATTATTATACTGGCATAACTTCCAGATTGCCTATAGGATCGAACAATAACAAAGTCAAAAGAGAATCAATAGCCATCTATAAAACTTGGACAAGTTATGTGGTCATTTGACTCAATTAACTTATGATTTTTCCCCTATCAACAACTATCAGTTTTATTTCTGGTGTCTTTGTATGTTAATTGATTATTACTTACTCATTCAACTCATGTGAACTGCTTTATCTTTTCATTTCAATAAGACATATAAGTACTTAAATTTACCCAATTTCATGAGCATGAGAAAAAAAAACAGAAGTTGGTCTAAAGATCACCTCAAACCAATCTATGTGTGCATTTCTGAAAAATTTTTATAGGCATGTTAAATCATGGTCTGGTATTGTCTGGCTGAGAACCAGCTACCTGGAATATTGAAAGCCCACTCTGCTGCAGTTGTCTCTTGCACATAAAATGCACATAAAATGGGAGTGTACAAATTTATAAATAATGAAATTTTTCCTTCAGAGAAATTGGCAATGTGTGTATGTGTCTTTTAATTTTTATTTAGTAATCACTAGCGAATGCACTAAAAAAAATTAAATGCTAGTAAGGATAAAAATGCTTACATAATTTATAGAATAGTCACAGTTTGAAACAAGATAGGCTTGTAAGGAATAATTTTGAACTACATGGCCCTAAAAAGATGCACAGGTATAATAATTTTGAAAAGCAATTTGTGGAACATTATTATTTTGTTAATAATCAAAAGATATAAACAAAAGGCAGATGTACCTCCTAAATGGCAAAAATGATTATATACCTGGGATGGGAATGACTGAATTTTAATAATTTTAAAAAGTTGAGAGAGGAAATCACTCATACACTTACATGTATGTATGTGTGCAAGACAATATTTTTCTAAAGTTAGTATACAGCTGTTACCTAATAAACTTACTCACATGCATAGGAACACAGCTAGATATAAGTATATATGTGAACACAGCCAGATGTAAGTATATATGTATGTATCTATATGTATGGACAGTCTTCCAGGTTAGGTAGGAACTTTATGAAACTTGTATGATTTGCATTGAGGTTTTATCTAAAATTAGGGATGCAGGCCCATAATTCCAGCAACTCTGGAGGTTAAGAAAAGAGGATCATGAGGTCAAAGCCAGTCTCAGCAAAAATGAGGCACAAAACAACTCAAGTGAGACTCTGTCTCTTAATAAAATACAAAATAGGGCTGGGGATATGACTCAGTGATCAAGTGTCCCTGAGTTCAATCCTCAGTACTGACCCCCCAAATAAATAAATATAAAAATAAAATTAAAGGTAAAATAAATACATGAATAAAATCAAAGGTGAAATAATTTTTGTTTCTGAGTTTAGGAATGCATCTCATTCTCTTAAGGAATATAAGTAGAACTCTCAATGAATGCCAGCTAACATATTTTGCAAAAGGGTTTCATATGTATGCCCTGTCATCAGTCTATAATTACTTACTATTTCCAATGTGGGTGCTTTACATAATGGACTCTTGGAAACTGGTAGCTTTGCAGATGTTTCTGCTGTCCCTGTGGGGGCTTGAGTTCTATCAGGGAGCCTTAATGCTTTAAAAAAAAAATTCTCCCTTGTGGTTTTAGCTGATTTGAGTGAAAAATCAAACACTTGCATCAAAATGATTACTAATGAAGAATTCTATTATTCGGTCTTTTGCTGTAACACAAACCCACACATATCTTTTTCATAGTGAGTATTGCAAATTAAAGGTGTTCTCTTGCAGAGTTTGCCTGAGGAAAAAATTATAATAACAATCACTTATTGAATATTGACTTCATTTAAAGCTTTTTATGGTTGTTATCACTAATTTTCTTAACAACCCTGTGACTAAGATATTTGTTAAAAGCTGTTTCTTCCTTCCACCCCTCCTTCAACCCCTCCTCTCTCCTTCTCTTCCTTCTTTACATAGATTTTCTCTTAATTTAGCATTCCCTTAGCATCTCTGAATATAGTTATTTCTTAGATTGCAGTCTGTAATGATTTTAGTTGTCTACACCACACATTTGACAAACGTGCACTATTTTATGAAGTTTTTAACTCTTTGATTGAACTGCCCTGTTCTTCATATTTTGTTATATAACTTCAAGTATTGTGGTCTTTTAAAAAAATTTATACATTTTTGTTTATTCTGTAATATTCTATTTGCATTTTAAGTTGTACATGAGTTTTAAAGTCTCTTGTCATGTATTAGTATGTTTCATTTTGATAACAACAAAAAATCTATGAAATAGTTTTCAATATACATTTGAGAAGATATTCAGAGATTAAGTCAGGCTCACCCAGAAGCATTTGCAATAAGATGCAAAACACCTACCCTATCATAACTTCTAATAAAATAATGCTAAATTTTATTTGTGCATTATTGTTTGTATTGAAATTTACATATTCACCTTTGTTTTCTTTGAACAAATGGGTGTGTATTATATAAGGATTGCTAATTTACTTTTTCTAATAGTGCCTATTATATTAAAATGTATATAATCATCAATAATTACAATAATCAATACTATTATTTAACCATGGAGAAGTTCACAACATTTGAAGAGCTATCATGAAACAAAAATGGCTCTCCTTTGTAATTCTACAATTTTATTTTGTGCATTTAAGAATGTACAAAATAAAGTGAAGTCTCTAAGCTTCTAAGCAAGCTATGAGGCAAAAAAATAATGGGGACCAGAGGCTATGACCCCCATTGCTTTACAACATTTATAGCACTTAACACAGTGTTCTGTAATTTTCAAATAAATATATTTGAAATATATACATGCATGGTTTTATCTGTATTTATATATTGAGACAAATGACCTATTTTATTAAAACTTTTGTTTTATTTTAAAGTAAATCTTTTTTTTACCTGATCAGGAAAAATTTATGTTTTAATAAATTATTTACACTTTTCTCTTTCCATGTACCATTTGAGCAAGGTGAGTTCACATTCAAGGCAGGTCATATTCACTGGGAAGAGAGAGAGGGTTTGCTCAGAAGGCTGCAGTCCTGGCTTTGGGGATATGTCTTGTGAGGAAAACACTTAACTCTTTTAAGTTCACCTTCCATATAGCTGACACAGGAATCCATTTATCCCTTCCAACAACAAATATTTATTAATAATTGCCTATTATATGTCATGAGTCATGCTAATGGGGCATAATAATGCTTTGCCTTTCATGAGGTCGTCCTGAGAATCAAACGACAATGTACATGAAAGTACCTAATAAAATTTAATAGGCTACAAATATAAGAAACATTTCTAATGCCCTGAAAGATTTTAAATTGCTTTCTGAAATAGAGAAGATGAAATTATATTCAGCAGAGCTTTAATATTCAGGAAATTTTATTGAATTATAATTCTTGGAAATTGCTTTATATTGTAGCTTTCTTTAAAATGTATTATCCATTTTATCAGAATACCAGATTCAGTACCACTGTGTAATAAAAATCCTCTATTAAAAGTTTTGCATACTCTACTCTGTGTGTGCATTTGAAATCAGAGATGTTCTAGCTATCACATTAGCATTTTTACTTGAGAACCTCTATTTTGAAGCTGACTTTTGTCTAAATATATACAAATTTTTATGATTCTCTTATTATTCATATGTCATCTTTCAATTCAATATTATGTCTTTTCACTTGGTGTTTGATAGTTACAGTTGAACTGCCTGTGGTCTTTATGCTGTTTCTTTTTTTTTTTTAATATTTATTTATTTTTTTTTAGTTCTCGGCGGACACAACATCTTTGTTGGTATGTGGTGCTGAGGATCGAACCCGGGCAGCACACATGCCAGGCGAGCGCGCTACCGCTTGAGCCACATCCCCAGCCCTTTATGCTGTTTCTACAGAAGATATTTATAAACAGATACTGGCTCTTAGTTATCCATGTTTTTCCTATCTTATATGATATGAAGACCTCATAGAATTATTTCCAGGCTAACTTCCATATGAGTGCTGTATGTTATATAGCACTTAAACTTTTTAGGATAAATACAAATTATGTAAGAAAATACTTTAATATACATGTATTGAGCTTTCAGTTTTTGTCCAAAAATATGCAAAGAGCCATTTATTAAAATATAAATAACACATAGCTGTATTTGATTAGAAACTGGTAAGCCACATTGTAATTAGACTGTCAAGTACTGAGTGGGATCAATTCTCATTGTCTTCCTTATTCAAGGAGACAGAACTGAACTGTCCTCTAAACATGTTAGTGTTAGGATAAGTAATGCAATAGATTATATGGATGCTTGATTTTTCATAAATATTAATTCATTATAACTCAGAAAACAATTGTAATTCCTGTCCTTCTCTTTAATTGTGGTCATTAGATTCTGTCTGATTAGCAAAATATGGGAAAAATAGTGTTAGTTTCAAGGGAAAATTTTTAGAACTAGTACATAGGTGCTCATGGTTTCTTTCCCATTTGTCATGAGAGGGGCAAGGCAGCAGAAGAAGGATCCTTCTGAATTTTGATTTCCAAATCAGTTTGGATTTACTTTAGAGAATGTATGGAGTAGAGAGAGCATTGACCCACCCTGCCCATGTACCTTGGGCAAGAAACAAACATTTGCTATTGTAGCCATGTACCACTATGGCATAATATAGTCTAATGAGTGACACCAGCAAATGGATTTCTTGGGGGCTTTTAATGGCATTTCCATCTTCTTTTCTAGTACTGACCCATAGGTGGTACTCATTTACTATTGGATGACTTAAAAATGCGCACTGATTTTAAGGGAAACATGTACTAACTGCTGGGAATGCAAATTAAGAAAATAAAACCACAGCAGTCCTTAAATTATTCTTTATCTCCCTAGCAATAAGATATATATAATATGATGTGATAAGTGGAGTAACAGAGGGTTATAAAGAGAAAGTATCTAAAATATCTAAAAAAGAAAGTAGAGAAACAGTGGTGCTTGATTCAGAATGGAGACAGTCATAGAGGAAAGTCTTAGAGGAAAAGTCCTTTGATCCTTTGTCCATCTACTTCCCAGTTCCCCTCTTTGCTTTCCTCTTTCATTTTCAAGGAAAGAGATGTTGACAGCTTGATTGGTGTACTGTACTCATTTTTGTTGTTTCTGTAACCAATGACTCTTAAATTTAGTGCTCAAAATAACAAAAAGTGTATTATATTACAGTTCTTTATATTGGAAGGTCAACCAAGGTCTGTTAGGGCTGCGTTCCTTTCCATGGTCTAAGAGGAGAATCCACTGTCTTTGTCATTCAAGGTTTTTAAAGTCTGCCCTCACATCTTGCAGGAATGACCCCTTGCCTCTACCTTCAAAACTAGGTTCAGAAAGTCACCTTTCTCTGGCAGTGTATCAGTGTCCTCTCACTTTTTATCACTCAGTCCTTTTGTTTTGTTTCCTTTTTCCAATTTTAAGAACCCTGGTGATTATATTTATTCAATAGGTAATCCAGAATAACTACCCTATTTTAGTGTCAGCTGATGGTAGCCTCTGTCTTCAACTCGTTTCCTTTGGCCAGCTTAAGTAACATATTTACAGATTGTATGAATTGGAATATAGCTATCATTGAGGGAGGGCATTATTCTATCAACTATAATTAATCAATGTCATAAGCACAAATATGGTTGATAAGTAAGTTTTATATCTTAAAATATAAGACTGCCCTCTCTGAATTCTGACTCAGACATGTGTCAGGGTAGCCCAATTCTCTAGCTTTTGCTTCATAACAACAAAAAAAGTGGATTCAGGGATATCCTTGGAGCAAGTACTTATTTTTCTCACATCTAAGCAGTTCCCATAACATAGACCTTGTGAAAAAAATCTGAATCACAACTCAGGATTAACACCTAAGTGACATTCCTCAATTTTCCATTTATCAGTGTTAAATTGATAAATTTGGCCTAAGCCAGTTCCCTTAATTGGACAATAAAATTGACCAAAAACAGTTTCCTTACAGAGAAAATTGCACTCTCCCTTGATGTGTAAACACATTGTAATCCAACCTACAATTATACCCTTATTGAGTCTCAGCCTATCACAGTAGCTGAATCTCCCGCCAATCAGAGGCTGAGAGATGCCAAAATATGTCCATGAAAAACAAAAGCCAACTAGTAGCTAACCATGGTATTTCTGTTTGTCACTTTTTTCTTTCTGTCTATAAATACAACATTCAAAAGTGGTGGATGGGGAATTTTTTTAATATCACATTATAATTTATTTTTTATTTTATTTGCTTATTTTTATTTTAATTTGTTATATATAATAGCAAAATGCATTATAATTCATATTACACATATACAGCGCAATTTTTCATATCTCTGGTTGTACACAAAGTAGAGTCACAGATTCATGTCTTAATACATGTACTTAGGGTAATGATGTCCATCTCATTCCACCATCTTTCTACCTCTTCCCTTCCCTTCTCTCCTCTTTGTCCTATCTAGAGTTCATCTAATCCTCCCATGTGTCCCCCACCCCAAACCAAATTATGAATCAGCATCCTTAAATGAGAAAATGTTCGTTCAGCATTTGGTTTTTTTGGGGGATTGGCTAACTTCACTTAGCATTACATTCTCGAACTACATCCATTCACCTGCAAATGCCATGATTATATTCTGTCTTAATGCTGAATAATATTCCATTGTGTATACATACCACATTTTCTTTATCCATTCATCTACTGAAGGGCATCTAGGTTGGTTCCACAGTTTAGCTATTGTGAATTGTGCTGCTATAAACATTGATGTGGCTGTATCCTTGTATTAGGCTGTTTACCTAGAAGATGCAAAAAAAGTCACCAGAAAACTTCTAATGAATTAAGCAAAGTAGCAGGATATAAAATCAACACCCATAAATCAAAGGCATTTCTGTATATCATTGACAAATCCTCTGAAAGGAAAATGAAGAAAACTACCCCATTTACAATAGCCTCAAAAAAAAAAAAATTGGGGAATCAACAAAGAGGTGAAAGATCTCTACAATGAATACTATAGAATGCTAAAGAAAGAAATTTTGGTGGGGAAATTTGAAAACTGCTCAGTTCTAGAACATTTTCTAACTCCAATATACTTTGTTTAATTTAACTCATGTCTGTTTTTTTTTTTTTTTTAAATGTAACATTAGAGCTCTGTAATGTTGATTGGCGATTCAAGATCAGTTATATAAAATGGTAATTTATGTCCAGTGCTTCTATTGTGTCCTGAAAGTCAATTCTTTGGGAACATTAGGTCATGAAACCCCAGCAGTGAGATTAGTAAAAACAGAAGGCCGGTTCATGCTCTTCTTGTTCCAGGGATGAATATGCCATTTTCAGTTCATCCTATAAGGGCACTTAGTTGATTTGAAAGACAGGGTCAGATGAAAGGATACAATTTATAGATTCCTACCAGTTCCAAAATGGATTGTAGCAGACATTTAGTGGTTTTATAATGTCAACTAAAACTGAAGTTAGGTCATTTTAGTCAGCAGATAAATTCTCATAATTAGGAACAAATTAGTTACAGGGCCTCTAATACATCATTCTGATTTTGGTATTACTAGATAAGTTATCCACATACACTATATTGATTGTTTGTATTTGCTGGCTCTTTGAAACATCACCCAAGTAACCTGTTGATAAACAAATTTCAGCTTAGCACTTATGATTACAAAAAAGAACTCTACTTTGCTAGGGTCTATTGGGGAGAATAAGTCAGAATATTTATTGAGTTTTGAGTATTTAATCTACTAACACTTTTCAGAGCTTGGGCTTGTTTAGGGTTGGCAAAATATCATGATACAATAGTTTAGTCGTAGTGAGCAGAGGAAGAAAAGGATTTTGAGACAATGGGCTCAAAGACATTTGACATAAATTGTAATTTGATGTTCTCTGTTGAATAAAGAGTTCCTGGAATGTATTTGTGGTTCCTAATTCCTGGACAAGAAAGTAATATTTATGAAGAGAGAGGAAGAACAGCATCATGTTGCATCAATTGTAAACTATGTGGACAATCCCATTTCTCACAATGAATCATTGCATAACAAACTTCGGTATATATGGAGATACTCAATAAAATGTTGACTCGGGGGGCTATCAGTATTACACAAGATACAAGATGACTGCCAGTGACTACTACATCATCTGTGTTCCACTTAATACCTTGTGGCTTGAGCTGTATACTAAATATAAAGAAATTTGATGTGGATATATCTTCAAGATGGCGGACCAGCGGGAGGCAGTATTCTGCGTTGCTCTGTGATCCAGATCTCACCTAGTCAAAATACTGCATCTCTGAGAGTATTAGAGGACCTCTATACAGCAGCTTTCTGCTTAATCATCAGCACTGTGACACAGCACAGGGCTCCAGGCCTCAGTGTTCGAGTAGGACACCCGGCATTCAAGCAGCACCCAAAGCTCGAAGCTTCAGTCCATGTAAGACTTGGCAAGTGCCTTAGCGGAATCACCTATCAATACATCTGCAGACCACCAAGACTTCGCTCTGCTCTCACACAGGTCACTCATCTGCTACCTAAACACAGCACAATGCCATCGCCCAGCTCCCTCAACCTCACTAGACACCCTGGCACTGGAAGGAAGCAGACTGACTCCATCTTGGAAAACCTTCCTCAACATTTTTTGGTTGGCATGGCTATTATATTGCATCGCAATTTGAGCAGGTACCTGATTTCCAGACCCCTCTCCCCCTCACACCCAGGGGCATTAACTTGACACAGTGACCACCCAACACAAAACAGCTCTCGGTTGGACAGGAGTGCAGTGCAAACAGGGCACCACCCACCTGGTGTGAGCCTGAGAGTGAGAGGTTCTGCAGTTGAAACCTGATAAATGAGAGAGATGGGGAGACTAAAGTCTGGAGCATAACAGAGAGATTAGGTTTTGGGAAATATCCAGGCAAGAGAAGGAGACAATACCAGGGACTCAAGTCAGATGAGTGGTCACAAAAAAAGACCCAACTGTGAGGTGCTATTTTTCTGCTGGGACTGGTGGATGGCACTTTCCGCTTCCAGATGCACCACACCAGGTGCAGTCTTCACACCTTGGTTACCTATACCATCCTGAAGGCAGAGAAATCTACTGGGTGAGACAACTCCACCTACTGGGTGGGAAGAGAAAGAAACAGATCTTTAAGAGGCTTTTTTCCCTCTCTCTCTTCTTCTTTCTCTTCTGTCCTCTGGCCCTCACATCCCCAACATATGTAAAACCAAGAACTTTGCATGAAATAGGTCCTTGAGGACTAAGTCACTGAATAATATAATATAGAGGAATTGCATAAGCCCTCTCCTTTTTAAATTTTCTTCTCTTTTTTCTTTTTTCTCTTTCTTCTTCCTTCACCCTCCAAATTATATGATTTTAACATCCTGTATTTTTCTAAAGACACATATATGTGTGTTTTATAGTCTATGGTCTTCCCACATAATTGTCTACCCCAAATTACCTCCTATATATTCTCCTGCTACTAACCCTCTTCACTAGATTTCTCCTTCACATTTTCAAAGATATATTAACTCTATAGCCTCACATCTTCTCCCCTCAACATCTCAAAATTTCGTCCTACACCTGACCCCCAGTTCATTGTCAACTGTCAGAAACTGTAAACCTTTTTATGAAACTACTTAATACATTTTAAATAATAATTAAATCCAACATTTCTGGAAATTGAGACTAAACTGTAAATGTCTTAATTATCAACAATGTTTATAGGTGATGTATTGTTGATATTGTGATCTGTTAACATTGTCCTTCCCCACAAAGAGAGATCTTAGAACCCTATAAAAGCATGACAAATCTATAGGGTAAAAAGAATAGCACACCAGATCCACAGAGCTAGAAAGGAAAACACATGAGCAATATGAAAAGATAAGGGAAGAAAGTACCACAAACAAATCAAGACAACACATCATTAGAAACATTGAGAGCTACAGCAGAAAAAAATGACAGTAAAAGATTTCAGGATATACATGGCTAAAATGTTTTGGAATCTCAAAAAATACATAAGAGAACAAATACAGGCATTGAAAGATCACTTCAACAACAAACTACAAAAACAAATCCAAGAAGCAAAAGATCACCTCAACAGGGAGATAGAGGTTCTAAAAAAACCAAAACCAGAAATCTTTAAAATGAAAAAAAAATAAAGGAAATTAAAAACTCAAATGAAAGCATCACCAACAGAGTAGACCACTTAGAAGATAGGACATCAGACAATGAAGATCAAATAAATCATCTTGAAGAGAATATAGACCACATAGAGAAAATGATAAGAAACCAGGAGCACAACATTCAAGAAATGTGGGTTAGCATAAAAAAAAAATTAAGAGTTATTGGGATAGAGGAAGGCATAGAGGTCCAAACCAAAGGAATAAACAATCTATTCAATGAAATAATATCAGAAAACTTTCCAAACATGAAAAATGTATTGGAAATCCAAATTCAAGAAGCCTACAGGATGCCAAATGTACAAAATCACAACAGACCCACACCAAGGCACATTATAATGAAAATGTCCAACATAAAAGAATATGGAGAGAATTTTAAAAGCCACAAGAGAAAGGAATCAGATTACATACAAGGAAAAATGGTTAGGATGATGGCAGATTTTTCAACACAGACCCTGAAAGTTTAAGATCCTGGAACAAACAACATATATCAAGCTCTGAAAGATAATGGATGCCAACCAAGAGTCTTGTATCCAGCAAAATTAAGCTTTAGATTTGAAGATGAAGTAAAAACCTTCCACAATAAAAAAAAAAATTAAAAGAATTTATTGCTAGAAAACCACACTACAAAACATCCTTGGCAAAATATTTCATGAAGAGAAAATAAAAAACAGCAATGAAAATCAGCAGAGTGAGATAGTACACTAAAGGAAAAAACTAGTCAAGAGGAAAACCAATTCAAAAATAAAATTGAAAAAATGAACAAATATGGCTGGAAATACAAACCAAGTCTTAATAGTAACCCTAAATGTTAATGGCTTGAACTCTCCAATCAAAAGACATAGGCTTGCAGATTGGATTTTTTTTTTAAAAAAAAAGACCCAATATGATGCCTCCAGGAGACTCACAGACTGAAGGTGAAAAGTTGGGAAAAATCATACCACTAACATGGACTGTGGAAGCTAGCAGGGATTTCCATACTCATATCAAATAAAGTAGACTTTAAGCCAGGGTTAATCAAAGGGATAAATATGGACATTACATACTGCTCAAGGGAACCATACACCAACAAGATATAACAATCATAAATATATATGCCCTAAACAATAGTGCAACTATGTTCATCAAACAAACTTTCTCAAGTCAAATTGACCAGAACACAATAATCTTGGGTGACTTTAACACACTCCTTCCACCACTGGATAGATTTTCCAAAAAAAAAAAAAAAAAAAAAGTTGAATAAAGAAACTATAGAACTTAATAATACACTCAATAACTTATAACTTGACATATATTGAATATTTCAATCTACATCAAATGGATACACTTTCTTTTCAGCAGCACATAGATCCTTCTCTAAAATAAACTATATACTATTCCACAAAGCAACTCTTAGCAAATACAAAACAGTAGAGATACTACCATGCATTTTATCAGAAAATAATGGAATGGAATTGGAAATCAATGACAAAATAAAAAAATAAAAATTTCTCCATTACCTGGAGACTAAACAATATACTACTGAATGAACAATGAGTCATAGAAGACATCAAGTAGATTAAAAAATTCTTAGAGGTAACTGAGAATATAGACACAACATCAAAATCTCTGGGACACTATGAAACAGTACTAAGTGGAAAATTCATAGCATGGAGTTCATTCCTTAAAAAAAGAAAAAGTCAACAAATAAATGACCTTATACTACATCTCAAAGCCTAGAAAAAGAAGAACAAACCAGTAGCAAAAGCAGCAGAAGGCAAGAAATAATTAAAATTAGAACTGAAATCAATTAAGTTGAAATGAAAGAAACAATTGAAAAAATTGACAAAACAAAAGTTGGTTTTTTGAAAAAAAATAAGTAAAATTGATAGACCCTTAGCTACGCTAATGAAGAGAAGGAGAGAAAGAACTCAAATTATCATCCTATGTGATGAAAAAGGTAATATCACAACACACACTACAGAAATACAGAAGATAATTAGAAATTATCTTGAAATCTTATCTTATACTCCAATAAAATAGAAGACATTAAAGGCACCAACAAATTTCTTAAGTCATATTATTTGTCCAGATTGAGTCAGAAAGATATACATAATTTAAACAGACCAATATCAAATGAGAAAATAGAAGAAACCATCAAAAACTTACCAACCAAGAAAAGCCCAACCCAGATGGATACACAGCAGAGTTCTAAAATACCTTTAAAGAAGAACTAATGCCAATACTCTTCAATTTATTTGAGGAAATAGAAGGCAGTAATTCCAAAGGCATTCTATGAGGCAAGTATCACCCTGATCACAAAAAGACATATCAAATAAAGAAAGCTTCAGACCAATATCTCTAATGAACATAGATGCAAAAATTCTCAATAAAATTCTGGCAAATCAAATACAAAAATGTATCAAATGATCATACATCATGATCCAGTGGGATTCATCCCAGGGATGCAAGGTTGGTACAACATATGGAAACCAATAATTGTAATTCATCACATCAATAGACTTAAATTTAAGAATCATATGATCATCTCAATAGACACAGAGAAAGCATTTGACAAAAGACAGAACTGCTTTATGTTGAAAACACTAGAAAAACTAGGGATCACAGGAACATATCTCAACATTGTGAAGGCTATCTACGCTAATACTCAGGCCAACATCATTATAAATGGAGAAAAATTGAAGGCATTACTTCTAAAAACTGAAACAAGACAGGGTTGCCCTCTTTCAGCACTTCTATTCAACATAGTTCTTGAAACACTGGCCAGAGCAATTAGACAGATGAAATAAATCAAAAGGATATGTATAGGAAAAGAAGAACTTAAATTAGCACTATTTGTTGATGATGTGATTATATTCTAGAAGACCCAAAAGATTCCACCAGAAAACTTCTAGAACTAGTAAAAGAATGCAGCAAATTAGCAGGATATCAAAACAACACCCATAAGTCAAAGGCATTTCAGTATATCAGTGACAAATCCTCTGGTAAGAAGATGAAAAAAACTACCTATTTGTAATAATCTCAAAAAAAAAAAAAAGATACTTGGGAATCAACTTAAAGAAGTAATACTGCAGTCCGGCTGGGCACAAAATAACCGAGCCACCACAAAACCTTGTAGATTCAAACAGCAACTCTTTATTCCCAAACTCTCACCGACAATCTACCCACACTTCCCGTGAACACCCTGCCTCCACTCGTCTCTGCGCACCAATTCTCTCAGAAGCCCGCGAGAACTCAACGGGAACTCCAAAGGAGCAGGCACCTGAGGCAGCAGGATACGCTCTAATCCCAGCAGGATCCACCCTAATCCTGGAGCCGCCCTATTCCCAGCTGTATCCACCCTAAACCCTAAACCAGGAGCCACCCTAATCCCTGAGCAGGGTCACCTTTCAACCCAAAATGCCATGCGTCATTCCTACTTGGCTATGGCTCTCAGCAAGGTAAAAGATCTATACAATGAAAAGTACATAACCATAAAGAGAGAAATCAAAGAAAACCTTGGAAGATGGAAAGATCTACCTTGCACTTGGATAAGCAGAATTAATATTATCAAAATGACCATACTACCAAAAACACTATGCAGATTTAATGCAATTCCAATCAAAATCCCAGTGGCATTCCTCATAGAAATAGAAAAAGCATCATGAAATTCATCCTGAAAAATATGAGACCCAGAATAGCTAAAGCAATCCTTAGCAGGAAGAGCGAAACAGGTTCCATTGCTATATCAGACCTTAAACTATACTACAGAGCAATAGTAACAAAAACAGCATAGTATTGGCACCAAAACAGACTGGTGGACCAATGGTACAGAATAGAGGACACAGAGACTAACCCACAAAATTACAATTATTTTATATTAGACAAAGGTGCCAAAAACATGCACTGGAGTAAAGAGCCTCCTCAAAAAATGGTCCTGGGAGAACTGGAAATCCATGTGCAACAAAATGAAATTAAACCCATATCTCTCCCCATGAACGAAACTTAACTCAAAATGAATCAAGAACCTAGGAATTAATCTAGAGACTTTGCGTCTAATAGAAGAAAAAGTAGGTTCTAATTTTTATCATGTGGGATTAGGCCCCAACTTCCTTAATAAGACTCCTATAGGACAAGAATTAAAACCAGGAATCAATAAATGGGATGGAATCAAACTATTTTTTTTTTCTCAGCAAAAGAAACAATCTGTGAGGTGAACAGAGAGCCTACATGCTGGGAGAAAATCTTTACCCCCCTCACACATCAGATAGAGAACTAATCTCTAGGGTATATAATGAATTCAAAAAGCTAAGCACCAAAAATTCAAATAACCCAATCAACAAATGGGCCAAGGACCTGAACAAACACTTCTTAGAAGAGGATATACAATCAATCAACAAATATATGAAAAAATTCTCATCATTTCTAGCAATCAGAGAAATGCAAATCAAAACTACTCTAAGATATCATCTCACTCCGGTCAGAATGGCAGCTAGTATGAAGACAAAAAACAAGTGTTGGCGAGGATGTGGGGAAAAAGGTACACTCATACATTGCTAATGGGACTGCGAATTGGTGCAGCCAATATGGAAATCAGTATGGAGATTCCTTGGAAATCTGGGAATGGAACCCCCATTTGACCCAGCTATCCCTCTCCTGGGACTATACCCAAAGGATTTAAAAACAGCATACTACATGGACACAGCCACATCAATGTTTACAGCAGCACAATTCACAATAGCTAAACTGTGCAGTCAACCTAAATGTCCTTCAGTGGATGAATGTATAAAAAAATGTGGTATTGGGCTGGGGTTGTGGCTCAAACGGTAGCACGCTCGCCTGGCATGCATGCCGCCCAGGTTCGATCCTCAGCAACACATACAAATAAAGATGTTGTGTCTGCCAAAAACTGTAAAATAAATATTAAAAAATTCTCTCTCTCTCTCTCTCTCAAAAAAAATGTGGTATATATACACAATAGAAATTTACTCAGCAATAAAAGAGAATAAAATCATGGCATTTACAGGTAAATGGGTGGCATTGGGAAGATAATGCTATGTGAATTTAGCCAATCCCCAAACTACAAATTCTGAGTGTTTTCCCTGATATAAAGAGGCTGACTCATAGTGGGGTAGTGAGGGGAAACATGGGAGGAACAGATGAATTCTAAATAGGGAAGAGGGAAGGGAGGGAAAGGGAGGAGGCAGGGGATTAGCAAGCAAGGATTGTTGAATGTGATGGACATCATTATCCAAAGTACATGTATGAAGACACGGATTGAGTGTCGATGTACTTTATATACAAACAGAGATATGAAAAATTGTGGCATATATGTTTAATAAGAATTGTAATGTAAAAAATAAAAAAAAACAGAAACAAAGTACATGTATAAAGACATGAATTTGTATGAACATACTTTATATACAAAGATATGAAAAATTGTGCTCTATATGTGTAATAAGAATTGTAATGCATTCCACTGTCATGTATTTAAAAAAAATAAACTCATTTAAAAAGAAAGGAAATTTGATGTGATGTGGATTTCTGGAACATAAAATGGGATGAAAATATTGGAGTAAAGTGAGTCTCTGATATAACTCACTCACATAGTTTTCCAGCCTTTTCAAAGACAACCTTATGCCATTTTTCTGGAAAGAGGAAGCCCCGAGAAGTATAGAGAAGCCATCTTTGAGGATCTTAACGATAAAGTACCAACTTTGACAGAAAGATAATTTTCTAACTTACCTGGCATTGTTTTGAACTAATAAAAAAGTCAGTTTCCCATGATAATGTTCAGATCAGCATTAGTGTACAAACCTCTAGAAATTATTGCTGATCGAACCCTTCAGCTATCAAAAGAGAAGCTGCCCCAAAGTATAAACCCAGGAAATGCTAATGTGCTATGAAAAGATGTTCAGAAGACATTTATGATCCGGTTGAGAGTGAATTCCAGTTTTGTTTTTTAAAGAAAAAATAAGAACACACAATTTAATACCAATGGAAAGGGAGCTATCAAAATAATCCCACAGATGCCAAAAATATATTAAGGTAATTTTGCAATTGTATGCCAACACACATGATAGCTTACATAACATGGTCTATATTAGAGAAGGATCCATGTGCTACTGAGAAGAAAGTGTATTCCATCATTAATGGATGAAATATTCTATATGTCTGTTAAATCTAAATTATTGATTTTATTATTTAGTTCTATAGTTTCGAAGTTTTTGTTTGAAAGATCTACCCAGTATTCAGAGAGGTGAGTGAAAGTCACTCAGTATTATTGGATTGTGATCTATTTGATTCTTGCGCATTCAGAAGAGTTTGTTTGATGTACATAGATGCTTCATTGCTTGGGGCATAAATATTTGTGATTGTTATATCTTGTTGATGTATAATTCCCTTAAAGCAGTATGGAATGTCCTTCTTCATCCCTTCTTTTTTTTTATTGGTTGTTCAAAACATTACAAAGCTCATGACATATCATCTTTCATACATTTGATTCAAGTGGGTTATGAACTCCCATTTTTACCCCAAATACAAGTTGCAGAATCACATCGGTTACACATCCACATTTTTACATAATGCCATATGAGTGACTGTTGTATTCTGCTACCTTTCCTATCCCCTACTATCCCCGCTCCCCTTCCCTCTCATCTTCCCTCTCTACCCCATCTGCTGTTATTCAATTCTCTCCCTTGTTTTATTCCCCTTTCCTGTCACAAACTCTTATATGTAGTTTTGTGTAACAATGAGAGTCTCCTTCCATTTCCATACAGTTTCCCTTCTCTCTCCCTTTCTTTCCCCCACTCGTCTCTGTTTAATGTTAGTCTTTTCCTCATGCTCTTCCTCCCTCTTCTGTTCATAGTTGCTCTCTTTATATCAAAGAAGATATTTGGCATTTGTTTTTTAAGGATTGGCTAGCTACACTTAGCATTATCTGCTCTAATTCCACCCATTTCCCTGCAAATTCCATGATTTTGTCGTTTTTTAGTGCTGCGTAATACTCCATTGTGTATAAATGCCACATTTTTTTTATCCATTCATCTATTGAATGGCATCTAGGTTGATTCCAGAGTCTAGCTATTGTGAATTGTGCTGCTATGATCCTTGATGTGGCAGTATCCCTGTAGCATGCTATTTTAAGGTCCTCAGGGAATAGACCGAGAAGGGTGATAGCTGGGTCAAATGGTGGTTCCATTCCCAGCTTTCCAAGGAATCTCCATGCTGCTTTCTATATTGGCTGCACCAATTTGCAGTCCCACCAGAAATGAACAAGTGTACCCTTTTCCCCACATCCTCGCCAGCACTTATTGTTGTTTGACTTCATAATGGCTGCCAATCTTACTGGAGTGAGATGGTATCTTAGGGTGGTTTTGATTTGCATTTCTCTGACTGCTAGAGATGGTGAGCATTTTTTCATGTACTTATTGATTGATGTCCTCCTCTGAGAAGTGTCTGTTCAGGTCCTTGGCCCATTTGTTGATAGGGTTATTTGTTATCTTATTGTTTAATTTTTTGAGTTCTTTGTATATTCTGGATATTAGGGCTCTATCTGAAGTGTGAGGTGTAAAAATTTGTTCCCAGGATGTAGGTTCCCTATTTACCTCTCTTATTGTTTCTCTTGCTGAGAAAAAACTTTTTAGTTTAAGTAAGTCCCATTTGTTTATTCTTGTATTTAACTCTTGGGCTATGGGCATCCTATTAAGGAATTTCTTGTATATCAGCAACAAAACTTCTGAAATGGAAATGAGGAAAACCACCCCATTCACAATATCCTCAAAAAAAAATAAAATACTTGGGAATCAACCTAACAAAAGAGGTGAAAGATTTATACAATAAAAACTACAGAACCCTAAAGAGAGAGATAGAAGAAGATCTTAGAAGATGGAAAAATGTACCCTGTTCATGGATAGGCAGAACCAACATCATCAAAATGGCGATATTACCCAAAGTTCTCTACAGGTTCAATGCAATGCCAATCAAAATCCCAACAGCATTTCTTGTAGAAATAGATAAAGCTATCATGAAATTCATATGGAAAAACAAAAGACCCAGAATAGCAAAAGCAATTCTAAGCAGGAAGTGTGAATCTGGAGGTATGGCGATACCAGATTTCAAACTGTACTACAAAGCAATAGTAACAAAAACAGCATGGTACTGGTACCAAAACAGGCAGGTGGACCAATGGTACAGAATAGAGGACACAGAGACCAATCCACAAAATTACAACTTTCTTTTATTTGATAAAGGGGCTAAAAGCATGCAATGGAGAAAGGATAGTATCTTCAACAAATGGTGCTGGGAAAACTGTAAATCCATATGCAACAAAATGAAGCTGAATCCCTTTCTCTCGCCATGCACAAAAGTTAATTCAAAATGGATCAAAGAGCTTGATATCAAATCAGAGACTCTGTGCCTGATAGAAGAAAAAGTTGGCTCCGATCTACATATTGTGGGGTCGGGCTCCGAATTCCAGGTTTTGATGGACATTAAATTGGACATTTGGTGTTGTACTCCTACCTGTTCTTTTCCTGGTTGTTTATATTTTTATTTTTTATCTTTCACAACCTACATGACTATAGTGAGAAAAGCTATAGTGAAACACAAATTTCCATCTCTGAGCCACGATTACATAATCCAAAGAAAAGACTGTGGCATAATTTCCATCATTTAGGATTTGTCACTGAAAATGTTGAACGTAGAATCTAGAAAATGAAGCTTACATATATACAATTGCTGAAGTTTAAGGATTTAAATAATATCAGTTTCAAGTGTTGGATAAGCAAAAAAGTATATATCTTGAAGTTACAGAAGCAAATTTGATCAAAAAGAAATAGCAATTTTATATATCTAGATCAGTGGTTTTTCAACTTGTTAAAATGGATTTCTGGGGCCTAATTCAAGAGCTTATCTAGCATAAGTGTGGCAAGGCTGAAGATGTTCATATCTTACAAGTTCTTAGGTCATTCTGATGCTGCTGGTCCAAAGACCACAACAATCTAAAACCCCTGTTATAGAATGAAGTGGAGAAGAGGGAGAGGAAAAATATATTTGGTATCAGCAATCTACACAAGTATGATTTCTTTTCTATATTCAAGTACTTAAATAGTTCAGGAACAGTGATTTAGAGTTGAACAGAAGATCTACACATGGAAGACTAATGGAATTCTAAAAAAAAAAAAAAGTTTGGTTTTAAATGACTAAAAATGCAATATTTTTTAAACTGAGGGGCTGGAAATTCAGTATATCCAGCTTCCATTAATCAAACCCCTAAGATAACAGCCAAATAGATACTTGTCTTGTCACCCCTGATTTAAAGGAAATGTCAATATGCTAAATATGGCAAAAGGGATACGATTGTTGAGTTCCTTAATAGCAGTATATTTGACAGTTGTGGAATAGCTCATAATATAAAATAAAATATTTCATAATATTTTAAAATATCTTTCCTCAAGATAAAATTTGAGGCCAGAGCTAAACATAATTTATATAAATATCAAAAGTGTCAACATCAAGGCATTGAGAAATATCACAATTTTCATAAAAAATAATTGACCTTTATGGCTAAAATATTTAGAATCAAATCCCAGCAATGTCACTTTTCATTATATACAATTCATTTAAATAATGGGGTTTGAGTAACTCCATTTGTATTGCTTGAAATAATTGCACTGTGCAGAAAACACCCACACAAATGAGCATTCTGTTGTTCTTCATTTTACAGTAAAGAACAACTGAAATTTGGTAATACACTGTTTAAGAGAACCACGTATGGAGGATCTGCCAACTGCATTACATGGTTTACAACTAGGCTAAATTATTCCTTAAACATTATTTAATTCTTCGTTAGTACATTTTGAGACTTTCTTCCCTGTGTATTTACTGTACCTACAGTGTCAAAATTAAGAGAATAAAAATCCATTAATTTATATTAGATAATCCTGGGTTTTTATCTTCAGCAGAAAGCAGAGAAATTGGACAGACTAATAAGCCAATCAATTAGACCAACCTAAATAGGCACCCTTTAAAAAATGGCTAATGTGACACTATTTGGTGTATTATCTATATGCAATTCTCTAATTATAAACTAATTTTCTACCTAACATATTTATTGTAATTTTATTGTATGATATTAAATTATATTAGTATAGTTTAACATGATATTATTATGGTAATTTTAATGAACAATGATGGAAACATTTTATGCCAAGAAATTAAAAAGACAATAAAATGTCATAAAATGTTACTAATTAATTGTAAATAGAAAAAATCTTCATGTCCCTGATAATCAGAAACTATTTAGGTTATGACAAAAATAATCTTTCTTCCTTTAGCAAACACAATTATTTTGAGGCATTTTACAAAAAATTTCTTATAGATTTTAGATTGCAGTGTTGTGCTTTAAGAAATGGAAGCCCATGTACCTACTATCACAAATAAGATTTTTAAGAATACTCAGAAAATTTATTTATGTTTTAACCTCTGAATTATATTTGATAGATTTTTTTTATAAATAAAAAATTTTTTTTGTTTACTTACATTTTAACATTTTCTCTGCTCCTAATAATTGGAAAAAATTCAGGATTCCATGTAGTATTTTTTTTCCTTGCCTCAAGGAATGTCTCTAACATTCATTGGAGGTCAGATCTGATAGTAATGAATTCTCTCAGCTCTTGTTCAGGAAACTATTTATTTCACTTTACCTCTGAAAAATAGTTTTACTGGGTATAAAATTCTAAGTTGACATTTTATACTTCTAGTTCTTTAAAGATGTTCTTCTTCTATCTTGTTGCTCACGTTTTTCTATAGCCAGAAATATTCTGTCATTGTCTTCATTCCACATATGTATGTGTCCTTTGTGGCTAATTTAAAAATTGTATCTTTATTATTAATTTTGAGCAATTTTATTATGATATGTATTGAAGGAATTTTCTTCATCTCTTTGTGTTTCTGTTTGTTTTGTTGAACTTCTTGAATCTTTGAGAATATATTTTTTTAGTAAATTGGACACCATTGGGCCACTATTTCTCAAAGATGCCTCTGCCTTATCGTTCTTCTCCTTTGGAGTCTCCAGTGACATGCATACTAAGTCAGTGAAAGTTGTCACTGAAATAATGTTAATTGACTTCAGTGTTTCTTCTTCCTTTTGTCCAATGTGTGTTTCATTTCAGATATTGTCTATTGCTATAATCTCACTTCTACAACATGTGTCCTACTGTTAAGACAATACAGGGTATTTTATATTTCAGAGTATTTTCTTCTTCTTTAGTAAATATTTAACTCTGGTCATTTTACATTTTTTTCTCTTCTCCCTTAACATGCCAATACTTTCTTTATGTGGTAGAACATACGGAGAATAGTAAATATCTACTGTATCAGTGATAACCTCTGTATTGCATCTGGGCCTGTATTTGTTTTTTAATTGATCTTTCTACTTATAATGAGTCATGTTGTCTTTCTTCTTTCTATGTCTCGTAACTGTTTTTTGGATGCCACATATTGTAAATGTTATTATGTTTTGTGCCACATATTTGTGTTCTCTTTAAATATGTCTGAGTTTTGGTCTGGAACATAATTAAGCTACTAGAAATAGTTTGATATTCCCAGCTATTTCTTTTAAACTTACTTTCAGATAGCTATTGGTCTAGGACTAATTTGTCTACACTACTGAATTAAAACTTTTTTTAGTATTTAATGTTGAGTCCACTACAAGCCCTTATCGTTTCAGCAGGTAGAAACAAACAAACTATGGCTCTATTCAAGCCCTGAGAATTTTTCTTCTTGTTCTTTTTTAAATTATATATATATATATATATATATTTATATATATATATATATATATATATATATATATATATTCATATAAATACACACACACACACACACACACACACACACATATATATATATATATATATATATATATATTAAGGTTTACAGTGTGGGTAATTTGAGGTACTTATCTTGATACACAAACATACACATACACTCATACACACACACACACACACAACACACACACAAATAATGATCTGGCCTATTGCTAAGAGTTGTATCATGAGTGTCACCTGAAGGCACATGTATTAAGGGCTTGGATTCCAGCCCTTAGTACTACTGGGAGTTGGTGGAAACTTTATGATGTGGAGCCCAGTGAAAAATTTTAGGCCTTTTTAGTTGTGTCCTCTAAATGGGTTGTGGGACTGAATTCTATTCCTCTCTTTCTCTTATACCTGGCCACAAGGCAAACAGTTTTCTCTTTTTCATGCTTCCTGTCCTGATGTGCTATATCACCACAGGCCCAACAAAAGAGGACCAATAAATTCTATAATGAAACCTCTAAAACCATGAGCCAAAATATACCTTCCTGTTTGTAAATTGATTTATCTGAGACATTTGTTGCCCCCCTTCCTTCCTTCCTTCCTTCCTTCCTTCCTTCTTTTCTTTTCTTTTTTTTTTTTTTTGTTAGGATGAAGAATGTGATGAGCCAGTGAATCTCATGGTTGTTCTTTATTGTTGTGGAGTGAGTTCCTTGATCAGAAGCTATGGTGTGTGGAGTAGTGTCCTGAGTGAATAAGTCACTGTATAAGTCCATAGGTGATTGTTTTGGCAGAGGCATCATATGCACAGAATGCAACTATGCATCCGGAGTGTTTATTTCAAGAAGTACAAAAGGATGCCTCTCGAGAATGGAAGTGGTCCAATGTATTCAACCTGCCATCTGGTAGTCAGCTGACCACCTTGGAGAATAGTGCAATGTAGTAGTAGTGTCAGTGTTGTTCTCTGCAGCTCCCATGATGTATACAGACATTTGTGAAATGCTGAAGTGATACACTGCCTTAAATTTTATCTTGAAAGTCATTCTCCAAACCCATATTGTTATCAGAGTAATTATCCACTCTCTAATTTTAAGTTAGATACTAAAGAAAACTTAGTAACTCTTTCATGCAGTTAGATTGTTTAGTGTCCTCTGTCTTCATTAGTAATTCTAAAAATGTTATGTATAATTGCAGAGAAAAAGAAAGTATTCCAGCCAAAAGAGCAGAGATTCTAATGATCATTCCCTCCTTTACACTCTAGGGATAAAAGAGTTTGGATAGTTTTCTTGAATTGAAATTTTATATAAAATGTCTATGTACTATGAAAACTAGGATAGAGTAGTCCTATGGCATTACAGTTGGACCCTGTTAGTGCTCTCAGTCAGACCATCTTTCACATGTAGTTTTAAGTAGCATGTTCATACAGGAGTTTGCCAAAGTAGTGACAGGGTTTGTATAAGGTCTGCAACATTAGCAACTCTAAGCATTTAAACTTTGAAGGTATCTTCTTGATCATTGGTGGCCTCTCTTCCCCACCACCATGGTACTGGGGATTGAATGTGAACATGAGAACTATACAACTAAGCTATATGCCTTGCACTTTTACATTTTTATTTTGAATGAGTGTCTCACTAAATTCTCCAGACTGGGTCTCTTGAACTTGAGATCCTCCTATTCCAGTCTACAAAGTTACTGGGATTACAGGCATGCCCCAATGCACCAAAAATATTATCCTTCATTTTCTTTCTTTTGCTATTATTGTTTTCTTTCTTTCTCTCATGGATCTTCTAGAGTTTTTCCTTGGGTGGGGATAGGTTTATTTATAAATTATCTTTTAATTGTCTCAACAAAGCAGTGAGAATATCATCAGAAGACTTCATGTCCATTTTCTATTAAGAGCTTGGCTTTTAAAAAATACAGATGTACAAAAGTTCTTTCCATGTTACATATACCTTCTTGTATATATAATATTAGTCCTTTCTTACATGAGTTGCTACCATTTTTTCCCATTTGTTTTTTGACTTTGCTTTTTGTTTATTTTCCCCTATGAAAATTATTTCTTTTATATTTACATTAGTTTCCTAGGACTAATCTAACAAATGAGCACAAATGGGGTGACTGAACAGGAGATATCTCTTCTCTTACAGTGATGGAGGCAACACATGCAAACCCTAGGTATTGGCAGGTGTATGCTCCATGCAAGCCATGAGAAGAAACTTCCCTGTCTCTTCTGGCTTCTGTTGATACCAGCAGTCCCACTTCCAGGAGCTCCACCCCCAAGACCAACTCTCCACATTTTTTTAAGATTTGAGGAAACTCTGTACAGTTCTTCAGTGGTCTGTATGGAACTACTTTCATTCATACACTTCTCTTCTCAGTCCTTCAAATTTTACCTGGCCTCCCAAGATTCTCTATTCTCTCTCCACAAAATGGTACTAGGTTTGAATTACCCATCCATTCACAGTACCTCAGAAATTCTTGGTAGGTAATAAGTTTGGGTAGGAACAGGGCTATTTTGTTTGGTTGTTTTTTTTTGTGTGTGTTAACTACTCTATGCTACTGTTGACCAATCTCTGACAATTTTGTTGTTAACATTGCAGAAATGACAAACCTCAAAAAAAGTATGCAAACATATATCCACTTTCCTTAATTTGCCTTTAGGATTACCATGATTATCATGGAGGAGTGGAGAATGCCATGCTATCAATGTAGTAAAAGCTCAGAGAAGACACACACTCCCACGTGGAATGAAAGGGGGTTACTCCCTCTGGGCTTAAAACACTGACATGACTTAGACATGTATTCCAAAAACAGAAAGCTTGTTGGAAATACAGCTTTTAAAATTCACTAATTCTGGAAATACTTTCTTTCATCAAATGACTACTTTAATCCATATCAGAAAGTAATTCGTTCTAAAAGTTCAAAGAAACTTGGAGCACATTTCTGACTCTGTAGTTCATTAAAGAATAACATACACTAAATATAATACTGATTTGGAAATTTGGTTCTATACTGATCTCTAAAGTTTTAAAGAAAGTGAATGGATAGATAGATTCTCCTGAAAGGCTGAAACAAAGAGATTATTTCAAAATAAATTAAAGAATGTAATCAATTTTACCTCCTAATTATATTACTGGTATCTCTGTGCATAATTTGTAAACCAAGTACTAACTTGGTGCATATTAAATCCTAAGTTTCAAAAAATTTATTTGCACTTGAAATGCTACCAATGTGAATTTTAGCTATTAGGATAATTTGTTTCACAAGTAAACTGACTTCCAGTCTACACCAGTCTGGTGTTAAATATGGAGTCCAAATAATTTTATATATCCTTCAGAATTTCTTTTTTTTTTTCTTTTTTTTTTTTTTTTGCTTTGTAAGTCATGCCACCACCCTCTCCTCTGTTGCAAACTCTTCAGAGTCCCGTGGAAAATCTCCGCTCTATTTGGTACTTTCTCCTGTCATGTGGCAGTTACATTGTGGTTCTTTTATTTCTTCTCTCTATAGTAATTCTACTGTTGAGATTTCTGTAACTTGTGAGAACTTTATACAGTTATTGACAATGCTAGTTATATATATCAGTAAAAGTCCGTGATATCTTCACTGAGGTTTGATAAAGGTGTTTCTCTCAACCCTTTTCTGCTCTGAATGGTTTAGTCCCTGTTTGAACTTGTGTATCTCTTCCTCTATACTCCTCACATGCTGTAACAGAAACCCAAAATGGAGAACATTTCCTTACATCTACTCTCTTCAAAACGATTTTAACATTCACTTACACTGGCAATGATTTTATGTTCCAAATATCTTGCAGAGTTTGGATTTTATGTAATGCCCCAATGGTCTCCAAAAGTTAGCCATTATTAAAAATTAAACAGGGTTTCACAAATGAGCATGATCTTTTAAACCTCATAGAGTTGTTTCTATGCACATTATTATTGCTCTACAAAGTTTATACCATAATAATTTTCTCTCTTAATCATATGTAATTTTTGTTCAGCTTCCCAGTACTAAGAACAGAGACTCTAATTTGACTATGTGGAATGGAAAAGTATTCATCCTGAAAATGTATAGAAAGTTTTAAAAACCTTCAAATAAATTATTTTCCTTCATATTGTTATTAATTTGGATAATTCCATCAATCTTCATGTATCACTAAACTGATGATTGCAAATGCATTTTGTATGATATGATATGAAAATAGATATATTACCTTAGTTCTGGTATTGAAGATAATAGGTTATGAGTTCTACTACATAATAATTGATTTGTACTGACCTTGTATTAATAGATAGAATTGCTACTAAAATACTATGTACATAAATAAATGAATATATATGCATGTGTGTGTGTGTGTGTGTGTGTGTGTGTGTGTGTGTATCTCACATCAGCAGTCTCATCCTAGGTGTTCTTACAGATTCATGTTAAAGAACCTATTTAGTCTAGCTAATGAAGTTAAAGGAAGGAGTAATACACGGAGGAAAGAAGGAAGGAAGAGAGAAACACCAACTGGAGAGCATTCATGAGCTGGCAATTTCTTCTGACTTCTTGTGTCTCTTCATATCGTCTTTAATCCTCTTCCTCAAAATAGTTGCCTAAGGCTTCTCCATCTGTACAGTACAACTCCATCAAACTTCCAGATTTTAAATCTCTTTCATTTTTACTATCAGTGAGAAACAACCCAGTTGGTCTCTGAACCCCAAACTATAGTTGATTGAATATGGGTTTCCTGAGCGTGATGTGGGGTGGCTGTGAATATGGCTAAGAGAAGAATGTGGTGAAAAATCAAAGGACACAGAAAATAGTTTTAAAGAGCAGGGACAGGACTGCTCTTCGACCTTAAGAGTCTAGCTTCCAAGCTGGAAAGAGAGCGAGCTAGCCCGTGTTGCCTTTATTTATACAGGGGGCCAGTCCAAGCCCAGTGGGTGACACCCAAGTCTGGAGCTATGAGAAAGCGGGCTTCCTCGCCCAGCAAAGACAGAGATTACTTGTGCATCACACAGAGTGGGAGGAGCCACGGTGCAAGGCCAGATCAAAACCTTCTTGGCTCCAGGCCCAGTGAAGATGCTATTACAGCCCAGGGGTGGCCCCCCACAATGGAGTCTATAAAAAAAATCTGGATCTTCTGTCCACTCCTGGCCCAAGCGACAGGACAGAAGATAGACAGAACTGCCCAAATGTGTTTTGCATATATGAATTTCAATAAGATTAGACTGATCAACATGGAAAATTTTAACAAAGTAACCACGCTGATTTCTGAATAATAAAAAGATAAGAAAAATCACAATCCCACTGGATCCTATGTAGATTATCCTTTTAAATTATTTTTTATATTTATATGAAAAACCAAATGCAGAATGTTTTGTGTGTACTTTATTCTTACTGCACCCCACTGTGAACCTTCTGCTCAACCTAATTTTTGACTGATTCTTTCCCATTTTAATCATTCTATTTCTCTATTTTATTCTTCTACTCAGATTTCCCTTGTTATTTTATATTATTCTAAAGCTACTAATTTTCCATAAAGACCTTTAAAAGTTTCAATTTCAATCCATATCATCATACGTTACATTATTCTTATATTATGATATTGTTTTCTCCTGTAATAGGCTTGTCTCTCTACTTTTCTTAATAGCAGAGATTGTACAATATAGATTAGTATTGGTGCCTAAATATGCTCAAATATAGCAGAGACCACTTTTAGAACTTCGGCAAATTTACTTTAAGAAATATTTATTAATCATCCTTATAAGAATGCATGATAAACCTCACGAAATCCAGATATCAGAAAGCATCAGAGTGTTTTCCATTTTTTTCTCTCTTCCCTTAGAGATTTAAGTGCATAAGGAGATAAAAAATAACATTAAAGTACAACTTAACTTTTACAAAGTCAGTTTGATAAAAAGTTATGCCTAATTCAATTGAGGTTAAAATTTGCAAAGAGAAAGGTGTGAATTTTTAATTCTACCTTGAAATTTCTCTCTTCATCCACAAAGCCGGGCATTACACTTGGAATTAGGCATGATTTTTTTCTCTTTGTATCAAGTCCAAATATAAAGTCATTCCTAATTTTAGTTAATAATTTATGCATATGCATATTTCAAGAATTTTAAAAGGATTAATTTCAAGCCAATAAGTGAAATTGGAGATTTAGTATGAAACCTTTAAGTGCCAACTTTTAAAGGAAAGGTGAAAATATTTTAGTAACATTAATTGAGCTTTATTTATGTAAAGAAATACAGTCAAACTCTTTGTTAATGTAGGATCAAAAGCTTGTTGGTTAGTTTTCTCAGAATTCTGCCATTTGCTCCTTATTTCTGCAATGCCAAATGCTCAGCAATACTGTTGTTAGTTTCAATTACAGAACTAGTTACTGACAGGAAAACATGATGGAAATTTCTGTAACTCTAGAGTTATCACATAGCTGAAGGTACATTAAGGCATTTCACAGCTTGACTACTGTGAATAACTGCAATAAACTGCAATGAGACTCTGATTTCAGTTTGTCTAGATAACTATCCAGATAGGAACTGCTGGATCAAATGGTAAGTTTTATTTTAAAATAAAAGACATGACTTGACTCAGTAAGTTTAGGACAATGAACAAAATTTTTTTGCATTTTTATAATCTCCCTACTGTTTTCTGTAGGGTCTCTATCACTTTGCACTTCCACCAGCATTGTAAGAATTCAGATTTCTATGTCACCAACTTCTATTGTCTTTTATTGTTTTGCTTTTGTTTTTGAATATTTATCCTGACAAGTGTGAGGTGATATATCTCATTGTGTTTTTTATTTCAATTTCACTGATGACTGGGGATAGTGTAGAGAACTAAGAAAAAGAAACTACACATTTATCACCAACTAATTTTTGATGAGGGTGCCAAGGATACCCAATTGGAAAAAAGATCTTTACTAAAACAAACATTACTGGGAAACAGGAAAATCTACATGCAAAAGTATGGTTTGAATTCTTAAATGACATACAAATACCAACTCAAAATGGATTGAAAACTTAGAAAAAACATAGTTGAGTAAACATGATGTTTTTATACATGTGAAAATTCTGGAAGATCTAAATCAAGCTAACAAATGAATTTATTGCATCATATTTTTAATTTTTTTGTGGTGATGATACTTACAAATCTACTTTCTTAAGAGTTGTAAAATATACAATGCATTGTTGTTAACTAGTGTCAGTTTGTACAACATCGCTCTTGAAATTTGTTCCTCATTGAAAGGCTTTATTCTCTGATCAACATATTCCTATTCATTTTCCAGCCATAAATATATACAATTTTTGTGAACCAGAAAATTTTAAAGATGTGTTCAAGTTCAAATGTCCAAATTTCATAAAAAATTAGAAATAATATAGAAAAAACCTTCATGACCTACGATTTGTCAATAGTTTCATGTATATGAAAAAATAACACAGCAAAAGAAACAATCTTATGCACAATACAGTAAACAATCAATAGAATGATAAATTATCCAAGGGAATGGAGAAATAGTTTCAGACCATATATCTGATGAGGAGTTAAACTCCAAAGTATAAAAGAAACCTTTACAACTCAAAAATATATAAGGGGTCTTTACAACTCAGTAGTGTAACATACATATACACATACACACAGAAAAAGACATATAAATAATAATAATAATAATAACCTAATTGAAAAATGAACTACATATTTGAACATTTCACCAGAAATGACATACCAATTATCAATAGGTATAGATATTTGGAAAATAGTACATAAAATAATTAACAAGCAGGATTTTCTGATGAAGACATGACTTGACTGAGTAAGTTTAGGGCCATGAACACTGCATTTAAATACTCAACAGATATTTTACTCTTTAAACAGAGCCTCATCTGGCCAAAAAATTTTGAGCTAATCCCAAATGTGAGAGGCACAGAAAAATGACAGATAGTTTGGGTTTACAAATATTAATATAAATATCTACCATTTTTATCAGTTCATATCCAGTTGTAATTGCATCAAAATTTTAGACTAAAAGCAGACATCTGAAATTCATAATCTCTAAATCATATAAGTATTAGAAACTGTGGACATGGACAAGTAAATGATAACAGAGTGAGCACATAGAGGGGCCACATGCAATTGTGGGTTATTGCTAGGAGGGTTTTCTTACAATTAAAACTGGTAAAATATGGAGTGCACTACCTGTTACTTGCAGAGTTTAGATTATGGTTGGAACTGATAGTTTAGGGAATTATCTACTGAAGGACTGCATATAGAAATGGCTAAGTGATAAGGATTTTCATAGGAAGGCAGAGATTATATGATGGGAATAGAGTAGGCCTAGAATACACTTTGAATTTTAATCCTAGTGTACTCTGTAATTGAATAATTTTCTAAATACTTCATTAGATCCATATAGTTTTGATTCTTGACCCCACATTAGACAGTACTATAACCTGAAAAATGTCTTCAGCAGTTTGAATAATGGTTTCTTATTTCCAAAAATGAATGGAATACCTACTGTCCATCATGGTCAGGAGATTATAGGTATGGTCAAAATCCTCAAGACCCCAAATCTAGGAGATTGACTATGATTTGTGGGATTCTGCTTATAGTTATATGAGGTATACAATTTATTATAGCAATTTAGTAAGGATGTGTAGCCACAGCATAAGGAAGAAAAGCAGGTGTTGCTTGTGAGAGTCTATGTGCAGGGTTTTTATTTATGCTGTCCCCCTCCCAGGAGAAGTTACAGAGAACCCACTGTTCCCCAGCACCATAAATGAAGCAATATGTGTAGTTTGTTTCTTCTGAGAGAAGCTCATTAGAAACTTTGTATGTAGTATTTTTCTTGGAGGCTCTCTAGTTGGAATCCTCTATCTAGCATTATAACAAATTTATAGAGTTATAGAAGAGAAGCAGGAATTCAGCAAAAAAAAAAAACTCATTATTATACCCATACTGGGTATAAATAGTGTGCCACTCAGAGAATGAGTGGTAAGAATGCTTTTAAAACCCAGGTTTGCAGATGGATATGGATAAATTTGCTAGCAAGACTTTTCAGGGTAAGTTTCAGGGACACCATATTAGGACTTTGCATAAACATGTATTAAGAGTGTTTTCTTGTACCTTCCTGATTTGCTGATCATCCATGCTTGCTTACTCAGAAGCACAGGTTAGCAAACCCACACACGTTACCTTTACCTTTACCGACAGGACTAAAGGACTCCATGGAAGCCATTAGTATACTTAACTTGATACTCTAGAATGGCAATACTGCTGCCTCTCTTGCCACCTATGGTTTTCCCTGTATTATTAACCCCAAATGAAAATCCCAGGCTTGGCTTTGGTGCCCAAGTTTCAGAGACTGCTCTAGAAGTATGTATCTGCCATTTTCTGATTTTTATAAAAGGAGTTTATTGAGGAAGGCAAATAAAGTAGGGGATTCTCCACCAAATATACTCAAAGGCCCAGATTTTCCTAAACATAAACATATATTCATTGTGATAATTTTTTCATCCTAGACTATTACATGTTTTAAATACAGGGGTTATTTGAGTTTGTGAGGATAAAATTCTAACTATAGTTGGCAAGTGTTTTCATAGAGAATTCTGGTGAGGGTTGGTCTTAGAATATATTTACTTGAAGTACCTACAGGTTTCTGGAGAAACTCAAGATTCTATCATAGCTTTTTAAATATAATACTTTGAGCTAATAAAACATGGTTGAGCCATGTTAGACTCCCTATTCATGGAAACTATAAACGGTGAATTCTGACAGTATTATCTAATGCTCATCTGACTGAGAAAGAATCTACTCCCAATCTCATTCACTTTGTTGACAGAGGTATTTTAGTGTAATTAGGAATAAGATCACCAGTTGCTTGTGAGATGTCAACCAGAGCCACTGTTGTCTCCTAGAAGCTATTCAAATTTCTGTGTTGTAGTCATCCAGGACCCTTCTAATACGTCACAATTTACTTCTTCAAGATCAGCAGCTGTATTCCTCTGATTGAATGTCTCTTACATTTTGAGCCTCTCAGGCTTTATTTTCTATCACCAGGTAGAGAAAACTGTTTTTAAGGACTCATGTGTTTCCTGGCTCATCCTGATAAGCTCCTTATCTTAATATCATCTAATTAATAATTTTAACTGCATCTGCAATATACTTTTTGCCATGTAACTTTCACTCATAAAAGTGACATCAAGTTGCAAAGGGCATGGGGCTTATGATGAAATTCTGTATATTATAGTTAATTCTGTAACATAGTTAATTCTTTAGCATACCTGCACCTGAAATAATAACACACATATTATGGAGTTATGGGATTATATCTTCAGAGACTATATAAAGTTTTGCATATAAATCTTTATATTAATCAATACTTCTTAAATGCTTTCAGATATTCTCTCTGCTTTATATGTCTAATTTGTTTGTTATAAAATAATAAATTAAATTATTTATTTGCTGGATATAATTCATAAATTATGATTAAATTAAATGAGGAAATAATGACACACAACTTCAATGTGATCCCAGAATGCGAGGGACAAGTTTTGTGTCAGGGTTTTTAGCCCCTGTCTCCTCCTGACCAGCGGGAGAACCGGGAAAAGGTTCTCCTTTTCCCGACTAGCCAAGAAAGGTAAAGGTCCACTGGCCGCTCACCCCAGCCCTCCCTCCCGGGAGGACAATCAGACATGCCAGGGAGAACAGTCAAAGCAGGATCTCCTTTAATAAGGAAGTACACACAGCTTATATACTGCACAGGAGCCAATCATAATAAAGGTCAGAGGGGTGGAGCAAGTTCACGTGTACACCCACCCCATAGTCTGTAAGGGAAGGCACTAGCTGTCCACAAGGGTGGAAGAGTCCTGGACCTATCCTGAGATGGTCCACCTCCTCTGTCACCGCCCACAGCACCGCCTCCTGGCTGATTGCCAGGAGCTGTCCCAGCCACAGTACAGGCCCCAAAATGGGGAAGCAGGCAGCCACGCCTTAAGGTTTTGGTGATAAAATAGGATGAATTTATTAATCAAAAAAGGCTATAAAATCCAAATTATGGTTTAGTTCTGATTTGTATAGTGATATATTTATACATGTATAATATATATAAAACATGTCTTAAATATCAAGTTTTGAGTCAATATATTTTAAAATTTTATTGTACTACAGCAATTTAAAAATATCTAAAAGTCTTCAGAAAATTGATATAAGGGGAAACAATGGTACAAAGTGCTTGTGTGAGAACTGATTGAGAGCGCTAGAAGTATATGAATATTCAAGACAGCATTTCATTTTCAGAATAGAAAATAAATGATAACAGCAACTAAGGTAAAGCATATTCATTTTACTGTCAGAAAGCATTTTTTAGATGCTGAGATATATTATAGTGCTCTGTTATTTCTTAAAGGAAATAATTGAAACCACTTCTTGATTTAGATAGAACAAGATATGAAATTATATATTAGAGAATAGTTCTTTAATGTACAATTCTCACATGTTTGTATGAGGAATATCTCTACATTGAAACCTATCAAACAAATCTAATTTTTGGAATTTGATGTTTTACTTGTTCAAGATTTTTAAATTTTGTAGATTATCACTTTATACTTAAATTTTATTAGAAAAAGCTAATATGTAATTCTTTGAAAACAGCACATTAGTGTCATTTAATTTACTTTGTCAACAGCAATTTGTACAAAATTCTATAGGTAATTTTGCTTTGAATTTAGTTAAAAAATTATACTGTCCATAAGTAATGGTTTCTCAGATTTTGATTTCCTTTCTACAAAAACCAAACTAAAACAAGAAGTCCTAAGAGAAATGGCTAAGATTTAGGGGAAAGAAAGTAAAGTAATACTATAGAACAAAATTTTGCCATAATGTGAGGAATAGTAAAATATTTGTGGGTATTTGTTTAAAGAATGTAGGATAGAATTTGAATGAGCTTGCAGTCCAAGTTTGGATCAATTAGGGCATAAAAGTTAATCTTACAATAGAAATTAAGATGATATTATAAAAATCAATCAATGTTTTGCAAACATCATAGTAACAATGGATAAAGGTGAGTACCACTGATGAATATTGACATTTGTGATTAGAAAATTGAGCCACAAGAATCAACATAGTGAAGTCCTTAAAAGCAGGAACTTTAGATAAGTGTTCTAATATTATATCTGAGCATTACTCATTACTCAATATCTGTATAACCTTGGCCAGTTACCTCCATTTTATCATTAATGTCATTATTAATGTTAAGTAATATTAATTATTGCACTTATCTCAGGTTTGTTAGGAGACTGGAATGGATTAACCTGTATGAAAAGCCTACGCAAATCCAGGAAAAGGCAAACACTATGTATTTACTAGATAAAAATGAGTCTATTAAAGCTGTTGTGAAATTCAGTGATATACTGAGATAGCATTAGCCTCAAGATATCAGGTGGCATAGACTCAAAATTTGGAGGTCTTCATCATGAGATTTGCGAACATAACGTTTATTTGCATTGACTTTTCATATCTGTTTAAAGGGGAAAATAATTATTGACCTTCCTATTTTATGCAATGAATGTGATACTTATTTAGCTAAAGAATGCAAAGGTGCTTTAAATAAAAAATGAAAGCATTGTGCAAACTTATGCTTCTAAATAAGTTTTTGAAAAAATTAAGTAAACCATAGGTAGAATAGGGTCAATGATCAACACACACTTCAGTATTTAACTAATTGGACATTAGTTTAAAGGAGGCATCTGCAAACATTTTCTGTAAAGATCCACACAGTACATATTCTAGGCTTCACCCTTATACATTGGGCTAAACTCAGCCATTCTAGTGAGGAAAGGAACCATAGACAGTTATTGACTGATTAAGGCTCTGTTAAAATAAACGTTTATAAAATTTTTCTCATTACTGAGTTAGAGGATGAATGGTGAAGACTGACCAGGTTTTAGAAAGAGCTTTGCCATTTAATGAGTGACATGCCTTTAGGAAAGTTACTTAACAAGTCTGTGCCTGTACTTACTCCTTAAAAAAAAAAAAGAATTGAAGTCATACTTTCTACTTTGGCTATGTTGAGCATTAAAATGATGTAAACAAGCAGAGAATTTACCTGACTTTTGGCACATATGAATATGCAAGTGTGTATTCTTGCAAAAGAGTGATGCAAAGTTTAAGGACAATTAGAATTTTGGAAAACATACACACAGATGTTTTAAACTCATATTCCCCCACAACCTGAACCAAGGAGTTTCTGGCAAAATGACTGATTAATTCAAATAAACTACTAATTAATATCCAGAATTAATATCCAGACTGATTAATTCAAATAAACTACTTGGCAAAACTTTGTTATCAAGACAGATACAGTTTGCTTTAAATGAATCAATGTATGGGAAATTTATCTGATTGCTAAGGGAACATAAAGTATATCCATTAGTTTTTCTTAGATGATACAAATAGGATGTAGTGTAATGGGAAACACATAGGAACTGTATTTAAAATCAAATAACCAGTTTTGTGTTTTTACTGCTTTAATTTTTAATTTATTGGTTCTTTTTAATTATACATAATATTGAAGTTAATTTAGACTTTTATAATTTTAAATGCATGGAATATAATTTGCTCTAATTCAGTCCCCAGTCCTTCCTCAGTCCTTCCTCTCCTTCCTCCCCCTGTTCTCTTTTCTCTATTCTACCATCTTTCTGCCATTTACTTAGAGATTTTTAAAAAATTATTATTTTGTACATACACATGATAGTGAGATTCACTGTGGTATATTTATATGTGTACATAGAAAAGTTAGGTCAGATTCATTCCATTGACTTTTCTTATTCTCTCCCTTTTCCCTCTAACTCTAATCCATCTCTCCTATTCACAGATCTTTCTTCTCTTTGGATGGAATTCCCTCCCTTTTCCCTCACCTGTCTTTTTCTCTCCTCCTTATTTTGAATTAGCTTCCACATATCGGAGAAAATATTTGTCCTTTGGAATTCTGAGTATGGCTTATCTGACTTAGCATCATGTTGACTATTTCCATCTATTTACTAGCAAATATCATAATTTCCTTAATAATATTCTTTTGTGCTTATATACCACGTTTTCTTTATCGATTCAGCTTTAAAGGGCACCAAGATTGGTTGCATAGCTTGCTTATTGTGAACTGTGCTATAAACATTGATGTGGCAATATCCCTATAGTGTGCTAATTTTAGATCTCACTGAGGAGTGAAATAGCTGGGTCATGGGGTGATTCCATTCCTAGCTTTTTGAGGAATATCCATAATGTTTTGTAAAATGGTTGACCTACTTTGCAGTCACACCAAAAATGTATAAGTATACCATTGTTTCATATCCTCACAAACACTTTTTCTGAAGAGCAATGGTATAGAATAGAAGACACAGAGACAATCCCATATAAATACAGGTATCTCATAACAGACAAAAGTGCCAAAGACACATACTGGAGAAAAGATAGCTTTTTTAACAGATGGTGCTGGGAAAACAGGAAATCCTTATATAGCAGAATAAAATTAACCCCTATCTCTTGCCCTGCACAAAAACCAACTCAAAGTAGTTATCAATGACCTAGGAATTTTATCAGAGACTCTGCAACATTTAGAAAAATTGTAGGCCCAGCACTCCAAAATACTGGCAAAGGAAATGACTTCCTTAAAAAGACTCCTAAAGTCCCAGAAGTAAAATTTTTAAAAAATCATAAGGATGGCATGAAACTCTGCATAACAAAGGAAACAATTATGAATGTGAAGAGAGCCTAAAGAATGGGAGAAGATCTTTGCCTCCAGCTCTTCAGATAGAGTGTGAATATTCAGAATGTATAAAGAACTCAAAAAACTTACCACCACAAAAACAAATAAACCATTTAATAAATGGGAAAAATAATAATACAGATGCTTCTCAAAAGAAGAAATTCAAATGGCCAACAAATACACACAAAAAAATTTCAACATCTTTAGCAGTCAGGGAATTGCAAATCAAAACTACACTGAGATATCATCTCACTCCAGTCAAATGGTAATTGTCAAATAACCAGTCTATGACGTTTACTCTAGCACTTATTATCAATGTTAAAGATTACTTCTCCTCTCTGTTTACTGAGATATGAAAAGAACTTAAAATGGAAGGTTTCTTCGGAAAAAACGCAAATATGTGAAATTGCTTTTCAAATATTAGTTACTACTAATTGAGAAGTTTGTTTCTTGCTAATGAGAACTCCATCAGTTCATGTACAACTGCATTGTGTGTTTACTGCATAGGTAATTACTGGAGATACAAGATTAATACATTGAATATGCAATGAATTCATAAAAGTAAGGGTACATCTTGTGACTTTGACTAGAAGGTGTTGCAGACTGCCAAGGAGAAATGTGAAAAATGGAATTGATAGGGAAGAGTTCATAAAGGAGAAGCTTATGAAGGAGGAAAACTGACTTGGAGTTTGAAGAGTGGTTGAAATTTTAATGCCAGTGATATTTGACCCTGAAAAGCAATTAGCATCTCCTTCAGAGCTTCAGAAAATACTAAAGTCAAGAACTTTTCTCATATTCCAATTGTGTTCTTAAAAAGTCTCCAGATATTGCAAGCATTCAGTTATAGTAAAAACCACTCTCTAACAAGCTCAGACTTGCCACTGCACATTACCTGAGAGTTTGTTAAAAATTCAGAATCTTTGGATAAATTCAAGACTCATTGAATCACAATGTGCCCATTAAAATTATAAAAAAAAACTGGATAAAAATCACAACTGATATTCCATCAGGAATAAATATAAGACTTTACCTTCAATGCCTCTTCAAACATTGGGCATCCCAGTGGGACTATTTCTTATTCTACATTCTAATATTTGAAGTAGCTATCTGATTAAAATTATGTAGATTCAGAACTACACAAATATTTATCATATTTCTTGAACTTCAAAAATACCACAAGCAGTTATGAGACAGAAAATTAAATTTTGATCACCACTTCCTTATATTTAAGATATTTTTTTTTTTTTTTTTTTTGGTTTTTGGTACCAGGGCTCAAACTCAGGGGCAAACCACTAAGCCACATCCCCAGCCCCTTTTAATAATTTATTTAGAGACAGAGCTTTGCTAATTTGCTTAGGGTATTGCTAAAGCAGAGGCTGGTGTGGAACTCACAATCCTTCTGTCTCAGCCTCCTGAGCCATTTGTACAAGCATGTGCTACTGTGCCTGGTTAAAATCTTAATACTTTTTTTTTCTCAAAAGTTAAGGATTTTACAAATGAGAGCTAGGTTTATAGCATAGATTGTGTTGATAGTTCAGATAAATTCTTATCTTCAAACATATCAAGTTATACATATTAAAATATGGTGCTTTTGTTATGTCAGTCATATTTCAAAAAATCAACAGAAAAAAGAAAACAAAGAAAAATTAAGAAGAACAGAAGTCTTGGATAGGACTTGGTGGATGACTCATTATGAATCCCTGGACTTTCCCATCTCTCTATACTATTTTTTTTTAATTGACAAAAAAGCAGCTATTAATTTTGGACGTCATACCAGTCCAGACAATATTAACCAAAAACCAAACCAAACCAAAAAAAATCAAAAGTGGTATGTACTGTAATACAAAATAAATATATGTCTGTATTATAATGTAACCTTATGCTCTAAGATAAGGGTGTTGAAAATAATGAAAAGGAATCATCTGAAGTGTTTATTTTTTTAAATAACTCTTTGTACTCTATATAACTTAGCAAAAGATAGTATCTTCCTCATACAAAATGCCAGAGATCCTAATGTCATTTCCAATTGAGGGAAACACAGAAGCTCCAACTGAATATTTACTAAAACACTGCATCAGCAAGAAAAAAAAACAATATTCAGTATTCTCCTTGCACAAACTCACATGAGTTCTTTTTTTCTCTTTTTTTATTTAATCTTTTTAGATATGCATGACAGTAGAGTATTTATTGACATATTATACATACGTGGAGTATAACTTGTTCCAATTAAGATCCCATTCTTGTGGCTATACATGATGTCACACTAGTTCTTTAACTCCATGTCTACATCATAGGATCAATATCATCCCACAGTGTAGTTTGGCTGCCTTAAAACTCCTTTGTGCTGCATTTTGACCTCTCATGTCACAGAGTTGAAACATCCAGCATGTAGCCTTTCCATCTTGGTTTTTAACATGGTGTTTTTAATATGAAGAAAAAACAATATGCAAATCCATGTAATTATATATTACTTAGAAAATTCAAAGAAAATTCATAAGTTGTAATGATTAAATTTGAAACTTAGCTATGAAAAAAGTAAAACACAGATATAGAATTTGTATAAATTGTAGAAAAAGTTAATATTTTACTATATGCAGAAGTGCTTGAAATTTTAATGAATAGACACTTTAGGAAATTTTAAGTAATCAAAATTAACTTTAAAATGACACAATCAAAAATAAATCTTGTCAAGATTTCAATTACAGTCAAAGCTATAAAGACATGATTTCTATATAAGCCATTATAAAAATTATTATAAAACAACTAAATTTTATTGGAACATCATATATAACAGATTGAATGAGAAAATCTGAACTACCTTCCCATTTTTTTTTCTTTTTTTGACATACAATTTTTTTATAGCACAACAAGAAAGTTATGAAATTTAACATGTTTTTATATCCTTCCATGTGCTTGTAAGAAAAATACTGAAATAGGTTTTGCTTTTAAAAACATTGAACATATAAAAATGGAACAGAATTATAGATACATTCATATTTGTCTTTATTTCTCTGTGTTTATCTCTCAATCACTAAAATCTTACCAAAGCTATTTAAAATAAGAAAACTAATATTTTATAAATAAAAATGCTTCATTATCCTAGATTGCTTCTAAGTCTCTCTGTTCTCTCATCTTTCATCTATAAATATAAAGTTTAAAATATTTAGGATAGCACACAGAATACTCACTTAGAATCATAAAGTGTTAAAAATCTGATTATAAATAGTCTTTAAGCGTTATGCTTTCTATATAACTCCTTTGCATTTAAATTATTTCACTTTGTCTTTAATTAAACACTGATGATGACAGAAAAATATATTATCTCCAAAGGAAACTCAACGCAATGATATTAGAGAAGTTCCCTTTTCCAACTTCTAGACCAAATTTTAATCCTTCATTTACCCAGAACATTCAGAATTCAGAACTAAGGCTTTTTTTTTTTCTGCTGAGTCATCTATTTCCTTCAGTAATTTTCCATATAACAATATAAACATGCTACCCACCCATATAACCCTCATTAGGAAATGATAGTTTATCTGGTTCATTTTCAATATCCATGCTCAGAACAAAAAGCCATTTGAGGTGGGAATGAACCACTACTGAATGCTATGAAGTCAGCCAAGTAGGGGAATGAGGTTCGTTCAACCTGACTGCTCTAGCTTCTTAATGACTGAGCACTTTATCATATTGCCTCAAAATCTACCACAGTAGACAAGATGCAGGAAATAGTAAACTTAGGTTTCTCATTTGCTGAGAACCCAATCTTGTTATGAAATCTCTCCTTTAATCTTCAGTTGTGCATACTATGAAGTTATGTTCCTTTAGATAGCAAAGAATATAGATGGACTCGGTACTTCATCAAATGATCTGACTTGGATGAAAAGGAGAGGATGATGCTTGTGGAGGATAGTAATGGCAAAGGTCTGCAAGTAGTTAGGAGGATAACCTTGGTCAGCCAGGTCATGTGGAGGCTGGACAGTCTTCCAGATTAAGTGCTTATTCACATATTCTGGCTCCTATTCATTAACTCAAGATGTGTTTGAGTGTCTATTAGGTTGTGTAAACAGCAATTTTAGCTGGAACACTAAAGGATTATACCCTCTAACATACTAAACTGCCACACTTGGGATCTGTTTCTGCTTTGACCCCTTTGTTATTGCTAATATGCAGTAAAAGTCACTTTTTTTTCTAGTACAAAATCTAAATTTGCAATATGTTCATGGATAAAACGTATTTCTACATATTTCTTTTGAAAATATGACTCACAAATAATAGTACCTAACTTATGTTGCCAATGTGAAGATTAAATAGAAAATAAACTGAGCAAATGATGTAGCAAATTACATGACACATTCTAGGTGCTTAATATATGATTATTATATAGATAGCCATTTTACATGATATCCTACTTTTCTACATATTTTATGATATAAAAATCAAGACAATAAGTTAATACTATAAACGAATTATATTCAGCATCAGAATTAAATTAAGAGATAAATCTAGTTTATCTAGTTTTGAGTAGAAAAGCAATGATAAGGAAATAGGTAACAAATAAATGAAAACCTTTGGATATAGTTTGAAAAGTAGACACTGCCTTCTTTATTGTATCTTTCCTTTGTATGTTTACATGACTATCTAATATCATGTTTAAAATAAACTGCAATGGTCCACGATACCATCCTTAATGTTCGTGAAAGATGTAATGAAATTGAAAGTGTTTAGTGCCACCAGCCTAATTTGAGTAAAGATAATGGAAACCAGCTTACTAAATAATAGTATGATAAAACTTCCATGTGTACATAAACTCTAAATTATGTGCCAGAAAAACGTAAAGAATTGTAGGTTCATAAAAAAACTGGAAAAACAGCACAATAAAAGTTTATTTCTGGTTAACCACCTTAAAGTGGAAGATGGTTGCAGAAGACACAGGAAGCTTCAGTGACCTAACAGCTCTTGTTTAGGAGGTCCTGAGAAAACAGAGTTCTCCATATCTCTATTAATTTTAAGTTTTATGAACATTTGTCTTTGCAGAGGCTGAGGGGAAAGAATCCATTCGACGAACCTTATCTATTCCTCTGCCTATAAACTCCAAAAACTAAACCTTTCTTATTCAATTACAGTTAGCCCTTCCTGGAAAACTGGCACTATAGCAATTTATTTATAATCAAATAGACACTGTATTCTGAAAAGTTATTTAAATTGATTGGATAATACATATATTGAAGTAGAAACATATATAACTATGAAGTTTTATCATTTTTCAGCTAGAGAATATCATAGACATCATCAAGTTCAACATGCCCCAAACCTAGTTGCCCATCAGAGTAACCTATAGAGATTATCCAAAATCATGAACACTGTCTTTTCAAAGTTTGGGTCATAAGAACTCTAGTGGCATTGCCTTGGAATGTGTATTCTCAAAAGACTTCCAAATGATTGGACAAAGAAGAACCACAGAACAAAGATGTTACACAAGCAATTTCATTCAAGATTTTCAAAAGAGGAAAGTGATAACCATGATCACTGGCCTTGATTCTCAAGTTTTAATGTTTCTGAATCATTTGGGGATATTTTTAAATTTTAAAACAGATTTAGTAAGTGTGAGATGGAGCTCAAGAATTTGTAATCACAACAAACTCTTAGGTGATAACCATGTTCACAACTTACTTTCAGTATAAACAACAGATGATTGTGATAGAATGTGAATCAGAATCCAGGATTCAGAGGATGTTTATCAAATGAGGTATTCTATTCATATACCGATATTATTAAACTTTAATAGTATCCTCAAAAATAGACTCAAGTGAAAATCTCTCATAAATAATATTTGATTCTCAAAATTTTCAACCCTACTGATCACTGATAAATGAACTTTATTTTGTCTCCTTTTCTTACTTCATATGACATTATCTCTGAAGTTAGTGCCTGGATTTTAGAGGTACAGAAGTGGTCTGAGAGCTCTGAATTGTTCCATTAATTTTAAGAAATAATGTCAGTACCTGAATGTTTGATAGTCTCAAAAATCCCAATTTCTGAGCTTTTTATAATTTCACTGGCTACAATTCTCATCTAAAATTAAACAGGATTTCACAAAAGGCAGGACTTCAGAAAAGGAGGGATATCATATACCAGAATTAGTTTGTTCTGTTTATATCAATACTTTAGTATTTTGACTCTCATATGAGTGAAAAATTAAGAGTGAGTTTTAACACAACTCAGAAATAGTTGAATGTTATTTTAAATTTCACATCTTAGGAGTATTTCAGTTTTCCATTTAGGCATCAATATAACCAAGTGTAAAGGCTTATGTATTTATCTACCACAAAGAAACCAACACATTCCATATATGTTTTCTGATTTAAGCAAACATATGTATGTTTGGGGAAAACCTGATGATGTCCTGCCTAAGAATTAGGAGAAAAGCATTAACTGAGAGGCTTTGCAACAAATAGGCCATTGGCTCAGATGTTGGCATGATTTCATTCCCTTGGTGCACATATTGTATGTAATTTCATTTGCTTATGAACAAGATGTGTGAACACGATGGAATATTGCTCCTGTGATTAAATCACATTGCATTCTGAAGAAGTAATTAAACTCCTGATCAGTTGAATTTTCAGTAATTACAAGGTAGGTAAGCTGGGAGGGCTATATTTTATCAGGAAAGCCTATTATGGAGGGCATTTTAAAAAGCCACAAGAGGTATGCTGTTGGCCTTCTATAAGCCAATATGGAAAGGGCCATGTGGCTGGGAGTCATAGGTAGCCTCGAAAAGCTAAGGGTCCCTTTCCTACAACTGCAAAGTCCTGAATTCTTATGGGCCTGGAGTAACATTTCAATGAAATTTTACACAGCAAAACATTCATGTCAAACTTGTGAGAATTTGAGCAGAGGACCTATTTAAATTGTGCCCTGTGTTCTGATCTTAAGAATCTATGAAAAAGTAAATGCATGCTATCTCAAGCCATTATGTTTGTGGACATTTCTTTTGCAACACAAAAGCCCCTGAAAATCTCTCTTTATTGAGCCAAGTTTGAGAGATGACTGAAATCCTCCCCATCTGTGAAGTACCTCATTCATAAATAACCCTTTAGTTCCGTAATCAGGCTCAAAATTATTTTTTAAAGTCTTTGTATATCACAATAATATTTGAATCTCCATACTCAGGGGGAAATTTAGCAGAAAAGGGAAATATAAAAATACAAGTAGTCTTGTGCCTGTGCATCAAATGAATTAGTATTATGAAAATGTCTATTCTACCAAAAACAATGTGAAGATTCTATGAAATACCTATCATAAATCAAATGGCATTTTTGCAGAAACAAAACAAAAAAATCTGAAATTCATATGAAATCTCAAATGGCCTCAAATATCAAAAATAATATAGGAATAAAAGAACAAATTTGAAAGTCTCACACTTTCATTTTCAAAACATTTTACAAAGCACTCACATAAAGATAACATGGTATTGGTATAAAGGCAATTATATAGATCAATAAAACAGAACACAGAGACTGAAAATAACACATGGCATATATGCCCAAATGATTTTCCATAAGGTACCAAGACTACATAGTGAGAAGGATAATTTCCACAACTAAATTTGGGAAAGCTGAATATCCATACACAAAGGTATGAAATTGGACCTTCAAATATATCAAATTTAAAAAGTTACATGAGGTACATTAATTAATACAAAAATTGTAAAAATTCTAAAAGAAAACCAAGGAGAAATGCTTCAGGGCATTGAATTTGGAGATGATTTCTTGAATGTGACACCAAAATCATAGGCAACAAAAGCAAACAGATATAAACAAATGAGACTAAATTGAACTCAAAAACTTCCGTGCATCAAAGGAAACAAAATAAAAAGGCAACCTAGAAAACATTTTTAAATTATATATCCAATAAGAGGTCAATACCATATAAAGAATGTTTATAACTCAACAGTAACAATAACAAAACATCATCTTAAAAAATGGTCAAAGGATGTGAATAGACAGTTCTGTAAGTAAGATATACAAATGACACATAAGTATATATATATAAAGATACTCAATATACCTAATTTTATGACATACAAATCAAAACCCACAAGAGATACTATTTCACATCCATTATGGCAAGCCACTTTCAAAGGAATGGAAAAGAACAAGTTTTGGCAAGGATAGAGAGAAATTGGAATCCTTGCGCACTTGTGTGGGAATAAAAGTGGTGTATCCATTATTGCAAACAATATAAAAGTTACTTTAAATTGTCATATCATCTAACAATTCCAATTCTGGGTATATATGCAAAAGAATTCAAAGTAGGATATTGAAGAAATATTTGCACATTCATATTTTGCAGCATTATTTATAATACCAAAATAATAACTCAACCCAAAATTCTATCAGTAGATGAATGGATAAAGAAAATAGGCTATCATGACATTAGTAAATTTATAGTACATTATGATAAGTGAAATAAGCCAGTCACATAATGGGCAAATGCTATATAGTTCCACTTGTGCCAAGTGTCTGAAGGTGTCAAAATCATACAAACAGATATTATTGTTTAATCAGTATAGTTTTAGTGTTGCAAGACAAAAAAGGTCCAGAAATCTGTTGCACAATAATACTCTTTAACACTTCAGAATTGTTTACTTATAAAGTAGTCATGATGATAAATCTAATGTTATGGTATTTTTAACCCAATAAATAGTTTAAACAAGCAAATTGAGACATTTTGGAAATAAATACACCAATGCACAGCATAATTTTTAGAAATAAATACGTTCAACCCGTCAATTCTGTGAATATTGTCTTTAGCAGAGCTTAAGCTACTGCTGATCAAAAACACTCAATATATCAAAGATATAAAAAGATCAAAAGAAAAATGACACATATACTTCAGAAAATTGACACAGTGGGATAATTTGGCAAAAAAAGTTTTTACATACTTTTTAAGTGAATGTTTCTGGCATTTCGTTTGAACATATTTCTTGATGTTAAGAAAAAAGCAGCTTAATTCAGCCATTAGAGTTTAAGAATATAATTAGATAATTACCTACTATTCTTTATGAGATGAATCCTAGTTCAAATAGCAAAAAGTAAAGTTGCTTAGATGTCTAGCTTTCTTTATATTCCTGAGTGGCAACATTTATTTGCTGTCATGACAGATTCTAATTGGAGGAGGGATATTTTCTCTGAATTTTCCAGACAACATAACTTGTTAATTATATTAAAATAGTTTTATATATGAAGAAAACAGTAAAATTTAAAACTGGCAGAAGTAACCTATTAGTTTTTGGAAAATCTGTGGTCTAGACAGAATTTTTTATGGTGGTCATATCCTATGCTCAATGATATCTTTTCTTACTACCATTAATTCTCCCTTGCAAAGATGAGTCATTGTGATAATTAAACATGTGATACATAGATTGAGTATCCTTTATTTAAAATGTTTGGGACCAAAAGTGTTTCAGATTTTGAATTATTTTTAAATTGGACTATTTTCATATTTATAATAGGATAGTTTGTGGAAGGATGGCAAAAAAATAATTGTTTCATGTATACCTTATAAACGTAGTCTCAAGACAATTTTACGCAATAGATGTAGTGCATCTGTATTTTGACTATAACCTATTACATGAGGCCCATTTGTAGAGTGGAAAAGGGAGACTTGATAGTTCTCAAAGTTTCAGATTTTAAGCCAGCTCAGATTTGAGATTTTCAGATTAGGGATGCTCAATTATTACAAAGAAAACACTTGGCAAAATAAAGAAGCTTATAAAATGTACGATATCATCACAATTTCAGACTAGTCATACTTTTCTTTAGCACTGACAGTGGGTCCTAGTTAGAACTGAAAAATTATGTTCTTAACAAGTTTTAGGTTTGAGGATAATTCCCACATTATACAATTTTTACTATTCTTATTTGATATAAAAATTGTAGATAATATTGGGGGACAATACAGAAAAAAAATTGAATTATACAAAGTAAGAGATAGTTATACATTTGAAATGCAGCAGCTGGTTATCCTCAGAAAAATCTAGATATGTTGTTAGGAGAGGGACCCTATGAGGATCAGCAGCAACAAATTGCATATGATCCTGGTGTATACGCACAAATTGCTGTAGAGGCGGTTAGGGGATGGAAGACTTTACCAGGACATGGAGGTTTACAAGGTCATTTATCTAAGATAATACAAGGAGCTAATGAATCTTATGCTGAATTTGTAGATAGGCTTATTCAAACAGCTACCAGAGTTTTTGGGAATACAGAACAAGCAATGCCATTAATAAAACAACTGGCTTATGACCAAACAAATTGTTGGTGCAGAGATATCATTAGACCATGGAAACATGAAGATTTAAACACATATATTAAATTATGTAGAGACATTAATGAACAAGAGCAAGTCATGGCAGCTGCAGTAAAACAGGCTTTAGATGCCAGAGACATTAAAGAACAAGGGCAAATTGTGGCAGCTACAGTAAAACAGGCTTTAGATGCCAGGCCAAGAACATGCTACAATTGTGAACAAACAGGACATTTTAAAAGGAATTGCCACATAGGAGGAGGGGTTAACAAAACTAGGTATCAAAGGAGTAGAATACCGGGTATTTGCCCATGACGCCGTAGAGGGAGACATTGGGCTAATGAATGCCATTCTCAAACCACCATAGAGGGTACTCCATTATCAAAAAATGAACAAGGACAAGGAGTTTATCCACGATATCATGGAGAAAGGCATCAGGCTCCATTGCCAAAAAATGGACAGGGGGGCCCAATGCTCTGGGGCCCAAAACCACAAATATATGGAGCACTGGAGGAACCCAGCAACCCCATCAGGGTAGTGCCCAGGACACATTGTCCATCAGATCCCTCATCAGACAAACCAGAGTGAGCGCAGGGTTGGACATCTGTGCCTCCGCCAGATCAGTACTAACTCCAGAGATGGGAGTTCAAATCATTCCCACAGGGGTAAAAGGACCTCTTCCCAAAGGAACAGTAGGCTTATTATTGGGTCGCAGCTCTTCTACTCAAAAAGGACTTATGATAAGTCCTGGGGTAATTGATCCCGGTTATGAAGGTGAAATAAAAATTATAGCCAGTTCTCTAAAGGGTATATCAGTAATTTCACCAGGAGATAGAATAGCACAGTTACTAATAATACCCAGCCTGCATGATAAATTTTCCAGTAGTGCTGTAGAAAGAGGTTCCAAGGGATTAGGCTCCACAGGTGTAGATTGGGCTATGCTTTCTTTAAATTTAGATTCTCGCCCCATGCTAAAACTAAATATTCAAGGACATGAATTTAATGGGCTACTTGATACAGGCGCAGACCTTAGCATCATCTCTCGTCAAGAATGGCCAAAACATTGGCCATTACAACAAGCCACTCAAATGCTTCGAGGCCTAGGAGTGGCGACTAATCCCCATAGAAGTGCAATGGTATTAGATTGGAAGGATCCTGAAGGATGTGAAGGAACTGTACAGCCATATGTATTGGATCATCTTCCCATAAATTTATGGGGACAAGATGTCCTAGATCAATTAGGTTTGACATTAACAAATAATATCAATCAAAATGCACCCACTATTATGACTAGACAAGGTTTTAGGAAAGGAAAAAGATTAGAAAAACAAGAACAAGGTATAGCAGCACCAATACAAATAGATCAAGGAATGGACAGACATGGGTTGGATTTTCAGAAAGGGCCACTGAGACAATAAAAATTACATGGAAATCAGAAAGACCAGTATGGGTTTCTCAGTGGCCCCTGACTAAAGAAAAGATACAAGCAGCCCATGATCTGGTCAAACAACAATTAGCGGAAGGACATATACAACCTTCTGTATCTCCCCATAATACTCCCATTTTTGTCATTAAAAAGAAATCTGGTAAATGGAGATTATTGCAAGATTTAGGAGCCATTAATAATGAGATGGTTATTATGGGACCTGCTCAATCGGGGATTCCTCAATTTTCTGCTTTGCCAGAAACTTGGTATGTTTTAGTTATAGATATTAAAGATTGTTTTTTTTTTTTCAATTCCAATTCATCCTGACGATAGTCCATGTTTTGAATTTACTATCCCTGCACTGAATCATGAAGGTCCTGATCAGAGATATGAATGGAAAGTACTCCCTCAAGGGATGGCTAACAGACCAACTATGTGTCAAATTTATGTTAACAAAGTAATCCAGCCACTTGGAAATCAAAATCCTGAACTACAAATATTTCACTATATGGATGATGTATTATTAGCACACAAAACTAAAAACACATTGCTAGAATGTTATGCCACACTTACAAACTTATTAAAAAATTATAATCTAGAGATAGCAATAGATAAAGTACAATTAAATTTTCCAATTAATTATTTAGGAGTTCTACTATCCTCAACCATGGTCCGTCCACCAAAAATTCAAATACGAGTAGATCAACTCAAATCACTTAACGACTTTCAAAAGTTATTAGGAGACATAAATTGGATAAGGCCTTATCTAGGTATACCAACGGGAGAGTTGGGACCTTTATTTGATATCCTAAAAGGTCCATCAGATCCAAATTCACCCTGAATGTTAATGCCTGAAGCAAGAAAGGCATTAAAAACCATTGAAACATATATGGAAAATATGCATTTGGGTAGAATTGATATAACTTTGCCTTTATTATTTATTGTACTACCAACAAAAAATATTCCTACAGGAGTATTTTGGCAAGAGGATCCATTATTATGGATACATTTATCTTACTCTCCTAACACTATTCGTACTAGGTATCCTGAGGCTGTAGGACAATTAATAATCAAAGGAATAAAAGCAGCAAAGGGAGTATTTGGAATTTCTCCCAATAAAAGTATTACTCCATATACTATGAATCAAATTGATGAGTTAGCTAATGAGTTAAATACTTGGGCAATAATTATGTGCAAATGTAATGTTTCATTTGATAACCACTTACCATCTAATCCTTTATTGTCTTTTTGGTCATTGCATCCTGTAATTTTTCCAAAAATGACAAGAAAAAACACCTATTATGAATGCTTCAAATATATTCACTGATGGGTCAAATAATGGTACAACAGCAATAGTTATACCTGATCAAACTTTTACATTTTTAGTACCCAAACAATCAGCTCAAAAGGTAGATCTTAATGCAGTATTACAAGCTTTTGTGATGTTTAAAGATTCTGTATTTAATTTATTTTCCAATAGTCAGGATATAGTTAATGTTATAGTATCCCTTGAAGATGCTGGTAGGATTTCCCCTTCCTCTACTGTTTTCTCTTTGCTTTCCACTATACAAAGTCTAATCTGGGACAGAAAAGATCCATTCTTTATAGGACATATCAGGGCACATACAGGATTGCCTGGAGCCCTTAGTTTGGGCAATGATTTAGCAGATAAAACTACACATGACATACATATTTTCTCCACAATAGAAGAAGCTATAAATTTTCATAAAAGGTTCCATGTCAATGCTAATACTTTACAAAAGCATTTTAAAATAACTAAGAAACAAGCTAGACAAATAATAAAACAATGTCAAAATTGTGTGACCTTTTTACCACAGGTTAATCTTGGAGTCAATCCTAGAGGATTGATACCTAACCATATTTGGCAGATGGACACACACTTGCCAGAATTTGGAAAATTAAAGTATTGGCATGTTACAGTTGATACTTCTTCTGGATTTTTGATGGGCTCCCTTCATGCTGGAAAAAAAAATAAAGATGTTATAGCTCATTGCTTACAAAATTTTGCCACTGTGGGCGTTCCAAAACAGTTAAAAACAGATAATGCCCCTGGTTAAACTTCTACCTCTTTTAAACAATTTTGCTCATCATTTGGTGCCGCAGTCTGGCTGGGCACAATTCAGGAGCCACTTGTCAAAAGAAACTAACTTTATTTTTAGAACTACAAATGCCAAACAAAACAGCTCCTCAGGAAAAAACCCTCAGAGCCCAACTGCCACCACCGGCTTCCCACAAGCCTCTCACCCCCACACAACCCTCACCACCTCCCACAATCCTCCTGTTCTTGAGGCCGATTGGCTGGGTTGCGTGGGCGGAGCCAAAGAAGTCCCCCAATGAGCAGCTCCGTGGAGGAGCCAATCAGCTAGATGTTGCTGGGGCCGCTGTGAGCCAATCATCAGCTGGCAGTCTGAAGGGCAGGGAAACAGCCCAATGAACATCACCGCAGAGGAGCCAATCAGCTAGATGTTGCTGGGGCCGCTGTGAGCCAATCATCAGCTGGCAGCTGGTTGCTGGCAGCTGGAAGTTTGCTGGGGCCCCTTTGGCTGTGGCTCTCAACATCTCCCCCTCTCTGTTTAAACAACAAGCATGTGGCTTGGGGACCATGCCTGCCTTAGGTTGTCCAATACTACATATGGTCCTTACCCGTCTTCGGATGAGCTGACCTCAGGGCGTCAGCCTCCTGTCTTAGGTTGGTACCATTGTAATTGGATCTTACCCGTCATTGACTACTGGTCCAGTATACAGCCACACCTGTGGAGAGGTCTTTGTCATGAAAAGCAGAAGGGAGGAAGATACACCACGCCAATTGACGGCTCTTGTTGTAAAAATTGTACAACCGATGACATCATCAGTATAAATACTCCAACACTACTACAAGTCGCTGCACCAACAGATAGTTCACAATGCATACAAGTGAGTTCACAATGCATACAAGTGACACATAGTTTAGGCAAGTTCTGCAAGCAGTTCAGTGATGGCTATTGCAGAAACTGTAGATTAGTTTTATCTTTGTCTTCATCGATTTGGCATTACTCATATAACAGGAATCCCATACAATCCACGGGGACAAGGCATAGTTGAAAGAGCTCATCAAACTATTAAAATGTACTTATTAAAGCAAAAAGATGGAATTGGGAAGGGGTATATATTCCCCAAAGATAAACTTAAAGTAACCCTTTTTACTCTAAACTTTTTAAATTTGGATTCATCGGGACTTAGTGCTGCGGAAAGGCATATGTGTCCAAAAAATGTACATAAGCCCAAGGTACTTTGGAAAGATATTCTAACAGGACAATGGAAAGGTCCTGACCCAGTAATTGTCTGGAGTCCGGGGTCTGTTTGTGTGTTTCCACAGGAAGAACAGCAGCCGATTTGGATTCCAGAGAGATTAACTAAAGTCCTGACCCAGTGATTGTCTGGAGTCAGGGGCCTGTTTGTGTGTTTCCACAGGGAGTACAGCAGCCGATTTGGATTCCAGAGAGATTAACTAAAGTGTTTTCTACAGACCAAAAAAGAAGATGATTTGGCTAAAATCCATAACAGCTGATATCCAAAACTCCAGTTTGGGTATCCTTACATCTGCGACAGAACCAGGATGCTTTGTTCAATATCTATTTTATTATTGCCCTTTCCCACATCATGAAGTTCTATTTTGTTTTTTGAGCTCATACAGACCTAGGTTAATGTTTTGCTGATCAGTTCTATTTTTTTTTTTTTGACTATAGAATTTTTAAACATTGCAATGGAGATTTCACCTGTAAAAAGTTATAAGGCCTTTACTATTATGTTATGTGTTGTATGTATTATATTATGTGTGCACACTTGTATTTTGTGTTATGTGTTTGAATGTACATATGTCCATATATCATATATGATGAGCACTCATGAAAAAATGGATCCAAATATTTTTTTTTATTCACCTGATTTAAATGGTTTAATTTAAATTGGGTAAACAACTGTTGAGGATTGTTTTAATATGTGAACAAAAAAGGAGGTTAAAAGATCTGTTTGTTTACTTTCACCTTTCCTTTTCATTATATTTAATAATTCTCTTCAAGATAATGTAAATTGTTAAGAAAATTGTTTTCTTTTAGTGCCTTCTGGAATGTTACATAATTTTTTCTTTAGCCATTATTGCCAGAATTCCTATCTTCATCCCAGTGCTGGTGAAGACAAAGATAAAACCAATCTACAGCTTCTGCAATAGCCATCACTGAACTGCTTGCAGAACTTGCCTGGACTATGTATCACTTGTATGCATTGTGAATTCACCTGTATGCCTTGTGAACTATCTGTTGGTGCAGCGACTTGGGGTAGTGTTGGGGTATTTTTGCTGATGATGTCATCGGTGGTACAATTTTTCCAAAAGGAGCCGTCAATTGGCTTGGTGTATCTTCCTCCCTTCTGCTTGTCATGATCATTCAGCTAAAATTTGGGGGCCAACAGAGGTGAGGCAAAGAACCTCACCCCCCTGCTGGTACAAAGACCTCTCCACAGGTGTGGCTGTATACTGGACCGGTAGTCAGTGACGGGTAAGATCCAATTGCAGTGGTACCAACCTAAGACAGGAGGCTGACGCCCTGAGGTCAGCTCATCCGAAGACGGGTAAGGACCATATGTAGTATTGGACAACCTAAGGCAGGCATGGTCCCCAAGCCACATGCTTGTTGTTTAAACAGAGAGGGGGAGATGTTGAGAGCCACAGCCAAAGGGGCCCCAGCAAACTTCCAGCTGCCAGCAACCAGCTGCCAGCTGATGATTGGCTCACAGCGGCCCCAGCAACATCTAGCTGATTGGCTCCTCTGCGGTGATGCTCATTGGGGGACTTCTTTGGCTCCGCCCATGCGACCCAGCCAATCGGCCTCAAGAGCAGGAGGATTGTGGGAGGTGGTGAGGCTTGTGTTTGTGTGAGCTGCTTGTGGGTAGCCGGTGGTGGCAGTTGGGCTCTGAGGGTGTTTCCTGAGGAGCTGTTTTGTTTGTCCTGTGTGGTTCTAAAAATAAAGTTCATTTCTTTTGACAAGTGGCTCCTGAATTGTGCCCAGCCAGACTGCGGCAGTTATACATTTGTTAAAGGAAGTATGATTTTTCAATTTTTTTTTCCCAAAGGCTCTAGGATACATTTTTTGAATAGAAATACATCTTTATTGCAACTTGCCTGATTATTCATCTTGATTAGTTCTTACACTTTTAGAAAAATTTTCTTCTGCCTTTAGTGCTCTGTAAAAATTTGTTTTTCCTTTTGAAATTAACAAAAAATCATATGTATTAATGGTACACAACCTGATGTATTGAACTAAATGCATATGGTGGAATTCTTTATATGAGCTAATTAATATGTGTACTATATCATATATTTATTTTTGCAGTGAGAACACTTAAAACCACTTAGAACTTTTCAAGTGCATAATACTGTATTATTAATTATAGTTATCCTACTGTAAAATAGTTCATGTAAGAGCTCTTTTGTTTTAAATTTTGTCCTGGGACCACTCCTTAGTACCAATCTCCTCTCTCAGTCACTTGCAACCACATTCTACTCGGTGCTTCTATGGATCCAGATTATTTAGGTTACACATAAAAGTGAGATCCTCTGGCATTTGCCCTTCTGTGTCAGGATTACAGGGAGAAACATTTTTTTAAAAAATTTGTGAGTTTATTATTGTTTTATTACTGCTGAGGAAACCAGGGAGGATGTAGCTACCCTCTAGAGTGGGCAGTCACCTCGAGAAGCACGCAGAGGCCTGCTAGATTTCACCTACACTGCCACCACCATCTGCACTTATTCTGTAAACTCTTTGAAGGAAGAGGTTATGTCTTTTCCATCACTATGTATCAGTACCTGGTACAGTTAACTGATATAGAGTACATGGAGTAAATATTATTGAAATAAAAAAAATCTACTTGTCTCAAATCCTATTGAACTCGAAATCATCAGTAAAAGAGAAATGGAAGGAAGAAAAAAAAACATGGAGAACAGGTCCAGAAAAAAGGGGAAAAAAAATATATATATATTTATAATTTTTTTGTCTGTTTTCCTATCCTGGTGACATGTGTGTAAGTAGGCTTGTTCTGTGAAACAGGCTTCCTGGACTTATTATAAATAGACTTGTGCAACACTCTGATCATTAATCACGCTGTTCATTTTACCATTACTTCATAATTTTACTTGTTTTAATTTACTTTTGCATCCTAGTTACATACTTAACCATTCACACAGTTCCTGATTTCTTTGTTTATAGTTATTTATTAAACAGGTATTTATTTATTGATTACATGACTGCCTGGCAGTTCAATAGTGATAAAGTCTGTCTTTTCCAAATTTTCTGGTAGATGGAGATAGATGATAGAAAAATAAATATGTGGAAGGGCATATTTTTACTCTTTGGTGAATAATGACAAAAATGGGAACACTCATTTGTATATAATATTTAGGAAAAACCTTATGGTGATATTTGAAAAGAGATCTTCATTTAGAGAAAAAGCCATGGAGTTTCCTTTAGAAAAACCATCCTAGTCAGTGACAGTAGGATATGCAAGTTCCCATATTAAAAAAGAAATTTTTTGTTATGATTAAAAATCATCAAGTTGGCCTGCAAGATGAGAGTTTGACAAGAAAGCAGTAGAGGATGAGGTCACAGAGCTGCTGTATGACCAGTAATATCGAACCTTATAGGTCATGATAAATTTGCATTTTATTCAACATCTAGAAAGCCATTGAAAATCTTTGAACAGATGATTGATTTAATATTCATTTTATTTAGCAGAGATTCTGGATTCTGTGTTAAAAAATAATAAGCAGGGGCATGAGACAGATTCAAGAGGACAAAGATATTGTGGGGAAGATACAATAGTGCTATGCTATGAAGATAAGGAAAACTTCAGATTCTCAGTGTGTTTCGAGTGCAGAGGCAATATGATTCGAGATTTGCCAATAAATTAGACACAGGTAGTGCCCATCTTCCCCTCTCAATTTCTTTTACCATTCTTTAGAAATGTTCTTATCTCACTACCTAGAAAAACAAGGCTTTCTAGGCACTGACTTTTTAAAAAATTATTACCCCAATATATAGTTAATGTACAGAAGTAAGTTGCTTTACTATATGTCAGAAATGGAAAATGAAATTTGAAATTAAAAATACATCATCATTTAGCTAATAAAACATAGATAAAGATCTAAATACTTACATATAAATCTAACAAAATGTGTTAAAGTTCTATATGAGAAAAATGCCAAATTTAAAATTCAAGAACCGAATAAATGAAGAGATATTCCATATTTATGGAAAGCTTCAATATTTTTCCTGTTGTTTTAATGCTTATAGATTATTTTGCTGTTTTGTGGCTCACAAACATTTCTTTATTATTTATTTTTATTTATTTTTTGGTACACAGGGAGTTCACTCAGGGACAGCCTTATTTTGCATTTTAATTAGAGACAGTGTCTTGCTGAGTTGCTTAGTGACTCACTTTTATCAAGGCTGGCTTTGAACTCTCAGTCTTCCAACCTCAGCTTCCCGAGGTGGCACTGGGATTACAGGTGTGCTCCATGTTAGAGACTGGAGCTCTCTTCTCTATAGGTTTGACTTGGATGGATTAATTCTGTATGTACTTTGAATATTCCATTTTTTGACAAGTGGAATAGAGTTACAATATTGTTTTATTGCCCTTGTGTTCTAATTCTAATGTCCGCTAATTCTGGGAAAGTTTTTATTTGGTTTTTCTTTTCATTATGGTTGTATTTCCCTGCTGATTTCTACACATGGTAATAATTAACTCTAGATATTGCAAAATTTAACTTGATAGATGCTGAATATTTTTTTAAATTCCTGTAAACAATCCTGAGTTGTGTTACAGACCACAATTAAATTATTTTCAGAAAGTTTGATCTCTTCAGGGATACCTCTTTTAAAAATGAGATGTGTAATCCCTGCTTGATGCACATGCCTGTAATTTCAGGTGCTCAGGAGGCTAAGGCAGAGGGTCCCAAGTTCAAGGCAAGCCTCAGCAATTTAATGAGACCCTAAACAAGTTAGCAAGACCCTGTCTCAAAATAAAAAATAAAAAAGAGTTAGGTATGTGGCTTGGTAGTTAAGTGCCAATTCTTGGTACCAAAAAAAAAAAAAAAAAAAAAGAAATACATACTTTATATACCATAAAATGCACACTTTTAAGGTACACAACTTAGCAGTTTTTCCTATATTCAAATTTTTGAGACTGTAACTATGAACCTAGTAATTAATTGAAGAAATTTTCATTGGCCTCAAAGAATTCTCAGGTAGCCTTTATGAGTAATTTATATTCTTACACTTGGCATAGTAACAGAATGCATTTATCTACTTTCTGTCTATAGAATTCCTTATGCTTTTATACAAATCGAATTATAAAATATGTAACCTTCTGTATCTGGTCTTCTTAATTTAGTATAATGTTTTTGAGATTCATCAATATTTGATCATAGGTCAGTAATGCATTCCTTTTATGGCTGAATAATACATTTAATGGATTAAATTAATTTGCTAATTGATGAACGGTTGGTTTGTTTTTAAATTTTGGCTACTATAAATAAATACTACTATGGAAATGCACTAAGCCCCACCTTTTTAAAAGTTCTACCAACTCTTAATACTGCAACATTGGGATCTAAGCTTCTAATATAAGTAACTCTGGAGGAAAATTTATATCCAAACCATAACAGATCTCCCTTTGTATTAATTTCCAATTTCATACCATTTTTAATCATGCTCATTTCTTTGGAATCTGGCATGAGTTTTACACATGTGTTTCATCTTTCAGTTCAAGCTATCTTTATTTCCAATGTAACTAATGGATTCTGCACCAGGTAGCATAATTTTAGTGGCTTTAGTTCCTTATTGAACTCTAATGATTAATTTCAGCGATCAATTTCATCATTTTCCGGGATACTGATGCTACGTTTTTTGATCAGTAGGTTCTCTCCCAGAAAATAAAAGAGTAATTCAGTAAGTAATTCACATGAAATAAATGGAGTAATCCCAATTTTCTTGCCTTTCCACCAATTTCTGCCTCCTGCACGAATAACAGTAGAAGAGGGGGTGTGGGACCAGCATCAATATTAGCTCCTTGAATCCTGCCAACAACCTTGTGTTTTGCCTCCAAGAGTGGACAGAAACGGCCATTCCTGGTAGCATTCACTCTGCTTACCTAATTTCTCCATGTGCAGAAGTCATATCACTTTTCAAAAGCCAAAGGATATTGAAAGAACTTTATAACAACCCTTCAACTGTGGATAGAGAAGGACCACAGAGGAAGAGAAGTGGTTGATTGTTAGGTATTATTTTTTTATAATCACAGTGACTGTCTCATTTCTTGAATTTCTTAAATATTAATTCTCATATAATTCAGAGGCATCTAATGTAATCCAAAGAGCAGTTGTCTTCTCCTTCTCCTTCTTGTTCTCTTCCGCCTCCTCTTCCTCGTCCTCCTCCTCTTCATCTTCTTCATCATCAATTTAAAAAATTTTAAAATTTAATTTTTAAAATTAACATTTCTTAGGAAAATTTTATATTTTGAAAAGATTTCTTTAAATATGTTGTTGTTTCTTTCAGGGGAGGATTCACAGACCAAAAAAAAAAAAAAGTGCTAATTTAAATGCATGATTCCCACACATACAAAAACGGGAATTACACACAGCATAATTGCGTCTTTTTGCAAAAAGCTGTTTACCCTGGTTCCCTAGGAACATCTCGGATAAACAAGATCTGCATAGTCTCAGGCCCAACTTCAAAATTACTAGGTCTAATGTAAAAATCCAGGTAAAATTTATATACAGATTAAGTTGATAAACTCACGCTGAGAGCAAGGCAGAGATTTTAAGAATCCCTTTGCTCAGGTAGCAGCACAATTCCATTAATCTGAATCTCTGAATCATAACTCAGGTATCTTTGTTAAACTTCCATGTGATTCTGAAGTTGAAATGATTTAGGAAAATATTGTCTAGAAAGAGGTTCCTTTCTAAACTTCAAAACGATTATTTTCACATTCAACTTCATTTAAGATGGTTTTCAAGATTGGTAAGTCTGTCATAAGTTCAAAGTGTTCTGAAGTCAAATGGTTGAGTCCAATGCTTTTTTTCTTCTTTTTAAAAAAAATTCTCTCTCTCTCTCTCTCTCTATATATATATGTATATATATATATATATATATATATATATATATATATATATATATGTGTGTGTGTGTGTGTGTGTGTATATATATATATATATATAACTGTAGAGTGTATTTTGACATATTATACATAAATGGAGTATAATTAATTGTAAATAAAATCTCATGCTTGTGGTTGAACATGACGTGGAGTTACACTGGTGGTATATTCATATATCAACACATGAAAGTTATGTCCGATTTATTCTACTGTCTTTTGTATTCCCGTTTTCCTCCCTTTCCTTCATTCCCCTTTGTCTAATCCAACGGACTTCTTTTCCCTCAACCCTGGTCCTTTTTTTTTTAATTTTTATTTTTTTGTCTTTTTTTTATTGGTTGTTCAAAACATTACAAAGCTCATGACATATCATCTTCCATACATTTGATTCAAGTGGGTTATGAACTCCCATTTTTTACCCCAAATACATGTTGCAGAATCACATCGGTTACACATCCACAGTTTTACATAATACCATATTAATGACTGTTGTATTCTGCTACCTTTCCTATCCCCTACTATCCCCCCTCCCCTTCCCTCTCATCTTCCCTCTCTATCCCATCTGCTGTTGTTTAATTCTTTCCCTTGTTTTTTTTTCCCCTTTCCCCTCACAAACTCTTATATGTAATTTTGTGTAACAATGAGGGTCTCCTTCCATTTCCATACAGTTTCCCTTCTCTCTCCCTTTCTCCCACCCCACTTGTCTCTGTTTAATGTTAATCTTTACGCAGCACTAAAAAACGACAAAATCATGGATTTTGCAGGGAAATGGATGGCATTAGAGCAGATCATGCTAAGTGAAGCTAGCTAATCCTTAAAAAACAAATGCCAAATGTCTTCTTTGATATAAAGAGAGCAACTAAGATCAGAACAGGGAAGAAGAGCATGAGGAAAAGATCAACCCTGGTCCTTTACTGTGTGTTAGCATCCACATATCAGACAGAACATTGGGCCTTTGGTTTTTTTGGGATTTGCTTATTTCACTTAGCTCGATATTCTACAGTTACATCCATTTACTGCAAATGCCATAATTTCATTCTTCTTTAAAGGTGTGTCATATTTCTTTGTGCATATATATACCACACTTTCTTTAACCATTCAGTTGTTGAAGGACATCTGGGTTGGTTCTATAGCTTAGCTATTGGGAATTGAGTTGAGACAAACATTGATGTGGCTATGTCACTGTAGTATGCTGATTTTAAGTCCTTTGGGTATATACTGAGGAGTGGGATACTTTGGTCAACCAATTGATGGTTCAATTCCAAGCTTTCTGAGGAATCTCCATATTGCTTTTCAGAAGGGTTGCACCAATTTGCAATTCCATCAGCAATGTGTAAATGAAACTTCCCCCCCAACATCCTCACTGACATTTATTATTACTTGTATTATTGATAATTGTTGTTCTGACTAGAGTGAGATGGAATCTTAGTGTAGTTTCAATTTGCATTTCTTTAATTGTTAGGGATGTTGAATATTTTTCATGTACTTATTGGACATCCATATTTATTTTTTCTGCAAAGTGTCTATTCAGTTTATTTGCTCATTTATTGATTAGTTTTCTCTCTCTCTCTCTCTTTCTCTCTCTCTCTCTCTCTCTCTCTGGTGTTAATCTTCTTATTTTTTATCTTCTTTATATATACTGGAGATTAATATTGTATTTGAGGTGCAAGTGGCAAAGATTTTCTTCCATTCTGTAGTCTCTCTTTATGTTCTTCATTGTTTCCTTTACTGTGAAGAAGTGAAGGTCAATCTTTTTATCCTGGATGGTTTATTGCATGATATATGGAGAAATCTCTCCTGTAGATTAAGAAAATAAAACAATTAAAAGTGAACTCATATAGTGAAGTCCTCCCATATTGCAATGAAAATCTAATCCTAAAAGCTGGAATTACTCAATGATTTCTGTAGGAGAGCAGTACAGTTGGCCCCACCTTCTTCATGTTCCAAGATCCCCACTGGATGCCTGAAAATATGATTATTACCATGCTGTATATATACTCTCTCTCTTTTTTTCTCTCTCTCTCTCTATATATGACTATGGACAGATAGATCATGCACAATTCCTTCTCTTAGAGAAAAAGACTCAGTATTTGTTATATATTCCTCCAGGTTATTTTTCCTAGAGTGATAAAGCACATAATTGAAGAAAAACAGTTTTTATCCAAAGAATCTTTGCTCTTATTTTCTTGCTTTACTAATTATCCCAACTAACATTCTAGTATCTATGTTTTCACTAAAAAAAAAGAAAAAGAAAGAAAACAAATAGCTCCTTCGTCTTAAATTATCAAAATGCTGAAGACCTGTCCATAAGGGAAGTGGTGGCAGGGATTATGAGTTTCCCAGCATTCTCTCCCCATACTAGCCTTCTTGCTTCCTCTTCCTCTTTTCATTCAAGCTCTCTCATAAACTGTAAAAGCCTTTTCTCCTTATCTTTACTTCCTATTCCCAATGTATTCAATAATTCATCTGCCTTCCATCTTTACCACTTTATGCAAATATCACAGTGTTTGGAAATCAGGTAGAGTAATTATGATTTCATTTCTGTTTTTAAGATTGCTTTGGATATTTTACTCCCCTTTGCATTTTTATTTAAATTTTATATCTGACATGTCAATTTCTATAAAGGATTCACCTATTTTGATATTAATAGGGATTGTGTTGAATCTATATATCAATTGGGAAGTTGAATGAATGAATATATTTTCCTGATTATCTCAGCTTCTCTAATTTTCTTTAGCTATATTTTATAATAATCAATTTAGAGTTCTTAAGCAACTTTATATATTTATTCTTCAATATTCATATTTGTGTTTCAATTTTTAGTATTATGGCAAATAAAATTTTCTTTTTGCTATTTCCATTTGCTTTGTTTCTAGTATCTGTAATATAATTTTTAGTAACATCAATCTCAAATACTGTGGCATTGATAAAATCAAATTTTAAGTCTCACAGGGTTTTTATCATTGTTTTTGTGTTATGTGTGTGTGTGTGTGTGTGTGTGTGTATTTCTTAGGAGTTCTACAGCCCACTCATGTCACATTCAATTATAAATGTTTTTTGTTTTTGGATTGTCTGACTACATTGTTTAATTTTTATAAGATGCTGAAATTGTATAATGAAAGTGGATATTTAGAAATAAATATTTTATATATTTGAGTGTCATATTATTATCTGAGTGCCATATTATTAAAGTTGGTTAAATTTTCTTTAATATTTCTTGTAGGGCAAATCTTTTCACTACAAGTTTTCTTAGTTTTTTTGTTTTTGTTTTTTGTTTTCTGTAAACTATTTTTTTTTTAATTTGAAAGGATATTTTTGCTAGATTTCAAATTCCACTCTGACAACTTATTTAACATCACTGCCTTTAATGAATACATGATTTTTAAACTTTCCTAGTGTCAGATGAGAAGTCAATGGTAACTTAAAGCATTGTTTCCCCAGTTGAACTTTATTTTTTATCTTAGTTTCTTTCAAAATTTTCCATTCATATTTTGTTTTCAGTAATTTAAATATGTATATAGATGTCTTTGATTTATTTGGCTTTGACTTGCTAAGCTAATATTATATATATATATATATATATATATATATATATATATATATATATGCCTAATTTGGAAAACTTTATGCCTTCTTTCCTTTTGTTCTGCGACATTCTCACCCTTCTTAGCAGTTGGGAACCAAATTTAGCATATTTTATACTTTTTGATATTGCTTTTTCTGCACAGTTACTGAGAACCTGACTGTTTTTCTAACTTATTATGACTTTATGAACTCTGAGATTTAGCAAAGAAATAGCTAATACACATGAAACTAAAGATAATGCAATTGCTGAACAAATAAAAATCAGAATATTATAGAATATTTGATATGATTAATAATGCTGTTTGCTGCTGTATTTGCTTTGTTCTCAGCTTTTTTTCCATTGCTGTCTTAATGAACTTACATTTTGATACATTTTAAGGAAAGAAGACATAAAAGATGTTTTATTAATGGGACAGGAACTACCACTACAAGGATGTGTATGTATGTATATGTGTGTGTGTGTGTGTGTGTGTGTGTGTACATATATATATATATATATATATGTGTGTGTGTGTGTGTATATATATATATATATATATATATATATATATATAGTAAAATTTTGGCATATTTTATATACATATTTGGCCAAAATTTTTATAATATTTTAACCAATTTACCCAGTGATAAATCATTTTAAAAAGTCTTAATTATTACTAATTAAAAAGGTAAATAAAAAAAAAAAAAAAAACTACTGTTTTTTTGACCTTATATTGCCAGACAAATCATGCCAGTGTTTTTTCCATCCATTTATTCAGAGGCTCATACAGCTTCTATCTTATTTAAATCACAATGGCTTGTTTTGTAATAATTGTTAGAACAGTTTCAGGATATTAAGTTATTCTGTAAACAGTATTTTCATCCCTTCATTTTAGCTTGTGCATTAACTGAGAATAGCCTTTCTTGTTTACAGATATGCTGTGCATGAACAAAGCTATTTCTTAATGGGATGGTGCTATCATCAGTAGGCTGCTAGCATGAAGAGGTGTTTGCTGTTTTTGAGGAAAAATGCCATATTCAATTGGTAGAAGTGTGCACAGCTGTGTTTGGGTTCATCCAACATCTCACAGTAATCATCTGAGGTTTGCTAAATTTCCAAATGTGTTTTGCCACATGCATTTCTCCTTCTTTTTACAACATGAAGGGAGTTTCAGAAGTTGCCATTTCATCTGTTTATCAAAATAGAAACATAAGTAGGCTTTGCTGTCAATAAATTATTTTGAATGGGTTTATGGCTTGTTTTTCTCTCTCTCCCATATAACAAGACAGCATAGAAATAAACAATTCAAAGCCAGAGAGAGGACTCAGGCATCATGCCAGGATTTTCATGCATCCTGAAATAATGTGCTTCTGTTTGCCAAATGTTGGCAACTTTGCTTGGGCACCAAATCAAGTCAGTCTCCTAGTTGTATCATATGGCTTCAGCTCTTCTCTGTTTAGAATATACTGTTGTTGTTGTTGTTGTTTTTTTAACCAAAATTTCCAGAGAGAAAACAAATTGGTTTTTGAAGGCTTTATTCTAAATCTGTAAATTGAGCTGTTATGGATAATTGATACAATGTCTTACCTAATCTTCAGTCATGATCATAAAGTATCTAAGACTTTAGATGCATTACTTAATCTTTCATTATGGTCTTTTTATTAGTGCATTATAGTTATACATGTTAGTTGGGTTCATTTGACATAATCATTCAAGCATGGAATATAATCTGCTCCACTTCTGTCCCCATTACTTCTCCCTTTCCTTCTCTGCTCTGTCCCTGTGTTTCTCTTCCTATGCTGTATTGGTCTTCACTTTACTTATTTATAGATTTATAAATTAGTGCTTTATAGATATGCATAAAAGTAAAAGTCACTGTGGTGCATTAATATATGTAATAGGACAATTTATTGTCAATTTATTCCAATGTTTGGTCAATTTATTCCACCATTTTCTTTTCCTGTCCTCCCTCCCTCCCTCTCAATCCCTTTCCTTTGCTTCATTAATCTCTCTTTTTCTCCCTTCTATTTTCCTGGTATCTCTGTACCTCTTACCCCTCTTATTTTGGTGTAGCTTCAGATAACAGAAAACATTTGACCCTTGACTTTCTGAGTCTAGCTTATTTCATTTAGTCCTATGTTCTCCACTTCCATCCACTTACTAGCAAATGCCATAATATATTCTTTTTCTTTTTTTTAATGGCTGACTTGTGTAGACATACAATATTTTTATGGTCTTTTAATGTTCTTGTAATTATTAACTCTTGGATAACAACTGATATTCAACTAATTATTCAGAAATGTCACTTTGTGTTGAGTTTGTTTCACTTTAATTTTTTCACTGGACCTGGTAGTGGGGCGTTATTCTATGAATGTCCTTGCTTTTAAATGAGACACTTATGATACAGTGTTAAACTATATCATATGTTGTTTTTGTTGTTTTTTGTTTCTTATATGCCTAATTCCTCATTTTTGAATAGAGATGCAAATAGTAATCCTTCAGCAATATTATGAAAATCAAATAAGTAATTAATGTAAAAGTCAGTAGAATTGGTATGAATTGGAAAAGAGACAACAAACAATCTTCATTTCTTTAAACATTTCCTGTAAACTTAAAATAAGTTGAATCAAAAAAATAGTTTCATTAAAAAAAATTGTTGATCCTTAGGAGTGAACCTCTAAGCTATATCTCTAGCCCTTTTAACTTTGAGACAGGATTTCACTACATTGCCTAGGTTAGCCTTGAATTATTATACCTGGCCAGAATATAACTTTAAATGGGAAAGTTAAGATTTAGAATTTAGATTCTGCAATGTTAAACCCTTCATTATAGAAAACTTAGTCCACATGTAAGAAATTAGCAAATTTGCTGCAAACATTTCAGGCACAGCCAGGCACAGTGGCACTTGCCTGTAATCCTCGGGAGGCTGAGACAGGAGGAATGCGAGTTCAAAGCCAGCCTCAGCAAAAGTGAGGTGCTAAGTAATTCAGTGAGACCTATCTCTAAATAAAATACAAAATAGGGCTGGGGATGTGGCTCAGTGTCAAGTTCAGTTCTTGGTACCCAAAAAAGGAAAAAAAGAAATCATGCAATAGATGAGTTGAACAATATTATAAATATATCCCAAAACACATTCTTGAAAAATATCAATAAAAGTATGAAGAAGCCATTAAACTCTTCACCTGCCTGAAGCAGATCCAGATATAGCTGCTTTCAAATCTGTTTTTAAAACTGTACAGAAAATTATAATTACTAATCTGTTCAACTTTTTCCAAATTCAGGAGAAAAAAAATGATTGACTTGCAACATTATTTTACTAACTAAAATTAAACCAGACATTCAGTGTATAAGAATGAACTCAGTTAGATGACAGGTGCAAACCTGTAATCCCAGGGAGGCTGAGACAGGAGGATCACAAGTTCAAGGCCAATCTCAGCAATTTATAGAGGCTGTAAGCAATTTAGTAAGACTCAGTCTCAAAGTAAAAAATAGAAAGGACTGGGTTGTAGCTCAAGGGTAAAAGTACCCCTGGGTTGAATCCCAGTACAAATATATATACTTTTTTTTTTTCACTTGCAATTTAGATTCTGCTGTGTTAACACCGTAAAACAATGTAATAGCAGAACCATTCATTCAGAACAACAAGGACAACTAAGACCTGTTCTGTTCTTTTTTTTTGTTGTTGTTGTTGTTGTTATAAAACATTATAACTTGAAACATCAATAGATTGAGGAAAGTTAGTGTACTAAGGCTTATAATAATTCTGGCCAAGCTCTACATTTACTCTTAATTGAAAGTACTCTTGGGGGGCTGGGATTTTGGCTCAGCTGTAGAGGGCTCGCCTAGCACGGGTGGGATCTGGGTTCCATCTTCAGCACCGCATAAAATAAAGGTATTGTGTTGTGTCCCTCTACAAAAAAAAAAAAAAAAAAAAGATTTCCCCCCCCTCTTTAAAAAAATTAAAAAAATAAAAAAATAAAAGTACTCTTGATAAAAATGTAAAAGAAAGAAATGGAGACCTATTAGTAGCAAAACAAAAACAGCAGCAACCATTTACAGCTTGGAATCCCTACCCAATACAGGAAAAATAAGAAGTAAACTATGTAATTATTAAAAAGGAAAAAATGTCAGTATCTGGTTATATTATATGTCACCTTTGACTAAAAAAAAAACTAACACAATAAACAGAACAATGATGGAATAAGAGATTGAAATGTTGGTAAATTTTAAAAATACATGTATTAAATATACTATTCTTCTATATGCCAGCAAATACATTGAGAAGATAGACAAAATAATCTCCAACAAGAGAAAAAGAAAATACAAACTACTTAAAAGTAAAGATTAAATGACATATAACATTTAGATTAAGGAAGTCACATAGAACTGGGAATGTAGCTCAGTGGTACAAGACGTTGGGTTGAATGACCCAAGTACTGAGAATAAGAAAGAGAGAAAGAGAGCGGGAGGGAGGGAACAGAGAAAAACAAATATGAGAAGATATAAAACTATGAATAAATGGAAATTACTAGCCTGGGAAGAAAGCATTAATAATGGAAATATAGAATTTTCTATTAAATCTAAGATTAGTGTAGCTTTATTAAAAAACATTGACAAAATTGGAAGAATTAAAATGTTATTTTTAAGGTTCATTTACAGAAATGACTGGAAAATTAATACATATGAAGAGAAAAAACATTATTCTTACAATTTTTTTTATCGAAACACTACTAAAATAATTTTAAAATTAATAGTGTTAAAATGACATTTCAGTTACTTCATCATACTTTACAGTTACAATTTTTTAAGTTCTAACATTACCAATATTGATATTTTATTTTTATTTTTTTGATACAAAATAACTTTTATTTACATAATTTATATCTATAGAACTTAACTGCTTTCTTTAGAACAAGAAAATTTACATATGACAGATATTGCTTTTTTTGTCAACAACTTCTTCAAACTGTAGTATACATGGTTGCGTCTTTTTAAAATAATATGGTAGAGTATACAAAGAACTCAAAATATTAGACAATAAGATAACAAATAACCCAATCAACAAATGGGCCAAGGACCTGAACAGACACTTCTCAGAGGAGGATATACAATCAATCAACAAGTACATGAAAAAATGCTCACCATCTCTAGCAGTCATAGAAATGCAAATCAAAACCACCCTAAGATACCATCTCACTCCAGTAAGATTGGCAGCCACTATGAAGTCAAACAACAACAAGTGCTGGCGAGGATGTGGAGAAAAGGGTACTCTTGTAAATTGCTGGTGGGACTGCAAATTGGTGCGGCCAATTTGGAAAGCAGTATGGAGATTTCTGGGAAAGCTGGGAATGGAACCACCATTTGACCCAGCTATTGCCCTTCTCGGACTATTCCCTGAAGACCTTAAAAGAGCATACTACAGGGATACTGCCACATAGATGTTCATAGCAGCACAATTCACAATAGCTAGACTGTGGAACCAACCCAGATGCCCTTCAATAGATGAATGGATAAAAAAAAATGTGGCATCTATACACAATGGAGTACTATGCAGCAATAAAAAATGGCAAAATCATAGAATTTTCAGGGAAATGGATGGCACTAGAGCTTATTATGCTTAGTGAAGCTAGCCAATCCCTAAAAAACAAATACCAAATGTCTTCTTTGATATAATGAGAGCAACTATGAACAGAGCAGGGAGGAAGAGCAGGAAGAAAAGATTAACATTAAACATAGACATGAGATGGGAGGGAAAGGGAGAGAAAAGGGAAATTGCATGGAAATGAAGGGAGACCCTCATTGTTATACAAAATTACATATAAGAGGTTGTGAGAGGAATGGGAAAATAAACAAGGAGAGAAATGAATTACAGTAGATGGGGTAGAGAGAGAAGATGGGAGGGAAGGGGAGGGGGGATAGGAAAGGTAGCAGAATACAACAGTTACTAATAGGGCATTATGTAAAATTGTAGATGTGTAACCGACATGATTCTGCAATCTGCATTTGGGGTAAAAATTGGGAGTTCATAACCCACTTCAATATAATGTATGAAATATGATATGTCAAGAGCTTTGTAATGTTGTGAACAACCAATAAAAAACAGACTGTCTTGTATATTAATAAAAATAAAGAAAGAAAGAAAGAAAAAAAAGTAAAAAAATAAAATAATATGGTGGTAAACAATGGATATTAATATTTTTATCGGTGCCTCAATCATTTACCAACAATTAGGCTTTGAAGCCATCATGTTGATCACATGCTAAGATGTAAGTGTTTAGGTGGAAAAGTCAAGAAAAGAAAAGATAAAGACTTTTAATCACATCTCCTTCAGGATTTATAAAATAAATTCTTTGCAACACTTTTACATCAGTCAGACTTAACACAGGTCTTTCCATCTTGTAAGGTAAGTACAGTGATTAAACTTCTCTTTATCCAAAATAAGTTTTAAGACTATAACAGTAGGATAACCCTACATTAAACAATAGTTTTCTTACCTTAAGGTGCTGATATCTGTATGTATAAGTTATTTGTCATTGGAGTTATGAGTTTTGCCTATAAGTTAAAACTGTGTTGATTGCATTATGAAATGATCAGTATTTCAATTGGGAAAATATTTTAAAGTCTAGATAATTTTAGGGTTTTGTATATTGAAAAAATGGTGGCCAGTTTTCAAGTTCCTTAAAAAGAGGATAATGGCTTAGCAAGTTTAACAGTGATGCCAATTTATTGGAACTTGCTATTAGAGCATCTTCTATTTATTGCCTTACAGAGAAATTTACAATTTAACTTTTTCTCATGAATGAAGATCTGTAAATCTGAGTGGAAATTCTCTATATAAGTATGCATTTATTTATTTTATTGATTAATGTCACAAAATCATGGTAGTAAATCGCATTGCTATTTTAATAACCTATTTATGTAAATTTAAAAAAATCTCATATTGTACTGAGTACAGTGACACATATCTGTAATCCCAGGTACTTGAGATGCTGAGGCAGGAGTATGGTGATTTTGATCCCATCCGGGGCAACATGGTGAGAACCTATCTCAAAAACCAAACCAAACAAAACTCATTCTGAAATTCTTAATTAGTGTTAGTTTGGGTATTAGATTGCCATGACTAAATTATAATTTATCCCTGTATAATATTTATTTTTTAACTTTGCTAACATCTACAATAAACCAGTTTTATGGATGATAATTTCTTATTGTATAACAATAACAAATATAGGGCATTCATTGTATAGAGAATCAAGTCAGTTAACAAATATTGATATTTTAAATAAAATCATAAAATTGCTGTTAAAGCACTGCCAAATGAATATCACTTACATAGAGATCTAAAATCCATTATCAACACTGACAAAATATATGGACTTTAGAATTTCTTTATGTATCACATTTATTCTTGTTTTATGTTTTCCTCCATCTCCCCCCCATAATTTTTGTTTTGTTTTGCTTTGGGGGTGGAACTCAGGACTTTACATGTGCTAGGCACACAGTCACTGGCCCACATCCCTTGCCACTTCATACAAACATTAGTTTATTATTGATCTAATATGATACATAGTAACAAAAATATGTATAGCAAAATACATGTGTATGTATAAAAGATACATATTTATGTTCGTATTATTATATGAATAATATTATAAATAAAATACAATAATAAAGACAGTATATAATTTTCCATATTTATTAGATTTCAAATTCTAAAATATGATACTGTATTTTGTTATTATATTTAACAATTGATTGAAATTATAATTTTGAAAAATTATTGGTATGATGTTAGATATTATTTAATGTCTTTTAATGATACATTCTTAGATGAATATTATGTCATACTAGAGTGAAAAAACTTTAATATCAATTTGACTGTTTTGATTAGTTGTATTTCCTTCAGAAAAAAAATTGCTTATTAAATAAGTAGAAAATGAAAAATATTTCTAAAGTCAAAGCACTTAATAACACATGTGAAAAATATCTCATAGGTCATTGAATTTAATTATGCTAAAAACTTTATTAAGAAAACTTGAGTTTTATAGAAAGAAAAAATCACATATACAAAATGGTCTGTTTCTCAGTTCTAAGAAACATTCTTAATTTGTGGGAAGAATAATAGTACTGCTTGCTTCAGCAAGTATTAAGCACTTTTTATGCACTTTTCAAGTTAATTAGCTTATAATTTTATAAAACAAAATCTTCACAGCTCAAAAGTTTAAAATATATTTATGTAGAAACTATTTAAGCAAAATTTATACCTATGAATATTATTTTAGTTTTGATTTTTATAAATAAGAGACAAATGACAAGAAAATGAGTCATAGTATTAATTGATGATTAATGTACTGCCTGTTCAAACTAGCTCTATTTCTGCATCCTTAACTCTAATTTAGGGCATTGGCTAATAATGTCAATCCTTCCATCACTTAAAAAAAAAAAGCAAAAATTTAGATGTTGAAGAGATGAGACCAAATGCACAAAAATAATGACGAAAGTCTTACAGCAATTAATGCCTCTTCATGAGTTGTTTTTAAACTGCAGTTTCCATAACACATTCATGGATTTTTAAAAATAGCTTTGTAGACACAAACATTATAAAATGAATTAATCAATAAAAAGGAAAATAATTATTTTAATCTATTTAATTTAGAGTAGAATATACAATATATATAGCATGGGTAAGGAGAATTTTGTGAATTGGCTTTTTTTTCAGATTTTATGTATGCATTCTTGGGTGTGATGTAATATCCTTAGAGCATTTTTCAAACAAGATCATAAGCCATTGTCTGAACCTTAGAACACACATCCTAAATAACTGTGCAGTCAGAATCACTCATCACCACCAGATTCTGTTTCACAGAGATTTGCCTTTCAATTTTTATCAAAAATTCATCTTAGCCAAAAGTCTTCCCAATTAATTATTTTAAAACTATATTTATTTGAAGAAGCACTGAGTGTTTTGTAATGTAATAATCACCCATTGCAAGATTGGGCAAAGTTTAAACAATCCTGGACCTCTAGATGTCACACAATCAAAACAAATAAGTTTATAAAGGTAAGAAAATAAATAAAAATTAAAAAGCAACTCAAAAGTTTGCACTGGTTAATGCCACATGACAAAATCACTTCACAGGAGTTGCTGTTACCAGGTACTCTGCCAATGTGCATTCCCATGAAAGGTGAGTGAAAATGTAGATGTACTCTCTGATTACCTAATTATGCAAATTCTTTATCATCATAACCATTTTAATGGAAATTAGCTAATCACTTTTTATCTCATATTCTCTTCTGGGTTCTGCTATAACAATTTTTTACTCAAGTAAGTTTCGAGATAAGAAAACTGAAGCCTGGACAGTTAAAACTGGCTTTTTTCATGTCAACTGATCCAAAGAAAGAATCAAAGAGACAATAGCTTACTTTTTTAATTTTATTTGGTCTTTTTAGTTATACATAACAGTATAGTTTGACATATTTATAGAAATGTGGAGTACATTTTATGCTAATTAATACTCCAGTCTTGTGGTTGTACATGATGTGGAGATTCACATAAGGAAGTTATGTCAGACTTATTACACTGTTTTTCCTATTCCTGTCTCTCCTTCCTTCTCTTCATTACCTTTGTCTAATCTCCTGAATTTCTGTTCTTCCCCACCCCACTTGGTAAGTATTAGCAGCCACATGTCAGAGAGAACATTGGGTACTTGGTTTTGGTGGGAATTGGATTATTTCGCTTATTATTACTTGCAAAAATAATTGTCATATTTTTATGGCTGAGTAATATTCCGTTGTGTGTATATTCCACATTGTTTTTATTCATTCATCTGTTGAAAGGCAGCCAGGTTGGTTCCATGGCTTAGTTATTGTGAATTGAGCTGCTATAAACATTGATGTGGCTGCATCACTGTAGTATGCTGATTTTAAGTCTTTTTGGTATATGCCAAGGAGTGGGATAACTGGGTAAAATGGTGTTTCCATTCAAGTTTTCTGAGGAATCTCCATACTGCTTTCCATAGTGGTCACACCAATTTGCAGACCCACCAGCAACGTATGAGTGAGTGTTTTTCCCCACATCCTCACCAAAATTCACTGTTACTTGCATTCTTGAGTGCTTTCATTCTCGCTGGAGTAAGATGAGAATAGCTTTTTTGATTGCCTTTTTAAAAATAGTTTTTAATCTAACAAAGAATGCTTTGTAGTACCAAAGAAGTTAAAATCTTCAAATTATAAATTCATGCCAGTTTTACCCTGCTGTTCTTTCCACTTCAAAAGATTTTTTTTTTTTTGGTTGCTTCCTCGTGGTTCCACAATTCCATTTACTTGAAATATTCACAACAGTAAAATAAGTAATAGATAAGAAGAGAGATATTCACCTCAGGCGTATGTCTCACATCTCACGTTGTTCAGCTACAAAGAGGGGAATAACCTTTAATTATTTAAATAAATAATTTATTAATTATTTATTGTCTCTGGACAATAACACTCTCAATAATAATAAATGCAAATATCTTGATAAACTAAGGAAGGCAAACATTGTGATACTTCAAAACCCTGTTCCAACACCAGAAAAATCACAGATAATAGCTTTTGGTCCATCTTGACAATGTCATTTCTGCAGACTAAGCCAGGACCTGATGTGTGCTAGGCAGACGCTCTCTCACTGAGCTATACTCCAAGCCCTTAACTTATCTTTACATCATTCTTCTATGTTTTCAAATACTGCAGTTAAATAGATAATCCCAATCACATGCTATTACAATTAAAAACATTGGACCATTTGGAAGAAATACTAACTTTATTGGATTTACCTGTGACTGTGAAGGAAACTACATTTGAAATAACTAATAAAAAATGCACTTAATGATTTTTTTAAATTTATGCACTGTTAAAAATGATTACTAAACATCATCTTTGTATTTTGCTAAGTACTAGAGGAGAAACAAAGATAGTGTTCTTTCCTCAACTTAGATTTTGTGTAATCGAATAACAATAATATTTAACTAAAAATAGTGAAGAAGGCTTGTTTTTCCATCAATATTTTAGGCAACCGAGGCCAGTTCTTTTCACTGACTGAATTTCCAGACAGAATGGGAGAGGTACCAAAGAAATATTGGAAGATAAAATCCTGCAACAGTGTAAAACTGGTCAGAGATTAACACATGAACTGATGAAAGATATTTTAAAATTTCAAGGATGCACAAGAATTCCAAATAGTACAAATGTATAAAGTCTTCTTATAGTGACAGTGACAAACACCAAAAATAAGGAACAGATTTTATAAGCTGCTGGAAATAAAAGTTTACCTTCAAAGGGGTTACAATTGACAGATGACTCTTCTCTGTCACAATGGATGTCAGAAGACAGAACTATGATAATGTCAATATAATGTAGGAGAAATAACTGTCAGCTAGACCATTGTAATTACTGAAAGCATCTTTCAAAATGGAAGTGATACAAAGGCATTTTATGAGAAAAGTTGGCATGGCATGCCACCTACAGATACTTTCTAAAGAAAATTCTAAAAGTTGCACCAAAGGAAGATCTGAGCATAAAGGAAGAAAAAAAAACCACTTAGTATACAGATTATGAAATGTATTTTATAGCATAAAACAATGATACTGTCTTTCAAAGTCTAATTAAAAAATAAAAGAGTCAAGATACAAATTATAGTGTCACATAATTTCTAGGTAAACCAGTCATTGCAATGATCAAAAGGTCAAATTACCATGATTATGTAATAATAATTTACCTTTAAATTATGCAAAGCAAAAAAGTATAAATATCAGAGAGTATATTTCAACATACTTTTCTTAGAATTTGATAGAACCAACTGACTAAAATAAGAGTTATATACTATTTAAATAAGTTAAGAACTTTATCTAGTATCTATATATAGAACACAAAACCAAGAACCTGAAGAATTTTTATTTTTCCAGAGGAAAAAATAAATTTAATTGCTTGTGGACAGGGCCTTTAAGCATGCAGGGAAACAGTCTGGGTTCTGATTACAGATGCATTAAACTAGAAATGAAAAGATTCAGCATAATTATAAAATCCTCATGGGTTTGTAAATTAATAAAACTACCATTAAAATAACTTTTGGGTAAAAGTTAAAATCTCAGTGGCAATTAGAAAGGATTTCTAACTGAATGATCATTAATGTATTGCATACCCAAATGTTTGGGATAAAAATAATATGGTGCTAAAATGATATGTAAAATTTTAAATGAATATACCTTAAAAGAAAAATTGCTAAAAAATAGATGACTTGGCATGCATGAAAAATCCAAACTATAATGCAAATGACAGATAAGAACCCAACATTAGCTACATGTGAAAAAACATAAGATAGAGAGGAGAGAATAATTAAAACTAAATTTGGATTTTTGAAAAATTAAAACATTTAACAAATTGGTGGCAAGACTGAGAGCAGATGGTGGATTGGAAAGAAGGTGTGTGTCACACACATCCATGCACCCGAAGTGAGAAACAGTTCCTAGTTACATAAACTAAAGACACTAAAGATAGTAAAAAAGTTTAGACAATTCAGGTCAAAAATTCAATTTCAAAAAACTATTGCAAAAAAAGTAGAAAAACTTATTTTCTTTATAAATAATAAAGGCTCTGAATGTATAGTTAAGGTCTTCTAATAAAATTTCAAACCTGGTTGATTTCGTTTAACAAATGATAAATTTTCAAGGAACAAAAATTCCATATTTTTACATTGTATACCCAAGCATAAAGTGTAAGGAAACTTTACAGAGTACTTTAACAAAATAGCATGACTTAAAATTAAACTGGGAAAAGAGGAAGTTAGAAAAATAATTATATTTCAATCTAGATAAAAAGTGTTCAAACATAGTAAGAAATATATAAATATACATTAAAGGATAATTCACCATATTTTAGCCAAATGTACTAATTTTTTTGCTTAAATGTTGTGATGAAGAATAAAATACATATATAAAAACATAAAATTATAGAAATGAAAAGAAAATCATTTCATAACATGCATGCACCCAATTAGAAAGCTTTTGTGAAAAAAAAAACTAAATATTGCAAGCACAGAAGAGAATCATGCCTTTTCCTAATGATGACTATTGCTTCTCTAAATGTAATCATTATTGTGATGTTTAACAGTAAAAATTATGTTTGTATGCTTCTAAACATTATATAGAGTGATCTAAATTCATGGACTTCACTATATTTGGCTTCTTTGCTACATATTTATTTTATTTCATTCACTCATGTTGCTGTCAATAGATTTATCTTATTTATTCCCATTTCTGTATAGTATTTCTTTGTTTGATAATATACACAATTCATTTGCCTATTCTAATTTGAATGAATGTTTGGAGTTATTTCCATTTTTTTTTTTTTTTGGCTAACAAGAATATTAATGGAACATAAAATCTTGTAGATGTTCCTGTTGCTTCTGAAACATGAAGTGGATTGGTAGGTTATATAATACAAATAGAATAGAATTTGTAGTATTTGCCCTAGAGATTTCCTATCAATTTGCTCTTCTATGGTTAGGAAATTAAAGTTCACATTGTTTTATATATACAGCAACACGTGGAATTGTCTGATAGTTTTAATTTTAGATAATATGACATATTTGTACTACTCACTGGTTTGAATTTGTATATTACTGTTGAATTGTGATGTTGAAAATATGCTCATGTTAAATGAAGAGCTTTTTATCTTTGTGGTCTGTGTGAAATAGTTGTTTAAATATTTGTAAGTAGTATTTGTAATACTTCACACCTACTTACGTACCTCAAAATGTAAAATCTATTAAGAGATTATAAAAAAAAACATATACAGTGTACAACTATATCAGACCCCTCAAATCACCTATGAGCAAAAACAGGGAAAAGAGGAAATACCCTAAGAGTTATTTTCAGGCTTCTATTACTGCAAAACTGTGAACAGGGAGATTTAAAATATCCCATACAAAGGAGAAAAATAGGATCAGAAGTACAATCACATCATCCCCTCCAAACAAAAGCAGAATGATGATAAATGTCAAAATACTGAACATAGGAGGAAATGTGGTGATTTTTAAAACTAGCTGCAAGAAAATGGCTTTAAAGTGTGTGACGTTGGATATGCAGCCTTTGAATAACATGTTCTTGGAGGCAATCAACTATATAAGGAAGGAAGTGACATGTTTACAGGTAACTATTTAAAGGAAATTAATATTTTGTGATAACCAAAGAACATGGCAGAAATGAAAGAGAAACAAGACAAGACAAGCCTTCACTTCTGTTTTACCACCATTAGTGCCACAGAATACAATCTGCAAAAGAAGAAAATGGATAGAAAAGGGAGATCAAACCAAGAATTTTGTTAATGAAATGAACAGAATGAGAAAATGTAGACCACATTTACACAAAATGACTGTAAAACAGTACAATTAAAATGACTCTGCTGTTGAAAAATCTTTCTAAAAATGTGAATATGAAGCTAAAAAAATGTAAAGCAATACTTGAAATTGAATGAAATATCCTCATAAATCACTGAGGAGTACTGTTAAAATAAGTGAATATACAATACAAAAAAAACCCCTCAAAAATGAGAAAGAAATGCAATATAATCAAACTCAAGACAAAACAAGATTACATTATGTCAGGAAAAAACTGCTGAAATGTCATTGAAGACAAAGAAAAATAAAAGAAACAAAAAAGGTCCTAATGAGAGAGAGAGAGAGAGAGAGAGAGAGAGAGAGACAGAGAGAAGAGAAGAGAAGAGAAAGTTGTTGAAGTGTACATCTTTAAAAAAATATGTTTTTTAATATGTGGAAAATACCAAAATTTCCAGAACTAGAGATTTCCAGATATGACAAGCTTAGCCTCAGAGAACTGTAGGGTCTTATAGCCATGACCTCCTGGGATGAACTCCTCAGGCTCACCCATACCTGCCACAGTTGACTCATCATGTTCTGCTGGGATCTCTGGACGACAGTCAACCTTGGTGGGACTGGAGCCTGTCCTTCGCCTTGCCAAACAACACAGTCATGAGGAAGCCTGAAGCCCAGAGTGAATCAGCTCAGTGGCAAATTCTCCTGGCCCTGACAGAGCAGTCTAGGGATGTGGAGATAGTGGCCTATGCTACGGTGGTCCTTACACCTCTTCATCCACCTTTAGCCCCCTCTGGATCACCTCAAATAGGTGGAGTGTAGCCATATGCCAGCAATAGTGTAGCCAAAATGCCAGCAACCCTCACACTCTGGAGATAATGTTATGCCTAGAGAGGCTGGCTCCCAGCACAAGCTCTCTGACTGAGCTTCTCCGGAGGCTGAAGTGGATCCCCATAGACATGGGGCAGCCCCTCTGGTGCTGTACAGGATTCAGTTTAAGGAGGCTCAAGCCCACTGCCATATGTCCTTCTATAAAGAAAAGCATCCAAGATGGGCTGTTCTTATCCACACAGAGAAGCAGGACATGATCCAGAATCACATGGAATGGGCAGTGCAAGTGGCCCACCATGCAGCGGTTTGGGGCCTCAAAGATGTGGGTGCTGCCATGGTGGATCGGGCCTCTGGGCACAGGCCATGACTACAAGTACATAAGCAGCCCCTTCTGTGGACAGCCATCCTGTAGTATGGACCTTGTGGCCCAGAATCCAAATAAGAAGTTTGCCATCCTTCTTACAGGTGTAAGCCAGTGTCCAGTAGTTGGCCAAATCAAGGTCACATACACTAAGTTTTCCATAAAAAACATAGTTTCTGAGCCTTCCACCATTTTAGAGTATGATTAGAGATTCCTCCAGAAAGATGGGGAAATGGATTATTCACTGATGTCTACACCAGAGAAAGTTTAGTATTATATCCAGTGCCTACAAGTAGGATGGATAGTGAAATTTTATACTGATGAATTATATTGTTACATCTGACACCTAGATAAGTCTTAGAAATAAAATATCTTCTATTAAAATTAAAACTATGTGAAAAATAACAAAGCAGGAAAACTATTTAAAATTATTTGAATTTTGATAAAAATGACCTTGGATATTTTAATTGCCAAGCACAGTTTTACATGAAATGACATTAAATTTTAAGTAGATTAACTGGGTGGTAATAAGTATTTATGAATAATTGAGCAAATGAATTTAGGTGAAACAGCTTGGTTGTTCCAAATGGATTGATGAACTCCAGTTGTAGGATATGAATTTGTATTTATTGTTATCAATGACTTGAATGAAAACAATAATGATGATGATGATAATGATGGCTACTTAAAATACCTGTCCTTAGGTTAGAAATTGCGTTAAGCACTTTATGTAATTAATTTTAATCCTCACAAGAATGCCATGAATTGAGTGACTATTTTACCGGTGATGAAGAAATGAAGTTCAAAGGCTCAGATGACATAATTAGAGATGAGGTGTGAATCTGATTTCTGATCTGAATCTGGAGCATTCATCTATTCTTTCTCAGGTTTGTGAACAAGAACAGGTGAGGGAGATTGTTAGTAACTTGGACTTTCACAGATGCAAAGGACAGATGCATTAGAATAATGAACTGGAGTCTACATTTAATGGAAAAAAGATGGGTTATAATTTATTAAATCAGATAATTATATAATATTACTTTAATGTGTTCATGTATCAAAAATACATCATGTCTTAGACATCAGGAAATACAATTTGAGTAATTTTATATTGTAACTTCAAAGTCTGACACAATCAGAGACTGCCTGGAGACAAATATTATGTCTAAAGTGTGTAGCAAAAAATACAGTACTTTGCTCTTATGATTCTATATCTGTTCTATTGAACTTAGCTCTGGACATCACATTTTAAATCATGATATTGACAGACTGGAATGTGTTCCAGGGGGAGTAATCAGCATAGAAAAGAAATCAATACATTACATATAAAAAGTTTTTATTGATTAAAGAAGATTCATGGGGAAATTTATTTTTACATCATCTAAGTTTTATTATTTGGAAGAAAGATTTTGCCTTTCATCTATATCTCTCCAGAGTTTTTGGACTGATAGTTTAAGGATAAAAGGAAGGAGATGTCTGTCTGGTATAACAAAGAAATCTCTATCAAGTTTTCCAAATACACACAGAAACATGGGGAATATAAGCGTATATTTGCTTGGGGTTTTTATTCAGAGGAAATATGTTTTCTTTTAGGGAAATTTATATAGGGGTTTGAGCACCAGTCATTATTCCAATTCTTTTTCTTTTCTTTGTTGTTCATTTGTTTTTTTTTTTGTGTGTGTGAGCTTACATTTTCAGGATTTACCAATGAATTACAATTAAATGACAAAGAATCCTCTAGAAATAGATGAAAAATAAAGCATCTCAACCTCTCAGTACTTCACCATTTTTTTAAGTTCATCAGTCTAGAATATGAAATTGAGTTTTACTAGCTGCTAGATATTCTAGAGGAATCCAAATTGAGGATATCTGATGCAGATAAAATGAGTGGAATGTTGGGAGAGTTGTTGAATTAAGATTAATTTGTGCTTCATTAGCAATTTATCTAATATTGTCTTCGTATTTTGGGGTGTTCTTTATCCTCCTGCATCCTGGATATTTTATGATCAATCATAACAACTATTGAAAGTCTATCATAGCTGCCTAATGCCTATTCTCTTTGGGTTCCCTTTACATCATCTAGAATCTAAATAAACTGTTAGCAAAAGTGATTGCCTTGAGAAGACCAACATGTAAATTATAACTAATGTAGCATCACTTCCATATCTGTGGGGGTCTTTAAAAGGCAACTTTTAATCATTTACTTTTGGTACGAAAAGAATAAACTACAATAAAAATTTAGATTCGGTATAATGCTAATTGTTAAGACAAAATCTTTTGAGTTGTTAAGATCTAATCTTGAAGTGATCTTCTCTAATACCCTGACAAGTAAAACTCAAATGATGACTAACAATTGATTCTGTTAAGCACGGAAAGAGACAAATATTCTTATCCCCCCTTTCCAATGCCTGTTTCCTTATACGTTTTATGGTTACTTAAGCAACCTCAAGTGCCAAGTAGGAACTAACATTCAGAATCTTTATCAAGGTTAATGTTGCTGGGCTGAAGAAGTTGTCTTCAGTCAACTGTTCAGGACTTGTTTCCAGTCTGTTTAATTCCAAGAAATTTTATTTATAATGACCATTTGACCTTTGGAATCAGACATTTTTTTATTGATTCACAGAAGGTAACCCTCCCAACCTTCTGGCCTTAAATTAGTGCTTAACAATGGGAAACAGTGGAAGCAGGAGCAAAGCAGAAGAGATTTGTCTTGCTTTCCTGTGCACCTAATAAACATAATGTCTTCAGATTTTCAGGAGCCCAGTCTGAATGCTCAGTTGGAAATGTCAGCTCCTTATCTTTTTTGAAAACCAAGGTCTGTTTTAGCACGATGACCCTGTCATTGTAAGAACTTTAATTAGTATTGAATGGAGCCTGGCAGAATCCTAAGTATCTGTGAGGCTACATTAGTTCTAGGATTCTCGTGCTCCAGTGACTATGAATTAAGGGCAATATCAACTTCAAGGTTCTTTCTACTTCTAACTTTTCAAGATAGCCATTAGCTAGATTAATATTTTTTTCTTAACTGCTCTCTTTGTCTTTTTCCCTCAAATCATGTTTCTCAAACGAGAAGTATTTCATCTTGACTTGAATAGGGAAAAGATGCTCCTCTTGCAACAATATTTATGATTTGTCTAAGCCTAATTTATTCTCAAAATGTAGTCCTTCATGGCATTTATTAGGACTATGCTGAAGATCTTTTTCATTATTATGTTTCTGTGCCTATAATGATGTTTTTAAATTACCAAAAGATCTTTCTGCAAGCCAGAGAGTACAGGACACAATGCATTAAATAAGTTTGATATTAATCTTACAAGAGAGCTCCTCTGTGATTGTACACCATTTTACACTCATTGCAGTGTTTATGGGGATGATTTGCAATACTCTATATGTGTTTAATAATAATACAATAAAATGGTATCTATATATGGTTGCACAAATGTGTTTCTTCTCCATAAAATCTCTATTTATGTGAACCCTTTTTTAGAGTGATTTAGGAACAAAAATTTCTACCTTCACTTCTGTGTTAAAATGGGGAGAGTGGGTATGGAATATCTATTCAACAACAATAACAACAAAGAAAACACAACCCAGGCATGTTTGACATGTTTAGCTGAGTATCAATCATTGTAGTTCCTGAACCTTTTCTCTGTCCTTCAGATCAAATGACATGATGCTGACTTGGCTCATTTATAGACACAAATGTCCATTCTTCTGGGCATCATGATTAGCATTCCCTTTCAGCGATTTGAAGAGTAACTCTTCTCTAGGATATAACCCTTTTAGTTTCTCACTTAAAAGCCTGTTCTATTTCCTGCTTCTCCATCTAAGGGGTGATAAAAAGGAAAGCAAATTATTTTCAGGAAATATGAAGCACACAATGAGTATTCCTATGCAGTTCAGTGAAAAAGGCAGCTTAGATTCTATCTAAAGTCCAATTTTAAGTGTTTTCTTTTCTGATATAAGTTATTTCCCGGTGCTGTGCATCACTATTTGCAAATTTACACCATGAATAACTTGAATCTAATTCTACCTTGTGTTATCTTGAGCAGCAAAACTCCCTACTCAACTTTCAGACCCAACAGGCACCCACAGATATAGCCCATTATCATCATCACTGTCACATCAAATTTTATTCTTGCTGGGTGCTGTGACACACTGTAATCATACTGGCTCAGGAGGCTGAGGCAGCAGGATCACAAGTTCAAAGCCAACCCCAGCAAAAGCAGTCACTAAAAAACTCAGTGAGACCCTGCCTCTAAATAAAATACAAAATAGGGTTGGGGATGTGGCTAAGTGATCACGTGCCCGTAAGTTCAATCCTCATACACCCAAAAAATAAAAAAAATGAAATAAAAATTTCTTATTCTTATCATGTATCTTAATGATATAACACTTTCTCTAAGGTATATTCCAATTAAACAAACATTTGTCCATCTTTGAAGTTTCTCAAATGTATATGTACATATGTATTCACATTCACACACACACACATATATATTCCTAAAAAGTGTCTAACATAATGTTTTGCAAATGATTATCATTTGATAGGGTTTCATGTGGAAAAAAAGAAAAAACAAGAAGCTAAAACACAAAACTGCACTGATACAAAAACACAAGAGTTTTATTTTCTGGAGATTGCATTTTAGCTTGCTCTTAAAGAACAGTTGGGGGAAAGTAAATGAGATTACAGGTTAAGAGGGAAGTGGTGTCATTAGAAATGAGGAATAAAATCAAATGGACAGTTCAAGGATGGCAAGGAGTTCTGTGGGCTTGCAGATGAGACTCAATGAATATCAAATTGATTTATCTTGTATAAAAACAATACGGCTCTTCTAAAGTCCAAATGCACATTTCCAGTGAAATTCTATGGGAAATTTAGGTTGGACTCATCAGTAGTTCTGAGTGAACGTAGTATTTATAAGCTAAAATAAAACTGAGGTGACATAAATTGGTTAGCTCATTTAGAAGAGGGAATCCTAATGAAACCCTAGCATCACAATGTATAAATAGTATGACTTCAGAAGGATTTGACTAACTCGTTTAATTTTCTAAGAAGAATATTTATAAACAAATAATCTGCAGACCATTCCGTGGACTTGCTCATGTCTGCAATGTATGGGTACAAGCACTACTTATTGTTGTCTCCCCAGAAACTACAGACATCTTTATTCTTCTCTATAACTTTTATAAGTTACCTGTAAGGACAATAGAAGCCAAGTCAGGGCCAAATATCTTCACTTAGCTGAGTGAGATGATGGTGGGTTCATTACATTCAACTGTAACTCATAACATCACCTAGAAATATTCTTGGGAATTAAATCCCCTCTCATTCATGCCTTTATAATGAAAACAGTGCAAGGATCTCAGAGCATTGTCCTACTAGTTTGCAAATTGGTATTGATTTCTTATGGAGATGAACATGTAAAACATGGAGTCATAAAATGTCAGTGCTGGTTGTTGCTGTCTCTCTGAGAATTTCAGCAAGCGTCTGAAACCTTAAGTGTCTAGTTTACCTAAATATCATATGGCAAAATCAACCTTACCTCTGTATTGTTGATCTTATACAGGAATTATGAATATGCTTTAAAAAGATAAAAATCATCAAGTTTTGCGTTATATTTTTATTGTATTAGTATAACAAATACCCCATTTACAAATTGATCTTTAGTTATTCCATTTTAGACTGTTGTCCTAAAGTGTAGGTAGTATATGAAGTCTTGGGGAAGAGGATCAACCTAACCTCAGACTCAGTTCATACTTTGAGTATTGATTCTTCAAAGGTATGTCAAAATAATGCAATGCTTATTTGGGGATAAAATTGTTGAAAATAACCTGGTGTAGTGTAGTGGCAGTACTCATAGTTCCAGCAAGGGAAGAGACTGAGGTAGGAGGATCTCAAGTTCAAAGCAGGCTGCCTTGGCAAATCCCATCTCAAAATGAAAAATTTTAAAAGATCTGGGTTTTACTCAATCATAGCATGTCCCTGGATTCACTCCCCAGAACTATACACACACACACACACACACACACACACACACACACACTGTTGACAATACTGAAAATGCCAACCTGAGAGTAAGATAAAATGGATTTCATGGCCTGTGTGTTTAAAGGAAAAAAAATATGAACATGAAAACACAGAAAATATTATCTTGAATACATTTCTAGTCACCAATTTAAATGAGGGAAAGTTAGTTCAAATGTAGACTCTAATGCCCCCTTTCCAATCAACACAGTCAACCCCCCAAAAAAAGCAAAACAACAATAAAGATAATGGCATCCTTCTTGTTGTTTCTATTAACAGGAAACTCAAAGTGTCCATAAAAAGACATGATTTTTCTTTTATCATGAATCACATTAGCATCACTTCAAGTCTGCCAAACTTGATTACCAGTTTCTCTGAATTTGAAATAAGTTCTAAGTTGTCCCTCTATACCCCATAAACCTGGTTTTTGGTTGGATACCAGAAGTCCTCAAAACCTCCTGCCCACCTCTAGGAATGTTGGAAGTAAAATGATTGGATTGTGAAGGTCGTAACCTAATCAATACATTGTAATTTGAAGGGACTATGAGGTGTGACTGGAGGAGGTGTTCCACTAGGGGTATGACCTGTAGGGCTCACTTCCTTGTAGCTCTTTCTCCTCTCTCTCTGCTTTCTGGCTGCCATGAGGGGAGCAGATTCCCTTTGTCATGCTCTTCTACCATGATTTTGTTACCTCCTTGTGCCTAGAGGAATGGACCCAGCAGACCATGGACTAAATGTCTAGAACCATGAGCCAAAATAAATTTTCCCTGTTCTAGATTTTTTCTTTATGAGTATTGTAGTCACAGTGCAAAAAAGCTTGCTAACAAAGGCTGTATTCTACTGGTGAGTCCAGTGAAATCTGAACATATTTTATTTCCAACTTAATAATGTTATTTTACATTTCCACTAGGTATTGCTGATACATGATTACTATTTGTAGAAGTAGTGAATTGTTTGTTCTTTCAAACCAGGGCCGCCAGATAATTTTTAAATACTATTGTCTTCCCTGGTAAAATTGTTCCCCATAGAAAGCAACAAAATTTTGTATTTAGTTTCAAATATAGTTTAATAAGACTATTTTTCACAATTTTTCAAGAGTATGAAGATTGCAGAGAACAAAGCTTGACTTATTTGGGTCATTGACACCAACATAGGCAACCATCATTACTTCCCTCCAAAAGGAACACTAATAGAAAAATAACACTTCTAATAAAAAAATGAATGAAAGATCTACACCAAAAGTTATGGTATACAAATGTGTAAATAAACACACAGATACACAATGTGTATTTGCCACATAATTGAAACAAATCTGATAATTACAGGAGAGATTTGTATCAGACTATTAGGTTTTAAATATTGGTGCCTCTATTGTCTTACAATGTTCTCTTCAATAAATTCTATAACTTCTCTGAAGTGTTTTTTTTTTCATTCATTTTCTAATAATGATAAATTATATGTCTTCTATCATTTTTTCATAATGTCATTTTCAGGGTGAAAAAAATTAAAAAATATGTTTATCAATTCCCCATAGACTGAAACATTATATACAGTCAACCCAAACAAAGCAAAACAAATTAACAACAAAGATAATGGCATTATTCTTATTAATAATTCTTTTTAAGAATTCTACATGAGAGTTTTCTCCACTGATTGCCTGTGGCATTCCAAATACAACTTGATTGGAATTTCTTCTTTTTCTTCCTCCCTCTGCTAGTTTTATGCTGTTACTCTGAAAAAACAACAAAATTTCTAGTTTGCTTCTAGGTGTTCCTACTTGGCAATTTGAGTGTGTACTTGCTTCTACCTTGAAGGTTTGACTGCTTTTAATTTTGCAATGAACTCTTAGGAAATATGTTGATAGTTTGGTATTTTCAATATTCTTTTACACAAGCTGATTGCTTACTAATAGTTCTTTCTAATGTACGCAATAAGAGGCAGGACCCTTACTGAATAGAGTAATCCTAAGCCTAAAATAATACCACCATTCCTTCATGTTGGAAGCTCTGTCTTTTTCTTCCATATTTGTATTTATGTTTGACTCCTTTCCTCCTTTCAGACCCATTGACAAAAGCTATGATGGGTTGCCATTGCACACATCAAAACAATTTCCTGGGACCACTGTTCTTTTAGTATATTAACCAAGGCTATAATTAAATTGTGACATTTCACTACTTTTCTTCAGACTTAAAGACAAAGATGCCGACTTTAAATCAGCTGTGGAGCTGATCATTTTAGAGCTGGTTAACTGGAAAGATTTCTTTCCTTCCCAAGATCCTCAGATTTAACATCTTTAAATAATCCATGGAAGCATTTACCAATATTAGGCTATAAAGTGCAGTCACTTTCACTTAGTTTGATCCCTGGATCATATTACACTTATCACTTGCTTTGAAACATTAAAACTCTATCAGCCTTCCTCTCTAATCAAGGGTAATTATTTCAAGCAGATTTTAATAGATAATTCCATTATAAGACCTTGATGGACCTGGTACTTTTTAGAGGCAATAAAAACAAAGAGTTGGGAAAAAAAACTAAAAGAAAAAGGACCCATAAAGAGCCATAGTGGAGGCAGGATTGGAAAAATTATAAGAATGAGTTTGAAAACTTTTCTCATCATTTGAGAATTTGAGTAAGATTTATGCAAATGTTGACTTAATAGGGGCTCTGGCTTTCATTTTCTCTCAGAACTCAGAACTGAAATTTGCTTTGTTATATCACAGATGCAAAAAAAATAATAATAAATAAATAGATATTTAAATCTTCAAACAATACTCAGATTTAAATTTTAATTTGGTAAATATTTCAGAGATTGAGCAATGACTGCATAATGTACAAAGACATATGTGATAATTAATAGTTGAACATATTTTTTATTACTAATGCCAACTTGTCTTAATGTGCATTATTTTAAGCTAAGAAATAAAGGTCATAGCATAACATATAATGCTACAGTTGGCAATTTGAGTGTGTACTTGTTTTTTTTTTTTTTCTGCCACATGTCAGTAATCAGTACAGCAAAAGGAATGAATTAATTAGCTTGGCAAAAACAACATCATTCCCACCTACTAAGAGCTGGGAATTCTGGGAAAAGACCTCTCTGGATTATCTGGCCCTGGGTCTCTGTGGAAGCTACAATCAAGCTGTCATTTTGGGCTGCAGTTTTGTCTGAAGGTTTATTTGGGAAAGATCCATTTTCAAGTTAACTCACATGGTGGTTGTTACCATGTTTGCATCTCTCATAGTCCATTAGAATTAGGTCCTCAGAGAAGGGAAATTGCTTGGAAATGGAAGGAGACCCTTAGGGTTATACAAAATTACATACAAGAAGAAGTGAGGGGAAAGGGAAAAATAATACAAGGGGGAGAAATGAATTACAGTAGAGGGGGTAGAGAGAGAAGAGGGGAGGTGGGGGGAGGGGGGATAGTAGAGGATAGGAAAGGCAGCAGAATACAACAGACATGAGTATGTCAATATGTAAATCAGTGGAAGTGTAACTGATGTGACTCTGCAATCTGTATACGGGGTAAAAATGGGAGTGCATAACCCACTTGAATCAAAGTGTGAAATATGATATATCAAGAACTATGTAATGTTTTGAACAACCAATAAAAAAAAAAGAATTAGGTCCTCAGTCCTCCATCCACCTAGGCTGTTCTTAGTTTCTTTTCACCTATGACCTCTCCTTTGGGCACGTAATGACATGGTAGGTTGCTTCTGGAGACCAAGCAAGCATTAGAGAGCAGGAGGGAGAGAGAAAAGTATAAGAAGGCAAGAGATGGAGGAAAATGGGAAAAAAATGTTCAATGTTTATGGAACTAATCTTGAAAATGATAAACTTATTTTTTCCATATTCTACTTCTTAGAAGAAAATCACTAGGTCTTTTCCCCAAAGTATTTCACACATTTAGTTATCACTGGGATTATTTTAGAAGGATTTGTAGAAAAAAAATGAGAAATTAAGTTTTTATTTCTTTCAGTTTATAAGATAAAAATGTTTTTCTTTTTCTTTTTTTTCTTTTTTTTTTTGGAGAGTGGGGGTGGTACCAGGAAATGAACTCAGCAGCACTTGCCCACTGAGCCACATCCCCAGGCCTATTTTGTATTTATTTAGAGACAGGGTCTCCTTGAGTTGCCTAGTGCCTTGCTTTTGCTGAGGCTACCTTTGAACTCACGATGTGCCACCTGTCCCAGCAAGTTTTTCATTTTGATTGACCTTTTAGAGTAGTATATAAGGATAGAGATATGTTTATCTCTATATATGCAGTGAACATTCCTTCTTACATGGATAAAGCAGAAAAAAATGTCTTAAGTTGTTAGGAGTTAACTGAAATATTAACTTATATTTTTTCTGCTTAGAGACAAAAGTATTCTATATTACCAAAAGAGAAATTTAGTTTTATAATTTTGTGTATTTTTAATATAATCTTGACAACCATTTCAAATATATTCATTATTTGAATATTGACCAGAAGCTCACATTCATGTAACAAATTCACCAGTAGTAGTTACTGCATCACATCATAAGAAACACTGTATAATGCTTTTGGTAGTATGGTCATTTTGACAATATTAATTTTTCCTATTCAAGAACATGGGAGATCTTTCTACCTTCTAAGGTCTTCTTGAATGTCTTTCTCTACTGTTCTGTAGTTTTCATTGTATAGGTCTTTCACCTCTTTTGTTAGATAGATTCCCAAGTACTTTATATTTCTGAGGCTATTATGAAAGGGGTAGTTATCCTAATTTCTCTTTCTGAGAGTTCATCATTGATATATACAGAAAAGCATTTGATTTATGGGTGTTGATTTTATATCCTGCTACTTTGCTGAATTCATTTATTAATTCTACAAATTTTCTGGTGGAGTTGTTCAAATCTTCTAAATAAAGAATTATGTTGTTGCAAATAGTGATAGTTTCAGTTCTTCTATTTCTTTTTTTTATTATCTTTTCAATTTAAAAGTTTTTTATTGATTTTATTATTTTTTTTAAATACACAACAACAGTGGAATGCATTACAATCCTTATTACACTTATACAGCACCTTTTTTGTATTTCTAATTGTATTCTTTTAATTGCTTTTGTCTGTCTAATTGTTCTGGATGGACTTTCAAGGACTATTTTGAATAGGAGTGGTAAGAGAGGACATCCCTGTCTTGTTCCAGTTCTTAGAGGAAACGCTTTGAATCTGTCTCCACTTAGAATAATATTGGCCTTGGACTTAGCATAGATAGCTTTTACAATGTTGAAGTACATTCTACTATCCCTAGTTTTTCTAGTGTTCTTAACATTAAAAGGTATTGTATTTTACTGATTGCTTTTTCTGCAACTATTGAAATGATCATATGATTTTTACCTTTAAGTCTAGATGAATTACGTTTATTGATATCCATAGGTTGAACCAACTTTGCATCACTGGGATGAACCCCAGTTGATCATGGTACACTATTTTTTAATATGCTTTTTTATGTAATTTGCCAGAATTTTATTTAGAATTTTTGCCAATAAATTAAATTAATTAAATATTCAACTTAAAGTCACATTGATATAATGTATTTGGCATATTATGTCTCTGAAAGTGATATTTCAGTATCTGTTCTGTGAAAGTACCCATTTCAGGTTTTTACCATGACAGAAATCTGTAATTTTTTTTTTTCACCAAAGATTGAACTCAGGGGCACTTAATCACTGAACCACATCCTCAGACCTTTTTAAAAATATTTTGTTTAGAGACAGGAACTCACTGAGTTATTTAGGATATCACTAAGTTGCTAAAGCTGGCTTTGTCCTTATGATCCTCCTGCCTCAGCCTCCTGAGCTGCTGAGATTGCAGGTGTGTGCCACCATGCTTGGCTGTGATTTTTTTTTTTTATTATTATTATTAGCTAGGACGGTAGACTTGGATTGGAGTGAAGAAATTTTGTTAATTATTAAATAAGCATTCTTATGCAGGAAGTCCCTACGGTAGACTTTGAAAGAGCCCTTAAGAAAGCCCCATATTTTTAGTTTACTTGCAAATTTAAACAAATATAAATAAAAGAAGGTTGAAAGAATAAATAAATCCACATGTCCAAGTTCTTCAGCAGGTTGTCATAGACCTCGGGAAAGAATCAGTTCATTTGATCATCAGTTTAGTGTTTATTCCCAAACTGTATATTTACACTGATTCTTATGAACCAGATAGGAAAACTAAAAGACTATAAGGCATAGGATACCTGTTCATTTGTCTTCTTATCCTTTTATTTTATTAAAAGTGTGAATGATAAAGATTGAGATGAATGTACTTTAAAGAAATTAGGAGAAGGATACACTTTTAAAAAGTTCAAAAAATGCATTTAAAAGAAAATACTAAATTCACAAGTATTCGGTAAAATAAGCGCTCAAATAATAGGCGTCAAAAAAAATCTTCTAAAATGCATGACCAAGTTTAAATTAGACTTTTTTTCTGAAAATTTACATACTGCCTTCCTTGAATGCTGTGTTATTATGCAGATTAGAGTCAATATTTCACTGTAGGCTTTCCCTTAATTGCTGCATCTTGAACACCAGCACTTGAACAGTTACTGTTCTGCAAACATGAGTGGCCTACCACTGTTATGGCCACCATGGAATTGATTCTCCATTAGCCTAACCCCTTCGTGTGTAATTATTGGGCTTATAGTTATTCACCCCTGAAGAAAGGCAATATGGGAAATTGAGTACCTGAGCTCATCATCTTTTATCCTGGATATGGGCTGCTCTTCTGAACCCCATCCACAGGTGAGGAATTCCCTGAGCACTTGCTGAAGCACTGTAATATAAAAATCAATAAGAGAAGGGATCTTTATTGATAGTGAGACTCCTATATGACTAGAAAAATGCTGGGAGATTAAAATGTTTTCTTACTAATAATCATGTCACTTCTATGAGATATTCTTTACCCTGTGTTATTTATGAGAGAAGTCAGAATTAAGGGAATTAAGCTGCTTACCAACATCCTTGGAAATAGTACCAGTTAATTTAGTGAGTTAATTGAGTTCTTTTGGCCTCCAAAATCAGTGCTGTTTCTATTGTCTGTACCTAGTTGATGTCATTGATTATGGGGGAAAAAATGACATAGAAGGAACTAAAGTAATTTTACATAGAATTAAACTACTATTTGAAACAACAAGGGACACAAATGAAGAGCAAGCAGTACATAAAATGAGGAAGTTCAAGTAGAGTTGTTTAAAAATGAGTTGTGTTTTTTTCTTTGATTACTCAAGTAGGTAATACTAAACTACGAATAGAACTAGTAGTAGTATCTAGACAATCACATGACAGGAATTTTTTTTTATGTCTTTCAATAGATGTGGAGTTAAGACTAGATGATTTTTAAAATCCTTCACAATTCCAGGAAATCATAATACAACACGTGTCTTAGTGATTGGAAAATCAAAACAGTCAATATCTCAATGAGGCATATAATGGAACATGATGCACAAAGGGATAAATTCTTTATTTTCTGAACTTGAGATCCATTTACTTTTATAAATATACTAGATTGTTAGATTATGAAACCAGTAGCCCTGACTAAATCTGTGGAGAATTTGATATAAACACATATAACTAACTGAAGTTTAAGAATTTTAAATGATGTCCAATTGCAGTTTTTCCCTGCAGCGGTGCCTATAAAAACTAGGCCCTCTTCATATGACTTTATTTCAGTTACTAGTGCTATCAATAAAATACTTTAAGTACTTTTATTATCTCACTTATTATTCTTTTCCTCACTGAATCTGAGAGAGACTGATTGAATGTGATAAGTTGAGATGAGAAGAGATACACATGCTAAAGTGGTGATGGAGGTTCCATTATGAAGATGAGAACCTCAATTCACAAGGCACTGAATTCTGCAAGCAATCACGTGGCTGAGTCTCTCCCAGGTGACGCTTTAGAGGAACCCACAATCCCAGCTGATGTCATGATTGAAAACTTATCTGTTGGTCCAGCTAAGTTATCGCTGGATTTCTGGCCCAGAGATCAAGAGATAATAAAATGTTTTTCCTGGGGTAATTTGTTAGGCAGCAATAGATAACTAATACAAATTAGAATATTTAGTTATCTAAATTAGAATAGGAGAAGTAGTTGTTGAATATCATGAGACATGATTTTGTCATTACTGAGAGAAATTAACAAATAAAGAAAACTCCTAAATTTTAGAGATGAGAATGGTTGATGCATCATAATCACCTTAAAGAGCTAACACTGTTTTTTCCTCTGGGCATGGCCACCACTCCCTCTGATGCTACCTCTGATGTAGCTGCCACTTATGCTGGGAGGTTCTCTTCTCCAAGAAGTCTACACCACTACCACCATTGCCACTGCCTCTGATATTGCTATTGCCAACCCCAACATCACCTGGAGGTCTTCTTTCTGGGTGCTACTGCCAATGAAGCTGCAGCCACCACTGCTGCTACCAAAGACACCACTTCTGTCCCCAAGAGATCGCCTGGTGATTCTGCGCCCACAGTCACAGTTTGCCACTGACACTGTTTCAACTATCCCTACTGCTGAACCATGGCTGCCTGCTGCCACCAATCACCACCACTGCTACTGCTACCACCACCTACAGGTCTGCAGCAGGGGTGAGTCCAGGTTTGATTACACGTGACCACACCCATTTTGGGAAGCCAGCTAGTGCCTGTGGCCCAGGTGCCAGCAAGTTGACCACCACAAGAGCTTCTGTCTGGGGACTCCAGCCAGAACTTGCAGGTGTAGTGTGGGGGAGCCTGCGGGTTTGGAGGCACCTGGGTTCTTCCTGTTGGGAAGTGCTGGTGGCCCTTGTCTTGCTGCTGAATCTCAGGTTGTTCCTTTGCATGAGTGTATCCCTGGTGGTTTCTCTGCAAGTAGGAGCAGCACTGAGATCTTAGGAATTCAGCCTGGCCAAGTCTGAGATATCTGAAAAGTGAATCAGTGGGTTAGTAACAGGGTCTGCTAGGGCTGATCTGGGCCTGGTGATTCTGAAAGACATCAGAGACAGGACTGAGAAACTTTTGAATGCTGACAGAGACAGTTCAACTTTCCATCAATATTTATTTAATTTTTTTGATTCACTTACATCTCTACCATATTTGGAACATGGTGTTTTTTATGCATCAGTGTGTGAAGGACAATGAAATATGAATGGTGTTTTGCAGTTTTGATGTACTCTTATGTCTATGTTTCTCTTTGTTTGTATTTTTTCTCTCACTTGGCTGTTTTCTTTGATTTTCTTTCATCTTTTCTCCAACCAACAGCCAATCTCTGTCAGCTCCTCTTCTAAGCTTCCTGTAATTTTTTGCTTCTAACTTCTCTCTCTCTCTTCCTTGCAATCATCAAGTACTACGTGACTTCTGACTAACACAGAAAATAAAGATAAACTCTTAAAGGCTGTGAGAAAAAAAATAAAATTACATATGGGGGAAAACCAAATTGGATCATAATGAATTTCTCAACCCAGACCCTCAAATCTAGGAGGTCCTGGGATAATATGTTTCAATCTCTGAAAGAGCTTGAACAGACACCAACCAAGAATTTTATATCCAGCAAAATTAGTTTCAGACTTGAAGATGAAATTAAAACCTTCCATGATAAACAAAAATTAAAATAATTCACAATAGAGAGTCTACTATCAGAACATTCTCAACAAAATATCCCATGAGGATGAAGTGAAAACCAGCAAAGGGAGGATCTACACTAAAAAAAAAAAATATTCAACCAAAGGAGAAACTAAGTCAAATTTCAAACCAGAAATAAATCAAAATGACAGGGAATACAAATCATATCTCAATAATAACCCTGAATGTTAATAGCCAAAACTCATCAATCAAGACATAGATCGACAGATTGGATTAAAAAGCAAGATCCAACAATGTGCTTTCTTCAAGAGACTCACCTCATGGGCAAAGATATTCATAGGCTGAAGGTGAAAGGATGGGGAAAAACTTATCACCCATGTGGGTTTTGTAAACAAGCAGCAGTTTCCATCCTCATCTCAGATAAAGTAGACTTCAAACCAAAGTAAATAAGAAACAACAATGAAAGACATTTCATACTTCTTAAGGGAAGTATATATCAGCAGGAAATAACAATTATAAATATTTATGCCCCAAACAATGGAGCATCTGTGTGAATCAACAAATCCTTCTCAATTTCAAGAGTTAAATAGACCACAACACAATAATACTGAATGACTTTAACACACCTCTCTCACTACTAGATAGATCTTCAAAAAACAAAAACAAAACCTAATTAAAAATCTATAGAACTAAATAATACAATCAATATATAGAATATTTCATCCATCAATGAGTGGATACAGTTTCTTCTCAGCAGCACATGGCTCCTTCTCTAAAATAGACCATACCTTATGCCATAAAGCAACTCTTAATAAATACAAAAAAAAAAAACAGAGATAATACCTTGCATTCTGTCAAATCACAATGCAATGAAATTAGAAATCAATGACAATTTTTTAAAAAATAGAAGATACTATAACAATGGAGACTAAATAATACTCTATTGAATTATGAATGGATAATAGAACAAACCAAGGATGAAAAAAATTAGAGGTAAATGAGAACACTGATACAATATATCAAAATCTCTGGGACACTATAAAGGCAGTAATAAGAGGAAAGTTTATTGCATTGAGCACATTCATTAAAAGAATAAAAAGTTAACAAATAAATGACCAACACTACCTCTCAAAGTCAAAGAAAAAGAAGAAATTAACACCAAAAGCAGTAGAAGACAGAAAATAATTAAAATCACAGCTGAAATTAATGAAATTGAAACAAAAGAAACAATTAAAACAAAATGACAAAACAAAATGTTGGCTCTTTGAAAAAATAAATAAAATAGATAAACCCCTAGTGATGCTAACAAAGAAAAAGAGAGAACACTCAATTTACTAGAATAAGAGATGAAAAAGGAAATATCACAAAGGACATGTCTGAAATACAGAAGATAATTAGAAACTATTTTTTATATTTATACTCCAATAAAATAGAAAATATCAGAGACATCAACAAATTTCTAGAGACATATGACCTACCCAAACTGAAGAAATCATGTATGATTTAAACAGATAAATTTCAAGTAATGAAATATAAAACACAATTAAAAGCTTACAAACCAAGAAAATCCCAGGACCAGATGGATTCTCATCCAAGTTCTATAAGACTTTCAAAGAAGAATTAACACAGATACTCCTCCATGAAATATAAAAGCAGGGAACCCTTCCTAACTCATTCTATGAGGCTAATATCATCGTGATACCCAAATCAGACAAAGACACTTCAAGCAAAGAAAACTTCAGACCAATATCCCTGATAAACATAGATGCAAAAATTCTCAATAAAATTCTGGGAAATCACAAACAAAATCATATTAAAAAGATAGTGAGTGCACCATGATCAAGTGGGCTTCACCTTAGGGATGCAGAGTTGGTTCAACATAAGGAAATCAATAAATGTAATTAATCATATTACTAGACTTAAAAACAAGAATCATATGATTATCTCAATAGATGCAGAAAAAGCATTTGTCAAAATAAAGCACACTTTCATGTTCAAAAGATAGAAAAACTAGGGATAGTAGGAACATACATCAACACTGTAAAAGCTATATATGCTAAACCCAAGGCCAACATCATTCTAAATGGAGATAAATTGAAAGCATTTCCTTTAAAAATTGGAACAAGACAAAGATGGTGTCTTTCACCACTTCTATTCAACATCACCCTTGAAACTCTAGCCAGATAATTAGAAGAAATAAATTAAAGGGATACAAATAGGTAAAGAAGAACTCAAACTATTACTATTTGCTGATGACATAATTCTATATCTAGAAGATCCAAATAATTCCACCAGAAAATTTCTAGAACTAATAAATGAATTCAGCAAAGTAGCTGGATATAAAATCAACATCCATAAATCAAACATATTCCCATACATCAGCAATGAATCCACTGAAAGAGAAATTAGGAGAACTACCCCATTCACAATAGCCTAAAAAAAAGCAATCAATCTAACAAAAGAGGTGAAATATTTCCTCCAGGAAACTATAGAAAACTAAAGAATGAAATTAAAGAAAACATCAGAAGATGGAAAAATCTCCCATGTTCCTGGAGAGGCAGAATAAATATTGTCAAAATGGCCATACTACTAAAAGCGTTATACAGATTTCATGCAATTCCTTTTAAAATCCCAATGACATTCTTTATAGAAATAGAAAAAGTAATCATAAAATTTATTTAGAAAAATAAGAGACCCAGAAAAGCTAAAGTAATCCTTAGCAAGAAAAGTGAAGCTGGAGGCATCACAATACAAGACCTTAAACTATACTACAGAGCTATAGTAACAAAAATGGTATGGTATTGGCACCAAAACAGGCTTGTAGACCAATGGTACAGAATAGAGGACACAGAGACAAACCCACATAAATACAGTTATGTCATACTGGACAACAGTGCCAAAAACATTCACTGGAGAAAAGATAGCCTATTCATCAAATGGTGCTGGCAAAACTCTAAATTCACATGTAGCAAAATAAAATTAAATCTCTATCTCTCACCCTGCACAATAAGCAACTTAAAGTGGAACAGAGACCCTGTGACTAATAGAAGAAAAATTAGGCCCAAATCTTCACCATGTCAGCCTAGGATCTGACTTCCTTAAAAAGACTCCTGAAGTGCAAAAAGTAAAATCAAGAATCAATAAATGAGATGGATTTTCTTCTCAGAAAGGGAAACAATAATGTGAGGAGAGAGCCTATAGATTTGGAGAAAATCTTTACCACATGCACATTTGATAAAGCATTAATCTCTAGGATATATAAAGAACTAAAACAAAACAAAACAAAACAAAACAAAAAAACCCACAAAAAAACCCTTTACACACAAACACACACACAAAAAACCCCCCACAAATAATCCAATCAATAAATGGGCTAAGTAAATGAATAGACACTTTACAGAATAAGGTACACAATTGTTCAACAAACTATGAAAAAGTGTCCAATATCTCTAGCAATTAGAAAAAATGCAAATCAAAACTACAGTAAGATTTCATCTCACTCCTGTCAGAATGGCAATCATGAAGAATACAGGCAACAATAAATGTTGCTGAGGATGTGGGGGAACAAGTACACTCACACTGGTGGTACTGAAAATTGGCACAACCACTATGGAAAGCACTATGGATTTTCCTCAGAAAACTTGGAATGGCACCACAATTTGACTCAGCTATCCCACTCCTTAGTCTATACGCAAAGGACTTAAAATCAGCATACTACAGTTATGCAGCTATGTCAAAGTTTGTAGAAGCTCAATTCACAATAGTTAAACTATGGACCAACCTAGGTGTCCTTCAATAGATAAATTGGTAAAGAAATATATATTTACTTTTTTCCAATGGAATATTATTCAGCTTTAAAGAAGAATGAAATTGAGGCATTTGCCAGTAAATAGATGGAGTTGGTAAACATCATGCTAAGCAATATAAGCCAACCCCCCCAAAATATGCAGATGCTAATTCACAATAAGGCAGGGGGCACTAGATAAGAATAGAGTTACCTTAGATTAGGTAGAGGGAAGTGCAGGAATGGGATGTGGTGATAGGAAGGATAGTAGAATAAAACAGACATTGCTTTATGTATATATGTGACTGCATGAAAAATGAGAAATTATATCCCATCTATATATGAATATCAAAGTGCATGAATGCATTCTACTGTATTGTATAAATACTTAAAACAAATAAAAGAATTTTTAAAAAGAGCAAACACTGCAATTTAATTTTATTATTTGAACACAATATAATTTTTACATTTTAATTACAATTTTTTAGATACATATAAGTTTTGGGTCCTTGCTCTTAGTTTTTGGGAATTAGAGTTTCATTTGTACATAACCTTCTCTACAGCCCTGGTTAAGATATATTTCTTCTCCATGTCCATTTGTAAAATTTCTGTAAAATTTTGTTCGTGTTGTAGGTCATTAAAGGATTTCTACACAGAACAATTCTTTATCATTTTATTTTTTACTTCATGAAGAATAATGCTATTCTTATTTTTTTTTAATTTTGGGGCTATGTGATTAACAATGAAGAAATTCAGATTTATTTCTCAGTATTTTAACAAGATTTTGGAGGTATGGCTTCCACAAAACTTCACAGTGAATACCTCTGAATTTCATATGCAGAAGGAGATCAGGAAGAAGAATCAATCTCTCTCTCTCTCTCTCTCTCTCTCATACACACACACACACACACACACACACACACACACACAAACACACATTATACATTGTAGTTATCTAAAACACACAGATATCATAGACTGGTTGGTTTAAACAAAATAGATATTATCTTGTTCTAGTACATCAAGTAAATTTTAAGTTGTATTTAACAATCCATTCTATTCATTATCTGTAGAATTGTGATAAGGAAGATTTTTACCTAGCTTATGCTCACAGGAAAAATAATAATCAGTTAATTATGTTAGTTCAGAAGAACAGGGTGCATACACCCTGTATAGAACACCCTGTACACACACACACACACACACACACACACACACACACACACACACTCATATACACACTAGTGCTGATTCATCTTCTTGTGGAGTTTTGCCATGGTAGATAACAATTTTGATATAAAATCTGCTGTCTTGACTCACTAATTCCAGTTTTTCTCACTGGTAAAATACAACTTTAATTATATGCCATCTCTTTATTAATTCTCTTTCCTGTAATTTGAAGTATAATTCTAAAACCCTTCTAAAATTCTATTCTCATCAACTATACTTTCTATAATTTCCCATTGTGACATGATTTCTTGGATACTCAATTATTGTTTAATTGTGAATTCTAGTTATCCAAGTTCTCTGTCATGAGCCATATCAACTTCCTAAATATATATTATCAACACATTGAAGCAGGAAAAATTGTGAAATATAGGCGTATCATAATTTTTTTCTTATATTTAGCAAATGAAGATAATGAGTTTCTCAGAAGTTAACTAACTTGTTTATGATAACCTTGATATTTAAATGGCAGAAAACTGACAAAAACTCAGATTTTTCTGAATTCAGGTCTAGTTTTATGAAGTCATCATTACCTTTACATCATCTTTGGTAATTTGTTCATGATCCCCATGCTGCTTTCTCCTGACCTCAGTCTTGAAGAGTCAGGATCTCTCAATAAAGGCTCCCCCTAATCTACCCAGGGTCCTGGAACTTTTCTTGAATTTTCTTTCCTTTTTCATCAAGACACGCCAATGGAAATACTTATTCCCAAGATGCTGTGTTTACAGAACTGTGCAGAGAACTTAGAAGAATCCTCCCATTGTGTAGGTGTTGATGAGTCCCCCTGCAATCTCAAAGCCTTTCTAGAGGAAGATTGTGGAGTGACACAAGCATAGATGACTGAAAATTGATACTTCGGAGGCATTATTGGCTTTTAAGGGTTTTCGCAACACAGAGCCCATCAAATCACACCTCAGCGTCAAGCCTTGTAAAATGTAGGATTCATTCCATTGCTGGCTCATGAAATCACTTTTCTTTTTGGAATACAATGTTATGTTTTCAAAATGAAATCACAGAATAGAGTTAGAAGGAGTTTATAAGGGTACATCAGACCTAGTTAGTTTGGACATTTTCTCTCTCACATTTTTCTCTTTTAAATTACATGTGTGTCTTGTGTGTGTGAATGTCAGTGAATACTCGTTAGTAAGAGAAAATATATTCATCTTTTAGACAGGACTCAAAGTATTTCAGAGTGTGAATGAGAGAGTGACTTCACTTCTCACTCCTTATGCAAACTCATTCTATGACAGAATCAGTGAAAATTTAAAAGACCAACTTAGGAGTACTATATTGTTTAATTATTATATTAATTTAATATTTGTATGTTGGTTCCCTGTGTAGTGGTGTTCAGAATTTAATTCATGATATCTTTAGGACTAACATTGGACCAAAGAATAGTTGGTGCCCTGGTGAAGCTCAGCTCTCTCTGAGGTCCTTGCTTTCAATGTGCCAAAAAATGAATAAAATAAAATAACAGAAACAACAGCTGTCATACTAGAAAGTGCTGTGGACACATGCAGCCTTTTTGCTCCGTAAACTGTCCCATTGTTTGACCGAGGCCAAGGCCATCAAGGAGTTCACCACTGGAAACAGAATAGAAGTTAGCAGATGACAAGGTCATTTTCAAAGGGAGTGTCTTCCAAGCCACGTGCACCCCAAGCTATATGGGAAGTCACAGAGGATGATTAGGAGTTGCTCTCCTGAAGGCCTGATAAACCCAACACCTGCCTGCATTTAGAACTGTGGGTACTACCCCACTACCTCCACCAAAGCCCATGTAAGGAGCAGAATTGTTGGAGACTGAAGAAAAACTATCATCTGGGGGTAAAATGAAAATCATACTTTTGACAATCAAAGAACTTGGAGGTCAGAGATGTAAGTGGTCTACAGAAGTAGAGTATGTATTCAAATGCTGGCTCAAACATTTTCCGTAGCTTATTTTACTGAGCCTCATAGAATTTCAGAATTAGAGGGAAGGTTGCCTTTCTTTTCTGCAGGACACATAACAGGGAACACTTGATTGGTAGATTATGCACTAATTATGCTTTCTTAATGCTAGTGTTTTTCAGTGAGGTTGCTGACTCAGGCCCCTTGGTATTTAAGCCCTTGAGAAAGTTGTCCTAGTGAATTTGATACATGCTTATAATTAATGACATGTGTTCCTTATAACATCATAATCATTATAAATAAATATGTTACTTCTTCCCCTATTTTCACCCAGTGTCTCATCAATCATACTTGATAATTATGGAAAATATATATTGTAGACCCAGTGGGTATAATTAGAATAAATTACAAGTTTTGATCTTGTTCATTCAGCCTAGCTACTGTATCAGCTTAGGTCCTCTTCTCACCAAAAACAAAGACCAGATTCAAATTCAGCATGCTCATCAGGGTGAATTAAGCCTTGTTTTTAAACAAGCCAAGTAGTAATTTTTTTTTCAGTGCATATCACATTTTTAATGAATTTATATTGATTAATTGTGTACTCCTAGGAATCTTTTAAATTGATTTTTCTGAGGTTAATCTCTTACTTCCTAAAAGATTGAAGTTGTTAGTAGCATTCCTTTAATTTCCTCACATTCAGTGCTTAGCATTAGAGCTTCACACTTTCAACTGTAACTGTAAACATTACAGAGAATGAGATCCTGCTGCAGCTTTAGGAAAAACTCTAGCTGTGTTAAGAAGGTGGAAACTATCACAACTTTATGACTTTGTTTCATAAATATGTTTTAGCTTTTGGGGTCTTGCTGTTATTTTCTAGGCTAGTGTGTCATGCTGAGTGGCTTCTGATTTAGAACAAACACATGTATTTAGCTCTATTTCTCATAAAATGTCTTATGATGTTTCACAAAGTTCTCTGTAAGGATTCAGTGGCTTCCACCTGAACATATGAGTCACAGTTGTGAGATCACTAATTATGGGAAAGTATATAGTTGCTGTCTTTTGAGGAAAACCCAAATCAACTGGCTTTTCAAACATGCACTCAGCTTAACTTTCTGTGTATATTCAAATGATGATTAGAAAGAATTAATACTGAGGCAATAACCATTTGTCACAGGCTTATTCTACACTATGGATTTGTACCGTACATATTGAATATTGTATCTTATGTCATTTTTATTTCACACAAAATAATTGTGAGAATTGTTTTGCCATTTTAAAGATAGGCAAAATAAGATTCATAGGATCAAACAACTAATAAGGATCAGAACTGACTCATTAGCTTTCTTAATCAGAAAACAAAGTTCCTACATATTCAGAGAGCACAATAAAATCTAAGAAATTGTTCAGTATTTATTTCCAACTTTCCATCAAAGATATTTTTTTCCTAAATTGAGGAATACTGTTGTTATTTTTTAGCACTGAAGTATCTGGGGGAACTATCACTTGATATAAATAATAATGTTTGTCATTTTTAATGTTATCTAATCTAGAAATATAAGGTAGGGCAGAGAGACAAAGATAAAGGAGGGAGAATAGAAAAGGGTGAAAAAAAGAAAGAGCAATAGATATAGGGAACACACTTAAAAGATAAATTTATCCGTGTGGCCCTACCACCAGACATGAAATTTCAATTTATATTTTCAGTCTGTACCACTCATTACTCCTCAGGATAATAATCTCCATAAATTTACTTTCAAGGTACAGTGAAACCTGTTTTATTTACCTTGAAATGGTCTCTTTGAAAGTTTTTAAGGTGAAAGTACTCTAGTTTGAGTACTCTGGGGTGTGGGAACACATTCAGTGTTCCCAAGTCCTTGATTCTTTTATAGACTTGGGTTATAACCCTTTGATTTTTCCTATTTCTAGAGTGAAGGAAATCATTGTTATATGTCTACTGTATTTACTGAACTTATACTTATTCTGTATCTTGGGCCATGCAGTTACAGCAGAAATCAGACCACATTTTATAGGTCTGGGATGTGATAGGGATTTCTAATACACTTCTAAAAGCTTAGGACTGTCTGAAGTTGTAACTTGAATAGTATCATTACCTAATATTTTCTGTAAACAAATGCCTTTAAGATGATCTTTCCTTTGACAATGACATAACAATTATATGCCCAGAGTACAGAAACTTGCTTCTCTCTTCCAAGTTCATTTTGCACTATTTACTCTAAACATTCAAGATACTCTCTTTCGATTGCCCTCTGAACAGCTGCTGATCTTCTCTACAATGAACAGAGTATCTGTGGCTGCTCCTCAATTATATGTTGCTATGATTTGAATATGGTTTGTCTCTACCAAAACTCAACATAAGGTTTGGATCCCAACACGGCTACATTGGAAGGTGGTGCTTTTTAGAGGTGATTAAATCATTAAAAGGAATTAATGCTTTTGTGTTTGCATGTGTGTGGCCTTCAGTTAGTTCACCTGGGTCTGAATTAGTTACCACGGGAGTGGGACATTATAATGCTGATAAGCCTTCTCTCTGACTCTCTTTCTCTCACATACACAAACACGCATACACACATTCTCTGTGTTTCTCTCTGCATTCACTTGTTTCCCTTCTTCTCCTCCATGAATTAATGCAGCATGAAGCCCTCAGTAGATACTAGTTCCATGCTCTTAGATATTCAGAAATGTGAGAGGGATATAACTCTTTTCTTTACAGATTTTTCAGCCTCAAGTATTTTCTTATAGCAACAGAATGTGGACTAAGACTTACATATTGCTTGGATTTTCACCACTCTATCAATAACTAGTATGTCAGAAAATGACTTTAGATGAGTTCCCTCTCGTTGAAAAGCTTATGGGAAATGATATGATCTGTCCTATTACTTAGTTGGACTAGTAGGATATTAATTGTGGATGGACAAAGTGGGAGAAAGGTAATGACCTGGAAAAATGTTAATGGAAAGGGATTCCTAAGAAAAAGTATATGAAGAGTATGCATACAGGTCTTAGACCTTTCCAAATGTGATGAATATGTAGAAAAAATAGACCAAGGATTTCTGTGATAAAAGGAAGTATTATAATGGAGATTGGGAGTATAGTTGGGGTTGTCATATTTTTAATCTTGAGTTTTATGTGTCATTATGCTAAATGCATTGTACATACATTCACATTTCCTTTAGTGACAACCTGAGATAAACATTACTATTTCCATTTATGGGTGAAGAATATGAAATGTAGTGATTTTAAGAAATTTATTTAAAATGATAAGATTCTAAGTGGCAAATTTGGGACTTGAATTCAGTTGGTTTTGTTTTAATCTAAAATATCTTGTTAAGCTGTGCATGATAGAACTAAGAGACAAGGGTAAATAGATTTACTTCACATGTGAGCTGTGAGCATTTATAAATAATGTAAATCAACAAGTGGTAGATATCTATAACTGGTCATTCATTGTGACTAAAAAATTCATTTAAAAACCCAGTAAGCTTTTTTGCAAGATCTATTTAGCAATGAAACTTGCTGCTACCCAAGAGCTTGGTAAACACATGCAGCTGGTAGTTTACTCTCAAATATGCTTATAGATATTGGCTCAGACAAGCTGAATATTAAGCTCATCAAGATTGATTTTGTTTTTCCAACCCCATTCATTTTAGGTATATCAGCTTTTATATTTACATAATCTAATTAAATATTGCATCAATCTAATTATGATTGTCAAAAAAGAGTTATTTCCATAAAAAAATTCTTCAGTGCTTTTTATTTAAATGACTAGCAAAATTTTAGCAACTTGGTTTGCTTCTATTTGAAAGCAGAAATTGACTGGAAATATACACAACAATAAGATATTTTGCAAAAAACTTTAATTTGTGTCTCAAACCTAATGATAAAATCCTATAAAATTTATTTTTGGATCTGATCTAAGCAATTAGGAAAAAACTTGGAGAATTCTGATTAGTGGACATATATAAAACCAAACTTGACACGACAGAAATAAAGATCAATAGATGTGGATGGGTTTGTATGTGCAAGTGTGCATACATGTATGCTTTTAGAAAATGTGTTTTTATAAAAGTTTGCAAAATCGGTGTTTTATTCAATACAGTTATAGAAAGCAAAATTTCGTTGCTATAAATCATTACCTGTTTCACAAACAACAAAGAAAGGAGAATGTAAAAATAGGATCATATTTTAACTATAACTATTCATCCAAAAGGTTACATTTTCATTTATTAACTTAAAGATGGGTTTTCAATGATTTTCTCACTCATGTTCGGACTTGGGATGTTCAATGATCACTACATAATCATGAGAAAAACCATTCCTTTAACATTATAATTGTTATTATATTGTCTAGTGCTTTGTTCAAAACTGCTTTAATAATTACTTTGCCTTTGGATGCACCTTTCACTGTCTCTTCTTAGTCTTTCATTTCTACCACTTTAGAATGTTCTAGGATTACAGCTTTCTTTTCTCTAGAATCTACTTCAACTTTGGAATGCCTCCAGTATCAGCAGCCTGTTTTTTTGTCTTCTCCCAATTAGTTTTTTCCCCCGACATGATCTCCTCTATCTCCATCTTCATGGTACCTTCAACCTGACTTTTCCTCTTCTTGTTTTTCTCCCTTTCTCCACCCTTGACCTTGGGTACTTCTTCACCTTATGGCTGACTGTCAGCCTCCTGTCACTTCTTGTGTTTATTGGGCTGACACTCTATTTTCTTTGACTTTTCTAATTGTAGTCCCTTTTGTTCATTTTTTCTATTCTTCTGCCTCTCTTCCTTTCTTTCTGGATTACTCCACCTCTTCTTGCTCTTTGTGCTTTCATTTACTTTGGAGGATGGAGCCTTGGCAGAGATTTCTGCCACTGAGTTTTGTCAGTTGATGGCGTGACTGCTTATCTCCCTTCTCACTGTTTTTTTTTTTTTTCCTCCTTCACAAGAAGGGAATCTTCTGTTTTGAAAGCTTTCAGCTCATCTCTTCACATAAATGAAGGCACAAAGAAGGAATATAACTGCAAGATTCAAAAAAGATACCCCACACCTGCTCCCAAAGAGATTCCGTATGAACTTCTGTCCCATTCTGACAGGTTGCCTTTTCCCCTGGAGCATTATCAAACTACTCTTTGTACCGAAAGTTCTCTCACTTTACACTATTTTTTTTCAATCCATGACTGCTCTTTAATATCACCTTAATAGAATTTGCTTTCATAATCTTTGCTAACATGCCCAGATCTTCTCTTAAGGATTTCACATGGAGCAGTAGCTCGCCCACCCGCCACACCTCCTCAGTGGTAGTGTTTCTTTCCAGGATAAACAGGAGGAACTTCTCATATTTAACTAAGCTTCTATTTTTATCTGGTCATCAAGCAAAACCAAATACAAACACACATGCAACACATACATACACACACATACAATTAGTATGAACAAGAAAAAATAGGACATATGAAATGTATCCTGGAAATATAAAATTAGGAAGTGTGATCAGGGAAGGCTTCTCTGGGGAGATTGTTTGGTGTTTACTATGAGATAGAACCAAACATGAACAAGTTATTAAATGAACATTTTGAGTAGAAGAAATAGTGGGGGAAAGGAGCCTGGGATTGAAGTAGTCTCTGTTCATTTAGAAAATGCAAAGCAGGGGCTGGGGTTGTGGCTCAGTGGTATAGTGCTTGCCTAGCATGTACTAGATGCTGGGTTCGATCCTCAGCACCACATAAAAATAAATAAATAAAATAATGGTATTGTGTCCAACTAATCAATCTATCTATCTATCTATCTATCTATCTATCTATCTATCTATCTATCTATTCACATATACCTATATGGAGGGGGGGGTTCTGGGTGATGACTGAAGAGAAATAGGCTTCTTGGGAGAAGATGGAATGAGCATAGATCAACAGGAGCAATAAATCCATTACAGTCATTTTGCCATGTATATCAGGATAGTTTACACATCAAGTGAAAAAATGAGCTACTTCATCACAGTTCAGCTGGACACTAGCTCACTTAACTACTTATTTTAAAGGAGATCTTTGCTTCTTGGTGTATGAGTTCTCTGGGAATTCTCTGCCAGAGAACTGATTGTCAGTAGTGATTGAGGGAACTCTATATTGTGATGTCCCCAAACTGATAGATTCTATATACATCTTCACATTGAATCTTTGAACTTATATCTTTGTGTGCCCTTAAAATTGTGAGGCTCAGGAAAAAGGAAGTTTTCTCAAATTCATTTGCCAGTCATGGTACAAACTTTTCAACATTCCAATTGTAACTCTGGGCAACAAGAAGTGTTCTTATATCTGACTCAAATAATCAAATCACAAAGCTCCCCAGAATTTTCTCTTCTGAACAAAATAGTTTTTTCTTATTCCATGTTCAGGATAGGAGAAGATTGTATAACATCTAAAAAATGCTAACTATAACCGGGCGGGGTGGTGCACACCTGTAATCCCAGTAATTTGGGAGGCAGAACCTGAGGATCATGGGTTCAAAGCCAGCCTCAGTAACAGTGAGGTGCTAAGCAACTCAGTGAGACCCTGTCTTAATTAAAAAAACAAAATTAGAGCTACAAATGTGGCTCAGTGGTTGAGTGCCCCTGAGTTCAACCCCTAGTTTTTTAAAAAAAAGTCCTAGCTATAGGTAACATGCAACCGTGCCATAGAAAAGATATGTTTTACAATTAGGATTAACATTTTTTTTAAGAGAGAGAGAGAGAGAGAGAGAGAGAGAGAGAGAGAGAGAGGAGAGATAATTTTTTTAATATTTATTTTTCAGTTTTCGGTGGACATTTTAAAACACAGTCCAAATGCCTAACAGAATAGGTGTGTACTAATGTTATCTGTTGGCAGGTAATGGAGACTTTGCTGTATATGAAGCTTCTAAAAATAAAGTTGAATCCATCAGTAATTTGAGAGAACATGATCAAATGATAGAGTCTTATAAATATATTTTGTCCAATGTTTTTGAAAAATGATATCATACTTTAGTAATTGTTTGCAAAATCTCCTTAATGTTATTAAGACAGTTGTTCTATTGTTTTTATAATCATATTTCAAATAATCTAAAACAGAATTTTCTGTATCATAAAAAGTTCCTATACATGAAAAGTATCTTAAATCTTTACCTATGTATTTCAGTTCAACAAATATTTAAAAGCCTCTATTATAGGAATGGCTTGCTGGGGTATAAAAAGGTGAATTTAAAGTAGATTCTGTCCTCAGAAGCTGTATAACTCTATGATGAGAATCATAAAACCAGCATTTTCCTTTTGGGATGGTAGTATTGAAGCTCTAGTTGTGTTGGATAATGTGAGTCCATTTGAAGCATTCATACTTTGGTTTCATGGCTACATATACCTATATAATGCTATGCAGGGAGATTGACATTTCAAATATAAATATTTAAATGTAATTTATCCCACAAATTCAGCATACATTTTCATGTTATAAAATCTCACCCTACGTTCTTTTGATGATTTAACTTTCATCTACAGAAAACTGTTTGATAAAATTCTATTCTACACTAGATAAACAGTAATCATAGAATCAATGTTAGGCAATTGAATCTTCTTTTCCTGAAATATGGATTTTAAGAAAATGAATAAGGATATATAAATGTCTGGAGCCCATTCTAGTGTTACAGTTAAGTCCTCATGGGACTGTTCTTGATAACTGACTGTATCTGTTCCAAGCACTTATGTTCGATCTGCACTGATATGTGCCATTTCCCAAGTACAACTTCTAGCTTTTTTATGTTCAAATATTGCCCTACTAAATCTTGTTTTAAGTATATTCAAGCCATCATAACTGCATCTAAGTTATTCTGTTGGAGAATGTCAATTATAGCATTGGATGTGTTGACTAGTTCCTCAAAAGAATCCATATCAAGTGGAAAAGAGTGTTCATACTCTGGCATAGGACCTCACAATCCAAGGCATGCACTGGTAAACAAGTAAGTTACTTTGGCAGAATTTGCTCTCAATTACTGCCACAGATCATTGTGAAGAGCAAGAAGTGTTCAAAGGTCATATTTGAAAGTAGTCATAACTAAAGAAATTCAAAGCAAAGTAATTATGCAGTTAAAATACTTAAATGTCTTCTCAAACTGAACACTGAAATATAAGAAGCAGTTATGACTATAATTAAATAACTATCATTTTTTCCTATTGAATAATTAAGGTGGCCAAAAGCCAAACAGTGTTTCTACAGATTTATGAATTCTCAGCTTTGTTTGGTATCTTTTGGGGAACTAAAATTCATGCAGATAACCTAAATAAGAAAAGAGAACAGCCTGAAATGCTGAAATAGTATCATCTTAGAGAATCAGAAGGACCCTGATGCCCCCAAACTTCTCTTCTGCCGCAGCCTTTGCATTAGAAGTTGACTCTTCCTTTTTTGCTCTTGTACTGTTGAACGCTGCAGACTCCTGAGGGAATACCCTAGTAGTTGATACCTTCATTCCTCTATTATTTATCATTAAAACTGTAAATGGGCTTGAATCCTAAAACTGTAAATGGGCTTGAATCCTAGTATAGCCTAAATTGTAAAATGTAGAATATAATAAAAAGAAGAAAATTTTCTCAAGAAAATATTTGCCACAATTTATTAAAATCTGGGAAGGCATATGTGGAATGGACTTTATGGAGTTTGCTGAAGGAAGGAGTATACATTTTAGCACAGTTTTAATCAGAAGTTTTATGGTTTTGTGTATCAGAATCCATGTTTAATATACTAGTCCCTTTAGGCTAAAGAGTTTGGATCAGAGTGCAGGGTGACTTTTGCAAATGCAGAAGAAATAGTGGCCTATTCAAGAGAGGGGTAGAGGAGTGAATCAGAAGATAATAAAATTGGATCAATATATCAAATTAATCCACTGGCCCCACTCCTCAAACTATCCATGCAATTATCATAGGAAGTAATATCTTGTGGCATCAACTGGTCATATAGGCACTTTGATTTCAAATGAAAGTTTCTAAAATTTGTTGAAGCCTGGAATTCTGGTAGTCTGATGTGAGTTATCTTACTAGATGATGAATTTGGAGAATAAAATAAATCCGGTTGATTTAGAGATGGAATTACATGACAGGTGAGCCCCAGCTTCCGGTGGATTAATGTGACATCAAAGTCTCAAGTGTATCTTCCCGTCCCTTGTGCCTGATCAAAGAGATATTCTGTCCTGAAGATTTACTAGCTTCTAATACTGTGTCAAAGTTGTCAAGTAACTGGAACAATGAAAGAGAGATTGAGGGAGGCGATAAATCACTGATAAAACAATTTGGAAAAGAAATATGCACATAAGCATATCAGAATGACCCAGAATCAGACCACATGTGTCCCATATGAAGTGCTTACTGAAGACCTCACTGTGTGCACAGTGTTGCAGATGACTCCATGGGTTTCTTTTCAGCATCTTTTCCAGCACTGTCAGGCTTCATGAGTTAGTACCACTGAAAATATGGCCATGGTAGCAGGAGTAGAGCATATTCCTTGGCTCTCTAAGGCTGACCAGGTTACTATGTGTTTAATTTTCTGGCACTGATGACTATTATTGAGTCCCTGATACACTGCTATACCCTAAAGTATCCAAATAATTCCAAGGACAAATAGAACCAGTTAACTTTTCTTATCAATGAGTAAGTAAAAGATAGTTGTTCTCACTAGCATTAGACTGTATTTATCATGATAAGTTTTTTGGATTTGCTGAAAATATGATACAGCTTGCAATGTCTCTGAAGATTTAATAATGTAATGTATTTGAAGGTATCTGGCACATTACCAGATATATAGCAGGACTCACACAGTGCTCAAATTCATTTTTTGTTTTGCCTGATGTTTAATTAGCACAATGGCATAATTACTCATTAAAGAAATAAAAGATAAAGATTGAAAAAATGAGTTTGCCCCAGATAAAGAGAGGGATTTTAGAGTCTTTTCTAGTTATCTGTTTTAAATTCTCTCCAATGCAATGAATGTTAAAAAGAAATGATAACAACAAATTATCTTCATTTGCCCTTTTTTTCTGAAAAATTTCTTGATGTTTTAGAGCATCAAAATACTTGTTCACTTTATAATTAATATTTGTAAATATTAAAAGAGCATGGCTTTGATGTAAAAGTGAGTTAGTTGAAGAATAGCATCATTCTCCCCATGCTATGTGATTCTTCTTAATAACTCTAAGTGATTTCAACCGATTGCCTCAGTTACAATTGTCTGCAAATGTAACTGCAAACACTCTTACTTCATCAGCCTTGTAGAGAATAAGATAAATTAAGACATGCAAACCAAACAGTCCAAACTATGTTTGAGGAACTCCAGTAGACCTGTTCAAGTGCTCATTCTTATTTTCCATTTCCTGCCTGTCTCCTTGTTTGTCCTAACTGGAACCAGTATATTTAGATCATGTTTGCCTTTCCCTCTTGAGCATCTGCATCAACATCCTCTGGGTGATCATCAACAAATTTCCCTTCATATCCTTCCTTTTGTTTAGCATTTTTCTCATAAAGAAGCCACTTAACATATATATTAATTTAATTAATACTATCATCTTACTGGTTGTACATGATATCTTGTTGTAACAGCAATATTATGGTGGGAGGAAAACCAAAAAATGAATCAGTAGCGTTTGGTTCTAGTCCTGTCTCTTTCAATAATTAGCTTTTGACCTTGAGTAAGTCACTTAAATTTCTTCAGGAATTGAATGTGTTTTAAATACAAACTACTATAAAACAGTGACACATATTCACACATCTACATATCCACATGTGTTAATAATCTTTGAAAATAAAAATATCAAGAACAAAAGGTAATATTTTGGTTTTTTTATTCATTAATAAGAATTATTGATTTTTTTATTGGTTGTTCAAAACATTACAAAGCTCTTGACATATCATGTTTCATACATTAGATTCAAGTTGGTTTTGCATAATAATCTTTATGTGGTTAGAACAGTTCTAGTTATGGTTATAACATATTTTCTCAAGAATGTTTAAATATCTGTGTGTACCCCTACCCAAGTTTGCTACAAGTGATATGATTTGACAGCCCTTTAAATAATCTCTAATGCTACAAATAACTTTGTGATATTGTTGTACTATAATAAAAAAGATAAATCAAATTAAACATCAGGTTCAGGGACTTTGGGATAGTTTAACTTATTTAAGCAAACCATGTTTGTTGTATGGCTTCATTTAAAATACTTTTAACTGAGCTTAAAAACTAAGTCCTCAGAAATTAGACTTGTCTTTTTATTCAATGATATTAAATGATGAATTCAATGTTCAGTCACTTAATTATTAAATTAACCTAAAGTATAGGTTCATCTGAGACCTTGGTATATAGAGCACACCAATCTTTTGATCCCACATTTAGCTTGTTTAGGGTAATCATTTGCAATTGTTTCTTTTGTCTCAAAGGTAAATAAACTTCTCTAAAAAGTTTTCTTGAGATTTTAAACCCACAAGACTTTAATAAAATATTAAAATGACATTAAAAATTAAACTGTGTATGCAAAGAATTTCCTTAAATGGAAAAACTAATTCGAAATCATCTGGTGGTTGAAAGTATTCTTCATTTTCTGGCCTCCAATACAAAATTTCCATGAGTTCCAAAGGAAGTTTTCATGATTTATTCACTCATGCATTTACTTTTGATTGTGTTTTATATTCTGAGCTACCCAGAAACACCCTAGGAAAGAAGAAAATGGACCTGAATTCACCCTGCTATCAGTGTGAGAAGGATGTCCACATTGTTAGAGTTTCCACAGGTTGTGAGGCAAACAGCAAAAGAGAAAAGAAAGACTAAAATAAAAAAGGAAATAATAAGTGGTTTTCTGGGGTAGATAATGAAAGCACTATTATGTGGGAGTATGGGAAACATTGTGATCATTTTCATTTGCAGATTGCAGCTAATAATTTTACTATTGGTGAAAGAGAAGTTCTAAGAACTAATTAAAATCATTGACATTAATGCTAGCAAATGTACTTGCAACCAGCACAAATAGGCTTGTAATTTGAGGGCATGTTCTGTGCTCACAGCAGCTGAGATGAGGCTATAATTTAAAGATCACTGTTCAAAAGAGTGCCAAAGACCCATGGGAAGCTAAAAGAAAGACGATTACTCCCCTGCTAAAATGAAGGCCAAATCCGCCTTTTGAGTTCACAGGTGAGTTAACAGGAGATCCAGCCTATGATTAAAAGTTCACTTGGTCTGAAATCCGTCTTGGTGATTGCCAGGCAATTATGAGTAGCATCTGTTTGGGAGTGGAGAAGATGAGAGGCACAATTGATGCTTATTGGGAAACACAAAGAGTGTCTCAACTACTTAGGCCTTGCATTATACAATGCAAGAGGCTCCCTGGAAGGCTGTGTAATACCCTTTCAGGGACCTGACCTAAGAGTTGGAGAATAAACCAAAGGCCCAAATAAAACTTATAAATAAGAGAATCCTGAACAAAGTACCATAGAGATCAGGACAGACAATTGGAAGAAGTGATTTTGACCCTAGGTACAAGTATGATTGCACAAATGGTGCGACCCTACTTTGTGTACAACCAGAGAAGTGAGAAATTGTGCTTATTTGTGTACAATGAATCAAAGAGACTTCTGCTGTCATGTATAACTGATCAGAACAAATAAATAAATAAATTTTTAAAAAAGAAAAAAAAAGAAATGATTTTGAGAAAGATTTTCAAGATAGGTAAGAAATTAAAAAAAACAATGAAAATAAACAGAACTAACAGTGTAATCAAAGGCATAAAAGAAAAACATTGTCCTGTGTTTCGGGAATAGTGGGCAATCACCTTTATAGAATGTGGTATGCATATAGTAGCAAGAAGAGCTGAAGGTGGGAAGCTAACTAGTTGTACAGTCAGTGATGTTGGCAGGCTAAGACATTTGTACTTAATTCAGAAGATAACAAGTACTTAGGTTTACCAGTCGTGAATGAAGTGGGCTGGATTTTGAAACTATTATTTCATATCACAAATGATATTCTTGGACATGTAGATGAAAACAAAAACTCCCCAGGAATGAGTTAAGGAAAATGGTCCTACTTAATAATGTTTAGCAGAATTCTTGAAGTAGTCTCACAGCTAAATATATACTTCTAATCTGTCACACCTGAATATACACTTAATTGTGTGTAGCCCTCAAATATGTGTTGGAAATTGAAGTAAAAATTGTCAGGCCTGTATTCCTATGTCACATCTCACTTATTAATTTCAGTGCAAATGTGTTGGTGACCTAAAGAGGACTACTTTACAACTCTTCTTGGAAAGCAAAGTAATTATCCTGGTAGTTAGCAGAGAGTAATCTTTAGTTGATGGGCCATTGGAATAACCTAGCAAAGTAATAATAAGTGTTGGATGAAGGTGGGTATTTTACATGTATGAAAAAGTCATTGCAAATATAGAGACCTTAGTCAGTTGAAAATCCATATATATTTAGTATCTAAATTCTACTATATTTTTAGTAATAAAAATTAATTAATAAAACTAAAGTTAAAAACTAAAGTTTAATTAGTTAATTAATTGAACTTCACAACAGGTTTCTTGACTTTTCAGTAGTCCCTTCGGATTACATTTGGTACTTACTAAATTTAGCTTTAGTTTGTCTTTCTGGATATATTTAATACATCAGACTCATACAGCTTCTGTCCATGACTCCAGTCAGTTGATTGTTGACAGGGACTGAAGAGCCTATCAAGATGAAAGAAAAGACACAGGGAGTCCAAAACTTGGTGCAGCTAAGGACATTTAATATTTGCAAGCACAGCATTTTATAGTTTACAGTGGGTTCCCAACTGTGGAATGCAACCTTGAGGTTAGGCAGACAATATACTAAAATATCTTTTTGTAAAAAAATGCTATGTTTACATTTGTACCCTTAATCTTTATCTGAGATCTATACTAGCAGCTAAGCATAAGATAACAGGAACATTCCCCAAAATAATTCCACCACAAAGGAAAGGCATGGAACACGTCCACAGTCTCAAGAGGAACTTATGGCAAGTCTGACCATGTCAACTAAGCATGTCCTGAGAACAGTCTGCTGTTCTTGCTTGTTCTCGCCTGCCAAGAGCTCAGAGGACATTAACTACTTAACATCTGTGGTTCTACCACACTCCTTGAGATCTAAGACAATCCCATCAGATGATGTCAAACCTGTCTTTGTGTTTAAAAACTCACCGCTATTGTTAAATTTCACATTCCACAACCTAAGGGAATTTTGTATCAGCATGCCAGGACTTGATGTGGGCAGAATAGAAAGGGATGCTGTATCACATACTTATGTGATCATGAACATTGTTGGGTTTTCTTAAATGTGAATAGTGACTAAGGAAGGAGATCTTATTCTTTATTTATCCTTCAGATCCTATCTACTTCATAAAAGGAATCCAGGAAAGTTCAATTAGAGCTATCTTTCTGATTGATTCATTGTTGAGCTGCAGAACTACCAAATAAGTAGTAGTAGTAGTAGTAGTTATTATTATTATTATTATTATTATTATTATTTTGTATCTCTCCTCTAAGGCTTGTAACAAGTTCTAAATTATGAGACAGTTTATATATATATATATATATATATATATATATACATACATACATATATACACACATATGTATATAAACATATATATACACAAATGTGTGCACACAGCTATACATATATATTTGTATATACATATTTTGTATACATAATTGCAAATATATGTACATATTTGGGAAATAAGTAAGATGAGAAGGCTGAAAGTACACACAGATGCTAATTATATTTGTGCTTACATTCAGGGCATACATATACATGCAAAAAAACTTAGGTAAGCATAAGCTTAAAAGAAATACCTTAGAATCAGATTGCCTCTGTTCTATCTTTGTCTTTTTTATTAATTACTTTATTTTAATTAGGTATATATGACAATAGAATGCATTTTGGTTCATTGTACACAATGTAGCATCACACCATATATGCAGTCATACATGTACTTAAGGTAATGATGTCCATTTCATTCCACCATCTTTTCTGCCCCCATGCACATTCCCCAAACTCCCTCCCCTTTGCCCCATCAAAATTCCTCTATTTTTCCCCTACCTCCCCTGTCCCTGTTATGGATCTGCATCCACTTATCAGAGAAAACACTCAGCCTTTGGTTTTTGGGGATTGGCTTACTTTGCTTAGCATGATATTCTCAAACTCCATCCACTTACCTGCAAATGCCATAATTTTATTCTCTTTTAGTATCCATTGTGTGTATATACCACAGTTTCTTGATCCATTCATCTATTAAAGGGCACTTAGTTTGCTTCCACAGTTTAGCTATTGTGAATTGAACCGCTATGAACATTGATGTTGCTGCATTGCAATTATATGCTGATTTTAAGTCCTTTGGGTATAGAGGAGTGGGATAGCTGGGTCAAATGGTCATTCCATTCCAACTTTTCTAAGGAATCTCCATACTGCCTTCTAGATTGGTTGCACCAATTTTCACTCCCAACAGCAATGTATGAGTGTGCCTTTTCACCAACATCCTTTTATTTATTTTTGTTTGTATTCTTGATAATTGCCATTCTGACTGGTGTGAGATGAAATCTTAGAATAGTTTTGATTTGCATTTCTCTAATTACTTGAGATGTTGAACATTTTTTTTCAAATATTTGTTGATCAAATGTATATCTTCTTCTGAGAAATATTTAGGCAGTTATATCATACTAGACAAAGGCACCGAAAACATACATTGGAGAAAAGACAGTCTCTTCATCAAATGGTGCTGGGAGAACTGAAAATTCATATGCAGCAAAATGAAAATAAACCCCTGTCTCTCACTCTGCAAAAAACTCAACTCAAAGTGGAACAAGGACTTAGGAAATAGTCCAGAGACCCTTCGCCTAATAGAGAAAACTGTACACCCAAATCTTCATCATGTAGGATTAGGCCCTGACTTCCTTAACAAGATTCATAAAGAGCAAGAAATAAAATCAAGAATTAATAAATGGAATGGAAGCAAACTAAAAAGCTTCTTCTCAGCAAAAGAAACAATCTATGAAGTGAGCAGAGAGTCTACATTTTGGGAGCAAATTTTTGCCACACACACATCAGATAGAGCACTATATAAAGAACTCAAAAAATTCAAGACCTAAAAAACAAACAACCCAATCAATAATGGACTAAGAAAGACACTTCTATCTTTGTCTTAATACTTAACTTGGAAAAGTTAACTGTACTGTATAAGCCTCAGTATCCTCATCAAAATAACAGTATTAAAATTGTTTACCTTATTAGAATTTGTAGGAAAAATAATGAGGTAACTCATTTAAAAGTTTGAGTCTATGTTCACAGTCAACATTATTTGACTATCTTTAAAAGTGGGTGATTTAAATAATTATTCAGTATAATAAGGCAGAATTAGTTATCTCTATCCACCTCCTAATCTTTGGCTACCTGGATATGGGAAGGAAAAATTGTCAGGAAGGAAATTGTTGAAAATAGGTCTGTATATTTTATCTCACATTTAAAATAATAGTATCTAAATAATATACTAGGCAAATAGTAAAAGATATATGAAATAATGACTTTCTACTGGTAAAACTGGATTTAGATATTCTTCTTGAATTGTTTTGCTCACATGAGAAGAAACTATGTTAGAGTGTAATGTTAAAATGCTTTGTTTAAAAACATTTTCTTAGTTCTTACTGCTTATAATATAAAAGAACATATAGGAAATGCCATGACTTCATTTTAAAGAGTAGAGAAGTCTGACTTTTTGTGGCTTTTGTGTGGATTTGGAAAAGTTAATTAATATTTACTAGTTATCAGAAAAATATCTGCACTATGCTATAGAGTTGTTTAAAATTAAATGACATTACTTAGAAAAAATACTTGAAAAAGTGACAGTATGAGGCTTTAAATATAAATAGTAGACAAATGTCAATTAATATTTGCAGGTATATATCTCATTATACCTACTAACTTTCCAGGATTTTTAAATGTTTATTTTTGGAATATGTTATATGTGCCAAAAAGCATGAAAGGTTTTGGGGGAGATAATTGTGCACAGTTTCTCTAGTCTCTTATTCTATATATTCAAGAAGCTCCATATTGACTTGTAATTTCCAAAGCAATCTATGGAGATATGCTTTTAGACCCAAGTGTTCCACAAAAACTATTTGTTTAATAAGAGACTGAAAGAAATGAGTTGAGAAAGTTGCTTTGCATTCTTCTACTAGGAGTGAGACATGATTTGATGTGTTTAATGTTGACAGTGGATCAAAATTTTTAGAAAGTGCATTGCCTGCTTGTGTGTATGTGTGTGTATGTGTATTCACGCACACACAACCTTAAGAGGTTAATTGAACTTTCTTAGGCATTAATACGCAAAATGCTGTGGGTTATTTTTCTGACATTCCTTGGACAAGTTGTAGGAAACTTTGCACTAAACACTGGACAGTTTTTAATTGGGATGACTATGAAGCAAAATAAAAGTGTTTGTCATTGTTTTTAATTAAAATTATCTAAGAACTAGCTGACATTTTAAACATTTTAATGAGCATTATTTTTCAAAGTGGCAAAAATTTTAAAGTTCCCATTTTAATGAGAAAATTTATTTTCATAGTAGGTTCAGCTCTTTGGTTAGACAACTCTTGCTGTGATTTAATTCAGTGTGGTTTAATGTCTTCCTTGCAAATCCAGATTATTTTCTTATGTACCCATCATGTCACTGAAATTTCTCATCATTATAAGAAGTTTAACAATATGAACTTAACTTACTTTTCACTGAAAATTTACCTCTATTTTCTCTTTCCTCTCACATCCTCCCTCAAAAAAAAAAAAATGGCCTATTATCCATTTTGGCTTTTGATATTTACCTAAGAGCCCAGTGAACATTTCAATTTCCATTGTTTGTTCAATGCTTCTACAAATATATTCATCCATTTGTTCATTTATTCATACAATATTTTCCAAGTGGCACTGTGTCAAGCACTGATATACGCCCCTGGTTATGCCAGTGAACTAATGGAAATGGTGAGAATGATCACATTTTATGAATTGCGACCACCTGCGTGCGTAGTTGTAAAGGAAAAGATGAGTCATAGGCATTTTCAAGATTTTCAGTCTAAGCAACTCAAGGATAGATTGACTACCAACAGCACTAAAGAGATTGAGTAAAGCAGGTTTTTGACATAAGCAGATGTGGAAATGGGAGAAGGCAGAAGTTTAATTGGGGGAATTGTGATTTATATGTCCTATTGCACATCAAAATGGAGATAAACTTAGAACATGAGACTAAATGAAATTGCCACTGTCAATTAGTATTGAGGCAAAAGAACTGAAAATGGAGTTCTAAGGCACTCTGATAGTAAGAGGTTGGTCAGAAGAGGATGTGCCAGCAAGAAGAAGAATGGAGTGGTGGGAAGAAAATCCAAGTCTGCAGCTTGACAGAAATTTTTTGGGGGGATGGGGAAGGTACAAGTTCATGTGCTGTATTTTCTAGAATATATTGATTGAACTTATAAAAGTCACCTTTTCCTGCCCTTGTTTTTATATTTCCTTCTGAAATGTGTGTCAGGGTTGAAATCATATTAGGAGCCCCTATCTTCCAAACATCATCTATCTGCTTCCCTCACCTTTGAATGGAGAAGTCCAAATTGTGCATTTAAAATTACATTTTAATTCAATTTGTATTACTCTGGTAGACTGATACATGTTTTAAAATATATATCTTCCTTTTACTATTGGGATTATCTGTATGATTCTTCTATCTCCTTCACCATTGCAGAAATGATAGTTTAAAAAATACTTTATGCCTAATTTTCATTTGGTGAATTTATCTGATTTGACTTTAAAGAAAAAGCTGAATTTTAACATATTGGCTTGAAAATGGAAGAAGTATATAACGTTTGCAGTGAGTTAAACTGTTTGTTTATTCTGATTTATTCATTCATTCATTTTCATTTTGTCTACACTGAAAAAATGCTTATATGAAGCACAATCAATAAAGTGCAACCATTGAAACATCTACAGAATAATGAATGTAAGGAAGAATACTGTACAACCAACTTTAAAAAAACATTAATTGGATTTTAGGGAGTATAATTTTAATGAGAAAGTTCCCAGTACTATTCCAGACATGTGAAACTCAATATATCAAATCTCCATTTGGCTGAGAGAAAATCTTTTTGGATGGCATTAAATGATGATACAGATATGAGGTCAATATAGTCTCCTAATTTCTGCTCCTGCTTTACAAAGAAGCTATGGGTCATTTGGCATAAGATAAGCTCTTATGCCAAATAACATCACTTTCCAACATCAGTCATGATTTCCATTTCCATTCAATAGTCCCTTTTCTTCTGTGTACAAATTTAATTTCTTTATTTGTGCCTTCTTTACTCTTCCATGATAGAAGGTTTGCGAAGTTGGGTATGAAAAATCCTACTCTGAACTGTGACTTTAATCATTTGGAGATGTATGACTTTATGTCTGAAATTGGATCCTTAGCAGTTATTCCATGGTTGTGAGAATTAAGTAGTTTCCGACAACATTATAGAGCTCAATAATGTAAATGTAATACTGTTAATGATATTACCTAAGAAAATATTATTTGAACCTATAATAAATATCATCTCTCTTTTCCTCTTAGCCTCCTTTCATGAAACCCTCTCACCACCTATCTCTCTGAGCTTCTATGGTGATGAAGTGATCCTCATGTCATGGAATCTCCTTTCCCCTCTCTTTTCCCCAGGCTCTATACTATTGAACATGTCCTTTCAGTTCTCTAATCAGAACTTCTTAACAATTCATTTTCCTTTTTTGTTCACCTAAATGTGAGTTCTAGTTATAAGTCTAGAAAAAAATTTATCTGCTTTTCCCATTCAACCTTTTCTTCCTCAAACACAATTTTCCTCAAAGGTTTTCTTTTACAAAAATAACTGTATTAAGAAAATAAAAAAATACATTTAAAATAGTAGAAATATTTAATAGCAACCAAAGCAAATAATAAAATTTGGGCTGGGCATAGTGGTGCATGCCTGTAATCCCAGCAGCTGGGGAGGCTGAGGCAGAAAGATACTGAGTTCAAAAGCAGACTGAGCAACTTAGCAAGGCCCTAAGCAAGTTAGTGAGATCGTATTTCTAAATAAAAAATAAAAGGGGTGGGGATGTTCCTCAGTGGTTAAGCACCCTGAGTTCACTCCCTGGCACCAAAAAAAAAAAAAAAAAAGATTGTCTAGGATTTATGAATTGTGGAGATTGTGGTTGTTCTGCCTGAGAGATTATTTTACTAAGTGTGTTTTCTTTGGGGAAATGGAAATCACTTTTTTTCTAATCTAAGCAGCTTATAAAACTTAAAACCAAAGGACTTGCCACCTGGATTACATAGAAATAAAATAGTTTAAAGCCTTGTATAGAAAAGCAGTACCTAGGTTTCCTTACTGCTACTTACTGAGAATCTTCTAATTTATCTGAGATATTGGATGTTTGCCTCTTCCCAGACTGTTTCCATGACTTGACTCAATTCCAACTGTCAATTCTACATTCAAGTGAAACTTCCCACTTTTGACAATGTCACATAAATATTAAAGCAAAAGGAGATCAAACATATAAACGTGTGCATATATATCAACATAGTGACATGAGAGATATGTATACTTATACATATATATGCTTATGTGTTTATATATGTGTGCACATGTGTAGAATTGCAGATATATGTGCATATAATTCTAGTAAAAATCTATAAGTTTTCTCAATGTCAAATGATAGAGAAATATAGAAGAGTGATGCATACTGTAGTGTTGACTATTGCATAGATTTTAAGGGAGCAAGTTAGATTTACAACTATTAATGAGAAAGTTACCATGATGAATTGCTGAATGAGAAAATCAAGTGGCATTTCATGAGGATAGATTTTTTAAAAAAAGATGTAAAAATCTTTATAATAATGATCAATAAATACATAAATGAGAAAAATATTAGAACCAGGCTGCTTTGCTTAATTGGATGCATATGTCATTGTATTTTAAGAACTCCAATACAGTCATTGGTAATATTAGTAATAAGAAATTTCTACCAAATCACTAGGGCAAAAAGAATAGAGGGAAAAAAATCTAGAAACCAAGTGAAACAGCAAATATGACAAATTTGAAGGTATTAAACAAGGTATGATTTACATCTTGAATTTTATACTGTATTTTATCTACCAGTGTATGACTTCCTTATTTGCAATTGGTGTAATACTATTCTTTTTTCCATTATTAAAATATTGAATTTCATTAAAAATGGTTGTCTTCCTTCCTTGCTGAATTGTGAACTCTAAGATTTAAAGGTGTCATACATTTGTATATCTTGACTTTCCAAAACAAAATATTTACACTATAAATATACACTCAATGAGTGAATACATAAGTGAGTGAATAAATTAATTATGCATATACTTGGTGTATAAACTCCATAGATGTAGTATATATCTAAAAAAGGAACCAATATTTTCATAACTTAGAAAACTCTGGGAAATGGGTTTTGATTGCAATAAACATGAATTACATTTCAGTTTTGTCATATTTGCTGTGTCGCTTGATTTCTAGATATTTTCCTCTATTCATTTTGCCCTAGTGATTTGGTAGAAATTTCTTATATTACCAGTGACTGTATTAGAGTTCTTCTTGTTCATTATTCTGCAGAAATTTTCCCTATGCCTTATCCAGGAGAAAAAAAAGAACTATTGATTAAATAAGTTTGGGAATACTAAGAATTATATCTTCTACTTGAGTAATTATGATCCATAATGCTATGATTAGTATTAGCTTGAAAACTCTAAAAATTCTAATTAAAAAGAATCACTAAATATATTTTAATTAGTTAAGTATATAGCCAGTTAAATGTGTGTGATGTCTGTGATATTTGTGTGTAACATAACTTCATACTTTCTATACCTTTGAATGAGAAAAATCTCCACATAATATCATTTAAAATGTCAAAGTTGAAATGGAATCTATTTTCATACATTGGATTTTGAAATTTCACTAAAAAAATTCAAGCCAATATAATTCTTTGTCAGATATTTTAAATATTGCACATACAACCTGTAGAGTATTATAAGAGTTAGAAAGGCACATTACCAATTACATTGAAATTATTTATTATGATTTTCAAAATTCCAGAGTATCTCTATATTAAACCTTATTCATCTCAAGATTTCTCAGTTCATTAGTTCCCTTGTTGTTCCAAATTTTTTTTCTTTTAATGACTTAATTTTTCACACTGTTTTTTCCTAAAGTGAAAGGAAAATTAAACTCTCATTAATTCCAGGAAAAATTACTTTATGCATAATTTGGAATACATATGTGTGTATGTGTGTGTGTGTACACAAGCATATAGATGTTTATTAACATACACAAACACACACACCTCACACACATATGTATATCACAATATATTTCTCACTTGTGATATGGTCATATCAATAGTATACTCTTTATAATTTTGTTGTGAGAACTAACTTTTCTAATATATTTAAAGGTCTTGAATGGTAACAGGAACACAGTAAATACTTCATAAAAGCTACCTATTATATTGTAGGTATAATTTAAAGAACACATAATTTATGGATGGAATAAAGTATTATATATATGAATTGACATATATACACATATTTAATATCAACTTTGCTGTAATTACCTGATCATTATAATAATCATCTTGGCCCCAATCATTGATCTCTTGTTTAAAATTGAGCACATCTAGAGGCAGTGGCAGGCGCCTATAATACCGTTGGCTACAGAGGCTGAGAGAGGAGGATCTCAAGTTCAAAGCCAGCCTCCGTAAAGCGAGGAGCTAAGCAACTCAGTGAGAACCTGTCTCTAAATAAAATACAAAATAGGGCTGGGGATGTGGCTCAGTAGTCAAGTGCCTATGAGTTCAATCCCTGGTACCAAAAATAAGTAAATAAATAACCAAACAAACAAATAAATACATAAAAATAGAGCACAAAACCCACTGAGTTTGGCTTCTTTCATGTTGCCAGTTATTCTTTTGATTTGATTGGCTTGTCTGTGCAACAGTGGTTCATTTCCTTTTTATTGCTGAGCCATATTTAATACTTTGAGCATACTCATGCTTAGTATAATCCTTTAAAATCAAATATTTTATAATCCATTAAAAAAACTCTACTTATTTAATCAATAAGTTTATTTGTGATGCTGGGGATGGAACCCAGGGCTTCTCACATGCTGGACAAGCGCTCTATAATACTGAGCTACACTCCTAACTCCATTTTAAATTTTATTTTGAGCTAGAGTTTCCCTAAATTGCCTAAATTGATCTTAAATTTGTAATCCCCCTGCCTCAGCTTTCCTTGTTGCTGGGATTACAGGTGTGTACCAACATACTCAGCTTATTTTTATTCTTAAATCTTGTTGGGAGTCGCCCAGGCTCCAAAGACTAACTTCCTCATCCCCCAAGAAGAGCCATCCAATGGTGAGCCCTGCTGGCTCACATGATCCTTACCCACAAATCAGACTAGCCCTGCTGGCTCACATGATCATTACCCACCAATCAGAAAGCACCCCATGCCTACTGTCAAACCTTTCAACCATTAAACTGTCACAACTGTCAAACCACCCATGGCTCTATAAATATGCAGAGTTGTTCCTCAATAAATGGGCATTTTCTCTGATGATGAGCCTTGTTCGTTCTTCCAAATCTTATTTCAGGAGACATATTTTTTTTTAGAGAGAGTGAGAGAGGAGAGAGAGAGAGAGAGAGAGAGAGAGAGAGAGAGAGAGAGAATTTTTTTTTAATATTTATTATTTTTTAGTTCTCGGTGGACACAACATCTTTGTTGGTATGTGGTGCTGAGGATCGAACCCGGGCCGCACGCATGCCAGGCGAGCACGCTACCGCTTGAGCCACATCCCCAGCCCAAGGAGACATATTTTTAAGGTTAAGTTCACAAAATGAGGTTTCTGGGTTAGATAGTGAAAAAATAATGCTAGATTCAGATCAAAATTATGTGTACAAAATTATATTTCCATTGGTGATATATACAAGTTCCTATTCTTTCCCACCCAGGACAAGAGAGTTTTAAGCTTCCAATTGTTTACTACATAAATGATTAAATATGCATACATAAGCATATATGTAGGAAAATTATTATCCTTTCTTAATTTGGATTTTGAGTTAATGTATCATTTCTCATATACAGCTGTTAAAGGTATTCACCATATTCCGTTTGAGAATTATAATTTATTTTAAATTTACTTTTTTTAATTAGATCTCTAATTTTACTCAGTATATAATGAATCCAATTTATATTTTTAAAATATGCTATGCTGTTACTTAAAAATCCATATTTGCTCCAAAGATTTGTAGATGCCTCATTACAATGCATTAGATTTTTATATACACTTGGTATTATTTCTGGATTTTCTAGTGCTCCATTTGTTCCAATACTAGTGTAGCACTGTGTAATTGTAAATGTGTACTAAATCCATAAAGCTTCCATAGTAGATTATGACCAAATGGGAAGCTTCTGCCAAAATATAGAGAGATTGCTTTATAATTTTGGAGGCTTGAAGTCCAAAATGAAGCTATCTTTGTCTCTGCTACCTTCTGCTGGTTGCTGGCAAACCTTCCTGTTAGTTGGTTTAAATATGGATCACTTCAATCCCTGCCTCCCACATCCTATAACCTTCTTCCTGTGTCTCTTGACATCATCCCCTCTCTGTGTCTGACTCTGTCTCTTCTCATCTTCTTCAAATGACTTGGATGTTATTGGAATAGGTCCTGCTGTAATTAAGACTTCTTCTTACACATATAATGTTAATTACATCAGCAAAATACCCAATTCCCTACAAGGTCATATTAACAGGTACTGGGGTATTAGGACTTGGGCATATTTAATGGGGGATCACCGTTTAACCTACAGCAAAATATTGTATACGATGTCTTAATATCGGACTGTACAATGATTGTGTTATTTTTTTTTTGGGGGGGGGGTTTCCAGCTTGTGGCATTTCCGTTTTCCTTATGAACTTTCTTATCTATTCCAAATCTACAAAAGACATTGTTGCTATTTTTATGGAGAACTCATTAAGTTGAACAAAGCAGGAAAACTTGACATCTTTATGACCTTGAATCATTCTGTCCAAGAATAAAAGATTTCTTTCCACTTTTTCAAGACTACTTATATGTATTTTTTGAGCATTTTAAATTTCATTTAGGGTTCTTAATTTGTTCATTACTGTCTAAAAATATTGTATCTAATTAGTTGCTATTTTAAATGAGAATGACTTTTCTTTGCATTTTCCAGATGGTTAATTCTGAGTATTGAAAGGTTATTAATTTTTATATTAACTTTATATCCTATTACCTTCATGATTTCTCTACTATTTAAATTAGTTTTATCATTGAAGGTTTTAGATTTCCTTAATTGTATCATCTGCAAATAGTTTTTACATTTTGCTTAATAATTCTTATTATATTATTTGTTTTATCTTGCTTAATTATATTAATATCTCCAAATTAATGTTAAATTCTATTAGAAATAATAGGCATGCTTACATTACGTACACATGTGTCCAATGTTTCTCTATTTAGTGAATTTTTGTTACAATTTCTGGTCATATTCAGAAGGCTTTCATTAAATCCTGTTTTAATAAATATAGTTTATCAGAAAGGAAAGGGTATTGTGTTTCCTCAAACACTTCTTAATCATTAATAATCTGATTTCTTTCTGTTTATTTTTATTAATATGGTAAATTTTATCAATCTGCTTTCTAATATTTAATAAGTCCTGTATTCATAACATAAATCTCATTTTATAAAAAATGTGGTGACAGACTTTATTTGTTAATATTTAATTAAAAATAGTTTATCAGTTTTTGCAATATTCACCCATACAATTTTATATTTTTGAGCTCCCAGTTTCTGCATTCTAAGCAACCTATCTTATCTGTCTCTTCCTGTTCCATTTCCAATTTTAAGTTCTGTCGAAGACAACAATTCCTTTCCTATATACATATTCTCTACTATTGCCATAGATGCTTTTCTGAAATTTCAGGTCTTATTACCCACCAATATCTGTGTTCAGTGATGCTTGTGTGTATATTGCCCTCATGATGTCATGCCCATACACAATTCTTGCTTCATGTTTAAGAGCACAAAATCATATACTATCACATGAGGAATTCCTAATAATTTCTTGTAAAACAAAAATGTTGCTTATGTCTTCAGCCTTCATTTACTTTTCTTTTCTTCAATGATAGATTTGTTTTTACTTTTTAATTTTGATGAACATGCCCAAGTTACTTCTGTCTCCTAAGAAATACTTCTACATTTTCTGTGGTTGTTGTTGGTTTTTGGCATTATTAGAGCTGAAATTTCTTCTTCTTCTTCTTCTTCTTCTTCTTCTTCTTCTTCTTCTTATTATTATTATTATTATTATTATTATTATCATCCTCCTCCTCCTCCTCCTCCTCCTCCTCCTCCTCCTCCTCCTCCTCCTCCTCCTCCTCCTCCTCCTTCTTCTTCCCAAGACTAAGAGGAAGGCTTCACTTTGTCTTATTTCCTTAAGATTTCTTCATTTTTTAAATATAGAAGACACAGTAATATAGACACTGCCACCACCACACCCTAATTCTCTGCTTCTTTCTCTTCTCCAGAGATAATCATTATCCTATGTGTTATGCATTATTGAGTTTTATGCACAAGCGTGTACCTATAAAAGAATGCCACTTTTTGTGTGTACTAATACTTTGCTAAATGCTTTTATACTTCAGGTAACCATAAGCAACTTGTGTTGCATCTACTAATATGTGCAGATATAGGTAATCCATGTTAAGTTCTACAGAGTACTATAGAATTTTTGAGTGACTAAGCCATAGCTCTTTTCCTTAGGAGGAATTGAGAAATTCTACTTTTTCTCTATAAAATAATGTTCTAAATTAATATTTTATCTATATTTCTTATTACACATTTTCTAAAGACTTAGATTGAAATTGTTGGATTATAGTCTGTTACAATTAAATGAAGCTCCCCGTTTTGATTCTGAGTTTACTGTACTAACAAGCATCACACAATATTTTTTTTTTATCATGACTAATATGTACTTTTGACCTTTAGGTATAGGGTTTGTGGGGCAGTTATAGGCTACTTGCCCTTTGAAAGGCAGATGGATGGATGCTCATGGTATTAACCATTTCATCAATTTTAATAAAATTCTGTGAACAACAACAACAACAAAAAAGCTAGAATACCTTATAGCATTTTAGTTTACAACATGTTGGGAGCCATTTGTTTTTTTGACAAGTGTTTAGGAATGACAGCAGAATGGGTTCTAATTCAAATGAAAGACTACTTGAAACATTTTATACAGTTTTATTAAAAGGACTAAGTTTTTATATTTTAGTAGTGTATTATAGTTTTACATAATTGTGCAATTCATTTTGACATATTCATAAAAGCATATAACAAAATTTGCTCCATTTTAATCCCCAGTACTCTCCTTGATTTCCCTTCTTATTCTACTCTATTGGTAAGTTTTATGCTGGGCTGTGGATGTAGCTCAGTCAGTGCTCAGGCATTTTTCTTGTATGTGTAAATCCCTGGGTTTAATCCCCAGCACAAAAATATAAACCAACAAAAATAGTGTAAGAATAACTCAGTTTTTTATAAGAAAAATATTTTTAAAGTAGCATAATTAATGAGTCTAAGTAAATTCATTTTAACTTTACCTTTACCTAAACTCATAAAATGCAAATAATATTTATTAAAAAATAAATTTAATTGTCGTTTTTTTTCTTTTTCTTTGGGGTCGCTGTGAAGGCTCCTCTGACCTTAAGGGTCCGAAGGAAGAGAGAGTGAGAGCACAAGCACTGACCTTTTTTATTGATAATCTATTCAAATGAGGCAAGGTCAGGTTTTAGGGGGCTGAGTCTATCTTCATGATGTCCACTGTCAGCAGGTTGACTGACACCTGGGTAGTCCACATCCAAGGGCATAGTAAGAGAAGGGGACACACACAAGACACTTCCAAAGAATCTACCCTAAACAGGGCAAGGGGTTATATTACAAAGGAACAGGTGAGCATAACTTCACCCAAGGGGCTGTAGGAAGACACAGTCACTCGAACTCTAGAAGAGCCAGGCAGTCTAGCAGCATAGGTGCCTGATGCCACGTTGCCCAGCAGGGGAGTTAACTCAGTCACATGTGAGGTTGGTCTCCCACATATTCCATATATATAAAATGCAACTGGGAAATTCTATCTTTCAGTCACTTGACTCTTGGTCATCACAATCTGCTATTGAAACACAAAAGGAATTAGTAGAAAACATATCATCTTCATAACACAATCAACTTGGAAGATCCAGGCTATTATTATCACTTCGCCAAACACTCATCAGAAGATTCTTAGTCTTTTTGGGAGGCATTGCGTCTGACCATAGTAACATACACATTTTCATTGGCATGGCATTTAGGCCTCTCCATAAAACCACAGAGCAGAGGGCTCATTCACATTATTTATTACATTGTCTTCTAGAGCTTTATAACTTAGTTTTCATCCTTCCATCAGTACTTATCTGACTATGAACGATTATGGAAGTAATTTAAGTCAAACATTAAGAAAATCCATATTTTCTTATGGAGTACAAATTCAATTTTATTTCTCATGTCCTATGAGCAACCACTTTTATAAATGGACAGACTTCAATGAGATAAATAATTTTTAAAAAATGTTTTAGAGGAACAGGAGAAAATGTTTTCTTCTGTTTTGAAATCCTTAGTTTCAACATATTTGAATTTTCAGGCATAATTATTTCCCAAAAGTCTTAAAAAAAAGAGTTTTGAAAAGAGCATGGAAATGCCAATTGAGAAGTTTTAAAAGTTGAGCTGAATAACCATTTCCATAATCTTACATGTTCAGCAATATATCTTCAGACAAGAATTTAAAAAGCAGTTTAATGTAGTTACTTATTTTCCAAACCAAAGAAGAGAAGAAATAAAAAAAGAAAACAATAATCTGGTGCTGTAGCAAATATTGCTTCTCTTTCAAATTGGTTGTAAGTCCTAGGCTTTCTGTTTCTCTCTTGGATGTATTGATATTTGTTAATTGAATATTCAGTGTTATAACTTTTTCAATAAAATTTGCAAAATAAGATTTTGGATAAAGGAGTCAATTTCTCACTCTGTCATTTATTAATTTTTGACTATATAAGCAATGCTTATTATCCTGTGTGTGTAAACACGCGTGTGTGTACATGAATTAGAGTGAGAAAGAGAGAGAGAGGAAATGAGTATGGGTATATTTAGCCTCATGATGACCTTAAAACAGGAGTAAAGACTTGTCACACAATTTGATACAGTTGCTAAAATCTCATGAGCTCTTAAATGAAAACTTTTAGTCTCTTAAATATAATATCTGATCAGGAAGTAAGATTCGCATTAAAGATTTTAGGCATAAAGTCTTACAAACCTGTTCTAAGTATTTTTTCCAATTGGATTTTTTTACTTGTCCATTAATTTTGTTTGATTGACATATCTATTCTATTTCCAAAATTTTACAGTACTTATAACAATTAAATTTTTTAATAATATGGCAAAAATTTTTGTCACACAAATCTATTTCTTGCTTTGCTAGAAGCTGCAAATTGTAATTGGTGATTTTAAATTTTCACCTACCACCTAGTATTGTGAAATAAATTCAACACTTTACTGTACTATAATATTAGAAATCTTTTAAGTTTTCATACAATATCATATGTAACACTAATGGAATTAAACTGTAAATATTCTTTATTATACTTCTGCACTTATATTGACATTTTCTTCATCCTGTATATTACTTTTTCATTGTATGTAAAATATCTTCTTGATTGAAAATAGATTTATGAGGACATTGTTCATATAGTCTACCTTTGTTGTTCAATAAATAATGATTGAAAATGTCAAACATTTTGCTAGACATTGAGGATTCAAAAATAAATCAGATGATTTTCTTACTCTTATGGAAAGAAAGAGTTTTAAGTTTAGTATTTTCCAATGGGATTGACATTGTGCCAGGTTCAATAATTATAAGCTGAATGTAGACACATTGTAATACCCATAGGTTACAGATAGAATTTTAAAGTGTATATATTTGAATGCAATCAATTCAAATTCCAATGCAAACAGTTCAAATTCAAATATAAGTCTCTCATTCTATGCCATGTTTAAACTATAAACATGTTGTAAATTCAATAAGGCAAATACAGAAAAAAGAAAGTTGTGAAAAATCTTTCTGTTCCAGAATATAATTTGACCACAGTAGGTATAAGTAATACCTTAATTACATATAATTCTCCTCACATAGTTCATAACCATTTAATTAATAGATAATTTTTCCTGCTGCTCTGAAAGTTATAATATGGATACTCTCAGATTGATTTCAGCTCCCTAGACAACATATTTTAAACTTGAGTTGTGGGTCCATTGATTTGGTTAAATCGACAAGAGATCTATTTGTTTGTTCACAACATATTCCAATTTTACCATGATGCAGGGATGATTCAATAATGTTTATAGAAAAGAAAGGAGGACAAAATACTGACCAGCCTTTTTGAAAGTAAATGTAACTTCATTTTTCTTTTCTCTCTCATGGGACAAATAATTTTATACATACAATAGAAAGAAGGCTGGAGATATGATCAACTGAGTGCTTTTTAGGAGGGAAAGCTTTGAGACTCTTATCAATAGTGTTCAAGATAGAAATATATTTATATTCTTCAGAAGGAACAAGGGGCACCTGAACAAGGAAATTTAACCTGGAAGGATCCTGGAATAAAGAACATGTATCAGGCAACATAGGCCTTTACTGAAAAACCAAATATGAACATTATGTTAGATGGAAAAAGATAGAACTTAACACAGCTCAGTCATGTACTTGAAGAATGGGAGTCAAAAATACATAGTAGGAGGGACAGGAGGTGTAGCTTGGTGAAAGAAGACATGCTTAGCCTGTATGAGGACCTGCGTTCCAGTCTCAACACCAAAAACAAGCAAATAAAAACAACCACCAATCACAACAGAGATAAGGTAGTATCTTTGATAAACTGCATTGAGGAAAGTATATATCCACACATGTAAAATGGAAATTAGACTCTTATCTTCTGTGATTCCAAAATATTTCCACATAAATTAATTAAAAGTTAAAGGGAGGAAATTTAACTATGTTTTGGAAGAACACTGGCTGTATTCACCTGAATGCACTGATTGAGTTTTGAATCAGTGTGTGAACAAGTGTTATATAATTTTTGAATATAATGTAATGAAAGTAATCTAGAGTGAATCTGTAGTTACTATACAAAGAAAAAAGCAATGAACCAAGTTCAGTTAAGGCTATAACTTACAACTTAATAAATTAAAGAAGAAACTAAGTTGTAACTCGGCATAAGAAAAAAAGCTACATTGAGGTCATCATGTAAAACACAACATCTATTCTCATTAACACCTAATGAATAAAGAGAAAAGGGGGATAATTACTGGTTAAAGAGGAATAGGAAAAATTAGTAAACCATTCAAAGCATTATCTCTGATTGGGTTTATTGTAAAACATCACTATTTTATATTACTACTAAAATCAACTTTTTGATATTTAGAGTCATTTGAATATGATTTGTATGTTAGGACATTATTAGGAGTTTATTACTGATTTTGATAAGGGCTATGCAATCAGTTTTTTTTTGCATTACAATTCTTATTGTATATAAAGTATGTTCCCGCAATTCATATCTGTACATATACTTCATTTTTTCATTACTATTACTAATTAAAACAAATTAAAAAATTATTTTAAAAAAGTGAATGGAAGGCTGTGGAATGGTAGCCTCAAGTTCCTTACATTTTAAATTTAATTTTATGTATAAATTTTATGTATTGTTTATAAATAGTGTAAAATATTTGTATGATTGTGAGTCATATTTTAAAATATAAAATTTCATATTTTTTCATTTTTGTTTATCTTTTTATTTTCTAAATTATTTTCAGAAAATCCCAAATATCATGTTATTTCTACATTAAATGTTTCCATATGGATCTCTTAAAAATCCACTGATTGATCCAAAATACATGTATGAAGACATGAATTGGATGTCAAAATACTTTATATACAAATAGAGATATGAAAAATTATAGTATATATGTGTAATAAGAATAGTAATGACAGTACAATAAGTCTTGCTATTATATTTTATTCATCTTTCTTTCCACTGTTTACTTTAAAAAGCTTTTTGACACTAGTATTTTATATGTACTTATTTAATACGGTTAGTATTTTATCTTTCATCAAGTAGAAAGTTATAATTCATTTTCAAATGCTGTTTCTTCCTTATTGTTTCATTTTCCTTTGTTTATTCTCCAATGAGAATATAAATAAAGCTCCTCTATCTACCCTCTTGTTTATCTTAACCACTCTTCAGTAATAATCATCTCTTTACCTGTTCTTGAGAAAATACTGGCTCATCTTCCAGTTACTGGGTCTGTAGTTCATAACTTTTTTTTATAATACAGATTTCCTTCCAGCTAGTGAATTTTTAACTTTAATGGGTATAGCTTTTTAAATTATAGACATTATGCATTTTAATTGATATCTGACTTTGAAATGTATTTCATTCCCTTCTCTTTAAATGATTTTCAATTCTACAACTTCTACCTTTAAACAGTTGATTCAAAATTATCACTTGAATGTACTATCTGACATTTTCTGAAGATCTGATTTTGGTTACTGTTGCTCCTTTTCAGTTAATTTTTCATGCATTTTGTAGGTGTATGTTGCATGTAATTAGAGCATGTAACTAGAGGCCATGCATTTTCAATGAGGCTTAGCCTGTGCATAACATGACAGGACAGGGTGGAAGGTCTTCCTTCCTTTAGAACTTTCATTTCCTTCTTCCAAATACTGTACCATATTATTTAATATCCTGAATTGACATTGCTGACATCACAGTGGTAAAGAAAATTTGATCATAACCTTAGAGTGAATATTTAGCATGAACCTGGAATGAAAGACAAATCACAATTTCAATCTGCCTGCACATAACCTCAGTGTGTGGTTCAACTTTCCTTTTATATTCTTACTTCCTGTGCTGACTTTGATATTTCCCCATTAGCAGGTCTTCTTAGTTTTCTCTGAACTCAGGAATTCACTAAAAACAGAATGCTTTCAATTTATACTGTAGTATTATATATCTCTTTATAAATTATATAGATGATGAGGTTTTTTAGAATGTCTTATTTTCCTTGTGAACTGAAAGGGATGTCCTAATCTTTTGGCTTTTGAACTCTCCATAAACTAGAGTCAAAAAACTAGCAGTATGTTTTATGAACTTTACCTGAATGTTTCTACTTTCTCATGTAACAAAGAAGGAAGACAAATTAAAGAAACATCCTGGGTAGGGGCTCAGACACAGTTTAAGCCTCCTCCTTGGATTGCCTCTACCTGAAAGTTTCCTAGTATTTGTGTTCCAGACATTATCACAACTTCATTGTGAACCACAGAGAGAATAAGTTATGCTATTTCTTCTACAACTTATATTTTGCTTTCTGATATTGAATAAAAGACAGAACTCCCTCTGAAGTTTGACAGGAGTATCATTATCACATATTGGGCATTATCTTTGCTCCATCTCACAAAGATGAGACTTCACATTTATAGGTCCTGCAGAGTAACCAAAGTTTAATTTTTAAACACAGATGCTATCTTTAATTGACCCATGAGATGTCATAAACAAATATATTCTTAACTATATTTGATTGAATATTAATATTGGAAGATTTTAATGGTATTCTTAGAGAGAACAATTCTGTTTCAATTTTTTTGGTAAAACACTAAATTAAATAAAAATGTAAGCAGTGTACATTAATGAGCTATGTATTAGCAGTACATGAATAAACAAGGATGACAGTAGTTATCTTGTGAGGTCCACACTCTTAACTATATTTCTCAGATAATGATTAAACTTACCTTTTTTCTCTTTTCCTTAATCTTTAAATTCTTATTTGTGTTAATTGTTTCAAAAGAAAATATATAAGAATGTGAAGTTATTCTGTATCAATTAGTGTGCTAATATTTATTAATATGAATTTTAAAAAGAATCCCTAGGGTTGTTCTGTGGATGCTCTATGCTTAAATTAAGAACGAATATAAAATATTAAAATAAACATATTGAAAGTATGCAGAGAAGTTAGAGTTAGCAGAAGAATTGCAACTGGCAATGCTGTATACTATAAGGAATACCATATATTCCCCAGTCACATATGCAGTGTTATAAAGGTCCCTAGATTGTATTTCTTTTCTATATAAGCCTCAGAATCCTGTAAAAACAATTACTTTGAACAGCATTCAAAAGTTTTACTATTCTCTCATTTATACTTTAAGATTACTGAAAGTCATGTATTTTTTAGTGGCAGATTTTGTTAGATGACATACATTAGAAGACAAGTCACATGAGGCCAATTAGGGGAGCATATGTGTCAGAGTATACAGAGTGAATTGATGCCAACATATACAATTAGGAACTCTTCACGAACTCAACAATTTTGTCCAAAAACAGGGTAGTATACAAAGGCACTACTAATAAAGCAGTGAATGATGCCACATTAGAAGAGTTAGGTAAATTTGTTTAGCAGCTGCTGCTGCCAAAAGCTACAAATGGAGTGTTTGTGTGTGAAAGGGCAAACAAATGCATCTGCTCAGAATGCCACCAAGAAGACTGTGGGCATGCACAGCTCATCACAGATGCAATTATGACACCAACTTGCCCTCATTCCTCCTTGAAATGGTAACAACTTATGGCTATTGGACTGTGTTTGTTTTTGGTCTTGCAAGTAGAAAGCTGCTTCTAAACTGTATCTGTAGGTGGGGGAAAATGCTGACTGAGAAAGGAGACCCAAGGATAATGGAAACTTCATGGCTGCAAACCATGGAGATTGCCTTTTGAATAAACCTATCAGTCTTATATAATAGGTAAAATCATTTCCAGGGACCCCCTCCCTCAATGTTTCTTATGCATCAGGACTAAACCTAATAATTCTTGTTCATTTTCAAAGAATGGAAAATGCTTCTTGCACTCTCTAAGAAATAATAAATATATTTTCAGCTAAAAAACACAAATGGGTGCAGGAAGTATCTATTTCTTCATCTCATTATTTCTCTAGTCATTTGATATTATTGAAATTGAAGAATTTATTTCTGCTGAATTTGAGGTTAATGTTGGTGAGAAATAAAAGGATATTGGAAGTGTGACACCTCCAACACCAAATCGAACCATATATTTTGTAATAATATAAGAATCGGGATGAAAGGGCTTAGCTTTCTGTGGGATTGATGAGATACAGCATTGCATCAAGTCTAGATGCACAGGTTTGTCTCTTAAAACAGTAAGTTTTTATCAAGTGTCTATACTCAACTGCATGATGTTCTTCATAGAGAAGGTACAATGTGACTAAAACAAAGACTCTATCACAGGCAGCTTATGTTATAGTGTTATATATGTTATAAAAAGAAAACCTTTTTATTAATAATAAAGAATACAGGTTTATTCAGCTCAAAGTTCTGGAAGATGGGATTTCCAAGTGTAAGTAGCCACATCTGGTGAGTACATTCTGCTGGTGAGGATTCTCTGCAGAGTCCTTATGTGGTGCAGGGCATCATATTTCAGGAGACACAAGAATTAGAAACCTGAACCAAAGGAAAGTCAGAACCACTAGTTGGAAGGAGACAATATCTGTGAATGACAATGAAGATCAAAGCATAGACAGGCTGTTCCTAGGAAATAATTGAAATAAGATGATTTTAAATAAAGTGGTTACAGAAAGATTTTTTATCTAATGCATTTGAGAGGAGACTTGAGGGAGGTGAAGGAATTATTCATTTAGATACATGAAAGAATGGATTTTTTTTTTCAAACTGGAAGCCAATGAGAAGAGCCTCAAGAAGACCAATGTTTACATAAGTAACATGAATAAGTCAGTAAGGAAATGTGGAGTGAGGACACACATTATTTGAAATCTTGGAAGTAAAGCCAACATGATTTCTAATACACTGAGTATGGAGTTGAAAAGCATCAAGGATGACTAATATTTTCTTTGTCGTAGATACATGGGTATGTCACTTAGGTGGAAAAGACTGCACATAAGAGAGTACTTTGATCTGATAAGTGGATGCTAATCCATAATGGGGGGGGGTGGTCATGGGAAGAGCAGAGGAACTTTGGGTAAAGGAGAAGGGAGGATGGGAAGGGGACATAGTGGCAGGGAAGACGGTGGAATGAAATGGTCATCATTACCCTAGGTACATGTATGACTGCACATATGTGCAATGCTCCATCATGTACAACTAGAGAAATGAAAAATTATCCTGCAATTGTGTATGATGAATCAAAATTCATTCTGCTGTAACATATACCTAACTAAAATAAATAAATTAATTAATTAAAAAGTACTTTGAGGAGGTGGGCTGTGAGAAAGGAGGAGTGTGAGTTAAAATTGCTGATATGAAACAATAATAAACATTCAAGTTGAGATACTAAGAAAACAAGTCAATAAACATGTATATGGAATTCAGAAGACATCTTTTTGAGTCATCGGCATTAGGTGTAAACGTGTACAATTTATAAAATTGTAAAGAAAGAAATGTGTACAATTCTATAAAAGTGAGTATAGTTTAAAAAAAGTACATCTTAAGACTCATCTGCAGGCATTCATTGATGAACAAAGCAAACTCTAAAACGGACAGTGAGGTAGAGAAAGACAAGACAGAAAGTGGGAGGGGGAGAGATAAAGAGAATTGTGTCTCAGAAACGTGATATAGTTTCCACAAGAGTCATAGTAGCTAGAACAAATTACTGTAAACAGTAGTTTTAAAACAGCACATATTTATATGTCACAGTTCGGCACGTCCAAAGTAGAAATCAAGACAGGAGAAGAGCTATGTTCACTTGGAGAGCTCTCAGGGTGACTCATTTTCCTTGCTTCTACTAGAGCTCCTCTCTTTCCTTGCCTAAAGGCTCCCTTCCTTCCTCATGTTGAGTCATTCTTATGTTGCGTAGCTCTGAAAATGACCCTTCTTCTACCCTTTGCTTCCACTATTGTTGGGCCCACACAGGTGATCTGGTGCAATCTCCCTAGTTTAAGATATTTGATTATCAGTCTTAATTTTTTTTTCCATATAGCATAGCATCTTTACAAATTCTGGCGATGAGGATATTGCCATCTGTGGGGTTGGATTTCTTTTTTCCATCTATTATTATAGAAGGGAATCAATGTAAAGGTAAACCTTGATGATAAGAAATATGTGCATCTTTAATGATTTTCACAAGAAATGTTTCTTTGAAGTAGTTTGTGTAAACTTGAGTGAAATTTATTCACAAGAGAACAGAAAGAAGAGATTTAGGTAAAATAACCATAGACAGGTCTTTGAAGTGCTAATGGGAAATGGAGATTGGAGTAGGAGTTGGAGAAGTGTATGGGTTTCAGGATGTTTTATTATTGAGAAGGGAGGCATAATGCTATGTTATAAACTGATAGAATAAATAATTACTCAGTGAATTATTGAAGATGTAGAAGAAAGAGGAAAACCACAGAAGTAAAATCTTTGATTAGGGGAAAGATGATGGACTGCAGTAAAAATGATGTGGGTAGATTAGATAAAAGCTCCATCCTTTGCACAAGGAAGGAAGGTAGAGTGCAAGGTAATGTTCTAAGTAGGTTGGCTTATAGGAATGATCATGAGTATTTTCTGTTGTATTTATTTATTTTGATTAATTATTATTATTAGTGTTGTTATTATTATTGATACCAGGAATTGAACCTAGGATGCTTAAGCACTGAGCCACATCCTATGCCCGTTTTTTAAAAATTTTAAAGGTTTGAGACAGGGTCTTGCTAAGTTGCTTAGGGCCTCGCTAAATTGCTGAGGCTGGCTTTGAACTCACAATCCTCCTGCCACAGCCTCCCGAGCCACTGGGTTTATATGCATGTGCCACCATGCCTAGCTTGTTGTGTTTATTTTCTAGTGACATGATACTTACTATACCACTGATCAGCATAGAATGAGGATGGGAAAGAAACATTTAATATTTGCATATAAAATCATCATCTTCAAAAATATTTCTAAATATTTTTTACATTGTGGTATACATAAATAATGACTTTTAGACAAAATATTGGAATACACTTGTAAGAGTTCTCAGAGCTTGAGGTGACTGGGAGAAATAAAAGGTAAGACAGAGTTCTAAGTTACTACATATATCACCTAACTTCGCTGTATGTGGTGTAGCAAATGTTTTAAATCCTATTCATATCTGTATACCATCTGTGGTACAACAGTGCATGGTATCACAATGGTTGGGAAATTCTGTAATATAAAAATGGTAGAATAAATACATTAGGGAAAGTGTTGGTATTTACAAGCAGTTCTAAGTACAGGTGCATTTACCCAACATATGCAGATGTGTGGTGACAAAAAAATAAGCAAAGTCCACATTAATTAAGGTTGAGAAAAGTGGAAAGAAAGGAAGGGAATTAATATAGAACATTGGAAGAAAAATGATGTCTGAGGAACAGTGAGGAGTGTTGCAGAGGTGGAAGAATCAAAAGAATACTATCATAATATCACAGTTCTGTGAAAGCATTGCATGTGTAAGAAATAAAGACGAGAGTACAGCACAATTAAACCTGAGATGATTGTAGTTATTGGTACTGGAAAGTTTTAGAGAATAACTGAAAATGGTGGCTGACATCTCACATGGACAAAGTAACTGGAGAAGAAGAGAACATGAAAAGTTATAAGAAATATAATCAATATTTATGATAAGAGTAGTGTTGAAGTGAGAGGGAAGGACCAGGAGGTAAAATTTCTAATCCTAGATACCAAATGTGTCCTCAGGGCACCTGATCTGTCTTTCCCTTCTTTGCTGACTTCTCCCTATTCTACTGCTTTGCCTCCTACCTTTTCCTCTTGTCTCAAATGGATAATATCTCAGATGGAAGATATCTGTCACATTCTAGATGGAAACCACTCTTTCTAATTTTGTGGAAAGTTTACAGCAATTAGAAGAGGAAGTCTGCTGTCCCTCCAGCAGATATACACACTTACCAGTTGCTGCCTTCTTTTCTTGCATTTCAGTTCATTGAGATGAACTTTGCAGCTCCCACTTAAAATCAGTCTCATCAACGGTATTCTAGATCCAAACCTTTGTTTTTGTATTTAATAATGTTGCTATAGCAGCACCATTTCTGTTTCTATTGCATCATCTGAGATCCAGTGTTTTCTAAATATTTGTTCCTATAAATGTAAAATAAGAATATTTTATACTATTTCCTCTTACAACAATAAACTGGTTTTGCTTTCTTCTACAAATAATCTGTTTCTAATAGCATTCTACGTTCACTTTTTGCAATTTCTTTTCTCATTTCCTTTTTATTTTATTTTGTTGCACTATAATTTACTATGTTTACATACTATTGTGTAAATAATGTATCTATAACAGAGTAGAAAGACTTTAAGTTACACTTTGATGAATCTAAACATGCAGATTCAAGTTACCCACAAGTCTATAACAAAAATTCACATCACTATAGAAATTTTCCTAATGTCCAGTTTCAGTCAACCCATCCGCCCCCTCAGAGCCCAACTACTGTTTGATGGGTAACCATGTTATTACCAATGTAATGGAAGGCAAAGATGGAAAATATCTGTCAGGACAAGATGATGAAAATATTTGAATGCATAAGGATTTTCCATGTATTATATTGACAGGCATGTATTTTGTACTCTATGATCAAGTGAAGAGACTCTTCAAAAAACCAATTTACCCATTTTTATATGCTCACTTACTTAGAAATACCTGTTGTACATGATATTGGCCTAATAAATAGGCCCATCTAATAGAGTGATATTACTCAGCCTGAAAATTTTGAATTTGGCTTTTATTCTGAAAACTTTGGCAAATGGCCATCATATTTGTTTGTTTGTTTGTTTTACTGTAAACAAAATCAATGTTGGAAGATCAAGGGGCCAAAGCTCAAGGTGTACTCCTTTCCCAGGTTCTGTTCACATGCACTATTCATCCTTCCTCACATGGCTCTTCTCTTTTCCTTTTCTAAGTCCTACATGAAAATTCTGACTATGTCTTACAGAGTTCACTCTAATTCTGATATAAAACCTTTATTTATTTGATGTCACTTGATGTTCCACTTGGTAGATATGCTGTAAATGTAACTAATCTAAATTGCATGCCTTTGGGAAAAATGTTTTAAACATTGGATTATTAGTTTGCACATGTGTAATTATATTTATTAACTATTTTATTCTATTTTCCTAATTAAAACTCTTCCTATAGTTTATCTTTTCTTCAGGTTTATTTGGGGATCTTTCAATCTATCTGTCTCTCAAAATGTCTATTAAGTGTGTCCAAGGCTCTGGCCTCTGTTCATAGCCACCCATTCCTGAGATTCTTGATTTGTTTCCACAGATTATCTGACCCTGATTTTTATTTTCTGGGACTACTTACTGTTTACTTACAGTCCTATCGATTATTTCTAGCTCAGTTTTCATAATATTTTTATTATTCTATTTACTTATTTATTTGGTACTAGGGATTGAGTACATAGCCACTTTACCAATGCACTAGATCTCCAACCCTTTCTATAGTTTTAATTTTGATACAGGGTCTCACTAAAATCACTCAGGTTGGCCTCAAACGTGTGATTCTCCTGATGCAGCCTCCTGAGTACCTGGCATTATAGGCATGTGCCACCAGGCCCAACCATGCTTTTGTTATTTTGTTTTTTAAAATTAATCTTTATTTAAGAAGTTGATGAATAAATAATAATATCACACTAAGTAAAATTTCTTAAAAAGTGAAAATATGATTAGAAAAAGAATAACTTTTTTTTTTTTTTTACATCCAAGTACAAGACTAAATTTGAAGGAATGCCCTTTGTTTCTCCCTTGTCCATTGGCATTAAATCAAGTTGCAGAAGCCTGAAACACTGTACAACTTCTGGAGATGAAGTAGAGAAACAGAATACAGATACCAAAAACATTGATCTATTAATTTATTGTCCCCTGACTCTTCCCAGACTGCTACATTAAATTCCTTCATCTGCCTTTTATACAATCCAAGTCTTTGTCTACACAGATCTTGTCATCAAATCACAGACTTAAGCATGATTCTGTAAATCTGTTACTTCCTAGCTAGAGTGGAGCATCCATTTAAATGGGCTCTCAACTCAGCCTTCCTGAATGTGTACTCCAGGTTTGCCAGTGGGAATATCTCCTCTGGTAAGCTGCTCAAACTCTCCTTTCTGGAGAGATTATTATAACTGACCTGGCAGGATATAGGGGATATTACTCTAGAAAACATGAGTAAATCCCTTCCACCAGCCCTGCTTCTTTGTAAGCACTAAGTGTTAGGTGCTGTTATGAAGTTGGGAAGGCAGAGTGCTCTCCAAAGGTTCTGTATCTCTCAGTTCTACTTTCTTTCCATTGTGTTCCCAGCATCATCAAAAAGCATAATTTATTTGGGTGTGTCATTGCCTTGTCTTTTTAACCACAGTGTTGTTATTCCCTTATCATTTCCAAAATAGCAACAAATTCATAATTCTCTTGATACCAGAGTGGAAGGAGCCCACTATCTTATTATAGCAGAATATACATGAAAGAGAGAAGCCAAGAATTCAGATTATACATATGGGAAGTCTTCTAAAATGTTTGCAGAGTATTTCAGATACAAAACGATGAATAAACAGGGACACTTGAAATAAAAATCCTGTCAGATCCCTGAGGGCTCCCTAAGGTTCTTCAAATTCCACATTCAGAAAATAATTTCTAAGGAGACATCTTCAAAGAGGGCAGATTCACATTCCAGATTTTGTCTGCCCCTCTCGGAAAGGCTGCTTACCCTCGGGTGGGCGATAGACAGCTCCTATCATGAGTTCGGTTGTCTAATCTTCATAGTGATTTCATGTGGTTTTATCTCTTTCTCTCAGAGCCCTGAGCAGCTGCACTATTCTCTCAAATAGCCCCAGCTTGTTTACTACTGAGTTTCCTTTTCCTTGAGACCAAATCCCAGATAAATTACTGAACATCTGTGAATAACAGACATCCTTACTAATTGTCAAGTAGTTCTCACTCTTAAATCTTAGATACACAGTGGGATTGTTCTTTTTTTATCTCAGTTGGCACCACCCACTCATTTTGGCCAGTAAACTGTGACCAGCTATGGCATAAGACACTTCTGGTCTACAGTTTGTTCTTATAAGGTACAATACCCTTTAAAGCCCTCTCCTCTTCTGATGTGGTCATTGGCTTTATTGGGAATGATGTCTCCTCTTTCTGCTTTTATTTCTGTGTAGTGATAATGGCAGAGTGGACTTGCCAACCCACAGCAGGCACGTAATGTAAGAAATAAACTCATATTTGTTTCGAGCCACTGAGTCAATAGTCTGGCGTTTTATTACGATTTCATTTTTTTTGCCCCCACCTTGAACTTTGGAATACACATTGCATCAACAATCAGATAAAGCATCCACAATGTATTTTTAACTTATGCTATTGTAGCACCCTAGGCAAGGCTACGGATATGTTTTATTTTTCTTGTGAAAATGCAGGCTATAGTAAGATTGCAAAGAAATTGGACTTAGACTTAAGTCTTCGGATTTTGGACAATGATCATTATCAGTCAGTATTTTTCACTTAACCTTTTCTGCATCCTAAAATAATTGCTTTATTCTGGATTCAATCCTGGTCTTTCCTGTTAAGATTCACAGCTGCTGTGCTGTCTTCCAGGTTATACCAGATGTCTTGGACCCTTTATGTCTTACTTGGAGACCATGAGGAAGTCTGTTATTTCACTAAGCAATCTTAAAGTCGTAGTGAATATAGGGAATAGGTGGGGGTATTTCTAGATGTGTGCAAGGTGATTTTCCCACGATATATATCTGAGGAACTATTTTATTATGATTGAGACAAAAAGAATGGATATCACAGCATTTCCAGATTTATTTGCTTTTAAATTTTCATGAATTTTACTTAATGCTTAAGTTCACATGTTGATTTATGTTTCCTTCCTGCTCTTCAACTATATAAAAATGCAGCATGTCCAAATGACCAATGGGTTGAAAATGAAATTCCTGGTGATCAGACCTGAAACTGAACAAGAAGTACTGGATTGGGTTTTTCCTGACCCAATTCAGTGTACACTTTTATACACATAAACATCATTAAGGCAATCACAACCTTGATAACTTTTACTTAATTAAGTACACAATTTAAAAAGTCAGTTTGATATTTGGTTTTCAGAAATTGGAAATTGTGTTTGATTTTTTTTTTTTTTTGACGCAAAAGTTAGTGTCTAGCTTTGGATTGATCAGAAGTTGTCAAACCCCAGTCACCTCACCCACCACAATCAAGACCCCTGCATATTTAAGTAAGATTAAATATGGTATGTAATCTTCTCACAAGAAACCATTTTGTGTGTGTGCATGAAAAAGATTCTATATGTTGTCAAAGATTGTAAATATCAGTACTATGATATGGAGACATTTCCTGCGGCTGTTCAATATGATGTTTCAATCATGTAGAGTGGCACTGATTGATTTTGTACCAAGAACTAGAATTAAAAGCTACAAGATTCATATATATGGTATTTGTGTTCTTCCAAGTAGTTCTATGCTTCATCTGAGATCCTACCACCTCTGCACTTTTCTCTCTCTGTAAATAGTGCTATGGTTTCAATTTCAAAAGTTCATGGACAGTGGTTTCCAAACTGCCTTATCTTCTGTTTGGGACTAACTGTATTTACTTGGCAACTGTCAAAAAAGTAAAATTGATTTCTGAATCCCTTGAAAGGACACACACACACACACACACACACACACACACACACACATACAGACTTTATTCTATGGAGTTCTGAAATGATTTGAATGCTGTCAATCCATGCTTCATATTCAGAAACATTGGTTGAGGTACTGTCATTACTTATACTTTGGAAAAAAATGTAGTTGATAAAAAGCCCCCTCCAGCAGGGTGGGGATATAGTTCAGTTGGTAGAGTGCTTGCCTCACATGCACAAGGCCTTGGGTTCAATCCTCAGACCACACACACACACACACACACACACACACACACACACGCACACGCACCAAAAAAAGCCTCTTCCTCCACAATGAAACAGTCAAGTGATTGATATATTTATTAAAACACATGTTTAAGAGATTTCTTACAGTCATTCTGTTTGCCTCTCCTCATAGCACAAATTTTTATTTAACACTCCCAAATTCTTAAACTTGATGTTCCTTTCTTTTCCTTCCTTTACTCTGAATGCTTTCCAGAAGTTTGTTCCTAGTATCCTCCGTGGTAGAAACCATGAAGGGAGTATGGATAGGTAGATTTCACTCACATCTGTATTAATGTATGTGGCTTCTGCACAGAAATTCTGTCATGTTTAATAGATGTGTGACTTATAATTTCTTTCCTATATTACTGATATTCACAAAATATTGTCTAATCGTGCAGGGAATGTCTCACAATAGTATGTTCTCACAATAGTACCCCCTGCTTTTCTAGTAGCATATGAGGTTCCAGGGCCAAAGACTTTTTAAATGACTGTCTTATCCCTCCCTCAACTTGAAATAAATGTACAGCCCACGTGATCAAATTGATGCTAATAAAATATTGAAAATACATTAGAGGTCATAGTGCTAGCCTGCAAAAATTTCAGTCTTATTTTACAAACCTGTATGTTTATTAACTCTCTTTCGATGTGCTTTGATTAGTCACATTGAGTGGTTCTTCAGATCATGTCTTGTGGCTCTGTGGATTATAACAGCAGAGAACATGGAGGCCCAGAGGGAATGGACCCTGATGGTGTCATCGAGAGCAACTGGAATGAGATTGTTGATAACTTTGATGATATGAATTTAAAGGAGTCTCTTCTTTGGGGCATCTATGCTTATGATTTTGAGAAGCCTTCAGCTATTCAACAGAGAGCTATTATTCCCTGTATTACAGGGTATGATGTGATTGCTCAAGCTCAGTCAGGTACTGGCAAGACAGCCACATTTGCTATTTCCATCCTGCAACAGTTGGAAATTGAGTTCAAGGAGACCCAAGCACTGGTATTAGCCCCCACCAGAGAACTGGCTCAACAGATCCAAAAGGTGATTCTGGCACTTGGAGACAATATGGGAGCAACTTGTCATGCCTGCATTGGTGGAACAAATGTTCGAAATGAAATGCAAAAACTGCAGGCTGAAGCACCACATATTGTTGTTGGTACAGGTATGTTAAACAGAAGATATCTTTCTCCAAAATGGATCAAAATGTTTGATTTGGATGGAGCAGATGAAATGTTGAGCTGAGGGTTTAAGGATCAAATCTATGAGATTTTTCAAAAATTAAATACAAGTATTCAGGTTGTGTTGCTTTCTGCCACAATGCCAACTCATGTGTTGGAAGTGACCAAAAAATTTATGAGAGATCCAATTCGAATTCTAGTGAAGAAGGAAGAATTGACCCTTGAAGGAATCAAACAGTTTTACATTAATGTTGAAAGAGAGGAGTGAAAGTTGGACACACTTTGTGACTTGTAGGAGACACTGACCATTACACAGGCTGTGATTTTTCTCAGTACAAGGCGCAAAGTGGACTGGCTCACTAAAAAAATGCACGCCAGGGACTTCACAGTTTCTGCTCTGCCTGGTGACATGGACCAGAAAGAAAGAGACGTTGTCATGAGGGAATTCTGACCAGGGTCAAGCCAAGTTCTGATCACTACTGACTTGTTGGCTCGTGGTATTGATGTGCAACAAGTGTCTTTGGTTATAAACTATGATCTACCTACCAATCGTGAAAACTATATTCACAGGAGTCCATAGCAACAGTTGATGATGAGATGGCTCAGAAACGGCGTTGACGTAATTTAGGACATGGAATCATAAGCAAAACAGCACACTGTTTGAATAAAGAGCCAAATTGGCAGAGGGGGTCGATTTGGAAGGAAAGGTGTGGCTATAAACTTTGTTAAGGAAGAAGACAAGAGGATTCTTCGTGACATTGAGACTTTCTACAATACTACAGTGGAGGAAATGCCCATGAATGTGGCTGACCTTATTTAATTCCTGGGATGAGACATATTTGAATGCAGTGCTCGCTGTTGCTGAATAGGCAATCACAATGTGCATTGTGCTTCTTTGGGAATATTTGCATCTTGTCCCAATGCTCATAACAGATCACAAATACAGATTTTGATAGCAAAGTGACCTTAGTCCTGAGCTCTTGTGAGGAAAGTCATTGGCTTTATCCTCGTTAGAGTTAGACTGTTGGGGTGGGTATAAAAGATGGGGTCTGTAAAATCTTTCTTTCTTAGAAATTTATTTACTAGTTCTGTAAAAATGGTTGTATTAGATGTTCTCTATCATTTAATAATATACTTGTGGACTAAAAGATATAAGAGCTGTATAAAATCAGCCAATTATGTTAAACTGGCATATCTGCCTTTATTGTGTTTGTCATTAGCCTGAATAGAAAGGCCTTTAAAATTGATTTTTTTTAGAAAGCATTTGAATGCATTTTGTTTGGTATTGTATTTATTCAATAAAGTATTTAATTAGTGCTAAGTGTGAACTGGACCCTGTTGCTAAGCCCCAGCAAGCAATCATATCCTAGGTAGGGTGAAACCCATAGTAAAATTGCCATAATGCACGTCTTAATGACGTGTGAATGTTAAATAAATTGTATATTCACTTAAAAAAAAAAGCAAGGGCTGGGGATGTGGCTCAAGTGGTGGCGCGCTCGCTTGGCATGCGTGCGGCCCGGGTTCGATCCTCAGCACCACATACCAACAAAGATGTTGTGTCTGCCGAGAACTGAAAATAAATATTAAAAAACATTCTCTCTCTCTCTCTCTCTCCCTCTCCTCTTTCTTTAAAAAAAAAAAAGCAAAAGTGAGGATCAGTTTTACATCTGGATTGGGTCTGATGCTCAGGGATTAATGACCTTTAGGTTTAATAAATGCAAGTGGCAAATTTCAGTGCCCTGCTGTGAGGCTTTATCTGTCAATGGCACACCTTCCTTTATCCTCAGTTCTTTTACTAGCAATGCAAAGACCTGTCACAGCAAGGTTGTATGTGTTGAAGGGGGATGGGTGCATAGACTGACTTCAGCTGCTAGGAGCTACTGACTAGCTTCAAAGAATACTAAGAAGGAATTTATGCACCAGCACAGGCTTCACAGATGAATCTCTCTATACTTCCTTTTCCTTGCCAGTTTATGTGGCTAGGTAATTTATTGAGAAGAGGCTTGTAAGTAAGGATTTTATAGCACCCGGTTGGGAACTTGCTACTAATCTCCTTTGGCATGTCAAGCCTATGCCAGTCTCTTTGGTTCTCCATCTTCCCTCTGTCCTCTCTCTATGTTCCCCTTCACTAAATTGATCCTTACTAAATAAAAGAACAAAACATGTTGATGAATCAAAAATGGGTTTAACTTTAATAATTTACTATGTAATTTCATGGCAAGCCGTTTAATGATGCTTAATTTTCTTAATGCTCTTAATCCTCTGTAAGAAAAATGTTGATAATGCTACACATTATTATATTTGAGGGAGGAATGTGTTCCTGCAAGTAATTGCTTAATTACTTTAGTGGATTGTGTACTGCTGGCTTGATGTGCCTCTCCATCTGTTTTCTTTAATTTATTGAATCGATGCCATTTGACAAAAGAGCAAATGTAAGTCGCATGAGATAGAGAAGAGAATAGGTCACAAGCCTAAGGCTTTCCGGAATATGCAATGCATCAGAAATTTAAGTCAGCCGCTGACGTGTTAAATCTGAACTTCAGTGCTGAATTGCTATGTTTGAATTCTGCTTCCTTTCATTCACTGTTAAATGAAATTGGTAAACCCTTTGTTTTCTCAATTATTAAAATGGAAACAATTTTCACATATAAAGTACTTTTTAGAAATTGGATAGATGAAGATGTATAGGAACCTGACTGAATCATAAACTTATTACATATATTCCTGATGGAATTATTGTAAGTAGCCAAAGTGAAAGTAATTGGGACACACATTTGACATTACTTGACTTTGGGTATAGTAACGACCATTGACCCAAACTTTGCTCTATTATTTTCTCTTCTGTTAATTAATGTCAAATTTAACCAATATTTTTTTCTGATTTGCAAATGGAAAATGTTTTTCTATGCTAAAAGAATGGAATTAGAACTGACTCTGGTTTTGAAAACAACCACATGTGTTTTCAGCCTCACTAAATCTATAACTGGTATTATTCCTCTTCCCTCTAAAACTGATAACATGAATGATGTTGTTTTGTTTGTTATATCTGTGGTGCCCATGTAAAGTAGGTTTGCTTTAGGCTGGATTGGCTCTGTGTACCTGTGATTAGGTTCACAAGTCTTTTTCTGGTTTCTATATGGTCTAATACTTAAGAACATGCACTTTATTTCTTGTGATACAGGAAATTGAATCTAGCACTTCCTGCATGCTAGGCAAATGCTCTACTTCTGAGATACAATCCTAGCCCCTGGATATGGTTCAAATCCTTTCTCTGTCAAGTGAAAGCTATAAATTTGAATGAGGTATTTAATAGCTTTAAGTCACAATAACCATCTCTGTATATTTGGGATAAAGAAATTAAGGTGCATTCAATATTTCGATATTTGGTAGATAATAAGAAATTCCAAATGACATCTATGGAAATAGATAGCTCAACTTGAATTACTGAAATAATGTTATAACTTGTGAATCTAAATTCTACCTCTCCATCCTCTATGGTACTTAAAATTAATCATTCAATTAATCATTTTGAAATTGTGTTTCTACCCTTAATAATGAAATGGTTTCTAAATAACTAAAGAATATTTCTTAATCTTACTCTGTAAGTTTATGGAATAGATGTATCCATGCAACATTTTTGAGGCTTTGTGAAGAGCCTATGATGTTGCTTGTAAAATTTTAATGACATAAGAATAAATAAACATTGAGAAACAAGGAATCATGGCTATGTTTGTAAAATACAAAACTGACTTTCCATGACTTAAAAAATAAAGTTAACTAATATATATATATATAATACATATAATTATAAATTAACTATAAAGGAGGATAAATATAACTCTCTCTCTCTCTCTCTCTCTATATATATATATATATATATATATATGAGAGAGAGAGAGAGAGAGAAAATGAATAAAGAGACAGGAGAAGGAGTGGGAGAGGAACTGAAGGGAGGAAGAGAGAAATCAGAGGAAACAGGAGGGCGGTGAAGGGCAGGAGGTCAGTGAAGAATTGATTCTGCCCAACCAAAATGAATCCTCTTCATCATTCACTGGAAGAATTAATAACTTTATCAGATTCACAAGTTGTACCTGTGCCTCAGGAAAAGTAAAAGACCAATTACAGGGACAAGTGCATTCTAAAATTTGTGCCACCTTAAAAAAAAAAAAACAAAAACCTTCAGGTTTCACTTTTCCCCTTATGAAACTAAGTGCATTGTCTTTTTAATATTCCACAATTATAGCTCATCTCATTTTGATTAATATGAATAACCTTCCTTAACTACTTCTGCCAATCAAAAATGTCATCTTTGAGCTCATGTTGAGTTTCATCTTTGCTGAGACAGCCTTGTTCAGAGACTACTCCCTTTGCCAAGTTCAGGCTGTGCCATTGACCACTGTTTCATCAATTCTTGTGCTACTTTTAAAAATCATCTTTCTTGTCACTATCATTGCTGTTACATTGCTTCATGTAGAGAGGATGTGATTTCAATGTATACATAGTTGACTGATAGATCTGATTGACATATATATATATATATATATATATATATATATATATATATACTTACTACTAATTGATTTGCAAACAGTAACAATTGTATGTACCTTTTTGTTTGTTTTTCTTCTTCTTTAATTTTTCACAGTGCTAGGGATAGAATACAGGGCCTTGTACAAGCTTGACAAGTACATTACCAGCTACATCTCCAGCAACCCCCCAAAACATGTTTATTTCTGTATAAAGATTTTGTTTGTGGCAGGTTTATAATCATGGTAATTAGAATTAGTCTTTGTTCTAAGTTTTTTTTTTTTCCTGTATTCACATATGTCCTATTTGATCACTGGTTTAATGCCATATTTAGAACTCTTATATTTTCTGTGTTCCAAATATATTGTTTTTGTAATTGTTGAACAAGAATAAGATCCTAGATAATTTCTTTCAGGAACATTTTTATTTTGACTCTCAAATATAAAGAATGTAATGGTTTGTTTTAATTATGAAATTTCTATTATGAGGAATTAATATTTGCTGTGTATATTTTGAGATATATACATTAAATTGACAAAGTATTTTTGAATAATGATAATATTTTATATTGCAAGCAATTATGAGAGTAAATGTAATAATTGAACACTGAAAACTTTTAAAAATTCAATAATACCATGCTAAGAAAATAATAGAATAAATTTTAAAAACTTGTTTTATCTTTTTAAATTGTTTTATTTTTCTCTTAAATTCTAAATCCTCTAAAAAGTTGTACACAAATAATTATTCATCTATGAGAAATTGGTGACTGATATATAATAATAATAAAAAGGGAAACGGCATTTAAAATGACAAAAAAGCCCAGTAAGGTGGCGAATGTCTGTAATCTCAGTGGCTTGGAGACTGAGGCAGGAGACTTACAGACTCAGCAACTTAGTGAGACACTATGCAACTTAGTGAGACCCTGTGTCAAAATGAAAAAAGATAACTAAAGAATAAAATAAAGTGCTGGGGATGTGGTTCAGTGGCAGTTAAATGCCCCTGGGTTCAATACCTGGTACTTAAATAAATATATAAAATGACAATGAAATACATTAAAGGTATAGATATAGTTTCCACATATGAATGTATCAATATATGCTACGTAAGTTACAAAATGTAACTGCAACAAGATAGAAGACAAAGTGTAATAAGGCAATGTATCAGACTTTTTGAGGAGAGACCTAACTTTGTAATGTTTTCCATATTTTACCTAATCAAAATTTTCCCAAATAATTGTTCTTATAGTCTTGATGAAATAATAACAAAAAAAAACAATTAATGGACAGGTATATTAAAGAATTACAATAATTGAGTTATATGGGAAGCTAGCCTTACCTTCTGCTTTTTATACAACGATTATAACAGTTTAAAACAAGGGAAAGCTGCAAATTAACTTTCATATTTAACTCCTGATAGAAACTACCAAGGTGAACAAATACTAAAAATATAAGGAAAATATTTATATTGATGATGTATAATAGAGTGACATCTATAAAGCAAATTATTACAGTTTAGAAAATATAAATAAACTTTTAGGATTCTTTTGAAAACCTCTCAGATAAAAGACAACTATGTTTCACAAAAAGGAAATAGATTAAGAATGCTTTACTTAAACATGAGATGCACTTCCTTAGTTTAAGGGAAAAGAACTAGAAACTAAGTGGTTCGAAAAACATTTAAAAAAATACTGAGAAAATCCATTCTCAAGGTATTGTCAGACCCAGAGGTTCAATGACAAGCTATGCCAAAACAAAGAAAAACCCATAATGGTGATAATTGCATGCATCTCAAAGCTACTAACATGAGCTACTAACATATAACTACTGTGACCTATAGCAGCAGCACCAAAGAGCCTGGCATAGCCACTTCTGCTATATGACAGGAAGATTCAACTAATGTAGAAATACAGAAGGGACACTGGCCAAAAGGTTTCTTCATAGTCAAAGAATAAGCTATGGTCCTATTTCAATCATATATTGAATGTTAGATATAATGCTAAAATTCTACCCAGAGTAATAACTTAAACATTACATTTTTTTCATAAGAAAATAAATATGAGTATAGCAATATATTAGCTATACTCTTCATTCTAGAAATTATAAAAAAATGCTAAGAAAAAAGGTTCATAAAATATGAATAAGGATATAATAATAATCTGTGATAAAAAAGAAACAAAACCTGCCAAACTGATGAATATATTGAAGGTCAATGGGTATTACAGACAAAAAAATAATAATTTTTTTTCTTGTTATTGAAAGAAAATTCAAGAAAGAATATGGATATATTTAGAATTATGAAGAATTTGACTACAGTCAAACTTGGCAAAGAAAATTTATATTAGGTTTTAGGTAGAAATTTGTGAACATAACAGTGAAGTATATACTCTTCTAGGAAAATATGAAAAAAATGTGTTAATTATAGCTTAGTTAAGTGAAGAACATATTGAAAATTTATAATGTAAAAGAAAAAGGAACTTTATTTCAAGTTCTATTTTAAAACTTCAGCGATAAGACAGTGTGATATTAGCATAAAAAACAGATATCAATAATGCAGAATAGAGTCTGGAAAAGACCCACATAACTATGGCTGACTGTTTTTAACTAAGGTACACAGGAATTGAATGGACCAAGTATTTCTTTTCAACAAATGGTGCTAAACCAACTGGATACTCATGTTCAGAAACATAAACTTGATCTATATTTTGTACTTGCATGCAAAAAATTGATAGAAGATCACACACTTATACATAAAACACTATTAAACTTATGAAAGAAAGCATAAGATATAATGCTTTCTGATTTCAAGTTAGGAAAATAGCTAACTATAAGGTGATCCACAGAAGAAAAGTAATTCAATGACTTCATCAACATAAAAAATGTATCTTCAGAGACAAAGTTAGTAGAACAAAAAAAAATTCATACATTGGAAGAAAATATTTGCAAATCACAAATCTACAAGGACTTGCTTCCAAAAAAATAGCTCATAAATTTAAATAATATGATAGCAATTTAAAAATGGGCTGAATATTTGTTTTACTCTAGAACATATACCAGTAGTATAAAAGCCCTTGGAAAAATATTCATTATTTGTTTTTGTTTATGTAAATTTAAATGACTATGAGATGCCACTACATACATATAACATGTCTTAAGCTCAAAAGCTTAACAGTATGAAGTATTATCAAGTATGCAGAATAACTGCCATTTTTCTCACTGTAGGATGGCTGTCAAATAATATTTCCACTTTGGAAAAGAGTTTCACAATTTCTTAAAACTTAACAATCTACATGGGACATGTTGGCACACCCCTGTTATCAAAGTAACTAAAGAGGCTGAGTCATCAGGATTGCAAGTTCAAGGCCAGCCTCAGCAACTTAGTAAAGAGGCTGAGTCATCAGGATTGCAAGTTCAAGGCCAGCCTCAGCAACTTAGTAACTCCCTAAGCAACTTAATGACACCCTGTCTCAAATAAAAATGGGCTGGAAATATCCTCAGTGGTGAAATGCCTTTGGGTTCAAACCCTAGTACCAAAATCAATCAATCAATAAAAGAAAAAGAAACTAGCCATCCATATACTCTATAATCCAGTCAATTCTGGGCCTTTATAACAGTGATAGAATATGTCCATTGAATTATTTATACAGTAAGTGTTCCTAAAGTTTTAAAATTAAATTTATTTTATTCATATTTTATAAACATTGAAGAGGCTGCGACCATATAGTAAGCTAATTTTAAGTACATTGGGTCTAAACTGAGGAGTGGGGTAATTGGATCAAATTGTGGTTCCACTCCAAGTTTTCTGAGGAATATACATAATGCTTTCGATATTGGTTGCACCAATTTGTAGTCTCATCAGCAATGTATAGACATTTTCCCCCACATACTTGACAAAATTTATTGTATTCTTCATTGTTGCCATTCTGATTGGAATGATACAAAATCACAGTGTAGTCTTAATTTGAATGTGTCTAATTAATAGTGATTATTAACATTTTTTCATATATTTTTCACCAATGATACTGCTTATTCTTTGAAGTGTCTGTTCAATTTTTTGCCCATTTATTTATTGGGTTATTTGTTTTATAGGTGTTAAGTTTTTTGAGTTCTTGATATATCATGGAGATTAATGCTCTGAGTTATAGGTGGTAAAAATTTTCTCCCATTCTGTAGGCTCTTTCTTCACATACTTGATTGTTTCCTTTTCTGTGAAGAATCTTTTTAGTTTGATACCATCCCATTTATTCATTCTTGATTTTACTTCTTGAGCTTTAGGAGTCATTGAGGAATTCAGTACCTAAGCCAACGTGATATAGAGTTAGGCCTAATTTTTCTTCTAGTAGGCACAGGGCCTCTGGTCTAATACATAGGTCCTTGATCCTCTTTGAGTTGTGTTTTGTGCAGGGTGAGAAATAATTTCATTTTGTTACATATGGATTTCCAGTTCTCCCAGTGACATTTATTAAAAAGGTTATCTTATATCCAATGAACATTTATGCTGCTTTGGATTTATCTCTGTGTGATGCCTCCTGCTTCACTTTTCTCATTGAGGATTGCTTTGGCTACTCTGGACCTCTTATTTTTTTCCAAATAATTGTATGACTGCTTTTTCTATATCTAAAACAATGTAATTTGAACATTAATAGGAATTGCATGAAATCTATATAGTGCTTTTGGTTTTAATGGCCATTTTGATAATATTAATTCTGCCTATCCAAGAACATATCTATGTCTCAATTTTCTAAGGTCTTTTTCAATGTCTTTCTTTAGTGTTTTACAGTTTCATTGCAGAGGTCTTTCACATCTTCTGTTAGATGGATTCCCAAATGTCTTATTTTCTTTGAGGTTATTGTGAATGGGATAATTTTACTAATTTGTCTTTCAGCTGATTCATCACGAATGTATAGGAATACAATTGATTTATGGGTCTTAATTTTATATCCTGCAACTTTTCTGAATTCATTTATGAGTTTTAGAAGTTTTCTATTGGAGTTTGTTGGGTCTTCTAAATATAGAATCATTTCATAGGCAAATATGGATAATTTGAGTTTTTCTTTTCCTAGATATATTTCTTTAATTTCTTTCTTCTAATTGCTCTGGCTAGAGTTTCCAAGAGTATGTAGAATTTTTTAAAATTAAAAGTAAAAAAAATTAAAATGCACAAAACAAAACTGAAATGTACTAATCAAACTTTCTATTTTTCCTATCCATGAAAAATATATGGTTGAAAAAATGTTAGAAATGAGAAAGGAAAACATAAACAAGCAAACAAATATAAACATGTATAAATGACCATGAACCATCAAGGTAACAATTAATTAGAGAAAAGAACAACAAGAAGTCTCAATTAAAAGTAAAAGAAGGATTTTCACTGGAGTTCAAAAGGTTCTCAGTTTCCCTTCTCAACAGTCAGGTGGGGCTTTCTAGAGGATGAGGCTTATTCCACGGAGAGTGGGGTTGCTAGGGTGAGAGAGGTCATCTCATAGGCAGAACTCCTGGAGGTAGGGTTTAGGCTTAGGAAAATTCTGGGCCCTACACTATATAGTAATTGTTCTGGAGATTTTAAATCAGTGCACCTCCAGGTCCCAACATTTTCTAAAGTGCTGAAAAACAGCACTTTAGAATCTCCCCTGGCTACTTCTTATGTGTGGGAGGAGCCAATTCTTAGTCCACACCACCTGTAGACCCCAAATTTCCTGGTCTTGGGTTTAGCCCCCAAACTCAGTCTCTCCCATGCCAGCCAGTTCAACTTCCTGGCCAGGCACATCTCTCCCAGTCAATCCTGTAAACTGACTGATTAGAGGGGGAGGGGAGAGCTGGGTGGATTTTCATGACCAGTTGTTCCCTTCATGTTTAATTTTCTCTCTTCATGTTTAATTTTCTCCCGGTCACTGAGGCACACCTATGTTGTGCAATGTGTGTTTGCCAGACCTGTATTTGGGACCAAACTCAAGTTTGCCAAGACTCAGCTCCCTCAGCTGTCGGCTCCCTAGGCACAGCTGCAAAATGGTCCCTTCCTCTGTCCTCTGCATGCAACCTGGAGAGATGGTGAATTCTTTCCTGTCCAAGCATATTGTGCAGCACACCTTTCAGTTTAATCAGGCAGGGTCCCTGATCTCTAAATTCTCAGTACTCAGACATGCCTCAGTCCTCCTAAAACTGTGGGTTTCTTTAATTCTCTTATCCCTCCACTGTGTGAGGGATCAATCTGGCTGGTGCCTCGGGCCACAGTCACAGGTGTGGTGCTGGAGATTTCTTCTTTGTTTCATTATATCCAACCTCCTGAGTTCCTAATCTGCTTTGAGTGTCCAGTATTAAATTCCAGTAAAGCCCCCCCCCCCATTTTTTCAGTCACCCACCTTTCTGAGAAGCTGGGCAGGCACATCTCTCCCAGCCAATCCTGTAAGCAGGCTGATTAGAGGGGGAGGGGAGAGATTTTCATGACCAGTTCTTCCCTGTTAAACCTCTCTTCATGTTTAATTTTCTCTTGGTTTCACATCATGGACCAGCCAGGAAAGCAACCTGTTTTATTCTGACATCTTGAAGAACCTCCTTTAGATGTCATTCTAAAATATTTTGCTACACTCTGAATTTTAAGGAATGCAAGTCCATTGAACATTTAATATAAAAATAAAATATATATGCGTATTGCATATGAGCATGTTTGTAAATTACATAATATGTAATATATTTATGTAGCTTGTATGTAATTATTTTATAATAAAAATTTAAATAGTGAAAAAGATAGTCCACATACAAAATAAAGGGAATAAAAAGCTATGAAATGTTGGCATTAAGAAATAAATCTTGATAGAGACAACTTAATAGGTATAAAATATTACAACAAGTATAAATGGCTTTTATTAACTTTTATTAAGAAGGGATGATCCCTATTGGATGAAGAAGAATCTCATATTACTTTTTGTAATAGCTCCATGGTTAAAACCAAGTCAAAAATATATAAATCAAAAGAAAGCAGGGACACTAATCTGATATCAGATAATGTAGAATTAGCAATGTAAAAATAAGTGGAAGTTTGGGCTGGGGATGTGGCTAATGCATGCTTGCCTCAGCACCACATACAAACAAAGACGTTGTGTCCGCCGTAAACTAAAAAAATAAACATTAAAAAATTCTCTCTCTCTCTCTCTCTCTCTCTCTCTCTCTCTCTCTCTCTCTCTCTCTGTCTCTCTCTTAAAAAAATAAATAAATGGAAGTTTGCATTTCATCAGTTACCATTTTATTTTATTAAGTAGAGTGCACATATTATTCTATCCTGAAAGTGCAATAAATATTAAAATACGAATTGAAATGGTGAGAAACTACAAAGTAAAAACAAAAAAAAAATGAGAGAGCTGTAAATGTTTGTTGGAAATTTGAGTAATAAAGTCATGTGAAACTAATTAAATAAAAATGAGACAACTATTTAGCATCAGAAAAGTATAAAAAATCAACCTAAAATTAAAATGTAACTGGATTATTCTTATACTAATAGCATTTACTTTATAATAATTTTATGAACACTAAATATTTTGAAAACAAACATTTGTTTAAAAAGAAATATTGGGAGATAAATTTTGTGTATGACTGGAAGGGATAGTATTGGAAAGCTTAATGTTCAACTAGCAATAGTAAAATCCAGTGTATAATGTCTAAGACTGAGAAAATAAAATACAAAATAAGTGGTATAAACAAGATGTTTTTAAATATGAGCAGATTAGAAAAAGAAAACCTAAATATTTACATAAAAATATGCAAACATGAAGCATATTGTAAAAATAATATATGTATTCTATTTAATAGATTTAAAACAATTAAATTGAAAATAATTATAAAAGCAAAGGCAAAAATCAATGTTTATTATGTTCATATCTGATCAACATTGAATCCTAAATGCCGAAACATTAAAACACAAAAAACATATATACTACCACTAAGACTCTTTACTTACATTTCTGTGGATAAAGCAGACCCAAGAAAATTATACAATTAATCCGAATGATATTTTCTATGACACTGGTATTTTATATACATGTATACATGTATATTAGTTTGTGTATGTGTAAATATATCAAATATTACATTTGAATTCAAGGGATTTTTTAATTGTGTATTCTTAAAACAATAAGAGCTGAAATGCATAAATAATACTTATCAAATGTGATATACAGCACTACAGTGTATAATATGCTGTTTTCCTTAATTTTTTTATTTTAAAATTATAAATATATTTCTTTATTATTTTATTATTTTTCTGTTTGTCTTTATGTCCTTTAATATTTTAGACTTCTTTTTTATAATTATTATCAGTAACACTTGAATTATTCTCACAGAAGATTCGAAAAATCATTCATCTTATAGAATCTTTACATTTTTATTCCCTTATTCCAAATGTATTTACATTGTTTTTCTGTATTCTTTTCATTCTGTTTTCACAAATTTTGATGATCCCATCTTTTGCTTGGGCATCTGATAGTATGAGACACTGTATAACCAATTTGTAATTCTGTATATACAGAATTTGATACATTTACAAACACTCATTTTAGTTATTGATCATTTGATTGACTACAACTGATTCCCTAATGTTTTCCTCAGAAATAGATCATGAGAACGCTATTTTTTGGAGTTATTAAATAATCAAGCATAATCATTTCTTTTTTTTTCTTTAAAAAGTCAGTGATATATTTCATATAAATTTATGAGTAAGCCTTTCTGTTATTAAATACTCACCTAGCATTGATCACTTTTTTTCTAATATTCCTTGAATTATACATTTATTCACCCAATATTTATTGAGTTTCGTACACGTAACTATGTAATTGTCATGGTTCTATATAATGGTGATACAGTCATACCAAAACAAGATAATGTTTTGGAGAAAATACCTAACAGTATTCTTCTAATCTTTGAAAAAAAAATTGCGTGTACAGTAAGACCTCAATATAAGATTGGTCGTGATATATCAATTTTCCTTTCATATTATGAATATTTTCTATTGCTGATCTCAAGTCTTTTTTCTCGTTTTCATTTATTTTCTTTTTAAATTTTGTATTATTTTTTAATCACACATATTTATGAGTTAGAGTATGATACTGTCACATATGTATGTAATTTATATTGATCAAATCAGAGTAATTGATGCTTTCATCTTATTTCCATTACTTTGTGTTTGGAGGCTTTGAGCCTAAGTTATTCACAAAATATGTAAGAAGTTATTGTGATCTATAGTCACGCTACTGTGCTGTTGAGCAGTAGTACTTATCACTTCTCTTCAGCTCTGTTTTAGTATCCACTATCCAACCACTTTCTCTCTTCTCCCACACATTCTAGCCTCTAGTTGTTATTATTCAACACCCAGATAAACATTTTATAGCATCCAATTTTTGTAGCAAGCAATTTTTTTTTGGTTTGGCTTATTTCACTTAACATAACAGCCTCTATTCTATCCATTTTGCTACAAATTAATATTTAAATAGTTATACAATATTTCATTTTTTAGTTGTAGTTGGACACAATACCTTTATTTTATTTATTTTTATATGGTGCTGAGGATGGAAGGTGCTAGGGCCTTGAACGTGCTCTACCGCTGAGCCACAATCACAGCCCAGTTGTATAACATTTCATTGTATGCAAGCTTCTTTTGTTACTGCATATATTTTAATTATATCTTTAAAATTATAGTTTTCTGCAATTTGTTTAGTTGCCTTATTTCTGAGCACCATTGAACCCCTTTGTTTATCTGACCCAGGTACATAAAATATAGGTAGACAGCAATTGTAACTGAGATGGGTAGGGATAGTAGAGCTTGATAATTATTCTCACCACATATAGTATATAGCCTAAAGGAAACAAGATTAATATGTATAAATACATAGCACATAAATAATTTTTATAAGTAAAACAATTTTTTTCTGAGATGCCTTCATGGCTTGAAGCTGGTCTTGTCACAGAGGCTTTCTGCTGTGCTATCTTTGAATGTTTTCCTTTAATAATAATTAAATAAAAGGCATAAAATAACAGCATGGGCTATATAGAGTAGTTTGGATGAATAGGTTGACTTAAGACTGATTCCAAAAAGGTTTTGTAAAATGAAGCAAATCCATTACTACTGTAGTGGCATAGAATGACGTGAGAGAGTTACCTTGTCTTTAATCATTTGTACATTTTTTTGTGAATTTGCTTCTATTTGTAAATAAGCCATAGTAACATATGTTTGAAATCCATACAATGTGCTCAGGATGATATATCCTTCCTTTAGCTATTCCTGTTATAGTATTTATTTCTTGAATGCCTGTTTAGTTTCTCAATCCTACTATGTGTACTCTCTCATCTCTTTCCGTTGTCTTTGAGATCTATTTTAAATTGTAATTTCTTGTTGGAATTCATGATAAAAAGTATATAAAGAGTTTTCAATAGCGCTTTCCTGGTTTTCCTTCTGGTTGCTTATGGATGCTTTTCATGAGATGGGGACACATATATATTGTCTCTGCAGTCTTAATACTAGAAGATAAATAATATGTTTACTTTTTTTCCCCCAAAACTTTAAATACAGTGAAAAGACTCCACCTGAATATTTTGGATTTATTTTAGTTCTTATATCTCCATATGAAGAAAACAGAATAAATAGATAAACAAGAAGACATAACACAGAATATTTTAAAAGATTATATTTTTTCTATATGATTGTATTTATCATTTATAAGAATAAAATCAGAAAAATAAAAGAAAAAATAATCTATGATTTATTTAGATTAATGAAACATGAATTTCAGAAACAGAAAATAAAATATGGGCAGCATTAGAGTCACATTTACCTCATAAAATTTAATGAGTTGTGGATGGTTTAAAAATTATAAAATAAATCAGAAAATAACTTTAAAATATAAATGAATATTGCATTTTCAGAAGGAAATACTTTTAAATATGAATAGCAATCTAATAGAAAAATCTAATCAAAAAAAGGTAAAACGTAGAAAGTTTATATCTGCCAAAAATGACAACAAAATTGAGAATATTGATCACAGAGGAAACTTGTGCAAATTATTTTTTAAAAACTCTGTAATCTAATGTATGTACAAAAAACATTAACAGGCAGCAATGATGTCCTGATGAACAAAATGATTACAAAGAACCACAGGATATTACCACTTTCCACCCTATTTAAATTATGCTTAATATTTGCTGCTAATAATACAAAATGATATAACTTTAGAATATGATTTGATGACACTATAAAATTTATAAAACTCTAAATCCCCATGAAATCTATGTCTTTGATCCTGAGAATATTGCTTTTCATAAAACATTTTAAGGATTTGATCATAAAGGTAAGAAAAGAGTGAGAAAATATGCTTTGGGAATTTTAATCAATGGAAAAACTGCTAATACATTCTTTTGATATCATAGCACTCATTTATTGCAATAATATAAAACAAAAAAATCATATATACAACCTAGTTACAAAATTTTATATGTTCTGTTAGGATTAATCTGTGTACATGAACAATGAATTAGGTAAGCATTTTTGGTATTTAATTTCATCTATATTATTACATTATTTATAAATATGGGTATATTTATTACTCATGATCAATATATTTATGAATTAAATGTTCCATTAAGTTGGTTAATTTTCGCAGGTTATTTTATCATTCACCTCTCAATTAGGATGGAGTGGCCTCATTTAAAAAAATTAGAAGTCACTGTTTTCTTTATATTTTAAGAACAGTAAAAAATCATATGTAGATAATAAACCACATGCACTTGTATTTATCACTCAGCTTTAATAGAATTATTTCAATGCTTTGCCAAAATTTGCTTCAGCTTTTTTTTTTTTAATTAGCACTGTTATCTGCTTTGAAAATGCTGCTGTCCATCTATGTGTGTGTTTGTGATCATAAAAAAATCTTTGGTTTTCACTCAGCACCTTGAGATGCAAAATGAAGGAATTTATTCAATTTTTTAAATTAAAACATGTTAATTTTTAACTCACACATAATTGTTCATATACAAGGGGTACAGAATGACATTTCAATACATGCATCCAGAGTATAATGATCAGATCAGGGTAATTGGTATATCTACAGCATTAGGCATTTATCATTTCTTTTTGTAGGAAAGAATCAAAATTCTCTCTATTATTTATTTTGAAATATTAATTGCTATCAAATGAAGTTATCATACTGTGCTGTAAAACATTATGAGTAATTCCTCCTATCCATCTGCTTCCCTATGCCCATTAGCTGTTTGTTCTTCCTCCCTGTACCATTATTAGTAACTATGACTCTATTTTTTCTTCTTTGATTTCAACAGTTTAGCTTCCATATCTAAGTGCAAATATGTGTATAGCTTAGTTATTGTAACATAATGCTCTCTAGTTCTATCCATGTTTTTGCAAATGCCATAATTTTATAATTTTTTGGCTATATAATAGTCCACCACATAGACACACACATCTGAATAAAGAATACATATTTACACTATGTATTTTTTAATTCATTCATTCATTAAGGGAAAACTACATTCTTTCCTCATCTTGGCTATTATGAAGCATTTTATAATAAACATGCAAATGCAGATGTTGTTTTTACATACCGATTTCAGCTCCTTTGCATAAATACTGAGTAGTGGGTTTACTGGATGATATGGCAGTTCTATGTCCTGGTTTTGAGAAAACTTCGTACTGTTCTCCATAATGGCTGTATTAGTTGACATTCCTTCTATCAGTGTAACAGAGTTCTCCTTTCTCTGCATCCTTGTCAGAACTGATTTATTTCTCTTTCTGATAATTGTCGTTTGGACTAGAATGAGAATGACATTGTTGTTCTTATTTGAGAATAGAGGAATTTTTTCTCCTCTTTTCTTACTGATAGGCCCCATTGGATACAACCATTCCATATCGTATTTCTGAGACATTCTTTCCTGTTATTTATCCTGTTCTACCTAAATGACCAATGTAATATCTCATTGTTGCTACTCAGAGATACTGCATCCCACAAACTCCAAAGTCTCATCCCTTTGATGTAAGATACATTTGCTAGTCAGTAAAGCTGCTTACCAATTTCTGTGTTTTCTCAATTATTTTAAACATCCTATAAAGTATAATGATATTAATATTAGAAATTCTTAAAATCAGAGTAATTTAAATATATTTGTTAGATAAACTAAGAAGCATAAAGAATTTGAAATGTTAGCCTAACTGCAAATTGAAACATTGTCCTATTACAGATTCACGGATCACTAAATACATAAACGGTTGGTTAGATGCAAAGGGCTGTATAGCAAGAGGAATAGAGCTCAGAATATTTGATTTATTTTCCCTTTCCTCAAGTCCTATGAGTAAAATGCTGATGATCCTGGAGTTTATGGAAACTGCCTACCACTTCTTGTTTGAATTCAGCAGAAAAGGAATCAACTAAAAAGGTATTGGGTAGTTCACAGAATAAAACATAAAACCGGTGTTAAGAGTCATGCCCAGTGTTTTCTGCTTCTTTATATTAACAATTTCCAATGTCAGGTACATTTACCTGGTACATTCTGTACTTTTTTTTTCTACACAGAAAGAAATAAAAAGTTTTGATTCTATAGTCAAAGGATGGCTTTTCCACCAACTAATATTAATTTAGAAATGAACTTTCTCAAATCTAGGATTGAGTTGCAATACCAGAGAGCCAAATAATATTATAGGTGTCCACTGCATTATTTTTGGAAAATAGAATGTCTGAAGTTTAATTCCAGAATTGGAATAATTTGTTTTCTCATGAGTTTTATTTCCCATGCCCTTGGTTACACCATGAATATAGCAAAAGAGACTTTGCTGATGCAATTAAGGTCATAGATGTATTGACCTTGAAATATGGAGAATTTTGTAAATTATTAAAATGGGACCAAAGTAATCATGAGTCCTTGAACCAAAAGAGGAAAGCACAGGATGAAGTCCGAACTTTCCAGACTTAAAAAGGAATCATGTATCATTGATGTCTCAAAAATGGAAAGACCCATGAGGAAAGCACAGGGGGAAATGAATTCTGCCAGCAGGATGCTTCATCAAAGACCCCAAATCCTTGTTGGAAACTAAATATAGGGAAACTAACTAGTTAGCCCATCCAAACCAATATGTCACATCATGCCAAGCTTCTGACCTGCAGAAATATGAGATAATAACTTTGCATTGTGTTAAGCCCCTATGTTTGTAGAAAATTCTTATGGCAGCAATATAAAATTAATATGATCTCCATACTATGTTTATTTAAGAATTATTCCTAAACTCTTAATATGACTGACAGCACCATTTTCTAATTGTCTCTCAGTCTCATTTACTCTCACTTCTAACTTTTCATCTCCTTTTTCATTAGTCTCATTTCTTATTATAACCAATCTAAACTAAACCTTTCTCTTACTGTTTTTTGTTGTTGTTGTTGTTGTGGTAGAGGTGATAGTTTACTTTTTATAATTTTGAAATCAATAAATGCAGAAGAGCTCACAAAAATAAAATACAATTTGCATAACTCATCTGTTCTCACTCCCAGATTCCTTTGCTAGAGGCAAGCACTTACAACAATTATGCTTTAAGAGATCACATGGTGTTTATCCCATAAATATAAATAGCATGCTAGTACTGGCAATCTTGATTATCATTTTTAAATTTTCTTTCAGATCATAAATGAAAGTTGAAGTCTTATTTCAGTATATCTGTCTCCACTTTTGCAAATCGTTGACAGTTTTTTATCCATTTATTTTTTTTTCTACGTTTCTACCTTTTTAAATTGAAATTACATAATGCCATATCTCTAGTTCTCTTTGCTTCAAGCATTATCTCATGGCCACTTTATAGTGTAAGCTATGGATACTTAAGCTCTTCAAATTTCTCAGCCTCTCTTTCAATTCTATCAAAATATTTCAAATCTTTATTTATTTTTAACCTTTTTTACATGAATTTAAAATAACTCCTTTCTGTATTTACCTATACTAAATTCTTCTGTGTCTCTAGGTTGAATACAAATGATGAAGTGAAAAGAAACAGAACTTTATCATTTAGTGTGTAAAACATAATAGCATGTATAATAAACCAAAATTTATTAAGGAAAGTTATAAGCAAAGAAATAATAGAGAATTAGAATGTGTTAAATAAGGCAGACCTAAAGTAGTTGCTGATGCACTATAGGAAGGGTCTTAAAATTGAGTCCCTACCTCCTGCATAGCAATGTGTATTTTTACTAGGAAGGTAGAACTGTGATACACCTAGGCAGCTACAGAGCCCAAGGACATTTCTACTGAGAAAAATCAAGGATTTCTGGGGCTCAGATACAGGAATCTGTCAGAGGTATTGCACAGATCAATTTTATTATGACCTTTCAATGACACAAAGCAAATATTATCTATCTACTCATCCAATGTGGATGTTCTTTTACGTGTTCCATAAATTGATGGAATTTGTGCTGCATTAGACTTGGCTTCAAATTTGAAGGAAAAAATCTCTAATATGCACTTGTTGCTTTTATTGTACCTATGATTTCTTTTTACTTATTTTATATCAGATATAAAATAAACATTCTTTTTATTTCTTCTGTTTTTTCCCTGTTATTTATACCAATATTATTACTGAGTACATTTTCAAATTTCCATTCTGTCTGCATGTGTATAAGTATTGTATTATTAAAAATATTGTACTATGAAAATTGAAAATATTTATACAGAATTAAATTAATGTACAGAATCTATGTACCAAATGCTGATCTCTCACAGTTATTTTGACTATTTCTCTCCCTCAATCCAGAGTTACATTGAAGCAAATCCCAGACATCATATAATTTCATCTATAAATTTTCCTTATGTATATGTAAAAACCAAAAAATTCTTGTTTTCGTTTTCACTCTTTTGCAAGGCTGTCATGGTAGGAAAATTTCTTACAATTTTCATCATTCAATTCTATTTTTTGTTCATTAATTGACATTTGACCTCTCCCATTTTCACTTCCTTTCACTTATATCTTGATTATATCCTGAAATCAATTTATTTAAAAATGTAAATAAAAAAATTAGTTCAAGTACCTCTTATTTGAAAACATGTTTACCTTTTAGAGATTTAATATAAAAATTGTATATTAAAGTCTTCGAGCTAATAAATTTGTTACTATATTTATGCACTTTTTAACTAAACCTCCAATCTTATATATTTTTTTAAATTTATTTTTTAGTTTTAGGTGGACACAATGTCTTTATTTTTTTATTTTTATGTGGTGTTGAGGATTGAACCCAGAGTCCCATGCATGCCAGGCAAGTGTGCTACTGCTTGAGCCACATCCCCAGCCCAATCTTATATAAGGCTACTCTTATTTCCTTTTTTGATTATTATTTCTTCATTCCAATTGTTATCATTTTCTCATCAACTTTGATGATATGACATTCAATAGGAAGAAGCTTTATGTAAACTTTTCTCTATCCTATTATCTTTTCCTCCTAATTGGAGATTCTATTAAAAATAAACAACAAAAAAAAAAAACTTCTAGCATTGCAACTTTTTTTCTTATATGTATTTATTTTCTGTAATTCAAAGTAGTTGAATGTTGCATGCCTTGAAATTGTTATTTATTTTTAAACTATTTTCATTTTGACTAAATATTATTATTGAGTTTATTAAAGTTTAAGCTTAAGTCTTCCTATAATTATCTTTATTTAAACAATGCTACTTTTTATTTCCTATGATTTTCCTAGTAGTTTCTCCTTCATTAAAACATTCTTATATGGACCTAATTCCTTCCGAGTCCCTAGGAAAACTATTATTTTCTTCATAATACTTATAGAGTTCTCTTCCTTGAACAAAATTTTTTCTCTATTCATCTGTTTTTACGACAACTTTGTGATTTATGCTGTTGTATTTTCACTTCATATAAATGGATGGTTTTCTCTTCATGCATAACTATGTAGCTCTGTGATTTCAAGAACTGCTGTTTTACAGTACTGCTGCTTGTAAAACTGAAGGAGTTTGGAGTCATCCTGCAGGATTATTAATAGGCCCTGCCTTAGGTTTCAACCTGAGTTCTGAGCATAGAATCCTCTATCAATGTCAGAAAGTGCAAAGTGCCTATTGATTAGACACTCAGTCTTTATGTTAAGTAATTTAATAAATATCTCCTTGACCACTATGAATATGTTACTGAAACTCTCCTAAATTTTAGATTCTGGAGTTTAAATTATTTTATGAAACACATAAACACATTCTAGATTGAGCAATTAGCTATTTTATGTGGTCAATGAGGGAAAAATCTGATTTAAATGCCAGGGAGTTTAGTATGACTTATATAGAACTTAAATTCTGAATTTCTAATAGTCTAGAAATTGATAGTATTCACTAATTTGGCATGCATGCTACATATCAAGCAAAAGTTTAATATATCTGGATATTTAGGAGTTTTGCTGGGTGTGGCTCATTGGATTAAATAAGGATTTTAAACCAATTAGCTTAGTTGGTATTTCTTCTAATGTAAGTTTAATTAGTTTTTACATTTTCTTGATTTTAAATTTATAAATACTAAAAATAAGTAGAGGAGAAGAAGTTCAAATCACCTCCTTCAACATTAGACTTTACTCATATGGCATTATATTTAATATGAAAATGGTAAATGATTTCAAAAATAGTATAATTGATTTAAAAATAAAATATAAAAATTAATAACTCCACCTAGTTATTGGTGAGTATATAAAAATATTGTTTTAGTCAGATTTTTTTCCTACTACAACTAAGTGATCTGACCAGAACAATTTTAGGGGAGGAAAAGTTTATTTAGGGATTCACAGTTTCATAGACAGCAGACTCCATACCTCTGGGAGGTGAGCCTGAACATCATGGCAGAAGAGCATGGCAGACGGAAGCAGCTCACATGATGATCCAGAAGCAGAGAGAGAGATTTCCACTTGCTGGATATAAATATATATCCCAAAGCCACACTGCCAATGCCCACCTCCTCCAGCCACAACTTACCCCTTTAGTTACCACGCAGTTAATCCTTATTAGGGGATTAATTCACTGATTGGGTTAAGACTCTCACAACCCAATAATTTCTCTAAACCTTCTTGCATTGTCTCACACATGAGCTTTTAGGGGACACCTCACATCCAAACAATAACAAATCTATAATGATGGCTATATTAGCTTTTAAATTTTTCAAATACTTATTTTAAAACACTTGAATATATTATTCAACGATAGTACAAAATATTTGTAACAATTATGTAAATGTTATTTGAAAAGAATTTGAGAATAAAATGTACATTCTATACATTATACATAACAATATATTTTAGACTATAATGGCATCAAAATTTTATTTCAGAAAATTCTAGATCTCATCATTTTTTGCCATCATCAAATAATTGTATGGTATATAGATATTATGACAATAACCTTAAAGTACATGTTAAAGATATCATATGTATACACAATGTTTACAAATTCTGTTTCAGTTATCTTTCAATTGATTTATTACATATGAGAAAACTCTTATCTGTGTATTTATTTAATACATTATAATATTCTTTTAAACAAGCACCAAAAATAGGTAGATGCATAGTGTTATGGTTTAGATAAGGTGAACTCCCCAAGGCTCATGTGTGAGGTAATGAGAGGGGTTCTGAGGAGAAATGATTAGACCATATCATTAATCTAATCAATGAATTGATTCCCTGATGGGATTAATTGGGTGCAGGCTGGAGGCAGGTGGGTTAAGGCTGGAGGAAGTGGTTTATTGGGGCTGTGGCTATGGGGTATACATTTTATATCTGGAGAGTGGAATCTCTCTCTCTGCTTTCTGATCTTCATGTGAGCTTCTTCCTTCTGCCACGCTTGTCTGCCATGATGCCCTGCCTCACCTTGATCCCCTAGGAATGAAGTCTGCTGTCTGTAGATTGAGATCTCTGAAACCATGAGCTCTTAAATAAACTTTCCTCCCCCTCGTCAGATTTTTCAGTCACAGCAACCAAAAAGATAACTAAAGCACATAGATAAGAACAGCATTCATTTTCTAGTCATCATTAGGTTCATGATTAATAAAAGTAAATAACTTATTAGTTCATAGTCATTTTTCTTCTAGAGATCATGATATATGGCAGTGGTTTTCAAACTTTAGTATGTGCCAAAATAAAGTGGAGGACTTCTTAAAAGTGCATATGTTTTTTCAGTCTTCCTCCCCTACTCTCCAAGCCAGGGGTTTATGTTTCACTATTCTGGAACTTGGGATTTATACTTCAAAGAAGTTCTCAAGGAAGCTGTGCTGTTGATCCTATCAACATTACCCTTGAAGAACTACTAGCCTATTGTTTTATGCATGTTACTTGGGCAACTGCAGAGACCCTAAGCACAAAGGAACACTATAGTGCACTATTATAGCCAAGACCAATTTTTAAATCAGAATCCAGTGGGAATTTATATTTTGTCATTTGAAAATAAATTTAAATGATATAAAAATCTTTTAGTTCCAAAGGTTATGTAAAGGAGATATTTTTAATAAACAAAGTCCCGAGTTGCATAGTGAGGTATAAAGACTACATTGCCTATCACTACTAATCTGCTCAACATTTGGGTAATCACTTAATACACTTAAATTTTGGTACTGACATTTTCAACAGCAGATTATATCTCTCATATATATAAGTGGAGATATGTGTAAAAATACTAAGGTAGTCTCTAAATGGTTTTTCAAATATATAGGTCATGGAAATATTGGCTAATGAAAGCATAAAGTTAGCACTATGTAACTTTTAAATTGAAACTCAGCTAACAAGAGTTGGGAACTTACATACAAGAAGATATTTTAAAATATAGAGAGAGGAAAGGAAAAAAATCTAAAATATACAGTGTAGTAAGTCACTATAATGTGAAAATGGATTTAACTACAATTGAAGTCAAAAGTAGAACATGTCAACATCTAGAATCCATCTAGAATGTCCCTCCTTTCTCATTCACTACAACCTCCATTTGCCCAAGAAACTTCTATCCTGATAATTATTAATGAGGTTCACTGCATTTCTGGGTTTTTTTTCTATTTTTAATTTTTATTTCATATTTTATTTATATATCTATTTATTTTTTGAGAATGAAGCTATTTGAGAATTCCCTCTTTAAGTGTATTGATTACGTTTTTCTATAAAGGATCAGTCTTATTTCTTACTAGGAATTAGTTTAATTTTGAATCTGGCATTTTCTACCATTCCATATCCTGATTTATTTTCACTGGCGTCTGTTAATTTAAAAATATATATTTTGCATAGTGAAGTTAACCAACAATTTCTTTTATGGACTTGTTCAATTAAGCAAATATCCCTAACCCCAACGTTCTGAATTTTGTTATAATTTTATTACAGCATTTTTTATCTTCATGATTTGAAGTCTCATTCACATGGAACATGGAACTGGAATTGATCAAATTGTATATTTGCCCTTTTACATATCTACTTTTTCCTGTATTATTCCTTTAAGTAGGATCTTTCTCTAGAGACTTCTATTGCCATTTTTTTTCAAATATCTGCAAACTTAATAAGTTTAGGTGTTTTTCCAAGCTCTATTAGTTTATTAATTTATTCTTCCTTCATAAGAGGAACTTTAAATTAATATAGAATTTTAAAAAAACTTTGTGTATTTTAGAGCAAAATCAAAACTTTGAGCACAGTATATTTCATCAAACAAAAAATATATTTTATATTTTTATTTTTTGGTTCATGAGTGTGAGACTGCATCAAATATAATTGTTTACTAAATTACAATTACACAGGAGTAAGTAGTTAAGGAGTTCTATTGTATACAAGGGTAACTATAGAAAAACTGTGCACAGCAGAGCAGCAGAGAAAGGATTTTGAAAGTTTTGCCCATAAAGATTGATAATGTTTGAGGAAATAGATATTTTTTGCCTAATTGAAACTTATACAATGTATACATAAAAGTTATTATTTCCCATAATATAGAACTACTATTTGATAAAAGTTTTGTTTCTTTTTATTTAGTCAGTTATACATGGATCATCAGAATAACCGATTAGTATGTACTAGTGAAAAATAAATGTAAAGAGATTGCTTCAAATAGATGACACATAATATTGGAAAACTTGATTGTATGTTATTTTCAGTCCTAGAACCCTTGAGCACAGTATATTCTCTCAATTATGAAATACTACAATATTGCTCAATTTTTATATTAGCTCAGATAGTGCTTAAATATATCTTTCTTTGTTTTCCTAACTCCCCATCTATACATACTATAATTAATACACCTGTTTTTCCCTTTTTGTATTTTTTTTGCTGATAAATAAAAATACAATTTCATCTTATGAATCTGATTAAATGTTGAAACTGACAAGGAACATGACATGAATTCTTTTGTAAAGTATTTGACATTTTCCAGGTCAAATAATCTATTCTTGATCTTTGTGGGTTGGTTTTATCCATATAGAAATATTTATATTTTATATTATTTTATCTTTCCATTTTCCAAGTTCTTCTTTCTTATAAATTTGTCCATTTCATTTAAATTTTCAATCCCATTGATATAAAGTTTTTTTCTTTTTTTATTATTTTTTTTATTGGTTGTTCACAACATTACAAAGCTCTTGACATATCATAATTCATACATTAGATTGAAGTGGGTTATGAACTCCCAATTTTACCCCAAATGCAGATTGCAGAATCACGTAGGTTACACATCCACAATTTTACATAATGCCCTATTAGTAACTGTTGTATTCTGCTACCTTTCCTATCCTCTACTATCCTCCCTCCCCTCCCCTCCCATCTTCTCTCTCTACCCCATCTACTGTAATTCATTTCTCTCCTTGTTTATTTTCCCATTCCCCTCACAACCTCTTATATGTAATTTTGTATAGCAATGAGGGTCTCCCTTCATTTCCATGCAATTTCCCTTTTCTCTCCCTTTCCCTCCCGTCTCATGTCTCTGTTTAAATTTAATCTTTTCTTCCTGCTCTTACTCCCTACTCTGTTCATAGTTGCTCTCATTATATCAAAGAAGACATTTGGTATTTGTTTTTTAGGGATTGGCTAGCTTCACTAAGCATAATCTGCTCTAGTGCCATCCATTTCCCTGCAAATTCCATGATTTTTTTCATTTTTTAGTGCTGCGTAATATTCCATGGTGTATAAATGCCACATTTTTTTTATCCATTCATCTGTTGAAGGGCATCTGGGTTGATTCCACAGTCTAGCTATTGTTAATTGTGCTGCTATGAACATCAATGTGGCAGTATCCCTGTAGCATGCTCTTTTAAGGTCTTTAGGGAATAGTCCGAGAAGGGCAATAGCAGGGTCAAATGGTGGTTCCATTCCCAGCTTTCCCAGAAATCTCCAAACTGCTTTCCAAATTGGCCACACCAATTTGCAGTCCCACCAGCAATGTACAAGTGTACCCTTTTCTCCACATCCTCGCCAGCACTTGTTGTTGTTTGACTTCATAGTGGCTGCCAACCTTACTGGAGTGAGATGGTATCTTAGGGTGGTTTTGATTTGCATTTCTCTGACTGCTAGAGATGGTGAGCATTTTTTCATGTACTTGTTGATTGATTGTATATCCTCCTCTGAGAAGTGTCTGTTCAGGTCCTTGGCCCATTTGTTGATTGGGTTATTTGTTATCTTATTGTCTAATTTTTTGAGTTCTTTGTATATTCTGGATATTAGGGCTCTATCTGAAGTGTGAGGAGTAAAAATTTGTTCCCAGGATGTAGGCTCCCTATTTACCTCTCTTATTGTTTCTTTTGCTGAGAAAAAACTTTTTAGTTTAAGTAAGTCCCATTTGTTGATTCTTGTTATTAACTCTTGTGCTATGGGTGTCCTATTAAGGAATTTGGAGCCCGACCCCACAATATGTAGATCGGAGCCAACTTTTTCTTCTATCAATCAGGTGCAGAGTCTCTGATTTGATATCAAGCTCCTTGATACATTTTGATCTTTGTATTAAATCATTATATTAAAACTTTAGAGTTTTTTTTCATTTTTTAAAATTTTAATTTGTTATATATGACAACAGAATGCATTACAATTCAAATTACACCTACAGAGCACATTTTTTTTTCATATCTATGGTTGTACAAAATGTAGGGTTACATCCTTCATGTCTTCATACATGTACTTGGTGTAATGATGACCATTGCATTTCACCATCTTTCCAACCCCTATACTCCCTTCCTACTTCTCCCTCCCCTTTTCCACTTTACCCTACCTAGAGTTCATTTAATCCTTCCATTCCAATCCCCGCAGCATATTATGAGTCAACATCCTTAAATCAGAGAAATCATTTAGCATTTTTTTTTGTGTGTGTGTGTGGGGGATTGGCTAATTTCACTTAGCATTATATTCTCCAACTGAATCCATTTATCTTCAAATGTCATGATTTTATTCTCTTTTAATGCTGAATAATATTCCACTTGCTTAACTTGCGTGAGGCACTGGGTTCAGTCATCAGTACAATATAAAAATAAACAAGTAAAATAAAGGCATTCTGTTCATCAACAACTACAAAAAAATAGCTCTCAGTTTAGAGTTTTTACTGACACTTTTTAAAATTTTTTTTCTTTCTTTTTTTTTGAGATACATGACAGGAGTGTGTATTTTGACATTTTATACGCACAAGGATATAACTTATTGTAATTAGGATCCTATTCTGTGGTTCCATGATGTGGAGTTTCTCTGTGGTTGTACATGATGTGGAGTATTCATGTATGAACATAGGAAAATTATGTCTGATTTATTCATGTTTTTAATATTCATATTTTTTAAATCTTCATTAGCTTTTCTTACTTGTTGGTTGGACTAATCAAGGAAACACCATTTTCCTTTGCTGATCTCCCAAATTGTGCTTTTGTACTTAATTATTTCCCATAGTTATCTATTATTTTCCTTTTATATATTCTTTTTTTTTTTTTTTTTTTTTTTTTTTTTTTTTTTAAAGAGAGTGAGAGAGGAGAGAGAGAGAGAGAGAGAGAGAGAATTTTTAATATTTATTTTTTAGTTCTCGGCAGACACAACATCTTAGTTTGTATGTGGTGCTGAGGATCGAACCCGGGCCGCACGCATGCTACCGCTTGAGCCACCTCCCCAGCCCTTATATATTCTTTTGATTAACTTGCTGCACTGCACACAACTTCTTGAGTTATATTATTCAATCACTAATTTTCTGTTCTCCCTCTTTGCGTGCATGTTTGTGTGTGTGTGTGCACGTATACACACACACTCCAGGCTGTATTGTATCATCAGTGTTGAAAATGTCTCCAGGTTTTCTTTTGTAGCATTGTTAGTATCATTTAGTGTAATAAACTTACTCAATTCCATTGTAGTCTTCTTTTTGACCAGTAAGTTATTTATGTGTTGGAGAGTTCTTCACTGAATTATGATGTCTCCAGTGATTTCTGACTGATACGTTTTCCAGTTTTCTAATTATTTTTGGCAATATGTTTGCTCCAAATTATTCAGTCTACCAGAATCCACATTTATTTGAAGTGCCTAAAATTTATATATTTACATAATTTATTATAGAGATCCATAAAAAATTAAGGACAACAAATATATATTACATCAAAGACTCCTTTTGCTTAATGTTGAGAATGAAGCCATAGCTCATGGCAGATGTATATCTAAAAGGAAATTGTTCATGAAATGAAACAGTGATTTCATACAGAATTAACTGGAAAAAGATGCCTAGAGTGACAGTTGCCATTGTAGGAGCACATATTTCATTGCAAAAATACCAAAATAATAATATTTTAATGCAAAATCATACAGTGTGTTATAGGACAAACCCATTCACTGTAAATTAATAATTCATTTTTGCAAAGCTGTACTTTGTATCTAGCATTATATTTATGATAGCCTCTACTTAGCTAGACAGATACAAATTGCTTATTGTAAATATGTTAAATCCTAGGCTATTTCAATCAATTTTATGTCAACATGCTTAATTAGTTAACGTGACATCTAAAACTGTAAATATACCTCATATTTATGATGGTTTTAATGTTCTGTCTATACTCTTGTATCCTCAGATTTATAGGCATGTGCTTTGGCATTTTTTCACATTCATGCAAGGAAGAGAAATTATTACCAAGTTGTTTATTTGTTAGCAATAAAGCAATTCATTTATTTTCACAATTACAACAACAAATACATGCTCAAGTAAGAAAATGCATCCACATCAACTTCTTGATGTTATCATTTATGAAAATTATCACTTAAACAAATACAAGATTTAAAGGAATTGCAGACTTGCTCCTAAAATATATTCTAAACCAATGACTATATTGTATGTTTGTAGTATTCAGGCATTAAAGAAGACACTGTCACTATAGAAAATATGACCCTATCAGAGAGTTCTGTTTGAATCTCTTACAGTAGTTAGGGCTATGATATAAAATCAGCAAAAATAATAAGCATTTGGAGACCAGTTGAGACTTTAGTGTATGGCTCAATAATAAAATGAAGATAAAAGAAAAGCATATTGAATTCTTTGGTCCTGAAATATCAAGAATATCTTATTTATTCACAGTTTGAGTATATAGAAATTACTTCACACAGCAAAGAACAAGATAAAACTAATTACATTGAAATATAAGGTCAGACAATGAGTTTTGTGCTCTTCCCCATGTCCATTATATATATGTACATATATATAATAGATTTGCACTTAAGTATGTCATTTTTGATGGAAGTTAAATGCTTTTGTGCTATTGATATTAAATTACAATTATATTTCATTAATACAAAAAAGCAACTGTATGAGTTTTACTATTTTATCCTGAAATTTTGCTTAAAATGCATATTAATTCCTAGATAATTATAATTTTTATCAAATCTTTGGAATTTTTCAGAGCTGGGGATATAGCTCAGTTGGTAGAGTTTTTGGATCACATGCACAGGCCCTGAGTTCAATCCCCATCACCACAAAGGTAAAAAAATAGCATCTTCCATATGGATAATCTGTGAACAACATTGCATTTCTCCTTGCAAACTGATATCTTCTTTATTTCTGTTTTGTTTTGTTGTTGCATTATTCATGTTTTCCAAGATGATTTTAAATAGATATGATCTGAGGTGATAACCATGCCTTGTTCTAAGAAAATATACAGTTTTTGAACATTAAGTGCGAGGACAATGGTAAGATTATTTTTGAAGAAATCACTTATAAAGTTGTGGAAAAGCCTTTCTATTCCTAATTTACTGGAGTTATTATCATAAATGTGTATTTGATTTCCTTTAATACTTTCCCTGCATTAATCTGTAAGATCATGTGATTTTTCTCCACAACCAGCTTATATGGTAGAATACAATGATTGGTTTTAGAATGTTAAGGCACCCTTGAAACTATCAGTCTAATCATTTTAGTGCACATAATATCATTGTTTTTATATAGTACTGGATTTAATTTGATAATATTTTGTTGAATAGTTTGTACCTATATGGATAAGAGATATTGCTGTAAATGTTTCTTTCATATTGCAACTTGATTTTGGTATTAACAGAACATCGTATGCATAGAGTATATTAGGGAATATCACCACTGCTTTTTTTTCTAATTCTGGAAGAGTTTTTAAATAATTTATATCTTCTTTTCTGAAACAAGAATATTATTTATAGCAATGATAGCATTTATTAAGCACTTATTTATTTATTTATTTATTTTTTTTTTAAAAGAGAGAGAGAGAGAGAGAGAGAGAGAGAGAGAGAGAGAGAGAATTTTTAATATTTATTTTTTAGTTCTCGGCGGACACAACATCTTTGTTGGTATGTGGTGCTGAGGATCGAACCTGGACCGCACGCATGCCAGGCGAGCGCGCTACCGCTTGAGCCACATCCCCAGCCCCTTATTTATTTATTTAAAACACTTTCCAAGCCAGACGCTTTTTAAAACATAATGTGTATTTTAATTCATCTGATTTTTTTGTGTGTATGTGTGTGTGTGAGTGTGTGTGGTGCTGGGGATTGAACCCAGGACCTTGTGCGTGCAAAGCAAGCACTCTACCAATTGGGATATATCCTCAGCTCTTAAGTCATCTGATGTTTACAGAAAATTATTTTATTATTTTATATTTTTATTCTAATTTGTTATACATGACAGCAATATGCATTTCAATTCTTAGCACACGTAGGGAACACAATTTTTCATGTCTCTGGTTGTATACAAGGTATATTCACACCATTTGTGTCTTCATACATGTATTTTGGAAAATAATGTCCATCTCATTCCACTTTCATTTCTAACCCTATGTTCCCTTTCCTTCCCCTCCTACCCCTTTGACCTATCTAGAGTTCCTCTCATGCTTCCCCTCCCTACCCAACTATGAATCAGCCTCCTTATATCAGAGAAAAGATTCTGCATTTGTTTTGGGGGGATTGGCTAACTTCAGTTAGCATTGTCTTCCCCAACTCCATCCATTTACCTGAAAATGCCATAATTTTATTCTCTTTTATTGCTGAGTAATATTTCATTGTGTATATACACCACATTTTTTGGAAAGCAGGCTTTTAAGATTACTATTTTTATGTGCATAACTTTTGTTAGTTTATATCTTTTAAGATACAAGTACATTTTATTTAAATTATTATATTTGTAAGATAGAGCTACTAATAATCTAGTACATTTTCAAATAACAATTTCATTTTTAATGTAGTATAGGCAACACAGAGTGTTCCAAATTCTTCCCTCCAGTCTCTCATAACATTGTATTATTAATTTTACTTATCCATATACAACAGTCTCCCAACATATTATTGGTATTGATGGTTTCAAGAGTTATCTGTTGAATCAAAAACCAAACATTTACTTTACCTTCATTCATATTTGTTCCTTGACAAATTCAGTATTTCTTTATTAATAGAGTTATTGACCTAAATCATTACTTTTTTTTTCTAAGCAGAACTTATTTTAACATTTCTTGCAGGACAAGTATACCATTAATAAACACTTTCTTTTGTTTTTTGCTTAATGTATTTATTTCTGTTTAACTTCACATGGATAATTTTGCTGATAATTTTGATAGTCTAGGTTGTTTTGATAATTTTGATATTCTAGATTGTTTTTATTTTCATTTTTGCTCAACCCTTTAAATATTTCAGTCTTCTTACATACATGGTTTCTTTTCATGTATTTAAATTGTTTTCCCCAACTGTTTTAGTCAGCTTTTGCACTGCTCTGACCAAAAAAACCTGAGAAGAACAACTGGAGAAGTAAAAGTTTATTTGGAGATGAGGGTTTTAGAGGTCTCAGTCCATAGATTGTTGACTCCATTCCTTGGGGCTCAAGGTAAGGCCAAACATCATAGTGGGAGGTGAAGTGGAAGAAAGTGGTTCAGGATATCACACCAGGAAGCAGAGACTAAGCTCAACTCACAAAACATATACCCCCAAAACACCCACCGCCAATGAGGTGCATCCTCCAGTCACACATTACCTGCCTGGTGTTACCATTCAGTTAATTTTTAACAGAGGATTAAAGAACTGGTTGACCACTTGAATCAAACTGTGAAATATGATATATTAGGAACTATGTAATGTTTTGAACGACCAACAATAAAAAAAGAAAAAAATGCATGAATAAATAAATAAATAAATAAATAAATAAATAAAAGAACTGGTTGAGTTAAGGTTCTCTAACTCAATCGTCTCTCCTCTAAACTCTGTTGCACTGTCTCACACATGAGCTTTTGGGGAACATTGCATATCCAAACCATAACACCCACCATTCTACCAAATTCTTCTCTTCAGTTGACCACTGATCTGTACATTGCAAAATCAAGGGTCAAATTTTAGTTCATATGACTTCTTCCATTAGCAGCAGTGGAATCAGTAGTGAATTGGTGTCTTTTTAACATTCTTTTTGCATAATTTTTGAGACATCTTCTTTTTCTAACTGTTTCTTCTCTTGGAATTCTTTCTCTGGAAATACCACAGCTCTTATTCTTTGCAATGCTCTCCTTTTTTGTTTTAGAAGAATTATTTTCCCTCTCTATAAATAACTTAATGTCTTGAAAATTTCTTTAATTCTAATAGTTTAAATAAAATATATGCATCAGTGATTCCTAAATTTATACATTCAACCAAGATCTGTCTTTTGAATTAGATATTTAATAAAGATATACCCAATAGTAAAAAACATGTCAACTGCTTACAACTTAATCCTTCAGCTGTTCAAGCCAAAATATTTGCAGCCATTTACATCTCTTAGCTTTTCTTCTTCCCTCCTCCCCTTATTTTTCTTTACTTACCCACTAACTAATCCATTTTGAAATATGCCTGACATGCTCTATAAAATTTTTCCACAACACAATCATTCTGATCTCCTCTTTGGCTACCATCATGTTCAAGACACAATCTTTGCTTTTTCTGGATGATTGAAATAGACATCTGTTTTCCTTTTATCTTCTTTAATAGAATTACTCTCCTCCCAGCAAAACCCAATCTCAGGTTGTATTTTTAATATAAAAATGTAGTGATTTAGTTTTAAATTAAATTATGGCATTCCACTTACTCAGGCTTCTAATGCCTTCAATTTATTTAGGACAGAAGTTAAATTTTTACCATAACCTAGAAGTTATTATTCTATCTAACTCTGCTATATTTTCTGACTTCACTTAACTATATCCAAGGTATTTCAGAATCAAACAAAGGCAAAACTATTTCAGTGACTTAAAACTTTTAAATAGGTATGTGTGTTAATCGTTTTAAATGAAAGATAATTCTAAGATTTCTTTATCATGAACTCAGTATAAGAATATATAGAGCCACTAATCCAGCCAAGGTGAAGGGAGTACAGCACGACTTCAGTGCGAGCAGTAAGGCTGCAGCCCGAGCCGCCCGGCTCCATCAGCCCCTTCTCCTTCTCCTTCCCCTTCTCCTCTCCGCCTTTCCACCTTGCTTCTTTCTCCCCAGCCGTCTCTCCTCCCAAGCTCAGTCTCTAAATTTAGATCTCAACTTCTTTCCCCCACCCCGCCCGCTCTCCTGCGTGTCCGGTACCCGGACCGCGCGGCCCTGAGGCGCCGCCTCCCCTCCCCCAACCCGCACCCCCTCCCCGGGGGTCCCGAAGGCCGCCGCCACTGCCGCCGCCACTGGTGCAGCCGCTGCTGGCGCCGCCTCCCGTGGAGCACCATAGAGCAGACTCTTCACCACGCGAATGAGCTGCCGAATTATATGAAACAGCTGATAAGATGAGCGACAATTTAAAATCCAAGTGATCCGAGAACACGCACTGAGCTCTGACCCGCTGAATTCAAACTCCCGGTCACCTGCTTCCCGCAGACAAACAGCTATGACTCGGCATTAATTCATCCCGCTGAAACAACTGGTCAGCCCTTCTCATCATACGAAGGTAAATGCCTACCGAGCCTTCATAAGTAGTGGCCACAGGTTTGAAACGGGGCTTGGGAGAGAAGGACCCACCCGTTGAATTAGTCTCCTGGCAAAGGGAAACCGTGTCATCAGACTGCTGCTGCGGAGATAACTGCGTTGAAACAGGTGTGTGATCCCATAGCCTTGCCTCTCCACACATCGGGAAAACTCTAAGAGCCCCTCCCAGCTCTCCCGTAAGGGCCCCTCCCAGCTCTCCTGTGAGTGCTTCAGCCAGCCCGAGGGAATCAGAGGTGGTGCGGGTCTCGCAAGCGGAAATACCGCTCCCACCAGGGCTGACTGCTGAGGTCTCTTGCACCACCTACGGGAAGTGGATACCAGAGGGCAAGTAAAAGCCGCTGAGGATTCTCAGCCCCAAACTCTACAAGCTTAGGGTCTGAGGGAATGGCAAACTGGAAGAGTGTGCCCAGTCGTTCATGAAAACAGGGCTCCCGGGAGCAGCAGACTTGGCGTGTAGCCAGTATTGTGGTGAGAGGGGCCTGGCTAGAGAAAAAGTGGGAAGTGACTAGACACAAGAGGAGGCCCTAGACACTCAGGATTGGAGACTCGCCCAGTCTGGGAGGAGCTGCTGCACAGTGATTGGTTCCCGCGTATTGACAGGAGAAACTTGACCTGGTGGGCACAGCGCCATCTACTGGAAGAGAAGTTAATCAAACTCTAAGACTGCATTTATTAGGTTTTTTTTTTTCTTTTTCTTTTCTCCTTTTTTTTTTTTTTTTTGATTTAGGTTTTTCTTTCATTTTCATTTTTTTCTTTCTTGTTGTTTTATTAATTTTTTTTTTACAAAATATTTTTTTAAATTTTTTTTTCTACTAATTTTAACTTAAATTTTTTTTAATTATTATTATTATTATTTTTTAATCTTTTTCTTTTTTAGTTCCTATTCTTTTTCTTCTTTAGTCTTCTCATTTTTCTTATCCCCCCTTTTTTCTTGAATTCTACCTGCCTACTCTCATTCTCTTTAGAGACTTCTTCCCTTCCCTTCAAATACCTTTCCTCCCAAGCATCAAACTAATTTATAGGAGTAAACAGTAACTCAGCAGTCAAACAGAACAAGAAACAACATGAGCAGCTTCAAAAAACAAGGAAGAAAAGGAGTACAAACAACGCAGGACAACCTAAATATTCAGGAGGACCTAGAGTCATCAGAAAAATGGTCATATAAAGAACTCAAGGAACACCTAAGACAGATGGAATGGAACCTTAAAGAGGATACAAGACAGCAAATTCAAGCAGTGAAAGAACACATTGAGAATGCATTTCACAAACAGATAAAAGAAGAAGTTAAGCATCTTTATCAGGAGATAGAGACTATAAAAAATAATCAAACAATAATTCTAGAAATGAAGGAAACGATAAACCAATTTAAAAACTCAATTGAGAGTATCACTAACAGAGTGGAGCAAGTAGAAACCAGAACATCAGATAATGAAGACAAAATACACCATCTTGAAAAGAGTCTAGCCAACTCAGAAAGGCTGGTAAAAAATCACGAGAAAAACATCCAAGAATTATGGGATAACATTAAGAAACCGAACTTACGAGTCATCGGGATAGAAGAAGGTACAGAGATTCAAACCAAGGGAATGAGAAACTTGCTGAAGGAAATAATTACAGAAAACTTTCCAGAAATAAAAAAGGAAACAGATATACAAATTGAAGATGCATACAGGACACCGAGCACACAAAATCACAGTAGACCAACGCCAAGACACATTGTTATGAAGATATCCAATATACAGAACAAAGAGAAAATATTAAAAGCTACAAGAGAAAGGAGACAGATTACATTTAGGGGTAAACCAATACGGTTAACCACGGATTTTTCATCACAGACACTGAAAGCAAGAAGGTCATGGAACAATGTATTTCAAACACTGAAAGACAATGGATGCCAACCAAGAATTCTGTATCCAGCAAAATTAAGCTTCAGGTATGACAACGAAATAAAAATCTTTCATGATAAACAAAAGTTAAAAGAATTTGCAGCCAGAAAACCAGCATTGCAAAGCATTTTGAGCAAAACACTACACGAGGAAGAAATGAAAAACAATAACCAAAACCATCAGTGGGAAGTGCCGCAGTAAAGACAGAGGGCAAGGGGAAAGACAATCATGGAGAGACAAACTAATTTTTTTTTTTTTTAAAAAGGATAAACAATCAAACATGGATGGAAGTTCAAACCACATATCAATAGTAACTCTGAATGTTAATGGCTTAAACTCTCCAATAAAGCGACATAGGCTGGTATCATGGATTAAAAAAACAAATCCAACAATATGCTGCCTCCAGGAGACACATCTGATGGGAAAAGACATACACAGGCTGAAGGTGAAAGGATGGGAAAAAATATACCACGCACATGGTCCTCGTAAGCAAGCAGGGGTGGCCATCCTCATATCGAATAAAATCAACTTCAAGACTAAGTTAACCAAAAGGGATAAAGAAGGTCATTATATACTGTTAAAAGGAACCATTCACCAACAAGACATAACAATTATCAATATTTACGCACCAAACAATGGTGCTGCGACATTCACAAAACAAATTCTCCTCAAATTCAAGAATCAAATAGACCACAACACAATAATTATGGGAGACTTCAACACACCTCTCTCACCATTGGACAGATCCTCCAAACAAAAGTTAAATAAAGAAACTATAGAACTCAATACCACAATCAATAACCTAGACTTAACTGACTTATATAGAATATATCAACCATCATCAAATGGATATACTTTCTTCTCAGCAGCACATGGATCCTTCTCAAAAATAGACCATATATTATGCCATAGGGCAAACCTCAGTAAATATAAAGGGGTGGGGATAATACCATGCATTTTATCTGATCATAATGGAATGAAACTGGAAATCAATGATAAAAGAAGGAAGGAAAAATCCTACATCACATGGAAAATGAACAATATGTTACTGAATGATCAATGGGTTACAGAAGACATAAAGGAGGAAATCAAAAAATTCTTAGAGATAAACGAAAATACAGACACAACATATCGGAATCTATGGGACACAATGAAAGCAGTTTTAAGAGGAAAGTTCATCGCCTAGAGGTCATTCCTCAAAAAAAGAAGAAACCAACAAATAAATGAGCTCACACTCCAACTCAAAGCCCTAGAAAAGGAAGAGCAAAACAACAGCAAATGTAGCAGAAGGCAACAAATAATTAAAATCAGAGCGGAAATTAATGAAATTGAAATAAAAGAAACTATTGAAAAAATTAACAAAACTAAAAGTTGGTTCTTCAAAAAAATAAATAAGATCGACAGACCTTTAGCCATGCTAACGAAGAGAAGAAGAGAGAGAACTCAAATTACTAACATACGGGATGAAAAAGGCAATATCACAACAGATGCTACAGAAATACAGAAGACAATTAGAAATTATTTTGAAAATCTATATTCCAATAAAATAGAGGATAGTGAAGACATCGATAAATTTCTTAAGTCATATGATTTGCCCAGACTGAGTCAGGAGGATATAGACAATCTGAACAGACCAATATCAATAGATGAAATTGAAGAAGCCATCAAAAGACTACCAACCAAGAAAAGCCCAGGACCGGATGGGTATACAGCGGAGTTTTACAAAACCTTTAAAGAAGAATTAATACCAATACTTTTCAAGTTATTTCAGGAAATAGAAAAAGAGGGAGCTCTTCCAAATTCATTCTATGAGGCCAACATCACCCTGATCCCGAAACCAGACAAAGACACCTCAAAGAAAGAAAACTACAGACCAATATCTCTAATGAACCTAGATGCAAAAATCCTCAATAAAATTCTGGCGAATCGAATACAAAAACACATCAAAAAAATAGTGCACCATGATCAAGTAGGATTCATCCCTGGGATGCAAGGATGGTTCAACATACGGAAATCAATAAATGTTATTCACCACATCAATAGACTTAAAGATAAGAACCATATGATCATCTCAATAGATGCAGAGAAAGCATTCGACAAAGTACAGCATGCCTTTATGTTCAAAACATTAGAAAAACTAGGGATAACAGGAACTTACCTTGACATTGTAAAAGCTATCTATGCTAAGCCTCAGGCTAGCATCATTCTGAATGGACAAAAGTTGAAGGCATTCCCTCTAAAATCCGGAACAAGACAGGGATGCCCTCTATCTCCACTTCTATTCAATATAGTTCTCGAAACACTGGCCAGAGCAATTAGACAGACGAAAGAAATTAAAGGCATAAAAATTGGAAAAGAAGAAATTAAATTATCACTATTTGCAGATGACATGATTCTATACCTAGAAGACCCAAAAGGGTCTACAAAGAAACTACTAGAACTAATAAATGAATTCAGCAAAGTGGCAGGATATAAAATCAACACGCATAAATCAAAGGCATTTCTGTATATCAGCAACAAAACTTCTGAAATGGAAATGAGGAAAAACACTCCATTCACAATATCCTCAAAAAAAATAAGATACTTGGGAATCAACCTAACAAAAGAGGTGAAAGATTTATACAATGAAAACTACAGAACCCTAAAGAGAGAAGTAGAAGAAGATCTTAGAAGATGGAAAAATATACCCTGTTCATGGATAGGCAGAACAAACATCATCAAAATGGCGATATTACCAAAAGTTCTCTATAGATTTAATGCAATGCCAATCAAAATCCCAACGGCATTTCTTGTAGAAATAGATAAAGCAATCATGAAATTCATATGGAAAAATAAAAGACCCAGAATAGCAAAAGCAATTCTAAGCAGAAAGAGTGAATCAGGCGGTATAGCGATACCAGATTTCAAACTATATTACAGAGCAATAGTGACAAAAACAGCATGGTACTGGTACCAAAACAGGCGGGTGGACCAATGGTATAAAATAGAGGACACAGAGACTAACCCACAAAGTTACAACTATCTTATATTTGATAAAGGGGCTATAAGCATGCAATGGAGGAAGGATAGCATCTTCAACAAATGGTGTTGGGAAAACTGGAAATCCATATGCAACAAAATGAAACTGAATCCCTTTCTCTCGCCATGCACAAAAGTTAACTCAAAATGGATCAAGGAGCTTGATATCAAATCAGATACTCTGCGTCTGATAGAAGATAAAGTTGGCTCCGATCTACAGATTGTGGGGTCGGGCTCCAAATTCCTTAATAGGACACCCATAGCACAAGAGTTAACAACTAGAATCAACAAATGGGACTTAATTAAACTTAAAAGTTTTTTTTCAGCAAAAGAAACAATAAGAGAGGTAAATAGGGAGCCTACATCCTGGGAACTAATTTTTACGCCTCACACTTCAGATAGAGCCCTAATATCCAGAGTGTACAAAGAACTCAAAAAACTAGACAATAAGATAACAAATAACCCAATCAACAAATGGGCCAAGGACCTGAACAGACACTTCTCAGAGGAGGATATACAATCAATCAACAAGTACATGAAAAAATGCTCTCCATCTCTAGCAGTCAGAGAAATGCAAATCAAAACCACCCTAAGATACCATCTCACTCCAGTAAGATTGGCAGCCACTATGAATTCAAACAACAACAAGTGCTGGCGAGGATGTGGAGAAAAGGGTACACTTGTACATTGCTGGTGGGACTGCAAATTGGTGCGGCCAATTTGGAAAGCAGTTTGGAGATTCCTGGGAAACCTGGGAATGGAACCACCATTTGACCCTGCTATTGCCCTTCTCGGACTATTCCCTGAAGACCTTAAAAGAGCATGCTACAGGGACACTGCCACATCGATGTTCATAGCAGCACAATTCACAATAGCTAGACTGTGGAACCAACCCAGATGCCCTTCAATAGATGAATGGATAAAAAAAATGTGGCATCTATACACAATGGAGTACTATGCAGCAATAAAAAATGACAAAATCATAGAATTTTCAGGGAAATGGATGGCATTAGAGCAGATTATGCTTAGTGAAGCTAGCCAAACCCTAAAAAACAGATACCAAATGTCTTCTTTGATATAATGAGAGCAAGTATGAACAGAGCAGGGAGGAAGAGTAGGAAGAAAAGAGTAACATTAAACAGAGACTTGAGATGGGAGGGAAAGGGAGAGAAAAGGGAAATTGCATGGAAATGAAGGGAGACACTCATTGCTAAACAAAATTACATATAAGAGGTTGTGAGGGGAATGGGAAAATAAACAAAGAGAGAAATGAATTACAGTAGATTGGGTAGAGAGAGAAGATGGGAGGGGAGGGGAGGGGGGATAGTAGGGGATAGGAAAGGTAGCAGAATACAACAATTACTATTAGTGCATTATGTAAAATTGTGGATGTGTAACTGACGTGATTCTGCAATCTGCATTTGGGGTAAAATTGGGAGTTCATAACCCACTTCAATCTAATGTATGAAATATAATATGTCAAGAGCTTTGTAATGTTGTGAACAACCAATAAAAAAATGTAAAAAAAAAACAAAAAAAAAAACAAAAATAAGGGGAGATTTGTGCAAGGAAAAATTTGTGTAAAAAACTCTTCAAGAAATGCCCATAGAGCCATCTAGGTTAAAGTAAATGATGAAAGACAGAATGTTGAGCCCACATAAAATAATGAGAAATAATGGTAGATATAGTCAGTAGCTAAATATGGTATCTAAATATATCCAGTACCATGGACTCTAGAGTTTCTAACTTTTTTCTATTTGTTCTAAAAATATAAGAGTAAAAATTATACTCTATATGTGTAATAAGAATTGCAAAGCATTCTGCTGTTGTGTATTTTAAAAAATAAAATTAAAATAAATAAAAAAAAAGAATATATAAAAACATTTCTTAAAAATAAAAAAATAATTTGTATATTTTGGTAATTAATATATTCTCCTATTTCACAGTTTAAAGAAGAAGGATATAAGATACTACATTAAGATGGCCACATCCTTGTCCATTATTTTCATGATACAATCCTTAAAATATATTGGGAAAATAAAATGTACAATTTTGAAATAAATAGCACACATGTTCTCATAAATAAAATTTGGCCTTATGTATGGTATAAATGAAAAGTTTTAAAAATCTATGAATCTAAGCATTAATATTTTAAAGGATTTCTTCACAGATAGAAGGCAAATGGCATAAAATATTAGGAAGAGGTCAAATGGGTTTCCATTTCAATGTCAAGTTTAATTATTCTGTGGTGATTGACTCAAACTTTGTTGATTATAAATAAAGTCTTATCAGGCTAAGGAAAAATGGAATCCAGTGCAGTGCTATTCCCTATTCAATATGTGGCCCATCAATGTTGGTAGAGTCAGCTCATAACATTTATTTCCCTGTAACATTCTCTTCATATTTTTAGCCAAGAAACAACAATTCTAAGTATAAAAAGAACACAAGCCAAAATATATATATTATCTGCTTCTCTGTTTGCAGCCTGATAGACATTTGAGTGTATTAGTAAAATGTACACTTGTCACTCAAAAGTGAGTATGACAGACTTTAAAGTCAATATCTTTCCATGATGCCAGTTTTCTTTTCTTTTGATGTCAATCCTCTGTACTTGAGTTTTGAATCTATAAGATCCTAAATATATGATCCTAGTAAAGATTCTTAATAAAATATGAATAACTTCCTGATCCACAGGAGAGCTTCTTGGCAGGGGGAAAGTGGCTTCAATAATATAAATAATATCAAAATGAAGTGCTAAAAAATGAAAACATTTTAAATATACCTCCACATAATAGACTCATTTAATGGTTTATTTTTCCAGCAGTTATCATAGAAATTGATATTTCATTTCCTGGGGTCTAATCTCTTATAAGTTTCAAAAGAGAGGTCTAGGTCTCACTTTGTAAATTGATCTTTGATTAGAAAGATCAATACTGTTTATCACTTTAAAAACCAGTACGGTTGGGCTAGGCTTTTGTGGCTCAGTGGTAGAGCACTTGCCTAGCATGTGTGAAGCACTGAGTTTGATCCTCAGCACAACATAAATATAAATAAATAAAAATAAAGGTATTAAAAAAGTAAATTTATAAATTGCTTAGGTATAACTTTTTCATTTTAAAGATGGCTTTTTAATTTTTTTTATTAATACCAGGTTAAAAATATATACCAAGAAGTGTTCATAACAAGAAAAAAAAATTAAGAAAAAGTAAAGCAGTGTTCTTTGATATTCAATATTTATCTGTGGTCCAGTTTTAAACTGAAAGGAAAAATATACGTATTCTTATCCATAATAAATTATTTGCCTTAGATTTCAAGTGATTTATTCATCCTAAGCAGAAATTTTATTGAAAATCACATAGGCCCAAGAAAATATGCAGATTGTACTCAAATTTGCAATATTGTATTTCCACTATTTGTTTTGTGAAAGTAAACACACTCAATGTAATGAGGCATTGCTGTCATTTCTGAAGGATTAACAAAGTACTATTCTTTCATCATCCTGTATTATTTAAACTCCATTCCAAAAATACAAAAGAGAGAATGATGCACGAGTTAGAATGGAAACTACTTAGATGAATGTACACAACACAGGTCACCTTAGAAATGTCTTTTGATTGTATAGCATCTTTAAATTCAAATGCTTTTTTTTTTTTTTGTCTCGTTTGTCTCACAACAAACCAATGAACTGAGCCTAAATAATCATTCTAGTTACTTTATTCTTGGATAGAAATTGAAATTCAGTATGGATAGGCCAAACATCAGGAGGCCCACACTTAGCATGGCCAGAACTAATTTCTAGGTCCTGAATCCCCTTTCCACTAGTAGATCATTATCAATGACAAGAGAAATTTTGTCTGAAATTGTGAAGGCACTTATTTAGGAAGCAGGGAATATTTGAAGGAAAATAAAAGCAAGAGATGCTTCACAGGCCCAGAGGGAAAGTACAGTGGCTCCAGGACCAGCAGTACTTGGGTACTTTGCTGATTAAGAGCTTGTGAATTAGGTGACTAGAAATTATGTTGAATAAATAAGTGCTGGCCAGAGTTTCACATACCGTGCTTAGTGCTTTGATGAACTGTTGAAGAAATAGAAGAAAGAAAATATTTAATTTATTTTTTTTAATTTTAATAAAATTGCTTTGACTTGAGTATAAAGAATAGTTAGCATGAAGTTAAAATAGAGGCAAGCAGAATGATAAAGATATTGCACTGCAGGTGAAAGATAATTATGGGGGTGTTTACAGTGTGAAGATAAATTGACAGATTAGACAGCTAGAATGAGTTTTGAAACTTGGGAACTCAATGATTAACTGAATGTTAGACATGAAGGTCAAACTCATACATCACGGTTTAATGAATGTAAGAAATACCTAGGGCTTATTGAGTGAGCTAGGAAGCACATCAAGATGAGCAAGAAACCTCCTGTTGAGATGGTTTCATAGCTATAGCCCCATTTGAAAATTTGAGCACATGCCTATGGATATTCCCAGTAGTGTGAAAGATCTGAAAACCATTTCTGAAGACTGACTAATGAATTTAAATGTTCTTTATAATGGGTAAAAGAGTAGGGTCTTCTAGGCATTTCAACAGCTGTTCAATGAAGATGAGGAATTTTATTTTTTCCAATTGAACATATTAGTAAACATTAGGGAGAAAGATTTTTGAAGTTTGTATAAGAATCACAGCTCTTCCTCATGAATTTTTAAATTTTCCAATCTTATAACTATCCAGAGGTGAAATTGTAATAAAATAATTTCCACCATGTGTGAGAGAGGTCGGATTATGAAGCTGCCTACCTCTCAACTCTATAATTCTAGTCTTATTTAATTCTGGTTACTATGGATATATCTGGAGAAGCAATTGGGCCAATTCAAGTGTTTAAAAAGTTTTAAGCTGAGGAAAATTATGGGGAAATCTTTGTTTCCTCTAGTAATAGTCACATAGCTCTGCCTTTCTGCACTGGCGTATGAATGGCAAAAAAGGACGTGAAGTGAAAAAGATGTGGAGCAGTTCCCAGCCCTGTTTCTGATTTGTTTTTTTGGAGTTTTGCTTCTATAATCCACTAATTATAAACTTATACTTACATTTTGCAACAATTTTGAAGTGGAAAACTGTTGGCAATTCTTTTGTTTAATTCCCTATTAACAACTTTGAAGAAAAAAAAAATCTGAGTTCCAATAAGCAATTACTACCGTCTCATGCATCCTACTGTTGCTTTTTGTTAGAGTGCCTTGAAGTCAAATTATGACTCTCAGTAAAACTTGGTGGAATTAGAGATCATCATGGGTACCGAAGTTTGAAATTAGGCTAATTTATAATGTTTCTTCCAGTTTCTCCCCACACCAAACACCTCAAACCTGACTGCTCTGCTTCTAGATGATTCTGATTCTCTTTACTCATCTTCATTGAACAAAAGCAGCTACTCAATTCCTAAGACTTATTGTGAGGTAAATTGTCGTTCCTCAGATCAAGCAAAATTCTTTGCATATGAAGGAGACTGGAGAGAAGATATCACTAGAGCTGAGCTTGAGGAAGAAGAGGAAGGAAAATGTACCATTTTGATTTCTCAATTCCAAAATGTTATTGTTGCTCTTAGTGAACACATACAGTTTTCCTGCAAAGCAGAGATCCCATTATGATACAATCTACCTACCATTTGGGCCCTCACCAGAAGCCAGATCAATTGGGTTATCAGAAATTGGGCTTTTAACCTCCAAAACTGTGAGCTAAATATACCTCCTTTCTTAAAATTAAGTAACAGCTTCAAGGATTTTATTATAGTGTTGGAAAAGAGATTAATACAAATTAATAATTTGTAAATTGAAAACAGAATAAGTTGAAAATTCATTCAATGCACCTAACATACTGAATATTACAAACTTAGCACACAGCATATTGTCAGTTGTTTACTCTATTTTTGGGTGTGTGTGGCTAACTGGGAAAATGACCAAAATTCACAATTCAACTAAATACGTGTTGCTACTGCATCTTCATAAAAGGTGAAAAATTATAAGTTTAGCCATTATAAATCAGTGAAGTCTGGCCACATTGTGGATGATCACCACAATTAAAGCCTATGTCTATGAAAGGCAAAAATGACTTCCTCCTCATCCTAGGTTCCTCATGTTAACAGACAAATGTTAAGGTCAATCAACGAATACATGATCTATATAAGAAGACTCCAATCAACAACCTAAACAAGCTTTGACTCTTCTAATTTATATAGAAATCTTTGGTAAACAAAAAAATTTCTAACCATTGTCGCTATGTGTCTCTTTGACTCATATCTTATTATTATACCCAGAACATCTTGGATAGCAACTATGTGAGTAAAGACACTCATGTCAGAAAATTTATGGTGCATGGGATTTAATGATATAGAAAGTTTAAAGTTTAAAAAATTAGTGCTTTCTTGTTGACCAGATTACCTTCATTTGACTTCTCTGTGCCTCATCAAATAAAATATTAACCTCAGTGCCTACAACACATAGTTGCTGCATAGTGTCAATTGCAATATTTATATCAAGCATTTAGACAGTACACAACAAATATATTAATCATTTGATCAATGTAATGATGGCTACTAGTATTCCTAGTATCATAGGGCATAACATTTTACAATGGAAGTTCTGAGAACTTTGCATCCAATTTCAAATTTGAACACTGACACGCTGGTTATGTTGATGAGTAAAAACTCTTTTTTTAATGCTTCTTTTTTTCACATATCACAAAAAACTTTCCTGAATTACTTCTAAAGTATATTAAAATTTTTATATTCTTTCTCATAATAAAACATTTTCCCATTATTTAAAAAGAAAATCTTTGCTGATTTTTTTTATCAAATCATGTCCTTGAAGTTTTGCCTGTTTGAATAAGTAGGGCTAATAATAATACAGATTTTTAAGGTTTAGATGTGAAGATGTACTAAAGTACTTAGGCTTACAAAATTGTAATGCTAATTAATATAATCAGGAAAAATGCAAGGCATTATAAGAGTTAAGAAGAAACTTATTTGATAATTCAGCCAGAATATGGTATCACTTTAATCTATTTTTACAAAGAGGTAAAGCATTAAAATTGCTTGAAAAATAGTCACAAATACTATTGTTTAGCTTAGTTTTTATTACTGACCCTTAATTGTATGCCTTTGAAAATAAATTAAGCAAAAATTCTCATACATCAAGAGAAATAGAATTTTTTTCAACAGGTGTATATCTTGTTGGGATTTATTTTAATAACTAGATAGGCTAAATTATATTTATATATGCATACCTTAAATCCTAGAAAATTTGTACATTCTCTCTGATGGAATTCTTTGTAAAGATTTATTTCTCTCAGGAGTCGGAGTCTGAAAAAGGTGACAACTGACATATTGCAATTTAATACCAAGTCTTCCTTACTCTAAAATACAGAAAACCAGCCAAGAAATATATATTAAAATAATATTCAAAAAATTCTTTGATATGAAATATTATAAATGTGGACTAAATCCATATAATAAATATGGATTTCCAAAATTGCACTCATATCCATTTATCAAGTCTGAGTATGAATTGATTTCAAATAAAAAAATAATAAGAATGGTCAACATTCTTCATATTATACATTTAATCTTCACAACAAATATTTGAGGTAGACACATGCATAATCCACTAAAAAAAAATGAGAAAGGCTAGGGAAATATCTCTATTGATGGAGTGCTTGCCTTCCATGCACAAGGCTCTAGGTTCATCCCCAACACCACACACAAAAAATAATAGAAAGAGAGAGAGAGAGAGAGTGGGGGGCTGGAGGGAGGGGTGGAATTTCATCGATTTAGAAGAAAGATCATTGTAGTAGACTAGCAGAAATGAGGTGAAGGTGTGTGAGGTACAGGAAAAGGGAAGAACAGTAGAATAAATCTCTCCTAACTTTCCTATGCATTTGTATGATTATACCATGGTGATTTTCACCATCATTTATGTCAACAAAACACTAATTAAAAAAACTAAATAAATAGCATAAATATTAGTAGAGGGAAGAGAATGGGGGAGGGAAGAGGGGAAGGAGAGGGGATGTCCGGGAGAATGAATTAGAACTAATTATATTCTATGCTTTTATAATTATGTCAAAATGAATTTTAATGTTATATATAACAATAAAACTATACATTATATTAGTTATCTCTTATATTTAAAATATCCCAAGACTTAGTAGTCTTAAATAGCACATATTAATTGTCCCAAATAGTTTCTGTGGGTCAGATATCTAGGCAAGGTGACACTGGGTTCTTTGTTTCAGGGTTTCTTATAGACTAAAACCAAGGTATTGGCTTGGGCTGTGATCACCTCAATACTTTGCAAGGGCAATATCAGCCTCTATACTCCCTTATGTGATTGCATACTGGGTTCAATTGCTCATGTATTGTTAGACCAAGTACATCAGTTTCTCACTAGCTGCTGGATGGAAATTCCCTTCAGTTCCTTGCCACATGGAAATCCTCAACATGATAGTTTACTTCTTAAGAACAGGCAAAGTAGAGGACAAGGGAGAATGTGGTCAGAGAAATCAGCCTTTTATGGTCTAATGACAGAAGCAGCATCTCATTATTTGTGTTATATTCTATTTGTTAGAAGCAAGTTAGAATGTCAAGCGTCATAAAGAGGATGAGCAGTGAAGGCAAATGTCATTGGGAACCATTTCAGAAAACTACCTACCACATCCATGTTCTGAAGATCAGGGAGCCACAATTTCATTTGGGTATTTACCTTGTCCAGTGTCATATGTCCTATTCAATAACTAGAACAGTGAATAACTGATTTCAATTTGAATCCACTCTTAACTGTTAAACCATATTTTATATATTAAACAACAATGAAGACAGAAGGCCAAATCATTTTTTTTTCTCAAAAAAAGAAGATTCAATTAGCAGTCTTCATCTAATTCTCTAAAAAGAAGATTCCACTGTGATATCATTCTAATGAGAGGCACCATTTTGAAGGCAGTAATTGTAATTAAAAGAGGAGCCCTGGATTTTCTTTTCTCTTCTGAGTGAATTCATGTGGAATTACACAGCAATAAAATGTAAACAGCAGGCTATGGTCTTTTGACATTGGATCTGGCAGTTCATTACACATATCAGAATCTTAGTGAGATGCCATTGTAAGATGGCTTAGCTTTGCAAATGGAAGTTGAGAGGGTTGAAATCTTCCTCTAACAGATAAGATTGTTTCTCCTCTGATAATTAAACATTATCTCATAAAAGATAAAGACAGTTCTTTGGTCTGCAAGAATTTCCATATAACAAAATTGCTTGTCTTAGCATTATATATGTGATGAATTTCATCTGTTTTCAATAAAAGTGAAGTAACTTGCTCAAAAATAATTAAATTTATGTATATTGCATCCTGAACCCACTACTGTTATTAACAGATTTGAACTCCTAGAACTCACTCTCCTTGCCATAATGACATTGTCCAGAGTGCTCAATCATAAGACAGCATCCTCATTATTCCCTTCCTCTAGGAGTTGAAATTCAGAATTAACAATTTAAGACCAGGAAAAATATCATATAGTTGCAACCAGGCAAAATTGCCATCAGTTTATAGCTGCTTCCAGAGACATTGCTGTAATTATTTAACCTAGGCAGGTATCTGACAAAGGTGAAATTTGAAGAAAGTCTTTGTCTAATGATTTCAAGGTATCTCAGGCAAAGTCTAAAGAAAGCACTGTGTAATACCTAGTAGCCACCACAGGGATCTCTCTGGACAATACAAGGTGGCACCTATGTTCACTACTGTGATGAAGTCTCTGCTTAACCTGCCAGCTTCTCTCTGCATTTAGTATCAGATCCCAGTTGCAGTGGACAGAAAGAGAAAAAGTGGCCCACTTTATTGTTACACATACTGTGTTTTCTCTTCAAGGGTATACTTTTACATTAAGAGGTCTTGATTTTACAATCACCAACATTGTCTTCAATCCCCAAAAAGTTCATGGTCAGATTCTTTGCTATCCTATTTGGTGCCTTAATTCAAATTAGATATAGATACTCTTCAAGGAGGATGAAACCTCTTAGCAAGGTTAATTGGTGATTAAAGTGGGGTGGATTTTTAATCTGTACTTATGGATGGTTTGAAAATTAGGCCACACTTACCCCATTTTTCTAGGACATCTCGTCCTGTGTGAAATTGCACCTCCCCCTTCCACATAATTCCACTCACACCGCAGCTAACACCTCCACTCTCACCCACTTATACCCTGACCACAATATCCCTGAACTATGGAACCAAAGCAAGCTTTTTTGTGTAGGTACTAAAGGTGTGATTTCTGAGAAAACATGCTTTTCATTACATGAAATGTATCTTGTGATTATAATTGCCTCTCCTGCCTCCTCCCCTTTGTGGGTTTAGCTCTTATAAGCTGAATTCCCACCCCCAATTGGGGTCAAGGGTTGCAGAACTGTTTGCTCTCTGCTCCCTTGGCCCTGTCCAGAATAAATCCTTTGTCTTTTACTTCAAAAGACCCAGAGTTTTATTTGGGACTTTGGAATAGTACCTTAACACTTATCCTGTCCCTAGCTGAGTGTCTATGTGAAGTGCAACAGCTTTGATGATCTTTTTTGGTGTTCTGTTTAAAGTTATAAATTTTAGATCAAGAGAAGTCTTGTGTCTCTACTGCAAGCTAGTCATAGAACCAAGCCTTTCAATATCTAGTTAGAGTGTGGAAGTCAGTTTATCATTGCTGAAATCTTAGAAATAAAAAGAATCAAGCACTGAAAGGTAAAAGACAAAGAATCCTGATCCCTTCCCTTATAAAATAAGGTTCTTAGTTGTCTGAGCAAATTTTACCAACTCTCTTTTTAATATTCATAGTTTAATATGAAAAGGGTTATGTGATAGAGCAGACATTTTCAAGTTCAATACAGGTCCTTGAGATTTTCTACAAGCAGTTTAATCATCCTTGACACCTTGAAAAAAAGAATCACATCATCAAAGAGCAGCCAGTACTGCCTAGCTCTATGTAGGTGAAGCGAGTGTTAGCCAAAAACATGGATTGTTCTTGATCCACCCGAAATTCAGCTCTGTGGTAGAGAGGTCACTATGCTGATTTTACCTGATGCCCTTAAATTCTTAATTAGGTTTCACACCTGCCCTATATAATATAGTTTATCAGGTTCAATTGTCAACTGTGAGAGAACTGATCAATTTAATTGGTGAGAGACTTATTTAAAATTATACGTTTCAGAGTCAGCATTTGAGTTCATACACAGAATCCTTAGGCATATAAAAAAGAAGAATGTTTAGCTCATGTGCAGATAAAATTATTTCAGAGTTTCAAGACTGAGTGTAATGTTTGTATATAAAGTCACTGCAGTAATTAAAAAGTGGAACATCTTTGCTGCCAGACTACCACTATTGTTGATTGTACAAAAATGCCTAAAGGGAGAAGGTATTATATCCCATTTATCCTGCTGAGCATAGTAATACTCCTCTGAACAGTTACCCCATTCATAGGTGGTCCTCTACTGTGGTGTAACTTATTCCTGTAGCTGTGAAAGGTCCCTCTTCTCAGATATCATGAGCTTCAGATCTCCTTGAATATCTAGAAAACAGTTCATTGATGAAAAGACAATGTTTACACATATAATCTCATTTCATTCATACTGTACAATTACTATGATAATTAGTATTGATTATAATCCCACCAAGGCAAACATTTCATCTGTGTGGATCAAAGACTCTTAGGTTTGCAAATTTGCAAATGCCGAGTACAGTATAGGTTGGAGTTCTTGAAACAAAGGCTCTGAAGTCTGATACCAGTTTTATGCTAACCAATATTCCTCCTCTTTAACATGTGGATAATGTGCTACTTATTCCCTTAGAATTTTTATAAAGATAAAATAATTATCTTAGCAACGTGATGGATGTTAACTATACACCAGATAGTGTCTATTATGGGAAATCTTGTCTTACCCTATTAATTCATAGGCAGAAAGTAAGGCAGAACAATAGAATGGATTTCCATATAAAGTCCAAATGAAATTACTTTGCATAAAACATCATGAAAATGAAAAGGACATTGAAATTGTGATTCTTATCTTCCTGTAGTAATCACCTTTACTTATTCTGTAATCATATTGACTCATCTAAAGAGAAAGAGATTTAGACAGATGATTTTTTCAAATGCTGACAAGTTTTATAGTCTCAGAGGAAAAATAAGGAAAAATAACAATTTCTATTCTCATAAAACTAAACAATTTCAAGAGCATATAGGAGAATGCATTTGCCATTTTATCTTTTGGTAAACATCCAAGTTTTCAAATTAGTAATGAAGGCTTGCACTCTTGAATGAACCTCTAAAAGTACTTGTATTGAAATCAATATACAGAGATAGCCTTGGAAACTCTTAGAGAATTAAAAAAATCTTTTAATTTTATATAAATTTAATAATGAAAATTGATTGATAATATTCACTAGAAACAAAACATATATTGTCCCTTATTATTTATCATTATCCAAAGTATTATTTAGCATCTTGTAATTGATGTATTTATTTATTTATACCAGGGATTGGAATCCAGGAGCATTTAACCACTGAGCCTCATCCCCAACACTTTTTTTTAAGAAGCAACATTTTTCTTTATTTGTAAAACATGTTTGCATTTTTGTATCTGAGAACATCAAAACAGTTCCTAAATTGAGAAATATAAATTCAATTAAATCTATGCTAATCATATTTCTAAACAAAATTAAATAACATAGGATATACTAATTTTTTAATATTTCAATTTGAGAGAAGATCTTGCTAAGTTGCTGAGGCTAACCTAAACTTGAGCATCTTTTAATTTAAGGCAATACTTTTGTTCAGTTTATTACAAGAAAGAAGACTTTGGGGAATCTGAGGCAGCACAAAGATCCCCTTCTTCAAAAGTCAGTTCTTGTGATCAAGTCAGAAAGAGTCCATAGATGACTCTCAGAGTAACAGGCATGAATTTATTAAAGGGATACTAAAAGGGAAAGGAGACATTTTCAAGGAAGAGGGTGGAGTCTCTCAGAGAGGAGAGGTACAGTGTTTCTCTACTGAATTTACTGGGCATCTCAGAGGATTTTCCAGAGTGTTTCACTCAGGTCAACCTCTTGACATTTGACTGACAGCAAGATGACATCAGACTTTCAAGTCCCCATTGGCATGACAAATCTAGGTAACTTTGGCCCATGCTATTTGGTTCTAATTGGATTATTAAACTATGTTCTTATGAATGATAGATAGGAGGAGTTATCCTTAACTTCCCTGAGTTTTGGGATCTGGTCTGTAAAAAGAGTCATAAAATTTCACCCTTCAGCGTAACTTAGGTTCCTCTTATCAATATTATTTTGGGTCTGTATTTCTCCTGCAGATAACAGGTTGTTTTCTGAGGAATGTGACATATCTTGTCAACTTAAGCCTGGCAGAGCTACAGGTAAATTGCTTCTTGGAAAACAAAGTATATGGGGTCAGCACAGTGGGCAAATTTTATGGACTTATTTCCTTTTGCTGTGCTTAAAACATTCACATCTGTTTGTCCTTAATATTTATCAAGGGGAAGTTGTAATATTTATCATCATATTTTAATTTTCCAGCCAACACTTGACTACTTTACAGAATTGCATTACGTTATTAATTTATATGCATTCATTTGCTCAATAAAATGTGTTATTCTCAGCTATTGCTACAGGCTTAGAGAATGCCAACAATAAAAAAATATAGAATTTCTGCTCTATTTAAGATTTCATTTTGCAAGTCAACAAATACTTTATAAATTAAGGAAAAGCACACATTGTGCAAAAATACTTCTTATTAACACTTTCTTGGTCAAGTTGCTACTACTACCACAATTATTAGAAATGGCAGATGCTAAGGGAACATAACATTGCTATTAAACCAGAAATCATTTCAAAGCTTGTCATATGATAACATAAATTTTATTGAATATTTAAAGTAATTGGAAATGCTTTGCTGTAGTAGAACTCATATAATAGACACATGCACAAACATATATAACAATTATTTTTGTTTATGTTCAATTTAATTCAGCTCATTTTTGTATTTTCCTTTAAATGATAAACCAAGGACCTAAGCTGCTCCTATCCTGCAATTCTGTCATGTCAGAATACATGTTCAGACTGAGAATGTGAGATCAGGGAAAGCATAAAAAATATTTTCTCAGCAGCATTATATAGTAGGACATCTGACTTTTGTTATGTTCTACTGGGAAGCAAGATTGATACTTCGATCTACCTCAATGCAAAGGGCTACATAGTACTGATTATATGGAAAACCTTGTGGTCCCTCCCACTGCCAATACTTGCAATTACCGAATACCATTTTCTTGTTCCTTCTTCTGTTTGACTAAAAAAATCTCAAAAGATAAGTTATATATTCTCCTCTCCTCATCAAATATTTGGAACAAGAAAATAATGTGTTTGCATACATGTTAATATCAGGAAAGGATAATGATAGGAGATACTCAGCAATTCTGTAGCAATCTAAATGTCCTTGCCCAGACATGGTGGTAAAAATCATCTGAGTTTAAATTGAAAGTAGGGACCTCTTTGATTTCAGCGATTACCCATGGCCACTATCTTTGACATCTGTGTTCTGTGGTCTTTCTTTTTCATATTACATTTGTCTCAATCTAAAATGACTGTTGGACTTTGTGCTCTCGTGGGGTTTGCACAGCCTTTAAGCCTGCATCATGCATGTGAAATATTAGAAGCAAATGGCGTATGTGTGTGTGTGTGTGTGTGTGTGTAATTGGGGATTGAACGTTTGTGTACTATATCAGTGAGCTGCATCTTCCTTTTGCCTAGGCTCTCCTCAAACTTTGATCTTCCTCTTTTAGCATTCTGAAGAGCTTGAATTACAGGTTTTTGTCACCATACTTCATGGTTTTTAGAAGAGTCAAATTAGTTTTCTAGTCCAGCTTTGGCAATATATTTTATTGAAATTTTAATAGATACAGTTTGCTGCCCATTTTATGTAATAGTCTCTCTTTTTTTTCTCTCTCTATGTGAGTGTGTATGTGTTTAACATATATGTGTGTAATATATATAACATATATAGATGTGTGTGTGTGTGTGTGTGTATATATATATATATATATATATATATATATATATATATAAACCATTTTACCATATCCTGAATCTAGTACTTCAGAGTTATTCCTATTGAGATGAAGTTTCTTTATGTAAATTTTATTTCACTATTTTTTTTAAAGTTCACACAATTTTTGCAAAGAGTAGTGCAAGGAGCCAGTGTGCATGTTTACCCAGACTCACTAACTGTTGTTACACCTGTTCCTCTATCATTCTCTCCCTCTCTCATATACCAATATTTTTTTCTGAATATTTGAAAATAAGCTGAAGATCGAGGGTCTTCAACCTACCCTTTTGCTATCAAATGCTTTCATGTATATATTCTAATAAAAAATTACTTCTTAAATAGCCTTCATATAAGAGCAATTATGTATGTTGGAAAATTTAATATTGGTAGAATATGATTATGTAATTTATAAAAATTATTTCTAAAACAACTCTATAAGAATACTTACAGTAATGGGAAACTACATAATTTCAGGGACATATGGCATGTGTACTTGGTGAGAAGTTGTGTAGTTTGGAGTATTATGAGGGACATTTAAAAATTAGTATTTTTTTAAACACATAAAAGATAGATATATATAAAATAATATTAGCATAGAAATGAGAAAAATATGGAAAAGCTTAAGAGACCTTTTGATTTAAAACAAACTTTTAAGGAATTAAATTCATGTTTCTTTAGTGTGTATATATATATATATATATATATATATATATATATATATATATATACACACTTATATTTTTGTGTAAGTATTCCTTTTTAAGTTTGTATATATTTTTGACCTGTCAGGTTCTCTCTCTCTCTCTCTCCCTCTCTCTCTCTCTCTCTCTCTCTCTCTCTCTATATATATATATATATATATATATATATATATATATATATAAAATTAGTACCCTCATTTTACATACAATTTCTTAAGAATAAAATATTTAATTAAAAGAATATTTTAATGTTTTCAATGCAGCATACCCCAAAATATTATATCATTCCCACACTGTTAAGAAATTTATTTTAAAGCTATTTGGTGTAACAAATTGCACAATAATGAATACCTTTGAAAATAAACCTTTCTCCTAAATATTTCCTTTGGAAAAATTATTAAAGAAATTTTCACATTCAAATCTTTTGAATATTTACCATATATAGTAAAATCAATCTTCAGAATTATATCCCTTGACATATTCATTTATTTCTTTTTGAAAGTATATGATAAGCAGTTATTATACTCAAAGAATATGTTTGAGAATGTAATAGATATTTTTTCATTCAGAGAAAAACTGATAGGCTATATGCGATATTTGTATTTAGTACATTATGTTTATGTTTCTAAAAATATAGTTATATTTCTAAAAATACAAAAATGATTATACAACACATGTGTACTTACCACATTTCTCAATCTATTGCAAATATTTTATCTTTTAAATCAATTTACAACAAAAATATTAGAGATTAATTTGAAGCCACCTTCATATCTCTCTTCTGCTCAGCAAAAGAACCTGATCTTTACCATTCCTAGTGTATCCTGTAAGTCTTACTTCATGCAGTAATATCCAGTTCAAATACATAAGATGATTTCCATGTTTCATTTCAAACTAGCAAAATGAAGATTTTATACTATGGATATTATATTCAACTAGGATTATTATAGTATAATTTGGACATATGTCATTAAAACTTAATGCTCTACAAGACTTACTGTTTAATTAAGAAAAAATTACTCTTCCTATTTACTTTGGTGAATAGAGTACCAGTCTTAGATTTTGTTATTGTTGTTCATTAAGCTATTATGTGTATATATGTGTATATCTGTGATTGTTTATGCTGTTACAATGTGAAGAAGAATATTATTTTATATGGGCAAGAATTTAGGAAAAAAAAATGAAAAGGCTTATTTAATATATGTGTTATTTTTATTTAACTAGACATTACCCAATTGCTACCCAAAGTTATTTTAACTCAGTTACTGTTTAATTTTTATAAAGGCATGTATTCATCAAGAAATATATATTCATTTCAAAATATATATTTAAAAACATAAATACAAATATATATTTGCACACATTATACAGATACACATTTATATATGTGTATATGTGTGTGTATGCATACACCATACACTCCCCCCACACACACACACAGGATCCACTTATATTTTTGTGTAAGTATGCCTTTTTATGTTTGTATATATTTTTGACCTGTCAGGTTTTCTCTTTTGTTTCATTATCAAAATTTCCAATACATTGTGCTTATGTTTTTCATTTCTCTTCCTAAGATTGTCTTTTTATCGTTAAATTTAAATGTTATTAGTATAATTTGAAATCTAACCCTTCTTTGTGTGGAATGTATGTGTGTGTTGTCCTAGAGACTGAACCCAGGACCTCATGGGAAACACATTCTCTACCACCCCAGTCTTTGAAATCTAATTCTTTACTATTTATAGGCCTGGTGATGTTTTCTAGCTGACTCAGTTATGGCATGACTACTGAGGAAAGTTTTACCATTTAGCTTTGTTATATTTAAGTGTACTTTATTGTATTCTTAGTGTTTCTATCCATTGTAACAAATTCTACTGCACTTTCAAAGTTTGTTCATTGAATATATTTCTTTCCCTCTTGATATATAAAGTTATCAATTTGAAAGTGGATGTTTCTATCCTTTCCAGTCTTAATACAAATATCACACATTTTGCTAATTACTTAGTTACACTGAGTATCACAATAAACTTTGGCAGTTAGTAGGATAATTTCATTACTTTGCTCATTTTGGAAACGATCTTGACTGTTCTTGTCCCTTTTAATCTTTTTTTACGTATGTTAGAGCATGCTTGAAAAATCAATAAAAAAACACCAGTGAGATATTTATTTGATTTGTATTGAAGTAGAGATAAATTTAGAGAGAATTAAGGCTCCAGTTATTTTTTTTTTAATTCTGAGTTTTTAAAATCAGTCTTTACTTGATTCTCTTTATATTGTCTTTAGGCTGAAGTGGTATCTCTTTAAATAAAAGGCTCAACCAATTCCAACTTTCCACATAGATTATGTAGAATTGGTGACTGTCTAGCATGTGTTATTACTCAGTTACTCCTTCCATGTTTGGTACATTCTTAGATAACTTTGTTATTAATAGCTAAGTAAAAAGTGATTCCACAGCAGGCCACAGTACTCTCACTCCCCATTTGTTATCTATCAAAAGGAAAAACAGGTCCCCACTGGGCCACAATTCCAGAATTCCTTGCTGAAACTTGTCAGGTCCCGCAGTATGGCATCTTAATACTTGACTTAGAATCACTCAGATTTTAGGTCCACAGCTTGAAATTCAAGGAGATGTGATGTGACTTGAGATCAATCTATTTTGTGCCCACTCTGTCTTTCCAAATCCACGACCACTTAGAGGTGTATCTACTACAGAGCTGATAATTAACAAAATAGCCCAGAAACTTTAATCAGCCAGGACAACACCAAAACATGGCACAAAAAGTGTTTTTAGTGAATCATCAAAATATAAGACAGGCCAGATTTGAATTTCACTGTTATTCTCCTAGTTTTTAAAGGTTCATTCTTTTGTCAAAAAACACCAAGGAAAGATCATTATAAGGAATTCAGAGGCCATCAAAAACATTATCAAGAACTCAAAGGCCTCTCAGAGGAACAAGAAAACAAATCATATGTGTACTCCAGTTTCAGAAATGTGTATTTCCTCCTTTAAGGGAGTATTATGTGTTCTACTTTTCCACCGTTAGCATATTTTATTATACATTTACTCTGAGTGTTTAATAATTTCAAAATTGATAAGCAACGTTCCCTCATATTAGCATCATAGCATTGCCTGAATTCTCATATATCCCAAACCAAATGATTTCCAAAGGAACATTAATGGACAACAATGAATATAACATGTTTTAAGTAAGTACAGTCTATTACATGTAGTGGTACATAGGCCCATGACTGGGAGGACAATAATCCAGTTATATGAAGTTTCAACATACTATTTAGTGAGAATACCTTTCTGTTCTTTTTTAAATTTAATTAATTTATTTTTATATGTTGCTGAGGATTGAAACCAGTGCCTCACATATGCTAGGCAAGCAATCTACTGCAGAGCCACAACCCCAGCACCCCCCATTTTTGTTCTTAATTGAAACAGAATCACATATCAAAATAAAGAATAATAAATATAATAAAGTACTAATAATACAGTGCAGCTGTTATCAAAACCTACCATGTCTAAATGTGATGAGAATATATTATTTACATAATATTATTTAAAACAATAACAACTGAACACTTTCTGCTCTTTTGCTCAAGTTTACAAAACACACACATACATAAAAAACAAATTGAAGAACTACACTTATGTAATTTAACAAGTAGAGAATTGCAAAATAAGTGCAGAAATAGAATTAAAACTTCAACAGGGTTTGACTTTAGATTGTTGTATCTGTTTTTTAGAAGTGTGAGGGGGCAGTTCCAGGGATTGAACTCAGGGGCACTTGACCACTGAGCCACATCCCTAGCCCTGTTTCATATTTTATTTAGAGCCAGGGTATCATTTAGTTGTTTAGTGCCTCACTTTTGCAAAGGCTGTCTTTGAAATAGACTCTTGTATCTTAATCATGGTTTTTGAGTATGGATAATATATTTTATATTATCAAATTTAAAGATTTACTATTTCAAGGTAGATTCTTAAAATTAACATTTCAATCTAATTTATCTAAAATATATTTCTGTTCAAATTTTTTTCCTTCTGTTCCTCACAAAAAAAATTGCAATTTCTTTTATCTTTTAAATTATTGCTAGTAATATGTTTCAAAAATGCTCAAGAAAGGTCAAGTGACTCCTCTATGGGAACACAGAGGACACAGAGAATCCGATATGCCTTCAAACAGCTTGTTGTCTATGCTATTGTGACTTTTCTTTTCCCTCATTTCTTTACCTTAGTTTTACTATTCCAGGGACCCTTGCTCAATAAATGAACTGTAAGTTTCATTACATGAATTTGTTGACTTTTCAACTCGTCAACAGAATCAGCAGACATCCCCAACTATTTACTTCTTAGCCTCAGAATTTTGCCTGTTGTTCCATCAATTACACACTATAACACTATGGATTCTTCCCAAACTGAACCAACTCTTACACAATAAAATATATGCCTTATCCTAAACTTCAAAAGATTAATTAATTCTGGAGATCAAATGTTACAGCATGGTGAGTATGGTTCACAAACCTGTATTGTATATTTGAAATTAGCTAAGATGTGAAATGCTCTTACCATGAAAAAATAAAATATGGTGAATATGTGAGTTGATACATACGTTAATTAGCAGATTTTGATTATTTTGCAATCTATGAAAACCTTCAATATTTACAATGCTTATTTATCAATAATATCTCAATAAAGCTGAAGTCATAATCTTAATAAACCTGACCTATCTTTTTCCTTTGGACACACTATTAAGCTCTCCAGAGGTAGTATTCTTTCTTACTAAGGCAAGGCACAAACTAACCTATGCCTTATGTACATGTAGTATTAGTGATACCTTGAGACAACTCATTTGTAGCAAGTTTTTAGTAGTCTTCAATTCTGAAATCCTAAATTTAGAAATGACAATATATTAAGTAATATGGAGACATACCTAAGTAAATGGAGTAGCAATATGTACAAGTGGAAATAAAATCACTAATTAATTCACACCGGGTTACTCATTAGTTTTAAAATATGTTTTCAATCCTTGTATAGACATTATCCTTTTCTCTGAATTAAACTACCTCAAATATTAATGCAACTTATGTTCAAGGCAAATATTTTCTGTTGCATTTATGAAATTGTTAACAAAAGTCAGATGACAGTTGTCATTTTCATCTCATTAAAGTTAAGGGTAGGAGGAGAAGGGAGGGGATAAGAAAACACGGTGAACATTTTGAACAAAATAATATTTAATTCTCATTGTATTCTGCTACAAAGATTTCTGAAAGAGTAGGAGGGAAGTGAAAATAGCTAACAATTGCACATAATCATGTGAATTAGACATGTCTAGACTCTATGAAATTCCCCAATGTTATGGAAGATCTAAGAACTCACACATCAAGAAATTAAACATGAGAAATAATAGAAACACAAAGGGAATTAAAAGCAACTACTAAACAAGACAGAAAATATTACAGATATTGTGCTTGATAAAGTCTAGGCTACAACAGCCTTGAACCAGTGTTTTAATGAGCTCCCTAAATAGAAGAATTTGTTATCAAAGCAGCTAATTATCATCAGAAAAACAAATTCTTTTAAAATGTGTAAAAATTCAGTTTCACATTCAGATGAAGTTATTTTTCAGAAGCAGTTAAATTAGTGTAAGAACTATATGCTTTGAATGTTGACAACAGCTTTACTGAGATATAATTCACGCATTTAACATGCACAATTTGATTTTTTGATATTTTTACTACTATTCAAATTATCACCCCAACTAATTTTAAAATATTTGTATCACTCTAAAAGGAAACCCCTTTCTTTAGCCATCACTACACAGATTATATAGTCTTCAGCCCAAAGCAATCTTAATCTATAGTCTATATAGATGTGTTAATTAAGGACATCTCATGTATGAACAATTTTAATGAGCAATCTGTGACTGGTTTACTTACCTTAGTAATTTTTTCACATCTTATAGCATGGATCAATACTTCATTCATTCATGGCTGAGTAATATTTCATTGTATGACTATATGGCATTTTGTTTAGCTATATTTCAGTTGATGCATGTTTAAATTTATTTTACCTTATGGTTATTTGAAAAACTATTGCTATGAACATTCATAGAGAATACTTGTATGAGCCTGTTCATTTAAATCATGTTTTTGTTCATTTGTTTTGTTCTTTACTGAAGTGTAATATGTGTACAGAAAAGTGTTACAAGTGAAAGGTTTCAAAGGGTCTACAAATCTTCACAAACTCAGAACACCTGCATAACCACCATCCAAATTAAGAAATAGAGAATTGAAGGCAACCAGAAGCCATTTTCGGCCACCTGTTAATCATACTCCTCAACTACTTCCACGACTATGTTGACCTATAACAGTGTAGTTTTCTCTGTTCCTGCACTTTTTATACAAGTGGGGTAATACAGTTGCCCTGTTTGATTTTAAGCTTGTTTACTAAGTTGGCAAACAAATTCACATTTTTATGTGAATATAAATTTATGTGAATATGGTTACTTGTTCAGTTTCTCTGTTGTACAGAGTCTCAAAATGTGACGCACACACTGCAACACACTGCACGGATTTCTGGGACATTTTCTGGGAACCTATAAGGGTTTATCATAACACTAAGATGTTATATGTCATTTCTCTCTGTATTTCCTGAGTTCATACGGCTTTCTAGAGCCTATGCAAGGGGGTAGTGCTCATATGTTCCTGAGTTTTAAAACTTCTCAATTTTAATTTTCAACATGGTAATATTAGTAGTCATAACCCACATAAGAATTCCTTGGATTTCTTTTGGCATTTCTAGTAAAATTTTTAAGCATTTTTTTCCTAAGATTCTGATGAATATCCTTATCTTTTATTTGTTGGAAACATACATATTTATATCTTCTTATTTGTGAAGTACAGCTTCACCAGGTATCATATTTATGGTGGGCAGTATTTTGTTCGTTATTTTAATCCTCAATGCTTCAAAATTATCATTGTTTTCTTTTTTGGCTTGCAAAGTTTCTGTTGTAAAATCTACTGATAGCCTTATAGGTAGCCTCCCTTATATGGGAAGAATTTCTTTTCATTTGTTTCTTTCAAATTTCTCTCTTTGGCTATCTAATTTTGTTTGTCTCTTTCTTTCTTTTTATTGATTATTTTTTCTTATACATAATATTATGCTTCATTTTGATATAATTACAAAAGCATGGAATATAATTTGCTCTATTTCAGGCCCTAGTATTTCCAATTTACCTCCCCTCTTCCCTCCTCTTGTCCCTTCCATGTAGTGTACTGATATTTCTACTATTTACTTAGAGGGTTTTTTTTTTCTTTTTTATTAATTAGTGTCTTTTGGGTGTACATGATGGTGAGATTCACTGTTGTACATTCATATATGTATATAGGAAAATTAAGTCAGATTCATCCCACTATCCTTATCCCATCCCTCCTTCTGCCTTTTCAAGACCCTTTGCCTATTCCACTGATCGTTCTTCTATTTTTTATGTCCCCTCCCCATTTTGGATTAGTTCAAAAGAGAAAACATTCAACCTTTGGTTTTGGGGACTGGCTTATTTTACTTAGCATGATAGTCTCAAGTTCCATCTATTTACTAGCAAATGCTATAGTGCCATTCTTCTGTATGGCTGGGTAGTACTCCATTGATATATATGGAGTACTCTCTCCTGTGTTGTTCTTATAGGAATACTAATTCCATTTATAAGGGCACTCCTCATAGCCTAATCATCTTCCAAAGCCCTCATTTCCTAAAATGATCATACTGGAAGTTATTTTTCTATGTATATACTTTGTGCATAGTACAAAAACATTTTGTCTTTAAGATCATAGTTTTTAAAATAAATGTAAAAATCTCTTTACCTTGTACAAATAATTTATGATTTTAGGTCACAAATCTTAATAAAAGATACAAGATAAACCTCCAATGAGTCAAAAAGGAGAAAAGGCAGATAATTTAACTTTAAGGAAGACATAAGGGGGCTGGTGAGATAACCTGGAGGTGAAGGTGCCTCTTCAATACATATGATGACTGTATTTAACTGACCAAAATGACTCAAAAAGTCTACATGTATTATCCATATGTATGTATTTTGGGGATCATATGACATGAAGAAATAGCAGATAAACTGGAATGAAGAAAAGGTAAGCATATAAAATAAGAGGGACTTGTCATAAGGAGGATATTGAGAGATGGCCCTGTTGTTTTTGGTTCATGCAAAAATTCAAATCACATATAATTAATTGAGAATAATAAAATGCTTCATTTTCAGTGCATAAAATGACATGCTATGAAAGTTCACTGAGATTGTCTGTGGACTAGAAAAACTAGGGTGTTTTGAATAAGCAGAAAGAGGTCAGGCCTGAAGATGTGCCAAATAGTTATTCATTATGGGTGACAATGGATTTGTTCACTTTGGGAGCAATGCAATTAAGATGGCTGTGGAGAAAAGGTAGCCCCATCTGATTTTCTGGTACATGATATACTGTGAAAGGAACTCTTTGCTTTCATAGTCTTTATTTTGTATGGCTGTTAGATTTTTCTTGTCTGAAAAAAAAATAAACAAGTTTACCAAGCCTCAAAATAAATTGAACATTGTTTTGTTTTTGACAATTCACAAAGCAAATTTTCTGGACTACTATATATCATGTCTTGTCAAATATAAATTGTTTTTTATCTACTATCTGGGAATTTTACATGAGCATTCTTTCTGATCCTTTCTTATTTTCTCATCATTTTATACACATTTTTCTTTCATACATACATGCTTTTGAATGGATATATGGGAAAATGAGTAAAAATTCCAAAAGAGGCATTTGAAAGAATTTGGAAAATGAGCATCCTACTTAGAATAAGTGCAGAAGACCAGGGATATGGATATGGATAGCAAAAAAAAAATATATGAATGCAGAGAAAATACCTATACTGAGATAAAATGGGATATCTGACACTCCATTCATATGCAATGAATCCAGAATAATAATGCATTCTATTCTCTCTAAGCTATCTTAAATAATAAGTCAGGTATGGCATTCAATTCCATGATATCATCTTGATTTTCCAGAAATTATCTTGTCACTCTTATTTTTCTTCTGAAATGAAATAGCTAAAGATGCTTTTATAGAAATTACACTATTAGAATCGTTACTTAAAGTAACTATCAATAATTTAATCATATTATATGTACCCCTTTAAGTTAATAAATTTTTGTTTTGCCAAAACATCCCACCTTTCTTGTAAGATAGATGTGTATAAAATTAAAAAGAGGAAAACTATTAAAAATATTGACCTTCTAACCTACAATCAAATTTTCATGGTGGAGAAGAATAAAGGGTTTTCACATTATTTATGAAGTAACGATCTGCATTTTAATTTCAAATGCATAGCAACTGTTATATTCAAACATATGAAACTTACCTGAGAGAACAGAAGTCTTTTAAAATATATAGTATTCATAAATTTTAGTAACCAAACTATAATTACCGATGTGTGTTAAATTTCTTGAAAAAATGTTTATATGCTGCAACTTTTAAAACAAATGTTTGTGTATTTTCTCTTATTAAAAGTAACTAATTCTGCTGAAATTACTGAAAATTGTTTTAAACTAGTGTTTTCAATGGTTCATAAAAGCTCATACAATGAAATATTTTTCTCTTTACAATATCTGTATTACAATGAAATGCATACAGAAAGTATAGGGCAACATTAAGGAGATATTGGAAACAAATCTAAATGGCTCTCTCCATGATTGTCATATTTATTCAGTGTCTCAGAGGGCATATCTATCCAATGGGTCCTTTGAGTGGCTAGAAGTAAGACACATCCCCAGTTAAATGTGTCATACATGGAAAAAGATCAGCATAGAACTATCTTTCTATAGAGAAAAGTCCCTTTCCAGTTCTTGATTTTTTATTTATAATCAAAAGTTAAGACCTTTCTGAAAATCCTCTTCATGCTATGGACATATTTTTCATGTGTTTCTCTTAAATTTTTATAATAAATATTTTCTGAAGAGGTCCTCCCATACATTCCAAAGCATTTTGTTTAATATTGTATTCATTGTCACATTGCATTGGAAACATTATTCATTCATTTATGAAATTTTTTTTCACCAAAGAGAATAAAAGATATTCAAAGTTTATTTATAGCTCATAGAAAGAGGACACTCATGCTGTAACAAACATAGCTTATTTTGTTAAATAGTAATATATTTAGAAGATAATTAAACTCAGTTTCATCTGAGAGCAAAGCACCTCTTCATTTTTCTCATTGTAATTGCTTTCTGATTGGCACTTTTTTTAATCTAAGAAGTAAAACAAAACTGCAGCAGCTAATGTTGATCATCATGCTAGATAACTGTTTAAGTACTTTCCATGTTTACCTTTCAAAATTTATACAATTATAAATTGTATAAAGCTCATCTGTGATTACCATCCTACAGAAAAGGACACTGGAATTTCTAGAGATTTATTTGTCCAGTGTCAGAAAACCATTGGGGGATGGCATTTAAATGCATGTCAGGAGGACTCAGAGCTATGTTTCTATATATTATGAATTCTACGGTCTCTTATCAGCTTTATTCTTCATGTTAGAACTAATCTCAATGCAGTAGTCATTTTTACTGTTTACTTAAGCTCTATACCCCTCCTCTCTCCAACCTGGAGTCTGTTTACATCTTCTGTCAACTTAACATGGTCAAAAACATTAATACTTATAAATTTGCATTTCATTTTTGTTGTTCCTCCACAGATATCACATTTTTAATCAGCTCTGCTCTTCCTTTTCCCAAGTCAGTATGAATATTACAAGTATATTTCAGATAGCAATGCTGAATGTTTAAATCATCATTTTAAGGCTCACAGAATACAAAATTTTTAGATAAAGTAGTAATACCTAGAAAATGATAACATTTTTGTTTTATTCAGAAATGAATATATAGATATATGTTTAAGCTGCTATTTCTTTTCTTATTTGTAGAGGTAAAATATCATAACCATGAATAAATACAAGAAATATATATTAACTATTTTTATTAAGAGATTTTGAGTTATAGGTTGGATATATAAATTTGAATTATACCCAGAACTTGAAAACAGAAATAACAGACTCAAAATTGTATAATTAATCCATTTTTACATTTTTTGCTTCATTCTAAATGCATGCATCTTTCACGGGAAATATCAGTTTTATCTGTAGTTCTCATTATTATTGTAAGACAGAGATCTTACTTTGTAGAACTGTCTTTGCCCTTAACCCAGCTGACTCACACAGTGTTTTATCCTTAATCATTTTCACCACAAAAATAAGAAAAAAAGTTCTAGTTTGCTTATTTTAGACACACACATACACACACACACACACACACACACATATCATTGTTACAGAAAATAGAATATTAAGACAACATCTGATCTTTTTATTTTGAGTTCTTTTTGCCTTGTTGAAAATTTTTGTCCTGTTTGAATCCCTTTCCATTTGATTGTTCATTATTTAATTTTGTGAATAGTATAATCAAAGCATTACACTATATATTCTGACCAATACACACATATGATATTCTTTCATTGTATGAGACAATATGAGGTATAAAAGCATGGTTTGTGTTTGGACTGTTTCTGCCACATATAGATAGAGTCGTCTTGTAAGAATTATTTACAATTTTTTTGAGCTTTGATATTCTGATATGTAAGATTGGAGACTATAATATATATTTATGGAAAGAATAAAAAATCGAATACTAGAATTTTTTTAAAGCAATGCCTGGAAAATGTTGAGTTTCCAAAAACTGTTAACAATGCTTGTGATGACGGGACTCCGTAGAGGCATAATGTGAGATTATAATATTTTACAATAAAAAGGTAAAGGGCCATGAGACTACATGAAGTTCGAAAGATAAGGAATGGTTGGGTCCAATAGAAGGGATTTGCTTTAATCTAACCTCTCAGTTTTATAGATGATTTAAATACAGTAATTTGATAAAGTGATAAAATTAAAAAAAATAAGGAATTTCATGTAAAGGATGTTAAGCTATTCTTAGTCCAGTGGTTGTCCAAGAAATTAAACTTAATCCTGCTTTTCCAGTACAGAGTTAAACATTCTATGACATTTATTTTTTTAAAAGCATATATAAATAAGCTAATGAAATATGTGAGACACATTTTTTTTTTTTGTATCAACATATGTCCTAACTGTTCTTGGTCTTACTGGGGTGTCTCCTTCCTCTAACAATTTCTCTTCCTTGGGGGTGAACAACTTCAAACCTTGAGCCAACTATTTTCCCCAGTTTGCCTGAGAAAGTTCTAGGGACAGGCAACTTGAAATAAAAACAAAATAAATCAAAACAAGAACACATTGTTTTTTGAAATGGTCACCCATTTTTTTTATTTAAACAGAAGGGGGGAGATGCTGAGAGCCATAGCCAAGTAGGAATGATGCATGTCATTTTGGGGTTGAAAGGTGACCCTGCTCAGGGATTAGGGTGGCTTCAGGTTTAGGGTGGATCCTGCTGGGAATAGGGCGGCTCCAGGATTAGGGCGTATCCTGCTGCCTCAGGCGCCCACTTTTTGGAGTTCCCTTTGAGTTCTCTCGGGGTTCTGAGAGAATTGGTACGTGGAGCCTGGTGGAGGGAGTGCATTCCCAGTTGCCAGAGTGTGGGTCAGAGTTCGGAAATAAAGAGTTGCTGTTTGAATCTACAAGGCTTTTGTGGTGGCTTGGTTATTTTGTGCCCAGACAGACTGCGGCATGGTGTTACATTCTTCTTATTATTACCTGGTTCTTGGGAAGTTTAAGATAATGTTTCCTTAGGGAAATTAAACACACCATTTAGTTACAAGCCATCCTCTTCCATGGATTTGTTTTGGGGAAAACATACCCATACCCTCTCTACACTTTTTTTATTAATTTTTTTTCTACTTTTTTATTTATAAATTTATTTTATTGGTTCTTTTTAGTCATAAATGACAAAAGAATCCATTTTGATATTATTGAAAAAGCATGGAATATATCTTGTTCTCATCCCAACACAAAGTTTTTTTTTTTTTTTAAGAGAGAGAGAGAGAGAGAGAGAGAGAGAGAGAGAGAATTTTTTAATTTTTTTTTTTTAGTTTTTGGTGGACAGAACATCTTTATTTTATTTTTATGTGGTGCTGAGGATCAAATCCAGTGCCCTGCGCATGCCAGGCAAGTGTGCCAGCACTTGAGCCACATCCCCAGCCCCCAACCCAAAGCTTTTTTAAAAACAATAATTTTACCTGTGACAGAATCTAATCTCTTTTATTACTAGGGAACATATTAGAATTTTGCAGTGTCAATCATGGCTTGACACTGCCATCATGCTTGAATATTTCTGGCTTCATTCCAAATGGACATTCTGAGTAGTACTTATGAATATAAAAAAGGGAGAAAACAAAATTAAACCAAAATTTTCTTGTTTAATATATTTTCTTTATGTGGTTTGGATGTGGGTTGTCCCCTAAAAGCTCATGAGTAAGACAATGCACAAAGGTTCAGAGGAGAAATGATTGTGTTGTAATAATCTTAATCAAATCAGTGAATTAATCCCTGATGAGATTAATTGAATGCTAATTGGAGGCAGGTGGGGGGTGTTGGAGGAAGTGGTTAACTTGGGGTGTGGCAATAGGACATATATTTTGTATTTGAAGAGTGGAGTGTCAGTTTCTCTCTCTCTCTCCCCCCTCCCTCTCCCCCTCTCCCCTCTCTCTCCCCCTCCCTCCTCTTCCCTCCCTCTCTCCCCATCTCCCCCTCTCCCCCTCTCCCTCTCTTCCCTTTCCCTCTCTCCCTCTCTCTCCCATCTCCCCCATCTCCCCCTCTCCCTCCTCTATCCCTCTCCCTACCTCACTGTCTCTCCCTCCCTCTCTCCCTCTCCTTCCCTCTCTCCCTCTCCCTCCTCCCATTGTGAGCTACTTCCCTCTGCCACAGTCTCCAACCATAATGTTCAGCCTCACCTCAAGCTCTGAGGAATGGAGCCATGCTTCTATGGACTGAGACCTCTGAAACCGTGAGTCCTTAAACTTACCCTTCTCTGTAGTTGTTCTGGTCATATCCTCTAGTCATTGCAGAAAAAAAAAAAAAGCTGACTAAAACATTCCTGTAGCCCTCTTCTCTTTCCATCCTATTCCCAGAATATTTGTTACCAATATTATAAGGAAGGTATGGGAAATAAAATTATTGACTCTAAGGATAGTCTCAAAGTGTGATTGCAGCTTTCACTTTTAATTCAAATTTGGGAAGTTCCCTTTCAAATTATTTTGCTAATCTCCAAATATACAACACCTTGGCCATTAATAAAGAATCTGGGGTTTGTTTCAATACTGGAAAAAGTTTAGCAGAATAAAATTTGAAAAGTATATAAGTTTCATGGTTCCTATGGAACATGTAAAACTATTCTAAAAGGATCCTTATTTACTATCTAAAGTTATTTGGAGCCTGGAGGAATACAAGAGAGTCAGCAATACCTAGATATACTTTAAATGACAGAGCTCTAGTTGTTTAATGTGAAGTCTTCAGTTAATATTTAAGTACCAAAAATCATTAAAAATTATTCACAAATCTTCCTTCATCACAAATGTTCACAATCATTTATTCAACAAATTCATTTCAATCTATCCTATATTGCTGGATAATTAAAAGACAATGAGAGCATGGCAGAGAATAATAATCACAGTACCACAACATATACAAAAAACAAGATGTCCACCTCATATTGTCACACTCATCTTTTTTAGGCCATTCAAAAATACTATGAATTTTTTTACATTTGAGAATTTTATTGGTAGTAAATGGACCTAAAACTTGGGTCTTTAGATACCTAGAGAAACTCTCTTTACTCCATCATTCATTCCCTATCTGGAAATTCTTAAAATAGTAGTGCTATTTTCCATACAACTGCCCTTCTTGATCTCACAAGAGCAAATGTCCAAAGAAATCAAGGAGCAGGCATATGTTACTTTTTTTTTATTTTTTAACATCTCTGGACTCTAACATGCTGGTCAGAATTTAGAAAGCATTTAATAAATATTTGATGACAAGCATCATTATAGAAAAGTTTCTTGAGTCTCCATCTTTCATTTTCATGAGAAAGGACTTTCTATGGAACTGTTCTATAAAGAAGTTTTATGTAACATTAAATCAAGGGACTTGGCGTCTTGATCATGAAGGACCATAGACAGGTGATGAGTCTTTTTTGAAAGTGGAAGAAAATATATGTTCTGTACTTTTCATTCATTTGTGCTGTCTGCTATAGACAAGAACATTCTGTAGATAAAATAATCAATATTTTTGAATTGCAGACTATGCCTCAAATGTGAAAACAATACCAGAGTGCAGTGTTTCGGGGGAAAAAAAGGAAGGAAAAAAGTTTATAAAATTTCAGTATAATTTTTTTAAAGAATACCTTTTGGGGCTAGGGATGTGGCTCAAGTGGTAGTGCGCTCGCCTGGCATGCGTGCGGCCCGGGTTCGATCCTCAGCACCACATACCAACAAAGATGTTGTGTCCGCCGAGAACTAAAAAATAAATATGAAAAATTTTCTCTCTCTCTCTCACTCTCTCTCCTCTCTCACTCTCTCTTTAAAAAAAAATAAATAAAGAAAGAATACCTTTTAATTTCCTGTTGATAACATTACTGGAAATAAGCCACGTCCTAACTCGAGTATCATAATAATAAAATTAACATGAAAAATGCAACATGAATAAAATAAAACATAGTGTATAATTGCTCAGAAAGAACTGTGATTACCTTCATGATGACAGGATTAAAAAAAAGAAAAAAGAAAAGGAAAACCCTCTTAGATTAGCATTTTAAAGGAACTAAATCCTTTAAAGGATTAAAGCTTCAAATTCACAAGTAGATTAAAAGTGGATAAACCATGGTGATAGATGCAGTCAAACACCTTACCTTCCTGTGAAATATGGTTTACAAGATATTCTCAGGATAAATATGGTAAAGAAGATAAGGTGTTTACAAGGACTTTAGCAAAACGTAACTAGAATTTTAATGTTACTCAGTGCTGACTCCATCCTCCCCTCCCTCCCCTCCCTCCCCTCCCTCCCCTCCACAGTGTAACACACACACACACACACACACACACACACACACACACACACATGAGTTAGGCTGTAGTCAAAATATTCATTACACACTTATTTATCATTTTGTTCAGCCCTTCATATTTTGTCATTATCAAGCATGTTTATTCTCCTGTGAGTTTTTAGTTTATTTTTGTTGGATAATGATACCTTTTTATTATTTTTAATACCCCTTTCTTCCCAGTTGTATCCAGGGCACTTAACTCAGGATATTAAGAAAAATCTTCATAACTATCAGCCAGTTTTCTTCCCACCTTTTCCAAAAAATTCTCAAGGGATCACAAGTTCAAATAAGTGTTTACTTTCTCATATAATTAAAAATTATTTGAATGTTTCACACTACTTGAAAGTTATGAAAGACATCTGGAATTTAACCTTGTGAGGCCAAGCCATCCTCCCTATTTTAAAGCAGCCTGCTTTACTCTTAGCACTTTAGGACACCATATTTTCTGTTACTTCAGATGCCCAAGTTCCTGAAATTTTTCTGACTCTCTCAACATTTTTTTTTTCAATACCTCATTGAAATACTTCATTCTCACTGAACTGTAAATAATTTTTGAAGATTTAAACTTCATGGAGATTTGTGTCATCTTAAATGATATGATGAGACTCACAAAATTCCAGGTGTTATCAGCTTGAAGGAGACATCAGAGAGGCTCCCAGGTGATGTGCATCTCAGCTGGGGAGCTAAGCCACGAGAGTCTGCCTCTTCAGTAGGATGATAGAGAAATCCACAGCAACACTCTTCTCAAATCTCCCACCTGCAACTGTGCTCTAAAGAGCTTTTAACTTGCCTGACCTGAAGGAAAGTCTCATCCCAATATATTTTCTTAGTTAACATTTACTTATCCCCAAAGGTTATAGTGTTATCTTCTTTGTTTAATGAGAACTTTCTGGAAGAACACTGCTGTAAGATCAATATTAACTTTTACCATGAGCAGCACACTCTTTATTATTTGCTTGCCATTTACTCTAGGTTTAGTTATGAAACGCCCTCATGAAATCAATGAATCTAGTGAACTTACAACAAAATCACAGCATGTTGGTGAAAATCAACTAATCTTTCTGCATCAAAGCTCTTCAGAGAAATGGGATACTTCAATTAAGGTTTGTCTCCTAGAAAGCAATCACATTTTTTAACTTTTTAAACATCTGTATGTCTTATGGTATTTAATCTTTAAAATAACTTTGGTAAGAGATGAAATGTTAATTTCTTTTTATACAACAACAGAAGAAAATGTGCTCAAAACAGAAAAATTGATTGACCATCTTAATATTGGTTGTTCTCTCAGGGGGAAATGAAGAAAGGGAAGTTTGATCAGATTCAAGAAAGCATGTGGCTCTTTGCCTATGTCACAATCTATATCTTAAATGATCTTAGCCCTTGGTTATGGTGACCCAGTACCTTATTAGCATCCTCACCCCTTTCATTATTGTGATGACTACTATTCTTTCTGTTCTCAAACACTTTGCAAGTGTTATTTCTAAAATATTGTTGAGATATTTTTATTCATGTTCCTCACTGGTTCCAGATGTCAATCCAATAATGACCATTCCCTTGTTGAGGATTTTCCTTTTCACCTCTCCCTCCTCTGCCAAAGATTCTCTCTCAAGTTACTTTATTAATTTCCTTTAACATGTGGCCAACAGTTTAAAATTTTAGTGAATTTACATGGTATTTTTTAATGCTTATCACCTCCACTATCACTTAAACTCCGTAAATATTAGAACAATTTATTTCTTATCATTGATAAAAATGTGTAGTGTGTGCTGCAATTTTTCACAAAGAGTAAGTGCAAAATAGGAATGAATGATCAAATGAGGAACATGTGGATGCTAAATTTCATGAAGTCTAAAGGGGAGTAATCCAGAACCCTTTTTCTTTCAACCCAAGAGACTCGTAGGTAACACTCTTAATCTCAGAATCTGAATCCAAGCTTGCCGTTTCTATATGTCGTCATTGAAAAATCAGCAGATTTTTCTTTTACCTAGCTACATTTGCCTTCTAAATTTTATACTTTGGAAAAGACAGCTGAAAATAAAAGCATCAATAAATTGTGTAATTTTGAATACAGTAAGGTGTATGTTGTTTCCTTGAATTGTTTATTTTATTTATATATACATATATTATTCTTTCATACTTTTAATCAACAATCCATATGCAAAAAAAAACCTGCTCTTGGTTTAAAGATAAAATACAGCCCCCATGTGATCAATAAATACTTGCTTTACATGAGAGATGGAGACAAAATATCCAGAATTGTAGCAATATGTACATTTATGAGTAAAAACAAAAAAAGATCTAGAGAATTAAGTTATGAGTTGATGTTCCTAAAATCACATTAAAATACCTATAAGTAGATGCATATACATAAACACATGCATAATTTAAGTCAGTGTGGATGAAACACATTTCTGATATTATGGAGACATAATAAGCATTAAGAAAAAGAGGGAGTTGGTGACATGTCAATTTCACCTAAAAAGCAAAAAACACTTGGCAAAAAAGAAACGTTATTTCCAAATATTATTCATTCTAGGTAAACCATATTTCACATTAAAATATAAATGTGGATATTTTCTTCCTTGATACCAAATAACAATTTTCCAACATAATAATTATTAATTATTTAAATAAATAAATGAGGGGACTGGGGATATAGCTCAGTTGGTAGAGTGCTTGCCTTGCATGCACAAGGCCCTGGATTCAATCCCCAACACTACTCACAAAAAAAAAATTAAATAAAAATAAATAAATAAATAAATAAATAGATGTATGTCACAAGTCTAAACAAAACTTTAAAATCATAAATTATCTAGTAGCAGAAATATGCTGAATTAAAACTAATTTCAATGGGTCTTAAAATCATATAATATCTTTGCACATATATATACATTTATAAAATTATATAGGAAACTATATATCATATATTATGTATGCTGTTTGTTCTCATAAATAGAAAATAAAATTCTAAATACTTTAAAATAAATCCCTATTATAAACAAACACACATATATACTCAAGAAAGTTGAAGATGGAACTAAGAAGTCTTGCATAAACCTAATCAGTACATTTTGTATGTAAGTAATTTTAAAACTGTTAATTCACTCTTTATGCCATACCATCTTGCACTGCATTGCAACACACCTATGCAGTGACAGATTGCAGATATGACAATGGTTGTATTAGATTATTTCACCTAGTGACATATTTAGTTTGTTTAAATATTCTCTGTGATACACAAACACCAGTGAAATCACCTAAGGACACATTTCCCAGAATACTTCTACATGGAGACATCTGTCTATATGTTATAAATGCATGTATGTATAAAGCAATATGTGTAGGTCTGTGTATATATAATTGTACATTAGAAATCCTGTAAAAGAATGACTTAATATTTGCAATTTTATCACTCTAGGGTAGCTTTAATAGTGGCATTTAAATTTTATAAATATGTACATAATAATAGATAGTGTATCCAATCCAATCTCTGAAAATGTTTTTATATTTCACTAATAGTTATTAAATCCATAAAGCCCTCATGCCCCATCCTATTTGAAGACAGCCCTCACAGATAATATATTCTCTCCTTAGCATCAATAATTCTTCATCTGTGACACTTTAATAGGATTTTTCTTTTACCTTAAAGTTCATGTATAAGTTGTGCTTGCAACAAAATTTCTTTTTTTTTTTTTAAAGAGAGAGTGAGAGAGGAGAGAGAGTGAGAGAGAATTTTTTTTTTTTAATATTTATTTTTTTTAGTTCTCGGCGGACACAACATCTTTGTTGGTATGTGGTGCTGAGGATCGAACCCGGGCCGCACGCATGCCAGGCAAGCTCGCTACCGCTTGAGCCACTTCCCCAGCCCGCAACAAAATTTCTAACAGGACAACATCAGCTACAAACTGCATTTAATCTGCAAACTGCATTTAGATAAAAATAATTTGTCTTATCCCTGAGACCAAAATAGTCTATAAATCACCATTTACTTTATCATCCAAAGTTACTGAAATTGGTATGGGGTTTCCTGTTGGACATCAGGATTCATGAAACATTGCTGCAAAAATTATGTACAGGTTTTGTACATATGTTATTGAGACCATCATATAACATTGCCTGTATTAAGGCTTCTAAGAAAGATTGCATTTCTCCTATGCAGCTGGTCTGCCATAGAAGAATCTTAGTCATTGAGGATCCTATAACTGTATTCCTTCACCCTTTCTATGATTTCTGGTGGTTTTGTAACCAAATGCAACAATCCATCTTAACACTTATGAAGGATTTTGTTTTACCTTACTTATGTAATGGCTTACTTATTTTGAACAATTTATTATCCACTTTATGCCATAGACAATATGATGTCAGAATCCACTTCATATTCCTAATTCTAAGTCTTGGATGGATCACTGAAAAGAATGAAACAATTTACCATATCAGTCTCTAGAGAAGTCCCAAGAATTTTTGAGATCAAGTGGCAAATCATTGATTTATAACATAAACACATTTAGTGGGTATATTATATAGAGACTCTTTTTACAACTAAATGATTAGTTGACCTTCAAAACTGCATCTCAAAAAATTATCAGGTTTGGACCCTGTTAAACTATATGGAACATAATTAGTTATTTGAATACGGTCAACAAAGTTGCTTTTAGTACATCAGTTACATGAATATCTCACATGTGATTCTCACAAAGAAGACTGATGATAGCCAAATAGGAAATACTAGTCCGAGATTGGCCTCCCAAGCCTGGAAATGAATGGTGTCATGCTGGCACTTGTCAGAGCATCTGAAATGAAAATCAAGGGCAGAATTCATGAGCTCAGAAAAATGCAAAGTATTATACAAGGTCTACACACCCTTCTACCTGCCTCCTCCTCAGCCAGTCATCTGGGATTATGAGAGGGTAGATGGCTATATTTTATATATTTATCTATTTGTTTAAAATTTATCTGTATCTTCACTACATAACAAACCCAACTTTTTCTTATAAAATTGTTCTTTTTAATAAAAAAGTACCATATTTCCAATATAGCATTTATTTATTAGTAATACTATTCTGTAGTTTTGCTTTTTATTTGGAATGTTATTGTGTTAGCACCACAGTTATAAGGTTGTCTAGATTTTTATTATTCTGTTTATAGCCTTATTCCTCTCATAAGCTCTGATTTTTTAGTGAGTGATTTTGTAGAACATAAGATTTTTTTTTTTAAAGCACTTTCAAAATAACTTAGCAAAAATACCTGTGCTTTAGTTGTGGAAAAATCTGCCCATAAATTTTTAAAATGCTCCCTTAAATGACACATTATCTAATTTGTTCATTTGATAAGGTAATGTTTTCAATAAAATATAGATATAAATCTTGAAATAGCTTTATATATACATATGTGTGTGTATATATATATATTTACATGTAAATGTGAATTAATATTTTATGTAGCTGATTATAGAGATTGTATTTGAAATCTTATACTAACTTACTATTTGAAATTTGATTTTTATTTATTAGTAGAAAAATACTAATGATAAATATCAATTCATAGAATTCATGACTAAAATAATCATCACTATTGTTGTTTACCCAAGTATCACCTATTATGAATACACAGTTTTCTTCTCATACCATCTCTGAGGCAGAACTACCCTAATCATCAGCTCAGTGGTAAATACTTCAGAGTTAAACTTATGCATGACATCTTGGTAGTCATGTGTATGTGATGCAATTCTCCTCTTTGAAAGCAAAACTGCATTTGTGGGAATTTTTATGCACTCTAATAGAAAGATGAATAGCCTTATTTTGCATCTTATTCTCTGTCAATCAAAATATCAGGGTATGACACTAGTATCTCAAGAATATGAGGTCCCTAAACCAAGGACTATCTGAAATTGTTGGATAACAAAAAACTGAGTATCCCATAATAACTACCCAATACTGAAGCCATCTACTGAAATAGTTAATTCTGAAGAAGTAAGCCACTTCTTCTATTTTCTAGATACCTATTTTTTTCTTGTTTTCAAATTAAAGACATTGATGAAACACAACACTGAATTTCTTTCTCTTCTTTCTATATCCTTTCCCATGAAGAACCAAGTTTATTAGAGTTTCAGCCATCTTCTCTAAGTAATGATGATGAATGTTACTCATGTAATTCCATCTCTGCAAACTAATTTACATTCTAGGGTAGTGTTTGTCACAATTTTTAACCATAAACTGCCTTTGTCCTGTGTAATCTCAATAGTAACCACAACTACATTTCCATTCTAACTTTCTTCAACTCCCTAACATGGAAATTTTAATTTGTGCCTTTGGAGCAATGTATTTGTTACTATTTTACATCTTTAATATCTTTGACAGGATTCATTTGCCTTTATCAGATTAGACTTCTTAAATCAAGATACATAATCAGACGTTACCTCTACATCTATTACTAGGCATCTACTATATGCCTAAAACTCTTGAAACGTATTGGTGATGTATCTGTGGGTAAAAAGTCCCTGCTCTCATAGAATTTACTTTTTTCAAAGAACTTTTATTAGGACCACACAGTATTTTTTTTCAGTTTTTCTCCGAGTATGCCAAATATTGAATATATATCTTAAAACTTCATATTGATTCATATCTTGTTTTGTCTAGAAGTCCGACATAACTTGATGTTTTCCCAGCATCAAGTATCAGTTGCCTGTTATATATAAAACAGATGGCTACTCCACTTGTGAAGCTTAAAATGTAGGGGGAAAGAGAAATGTAAGTCAACTATAGTTTATTGAAATAAACACTTGAAAGAGATCTCAGATTCTCTATCAATTATTTTAAAATGGTTATCACCAAGTGACTTAGTAAAAGGAGGGACTATTTAGTTGGAGGGTCATTGTGTATGTTGTTTATTCTAAAGTTAAAGGAAGAGCAGAAATGTATCATCTGTTAGAAGAAAAATACAACTTCAAATTGCAAATAAACTAGGGCTTTAGAAGAGTTTCACTATCTTCCTACAGAGTATAGTCTTTATCCTTTATGTAATGGTAGTCATTAGAGATTGTAAAGGGAGCTATAGAAATATCTAGTTAACTGTAGAGCAAGGTGACTACCAGTCCACAGTAGAGTAAGAATGGAGGCAGGGAAACCATTCAAAGTTACTGCAATGGACAAGCCAGAGATGGATAAGGCTCTAAAATATAGAAATAGCAGCAGGCACTGATAAGGGATATGTGTAAATATTCATCTAGGATTTTCTAATATGTAAAAAAAATCTTTAGATTCTATTCTATGAGTAAAAAATTAGACAAGCCATCTCTAAAAGCATAATGGCTTATTTCATGTCCTTGCTATGACTACAGTCTCTGTGTGGTTTTTGCTTTCACTAGTATTCTACAGATAAAATTAAAAAACACCAACATCATATTAAAACATGTTTTGAAAGTTTTCAATGCATTTTGGAGAGGGCAGAATTGTTTATGTAGCCTTTGGTTTTGTTATTCAAACAACACAGCTGGCAAATATTCTGTGGTTACTATGAAAATGGAAATCATGGACTAAGAACCATTATAATAAGTAGCGTCTAAAGGTAGGAAATGTTTTATAGGTGCTCTTGTATGTATGTAATCAAACTGTGGGGAAAATTAAAATTACCCTCAATGATGGATACAACAAATATCCTGCTCTCATAACTGTCTAGAAAAGCATTTAATCCTGGTGTGTGGTAAAGAAAAGGAGATTTTAAATTTGATTTTCTACTCACTTTTCAGCAATGCCTGTTTCTTTTTTATTTGTTTATTTTTAATTTTTAATTGATTGTTTAAAAATAAATGACAGCAGAATGCTTTATAATTCTTATTACACATATACAGCACAATTTTTAATATATCTGTTTCTATAAAGTATGTTCACACCAATTTGTGTCTTCATATAGGTACTTTGGATAATGATGTCCATCACATTCCACCAACCTTGCTAACCTCCTGCCCCCTCCCTTTCCCTCTCACCCCTCTTCCTTATCTAGAATTTGTCTATTCCTCCCATGCTCCCCCTCCCTACCCCACTATGAGTCAGTCACCTTATATCAGAGAAAACATTCAGGATATTTTTTTTTTTGGATTGGCTAACTTCACTTAGCATTATATTCTCCAACACCATCCATTTACTGCAAATGTCATGATTTTATTATCTTTTATTTCAGTAATGCCTTAGTTTCTATATTCATTAATTCCTTTATTCATTTATTTATTCATTTATATCTATACGTACTGCACAAATGATTTTCCTATAGCAATCAGAAAGTACAAGGCATTCCCTTACTGCCTGTGATCAGTCATGTGTGCCATTTTATAGCTAAATACTACTGAGGGATATTAAGTTGTCACCCAAACCAGAGAACAAGCAACAATAAAAATAACTACATGATTTACAACTTGGCTTAATGTAAAGGGCAGAATGTGTGTCTATGCTGGGTGACACTCCAGCCCCCAGGACTCTAATCCAGAGATTGTACAAATGCACTGCAATTTTTGTCCTTCATTTGGGGATGTACATTACATGATTATTTGAGCTTCATGGTATTTCTTACTTTCCCAAAGGTTATGAGAAAAATAAATAGCAACTAATGAGTTAGTTCTGGAAGAGCACCATATTTTTATTACACTACGTTCATGCAATTAAGCAAAAAATTAGACCACAATGCATTAGCATTTATACTGCTTTTACAGAGATTACTAGAGAGGACTGTTTATCAGAGGAGGTATAATATATTGATTGTCTTTATGAAAGGGGTCTTAAAAAAAGCCTGTATAAACTTTTTTTTTATCTTAAATTCCTTAAGTTTTTTTTTTATTATTTGCTCATTTTAGATTTACATGACAGTAGGGTGTATTTTGGTATATTAAACATACATGGAGTATAACTTATTCTAATTGGGATCCTATTCTTGTTGTACATGATGTGGAATTATCCTGATTGTGTATTTGTATATAAGGATAGGAAAGTTATGTCTGATTAATTCTACTGTTTCCTACCTCTCCCCTGCCTTCCCTTAATTCCCCTTTGTCTAATCTAATGGACTTTTATTCCTCTCCTCTCCACCTTCCCTTGTTGTAGGTTAGTATCAACAAAATAAAAACATTTCATGATAAACAAAAGTTAAAAAAAAAATTTAACTAGAATGCCTTCACTACAAAACATTCTCAACAAAATATTTCAAGAAGAAGAAATGAAAAATAAAACTTAAATTCCTTTTTATAAGAGCTCTTATAGTTGGAATTGTAGATATATCAAAAATATATACTTAATAAGTTATTTGAAAATAACAAACTGGTACACAGAAATGAATGGTGGAGACATTAAATAAAAATGTTTAACATTCTGGAAAGTGGATGGTGTCTCATAATTAAAAATGTGTTTTATAAAATATCATCAAAACACTGACAGGCTCCAAGAAAATCCAATTTACTTTAGAGGCCAACATGAACATCTCACAGACGTAGCTTTGAAATAGCCAATTCCATAGTTACAGCAAAATAAATTGAGTGTTCAATGCTGCCTCTGTCTCTCTGTTTTTAATTTTTAGAAGCATGACATCATTTTTTCCTGATAATTTAGGCCTTTTTGGGGGTATCTACAATGGGTAACCTAATTTCAGAATAAATTCATATATGTGTTTCCCTTAATCATTATCTTCATACTATACTAAATAATTTCATGTAATTATATATAAAATGAAAACCACTTAAAGCAATTTTGCACCCAATGTAAAACTGACTTGTTGGAAATCAAAATCAAATTTATATAGATAAAATATGTCTGTATCTGTTGGATTACCAGCCTTAAAAAAAAAACTTGCTAAAAGGAGAATAATATACCTTATGCCCCCGCAAAGTTCCCTAGATACCCAGATCTTAATCCTCAAAATTATTATATGACATTAGCTGACAAAAATAATTAAAGTTAAGATTGATTTAAGGAAGTTAGTCAACTGAATGAGTAATAGGGAGATTATTCTGGAATACCTGAGTTGGCTCAATATCCTAAGTGTCCTTGAAAGTGAAAAAGAAAGCCGAAGATCAGCTCAGACAGATGTAGCAAAGAAAAAAGAAGCAGGAAATTTGAAGCATGAAATGGTCTTTACCCACCAGGGATGACTCTGAAGATGAAGAAGGGAATCTATCTGTGAAGGCAAGTGGCCTCTAGAAGCTGAGAATGGTTCTCAGTTATCAGTCAGCAATCAAACAGGAATCTTAGTTCTATAATCACAAGGAACTGAATTCCACCAACATAAGCCAGTCCTCTCTTGGAAACTTCAGGTAGAAGTGCAGCGCTGGGGACCTTTATATCATCTGTCAACACCCATCCAAGATTCCTGACTTCAAAATTTTGCCCAAAACACATCTGTGTGTGTAGGTAATTTTTTAAAGATGAAATTTATTGTAATTTGTAATAGCAGCGATAGAAAGCTAATGTGCATATTTTGTTTCATATGTGATTTTGTGCATGAGAAAACAGGTCTGTAGATTGCCATGCCCCAGTAGTGACAGGGTTTCTACTAAACTCACACAGTCTTCTCTGCTTGCATCTTTCAATCCATTCTAATCAAGGTCATCTGAATACAATCAAACCAGACAAGACCCTGTACCCTCTACTTACAACCCATGGATGGTTCTTTTCATGCTAGAAAATTGTAATTATAGTTTGGAATCTGCCTCTTCTCTAACTGTACAGTGTCCATCTCTCTGAATTCCTGGCACTGTTTGCCTAATGGCAAATCTTTTTTCCTCCTTATACTGAAGGTTGAAGACCAGTCACTCTAAATTTTCAGCATAGTTGGTGAATTCTTATAATCCAGGGGTCAGTTTAAATATCAATTATGTATGAATAACTCCTAGACTTAACTCCTGTAAATCACTGAGTTTATTCCTCTCATTGTAGTCTTTTTCGGTCTGTCTTTGTTTCTTTACTATATTCTTTGCTTCTCCTCTGGGTTTTAAAACACTAGTTATTAGAGATATCTCTTACATAAATCATGGATATTGTTATATTAGTGTTGGATAAAAAAATTTCTAGCTGGAAAAAATCTATTATTTCATTTCTGACTCTAATTCAAGGCTTTTACCAATTGAGCCAAACAGTTCCTTTAATTGTGTCTGGCATCCATACTCAGATCCAAAATTCTAGTGTCATTGAAAGAGCTTATGTCTTCATCCATTGAACTCATATTAATTATATGAGATATAATTGTCAACTTAAAAGAAGTTTACTTATATATTTGTTTTATTCTTCTAATGCAGCACTTCCTAATCTATCCTTACCAATACAACCATTTTAAAATTTCCAAGATTTTCTTCCTTTTGTTTAGGGAATATATTTAAACTTGCCCAATTCAAAATTATAGGTAGTAGCCATTAATCTATATAAATTTAAGTTAATTCAGAATAAATGCAATTTAAAAATTAGTTTTTCATTCCATTTTCTTTCAAGGGCTCAGTAACCATATGCAGATAGTGCTAGTGATAACCATAGGTATGGCTCAAGTATTGATCTTTTCCACCATTACAGAAGTTCTGTTGAGAAGCAGGGACTCAGGCTGTGAAAGATTTGACCCTTTTCCTAGCTTTACTCATGTTTCCAACCCATATGGATTTATTCACCTTCTTTCTCCAGGAGTAGTTAAACTTAATCAAGGGAAGAACTTCAGTTCTCCTAAGAATCTTAAATCTCATTGGCTGTCTCTGAATTTGTATTCCTTTTTATCTAAAACCAATCGAAGTTGTCACTGGATCATTTTATAGCTCAAGCTAATGGCCAAACCCTCTGAAATCCCCTAATGCTGTTACACCCCAATCAATAACAATTAACTGCAATCGTTTCAACTTGATCTTCCCCTGGTTCTGAAATTAGAAGCAGGACACTCTTTATTTAATTGAGAAATGCAGTGATTTCTGAAGCTCCTTAAACCAAATTGATGTAGACTTTAAAAATGATATTCAGACACTCATCCATGCATCCCAGTCACCAGGAGTGAACATATATTAAAGAGGTGAAGTAGAAGCAGAAAGCCAGTCAACATTAACATCTGACCTCACCAGTCTCAATTTTCTTGGCTGTGAATCATTCCAAAGTTTTCTGAAGATCCTGATTGTCCAGAGAATGAAGACTTATTCTAATCTAAAGAGGTAATTTTTTTATTCCTCCAAATTTACCTTTAAGTCTTCATTTTCTCCTTACCCTTCAATAAGTCTGATTGTGTCCCTGTTCTCCACATTTGCTACATACTTTGCTACAAATCTTGGCTCTCCATGAATCTCTTTATTCCATCTGTCTACATTTTTGGAACCAACTTAAATAACTTTTTTTCATGTCTCTGTACCAGATCTTTTCATTCCACATCAGTGTATTCCTTAAAAACATTGCAGTAGTTTCACGTATTCTTTACATAAGTCTTTATTTATTCAACAACTTTTTATTGAGAGCCTCCTGTGTGTCAGGCACTCATCTAAATATTTAGGAAATGCCAATCAATAAATCAGAAAAACAAACCAGTTCCCATGGAACCTATATTTTAGTGGAATTTAATGCATTTTTATCTAGCTTAATTCAATACCAGATCCTCAAATGTAGGAGATTTAAGTATTCTATCTATTTTTATGCCTATTCGAGGTCCTTAGAACATTGCTTCAGGTCTAGTAATAGATTAGTACAAAACTAAGTATGTGTGAAACATACTTCAGTGGATGTGGATAGTCTGTGTTTTCAAAATACTATTTGTTCCCTCCTTTCATTAGAACTGAAAACTGTTCTAAATTCATGGGCCCATCAGATTTCTCCTTGGCATATTGGATTTTTAATCTGATCCCTATCTAAACTATCTCTGCATCTACTCTTCTATACATGTGAAGAAATAGCAGAGAGCTGTCAACCAAGGGCAGGTACTTTGAGGTTTTGTTCTGTCATTATTGAAGTCTATATTGTCCAGTGTTAAGTTAACTTTCCAAGACAAAAAAGTAGAATATTTTTTTTATAAATTGGAAAAAATAGTGTCTTCTAACCAACTGACTAATTCTGATAAGTGAGATTATTCAGAACTTATTTACCTGTTGAATTTGTCTTATCAAAGTCCTAAATAATGTGTAAATCTAAAATGTGATTCTGATCAATACGATGTTTAAATATTAGTTGCAAATGGCCTGATTATGTAAAATATATCAGAGAAGCCTTATGTCATATATATATATATATATATATATATATATATATATATATATATACACACACACACACACACACACACACAAACACTATATACACATACATACATATACATATATGCATATATAATATATGTATAATATATGTATTATATAATATATGTGTAATATATGTTATATAATAAATGTGTAATATATAATATATAATATATTGTTATATATGTATGTAACTTTATATGTAATATGTATATTAAAGTAATAGAGTAGAACTATATATATTTATATTTATGTGTTCCAATAGTGGGCTTTAGAGATACATACCCCTTTTCCTGCATTCTTTCCTTTATTTCATTTTTATAAATTATTATTCATAGCAATTTTATTTGCTCTCTTTCAATAACTGTGACTGAGATAGGAACCTCTGTATGCATGCTGGGCTCTGAGCCACCAATGATCTCTTAACTCTCTAAATCATTTTTCATTTTACATCCTTCTATTGAGTACCATCTCACTAACCTCTCCACAGATTTTAAAGATGTATCCAAATATAATTTAAAATATTAGATATAATGATGATTCATGTAATATATAAAGTGTGATTGAATCTTGTATTTAACAATGTTGTTTTCACTCAGATGTTATTGAAGAGGTATAGTCAATTTCCAAAAAGTTTCAGAGATTTCGTCCTTGAGGAAACTCAACATTTTCCCCTTTATTAAATATACAAGTAGCAAATTTTAAAGCTAACAAAGTCATAATCAGATTTTATTTATATTTAAAAACTAAAACTCATGAATATTCAGTGATCTAATTTATCTAGTCATATTGATCTAAGGAGTTGGCTTATGATATCACGTGCTAAACCATTTGAACATATATTTATTCAGTTTCTACTTTTCTCCTTTACTCAAAAAATGTTATTTTAAAAAAAATTTCCAATGCATAAAATTTTAGCTATTTCAGTTCTCTTTTCTTTATATCAGAATATCCTCATTTGTCCTGTTAGCTGCCAACTTAAGAATATGTCCTTAGGGTACATCTTGTTGTGTATGCAATACTGGGATTTTTTTTTTTTTTGCAATACTGGGATTTTAATAATACTTGCCTTCGAGAAACTCCCACAGCATGAAACCAAATAACTGGCTGAAACGTAAAAAGGTCAGTCAGCAAATAAAGTTTAAGTGCAGTCTTTATCTTGCAGAGGGAGCTGATGGATTCTCAAAGGTTTTTAGGGTAGCAGCACTCTTGTGGTCAAACTCATGCTTGATTTATTTTTTCAAAGAAGAGATGACCACATATATGAAAAATACTATGAGAAGCAAGGGATCCCCTTGATCTTTCATCTCACTCCTCAGTTTATCTGCAGTATAAATATCCATCACCAAAATACATAATTCACAGAATACATGTCTATTGCTAACTTACAGCTCTCTTTTGGAAAATGGATAAAAGGCCCACACACACAGCTAGGACAGCAGAGGTCAGAGAGTCGTCCTTTCAATTGTATTTCATAATGGATTTTATTGAAAAAAAAATGGTTCCCAAAATATACAGAACAAAGAAAATACATAATTCATCTCTTGTGGTTTTCTACCTCATGTTATGCTGGTGGAAAGCATGCCTAAGAGAACATGAGCCATGGGAGAGGGGAAAACAGAAACCTACTGAGATTAACTAGAAGACCAGTTGACACAGAAGCAGGAAGAATTTTAATTTACTAGGCCATTCCTTTTTCCTTTTTATAGTCACCATCACTAAACCCTAACACATACCAAGAGTAGATGTTATGACAATACATCTCTTTTACTCCCTTTATCTCTTTTCAACCTTCCCTCCAAAAGTCCAACAATATGGGTATGACAATATTATAAATGAGAAAGTGGGGAGGATAAAGTAAAAAAAAAAAATATTCACAGTGATCCTGGGAATAAGATTTAGAATCAAGACTGCTTTCTGATTTTAGAGCTTAAACATGATCTATCACCTTTCAAAGATCATGACACTATTTGTAGTTAAAAAGGTACATAAGAATAGTTTGTCACTTGAGACTGGTCCTCTTCTCTGCCACACTTCTCTTCATATTCAGGTCACTCACCTTATTCTACCATCGAGAAACTTGGAAAAAATCAACAAAACCAAGGCACATTTGTGTTCCTTTTTAGCTTACCATATTAATTGTGTAAATAGGCATAAACCCATCCCCTGAATATCACTTTATGAAAATAAATGACAGCTTTAATTAGTGTAGCTTTATAAAAAATATTGGAGTCAGAATTATTTTGGTTATTCCAAGTCTTTTGTGTTTCCCTAGGATTTGAGAGCCCTGTCCCCCTTTTCTGTAAAAGGCACCATTGGTATATTGATGTGGATTATATTGAATATATAGTTCACTTGGAATCAATCATATGAGCAGTTTAACAATATTTAACACTTTTAAATAACTGAATCAATGAGCATGATGTATATTTTCATTTGTTTTGCATCTTCTTTAATTCCTTGTGCATTTTCAGTCAGTACTGAGGTTGTGAGATCATATAATAGTTCAACTTTTAATTTTTTGAGGAACCTCCATACATTCCCACAATCCGTGTGCAAGGATTCCACATTCTCACCAGCACTAGTCATCTTTTCTTTCTCTCACGTTTTTTTTTTAAATATCTTCTCTAACTTTTGTGAGTGATATCTTATTTTCTGTTGAGAGCCACAGCCGAAGAGGCCCCAGCAAACTTCCAGCTGCCAGCTGATGATTGGCTCACAGCAGCCCCAGCAAACTTCTAGCTGCCAACTGATTGGCTCCTCTTCAGTGATGCTCATTGGGCTGTTTCCCGCCCTTTCAGACCTCAGAGCTGCTCTTTGGGGGACTTTTTTTGGCTCTGCCCACGTGACCCAGCCAATCAGCCTCAAGAGCAGGAGGGGGGGGGGCGGTTGAGAGGCTTGTGGGAAGCCAGTGGTGGCAGTTGGGCTCTGAGGGTTTTTCCTGAAGAGCTGTGTGGTGCGGTGTGTATGTTCTAAAAATAAAGTTCCTTTCTTTTGACAATTGGCTCCTGAATTGTGCCCAGCCAGACTGTGGCAATTTTCAGCCCTACTTGCATTCACATGATAAACAGTGATGTGATGTTGAACATTTTAAATATACCATTTTACCATGTATATGTCTTCTTCAGAGTAATGTCTTTCAAGTCTGTAGCCATTTGTAAACAACATTATTTGTGTTTTGTTTTGTTTTTTTTCTTTTTTGTTTTTGCTGAGTTGTTTGAATTGCTTGCTTATATGTTTTAAAATTAATCAGTTAAGTCATATATATATATAGTTAACTAATTTTTCCCCATTCTTCAGGTTGTCTTTTCAATCTATTGATTGTATTTTTTTTCTGTGAAAAAGTTTTTTAGATTGATCACCTATCCCCATTTGGTGTATTTATGGAAAAATATTTAAAATCAGAATATTGCAAAGAGGTTAAAAATCTCATGCTCATTATAGCATCTCACAGTAGATAAAATGTGCAAACAACCTAAATATACACTGATAGATGAATGGATTAAAGACCGCTAGTGTGTATATAAAATGGAATATTATTCTTCTGTTGGAAAGAGAATGAATTCTTACAATATGGCACAACCTACATGATCCTTGATGATATTACAAGTGAAATAAGCCAGTGATAGGATATTCAGTTCACTCGCCTTATTCTACCACCAAGAAACCTGGGAATAATCAAAATTTAAAAAAAAATATTGCATGTTTTCACTTATTTAACATATATAAAATAGGCAAATTCATGCAAGTGAAGAATAGAATAGAATAGAATGGTGGTTTCCAGGAGCTGGAAATTGCTAATCACTAGTTTTAGCATTTCAGTTATGTAAGACTAATATTTCTAGAGATATACTGTACAAAACTTTTCCTATAAATTGGAATACTATATGGTACATTTAAAACTATGTTGAGAAGTTAAATATCATGTTGAATATACTTTATACAACAAAATTTACATAAAAGGTATGTTTTAAATTAGCAGCAACTAATGTTTAATAGTCTCCTGTACATCTGTACAAAGTAATCTTGAAGAAGTTCTATAATTATTAGTTAAATTTACACATATCTTTTTTTATCAGAGTGACTCTTCAGATGTGAATAGAAATTTGTTTTAGCTTTGTACAAATTATACATGATTTATATTCTTATTTTCCAATACATGTTTTGTAGGATTATAGGTACAGTTGTCCCTCTCTATCCATTGTTTCTTTATCTTCAGATTCAACCAACTGTGATTTGAAAATACTTGAGAAAAATTGTGTCTGTAATTATCACGTAGGAAATTTTTCTTCTCATTTTGTATGAAGAATACAATATAATAATTATTCACCTTGCATTCATTTCATATCAAAAATTACAAGCTATCTATATATGATTTAAAATACACAGGAGGATGTGCAAATACTGTTCCATTTTGTATAAGGGATTGATCAACCCCAGTGTTTGAATTTCTGGAACCAATTCTCTGTGGATAATGAGCAATCACTTTATGTACATTACACATTATATGATAGTTTCTACAAATTAAAAAAAAATCCCACTATATTTTTTATAATAATTGTGCATTTAAGTTACCAAGGTCAATAAGGGACTTTGCTAACATCTTTCTCAAGAATACAGAACTCTGGACTATCCAGTTGCCACTGAAAAATCCAAATTCATTTAAATATTTGAGAACTATGGCAGACTGTATTTATTTAACTTTGATAAGTATACTTATTCGTAATTAGGTGTTACATAGACATACCTAAAATATTTTTATTTATTATTATTTGTTAATATAATAATATATAATGTTTTATAACAGTGCCCTCTTAATTTGTGTCCTTCTATATCATCTTCTCATATGTGGAAGGCTTTAAGACTCTGGGCCTGGAAATGGTGCCCTTTGTTTTTTTTGTCATATTTCTTTAGGCATAGCTTGGTCATATAATGTATGTGACAACCCTGGTGCCTGCACAACATAGTCCACCTCTTCTGCTAGAAAGATTATATGAGAGGATGATCACTTATCTTGGCTGCATCCATCCTTACTTCTAACCATATAATCTTTCTTTCCAATGGGAGTACCTTGAAAATAATTCTGATACCTAGATGGAATTTCCTATACTTATTGAAAAATCCAAATCAGGTTCATCGGGAGAGAGAGAGAGAGAGAGAGAGAGAGAGAGAGAGAGAGAGAGAGAGAGAGAATTTTAATATTTATTTTTTTTTAGTTTTCAGTGGACACAACATCTTTGTTTGTATGTGGTGCTGAGGATCGAACCCTGGCCACATGCATGCCAGGCCAGCTCACTACTGCTTGAGCCACATCCCCAGCCTGGTTCATCAACTATTAATTAAAGTCTATGAAACATTCCAGATATTTCCTACTTTGCTTTTATTTTGCTGATGTAAGACACACTCAGTATCTTCTCCTTACAAAGAATCCTAATCAATCTTTGGATAGCATTCTCCTTATTGTTTCATGCTTACAATAAAAACCAAGTTAATTGTTCAGAGAGACACTTCTTCTCTAAAGAAATGCTTCCTTTCTACAGATGTATTCTTTTTTAGTCATTCCTAAATCTCCTAGAACATTAAATTTTCTACTGTTTCCTTATAATATCTCTAAGAATATTTTTTGTTTTATGTGTGTTCTTAATGTGTTTACCTTAGAAGTTAGTATTTATTGAGTGTTAGTTAATTTCCATTAATTTGTAGTGGCCATATATATTCCAAAACAACTAGATGTACTTTATTCTTAATTTAGTTTTATTAACACACCATTTAAGATCACTTATTTTTATACTCATATACTGGATGATGGATAGAAAGGTAACTTCTTTTATATCACTTTTTCTGTACTACAGAGTTAGTGTTTAAAGGGTAAAGAAGAAATTATTAGATGTTGAAAAGTCAGAAACAAATGAATCATTCCATTTACATTATATTCTCTAACAGCAAAACTGTAGAGATAGAAAGCAGAGGAGTTGGTGTTAGGTGCTGAGATAGGCACAAGGAATTAACTACAAAGTTACACAAGACAATTTTTTAGAAAATTTTCCAAAATTATAGGTAGCAGTTAAAAACTATACACTTTTTAAAAACTCATTATACTGTCCACTTAAAGAACATTACTTTCCCTCTGTTTAAACATAAGTAAAATCCATAAAGAAATATGGATTTTTTTACAGAATAATGTCATAAATAAATCAAGGTTTATTTTTAGTCACTTTCCATTATAACTTGAGTTAACTTTGTATCATTATGATACATACCTGATTTAAACAATCTAAAAGAGAAAAAGAATAAGGTTTATTTGGGTTCATTGACTCAGAGGCATCTCTCCGTATTCAATTGACTGTTATTTTGAGATCTTTGGCAAGGTAGAACATTATGCCAGGGACAGTGTGGTGGACCAAAATTGCTCACCTCATGGCAGTTAGGGAGCAAAGAGAGAAAAAGAGCCTGGGGTTTCAATATGCCCTTCAAGAGCATAATCCTAATGACCTCAGTTTCTTCCAACAGGCCCCATCTTCTAAAGGGTCCATTACCTTTATGCAATGAAGCCTTTAGCATCTCGTCCTGTAAGGGACATTTAAGATCCAAACCATGACATTACTCAAATTTCCAGTCTCAGATTGAGCCCATGAAAACTATACTAGAACTACTATGGGCTACATTGAGTTTTCTCAAATAAATGAGACACCTTGCTTTGCTTTCAATAAATTTCAATTTGTTTCCACCTACTTGAGAACTATTCATCTTTGGGTATAGTCCAAGAAGAGGCATAATTGGGTCAAATGGTGGTTCCATTCCCAGATTTCCAATTGGCTGCACCAATTTGTAGTCCCACCAGCAATGTATGAGTGTACCTTTTCCCCTACATCCCTGCAAACAGTTGTTGTTGTTTGTCTTCATAATAGCTGCTATTCTTATTGGAGTGAGATGGTATCCTAGAGTAGTTTTGATTTGCATCTCTCTGATTGATAGAGATGATGAGCATTTTTCCACATATTTATTGATGATTTATTGATTGATTGTATATCCTCTTCTGAGAAGTATCTGTTCAGGACCTTCGCCCTTTTATTAATTTGAATTATTTGGTTTTTTGGTGCTTAGCTTTTTGAGTTCTTTATATACCCTAGAGATTAGTGCTCATCTGATGTGTGAGGGGTAAAAATTTTCTCCCAGGATGTAGTCTCCCTGTTAACCTCACAGATTATTTCTTTTGCTGAGGAAAAAAAAAAACACTTTTTAGTTTGAATCCATACCATTTGTTGATTCTTGGTTTTAATTCTTGTGTCATAAGTGTCTTATTAAGTCTAATAGTCCCAAGTGATGAAGATTAGGGCCTACTTTTTTCTTTTATTAGATGCAGAGTCTCTGGTTTAATACCTATATCCTTGATCCTTTTTGAGTTAACTTTTGTGCATGGTGAGAGATAGGGATTCAATTTCATTTTGTTACATATGGATTTCCAGTTTTCCCAGCACCATTTTTTGAAGATTCTATCTTTTCTCCAGTGCATGCTTTTGGAGCCTTTGTGTAATATAAGATAATTGTAATTTTGCAGGTAAATGGATGGTGTTAGAGAATATTATGCTAAGTGAAGTTAGCCAATTCCCAAACATCAAATGTTGAACGTTTTTTTTTCTGATATAAGGAGGGAAACTCAAACTGGGGTAGGGAGGGAGAGCATGGGAGGAATATTATTTTTAGATGGGGAAGAGGAGTGGGAGGGAAAGGGAGGGGGAAGGAGAATAGCAAGGGTGGGAGAATGCGATGGTCATCATTATACAAAATATATGTAAGAAGATTTGAAGTTGGTGTCAACATACCTTATATACAAACAGAGATATGAAAAATTGTGGTTTATATGTGTATTTAGAATTGTAATGCAAAAAAGAGTACATGTATAATGGCATAATTTGGTGTGAACATACTTTGTATACAGAGTTAAGAAAACTTGTGCTGTAAATGGGTAATAATGAGTGTAATATATTCCACTATTGTCATGTACGTACAAAATAAATAAATAAATAAATAAATAAATAAATAAATAAATACATACATAGATAAAAAAGAACTATTCATCTTTATAAAACCGAAACAGTGCCTTTGATACATATCTGTATCTATGTCTTTCCATCCATTATCTATCTTCACATCTACCTATTTTAAACACTCCAACTTTAATGTAACCTCCAAAATCACAGAAACAATTATGCCATTGATTCTTTAATATAGTTCTTGCTGTATTCCTCTATAAACAACACACAAAGCACACATTTATCAATACAATTCAAAGTGCTATGCTCACTGTTTTGGAATGTGCATATTATGAACTCACTACCCTTTTAATCACTGAGACATTATTGATCATATTCATTGATCCCCTATGGAAAAATATTTCTTTTGTTGAAAAAATCCAATTCATTTGACCTAATATGTCTAAAGATTTCCATATCCTCCTCAGCTCAATTTTGTCTGTAGATTCATTATGCTGAACATCTTCCCCTACTAGCTCAGTTAGAGTCTAATTAGCAGAATTGTTCACTATTAACCTACCTCAGGGGAGCCATGACTTTAGAGGGTGACATTAGTGAAACATGCTTGTGTCTGGGCTTAACTCTTAGGCATTTGAGAAACTTGAGAAATCCAACTGTATCATCATAATGCTACTTCTCTATCATAGGGGCTCATGTAGCCAGCTCAGTTTTATTTAGGTTTTTGAAATAGATATCATGCCCTGAGTTCAAACAGTGAAAATCAGGTGCCTCTAATCAAGAGTTAAAGATAATTGGTTTCATTTTAGGTGTCCCAGCTACTTGGGATGCTGAGGCAGGAGGACTGGAAGTTTAAGGACATCCTAGGCAAATTAGAGAGACTCTGTCTCTAAAGAGAAATTTAAAATAAAATAAAAAAGGCCTTGGGTGTTCCTCAGTGATAGTGTCCCTGTGTTCAAACCCCAGTTGTGAAAAAAAAAATCTTTCTTTTAATTTTCTAGGGATATAGCTCAGTGGAAGTAATTGCATAGTCTGTGCAAAGCCCTGGGTTCAGTGTCTATCACCAAAAATTATTTTTTTAAATCTTATTTTATGCAAATGTTGGAAACATATTCTTAGACCAAAATAAACAAAATGCCTTATAAGATACATATTTGTTAAATTAAGGATTTAATGAATAAGATAATTCAAAAACATGTAGGAATAGAAACAGAGTATATAAACTTATTTTCATTTTCAAGTATCAGGGCATTTCCACAACATCTACAAAACTATATCTGACCATGTGACTTAGAACTCTTAATATATGAATTAATAGAATTAACATTGTTTGAAAGATACACATTTTCTATCTCTATAAAACATTTTAAGAAATTAAAAATCATTTTGTTTTTAGAATGCTTTTTGTTTAATAGATTTGTTGCATTTAAGTATACAAAATTAAGCAAAAATTGATTATAAGATATAGACATATTTCTACTTTATTCTAGTACATAGATTACGTAGTGTGAAATTCCATAGTGGAAACCACCAACATTGTGGTAAATGCTCTGTGAGAATAAAGGTTATTTGATGATAATCTTAAATAATACTAATTCTCAAAATGTCAGATGAATGGAAACCAATTTAGATTTTAGAATCTAAATTCAATTATGTGTAATATAAAATTCACACATACACAATATATGTACTATATATATTTTTCACTTAAATCCAGAAACAACTTTTTTTTCCCTAGAAGTGGCACCATCATAATTGTCTATTATCTGTTATTCTAATAAGTACAATATTGGGAAGCAATTATATGAACTCACTAATATTAATTAAAATGTTCCACAGTATAAATAACTACCATAAATAAATTTTTAGAAGTATTTCTCTTGTATGGCCCATTAGATCAAGAAGTTAATATTTATTACTTTACTCCATTTTTTTAAACAAAGAATAATAAATTGTATGGAATAAACCTTTATATAAATTAAAATGCATCTTAGGTTTGTAGTTAATTATGGTTTGTTTTGTTTTAATGAATTCCCTATGAATATACATAAACCTACATTTCCCATTATGGTTTAATTACACAGTCATTAGAAGACGGAAATTACTAATGAATTCAGCTACAAAAATAGGAGATCATCTGTATAACCAGGGAGATTACACCATAATATTTAAAAACATGATTCACACAGCCTTTGAGACTTTTAATAATATACATTTTGCCTTAACTGTTGTTTAATTATAGAAAATATATAAACTATTTTATTGTGAATTTATCTGCATATAGTTTTAATTTGATTTTGTGGTAAATATAGAATTAAAAATAAAATTTCAGCACTTTGTTATTTTTCAGCCTAAGTGTTTTCTTATACTAAATGTTCATGTTTCTTTCTAAAGTTCTCTTTGTCATAAAATATTCGCCTTTTCATATTATGTCCTCCTATGTTCAAGTAGTACATTGTATTATTAATATTAAATGTATACTTTCTCATCCATGCTGGGGAAAAAAATCACTTCATGTCATCTACATGTATTCTCAAAGGTCATCATTTTGGCTAGGGGTGAGGGCATGCATGTGTGGGGTGGATTATAATAGCAAAATTCAGTGTTTCCTAGGAATCTAGTAAATCTAGAAACTAAAATTCACCAATTAAATCTAACTCAGCCACTACAATATCCATGGCTGTATTCTGCAGGATGATTTGTAGACAAATGTTCATGGCACATTGCTTGGGTTCAAGAAGCTTGTACTCTAGTAAGAATGAATGAAACAAATATAACAATATATTATCCATCAGAAGTGGTCACAGAATGCTTTCATAAAATTGATCAGGAGAGGTGAGATAAGTAATACTTGTCTATGTTACAAGGAAAGAATCCAGATTATCTTATTTGTCTCTGAAAATGAAAGAGATATTGCAGTGTCTCCCACTTTCTAGACTACCAACAATATCTGTTGATTAATAGAAAATGACTAGATGAATAAAACCTAGTGAAGAAGTGAAGAGGGACATTTGGATTTAGTCAAATTGCAGAGCATTCTGATAAACAATATAAGAGTGGTGTTAAAACAGTTTTGTAGGAGAAGGTAAAAATAAATTTTTAAGATTGTGAAAATAAACACTTATTTTAATAACTGTAAGTTATCTGAGGTTGGAACAATCCCTGCTACTAAAATTGAAAGTAAATGATTTCATTGTACTCAATATCTTATTAAAATATTTTATTGAGAGAAGGAAGATGGCGGGCCAGGGAGGCAACATTATGTGTCACTCCATCATCCAGATCTCACCTAGTCAGAATACTGCATCTCAGAGAGTGTAAGAGGACCCCTATGCAGCTGATTTCTGCAGAAATCACCAGCACTGTGACCCTGCACTGGGCTCCAAGCCTCAGCATTCGAGTAGGACTCTAGACTCCTGGCTTGCTAAACCCAAAGCCACAGTTCTAGCCCACAAACTGCTTTCAAGCACCTTAGCAGAATCACCTATCAACACATCTGCACAACTCCAGACTGTGCTCCACTCCCATGCAGGTAACTTGGCTACTACCTACCCACAGCACAACTCCATTGCCTGGCTCATCCCACATCACAAGACACCCCAGTGCAGGAATAATAATAATAATCTTGGATAACCTTTCTTGCCATATTTGGTGGGGGTACCTCCAAGATCAGATCTCCATCTGGCCAGGTACCAGGTATCCAACTCCTCCCCCTACTCCCCAGTGGTGATAACTCTGCACAGTAACCACCCAACACAAATACAGCTCTCAGTTGGGCAGGTGTGGAGTGTGACCAGGGCACCTCCCACCTGGTGTAAGCCTTGGTGTGGGAGGTCCTCTAGTTGGAAACTGCTAAGTGAGAGAGATGGGGCTAAAATTTGGAGATTAACAGAGAGACAAGGAACAGGAAAATCTCCAGGCAAGAAAGGGAGATAGTACCAGGTGCTCAAGTTTCAGTTGAGTGGTCCCAAAGAGAGACCTGTGAAGTGCAATCTCCCTGCAGGGACTTGTGGGTGTCACTCCCAGCTTCCAGATACCCTAAACCAGGACCAGTCTTACCACCTTGGTTACCTCCATCATTCTGAGGGCAAAGACACCAGCTTACAACAGACAACCCCACCTATTGGATGAGAAAAGAATCAGAAAAGATAAAGATCTCTAAAACTAGCAACAACCCTGGTTTCTTCTTTCGAGTATTTTTTTTCTTTCTTTTCTAAACCTCTATCCTCCAGCCCTCACATCCCCAACATATGTGAAACCAAGAACTTTGTATGAAATAGGGTTGTGAAGACTGAGTCATCTGAATGATATAACATAGAAGTGTTGTATATGCCATTGTTTTCCTCTTTTTTCTTCTTTTATTTTTCTTTCCTTCTCCAAATTTTACTATTTTAAAATCCTGTATTTTTCTAAATACATATATATGCTTACATGTGCTTGTTTTATGTACTCTAGTGTCTTTCCATGTAATTGTCTTTCCACATACCCTAAATTACTTCCTGTCTATTGTCTTGCTATTAACCTTCTTCATTAAATTTCTCTTTCACATTTCCTAAGATATATTAACTCTATACCCTCACATCCTTCCCCCTATGTCCTAAGCCCCACTCCCAGTTTATTGTCCACCCTCAGAAACTGTAAACCTTTTTACAAAACTACTGATTATATTTTAGATGATAATTTAATCCAACATTTCTGTACATTGAGACAAAACTGTAAATAACTTGATAACAACAAATTGTTCATAGGTGGTATATTGTAGATATTGGGATCTGTTAATATTGTCTTTCCCCACAAAGGAGGGGTCTTGGAACCCTACAAGAGCACTACAAACCTATAGGGTAAAACCAATAACACCTCAGACCCACAGAGCTGGAAAGGAAGACACAAGAGCAAAATGAAAAGATGAGGGAAGTATGTGTCCCAAACAATCAAGACACCACATCATTAGAATCAACAGAAACCACAGCAGAAAAAAATTACAGAGAAAGAGTTCAGGATATACATGACTAAAATGTTCTGTGAAGTCAAGGAAGGTATAAAGGAGCATATACAGGCAGTGAAAGATCATTTGTCAGGGAGCTACATTAAAAAATTTAGGAAGCAAAAGATCACATCAACAGGAAGATAGAGTTTCTAAAAAAAAAAAAAAAAGAACAGAAAAAAAGAATCTTTGAAATGAAAAAAACAAAAAAAAAATTAAAAATTAATATGAAAGCATCACCAACAGAGTAGACCACTTGGAAAATATGACAACAGACAATGAAGATAAAATACATATTCTCTTTTTTTTTAAAGAGAGAGTGAGAGAGGAGAGAGAGAGAGAGAATTTTTTTAAAAATATTTATTTATTTATTTTTTTTTTTAGTTCTCGGCGGACACAACATCTTTGTTGGTATGTGGTGCTGAGGATTGAACCCGGGCCGCACGCATGCCAGGCGAGTGCACTACCGCTTGAGCCACATCCCCAGCCCCTAAAATACATATTCTTGAAGACAACATAGACCACACACTGATAATGGTAAAAAACCATGAGCAGAACATTCAAAAAATATGGGATAGCATTAAAAAAATTAAGAGTTATTGGGATAGAGGAAGGCATAGAGGTTCAAATCAAAGGAATGAAAAATCTATTCAATGAAATAATATCATAAAATTTCCAAACATGAAGAATGAAATGGAAATCCAAATTCAAGAAGCATACAGGACGCTGAATGTACAAAATCACAACAGATCTACAGCAAGGCACATTATAATAAAAATGCCTAACATACAGAATAAGGAGAGAATGTTAAAAGCCAAGAGAGAAAGGAATCAAATTACAAATAGGGGAAAACAATTAGGATAATGTCAGATTTTTCAACACAGACCCTAAAAACTAGAAGATCCTGGAATAACATATACCAAACTTGAAAGAAAATGGGTGCCAACCAAGAATCTTGTATCTAGCAAAATTAAGCTTTAGATTTGAAGATGACATAAAAACCTTCCATGAAACTGACACTACAAAACATCTTGACAAAATATTCCATGAAGAGGAAATGAAAAACAATAATGAAAATCAGCAGAAGGAGGTAGTACCCTAAATGAAAAACTAATCAAATAAGAAAATCAAGTCAAGTTAAATAACAAAAATAAACAAATATGGCTGGAAATATAAACTATGTCTCAATAGTAACCCTGAATGTTAATGGCATAAATTTATGAATCAAAAGACATAGGCTAGCAGATTGGATTAAAAAATGTTGAACAATATGCTGCCTCCAAGAGACACATCTGATAGGAAGATATACACAGACTGAAGGTGAAAGGTTGGGAAAAATCATACCACTCACATGGACTGTGAAAACAAGCAGGGGTTTCCATCCTCATATCAAATAAAGTAGACTTCAACCCAAAGTTAATCATAAGGGATAAAGATGGACATTACATACTGCTTAAGGGAACCATACACCAACAAGACATAACAATCATAAATATATATGCCCCAAGCAATGGAGCAGCTGTGTTCATCAAACAAATTCTTCTCAAGAGTCAAGTTGACCACAACACAATAATCTTGGGTGACTTTAAAACACCTCTCTCAACACTGGATAAATCTTCCAAGCAAAAGTTGAATAAAGAAACTATGGAAATTAATAATACACTCAATAACTTAGAGTTAATTGACATATATTGAATATTTCAACCAGTATAAAACAGACTTTCTTTTTAGCAGCACATGAATCCTTCTCTAAAATAGACCATGTAATATCCACAAAGCAACTCAGCAAATACAAAAAAGTAGAGATACTACCATGCATTTATCAGATAATAATGGAATGAAATTGAAAATCAATGATAAAATAAAAAATAAAAATGTCTCCAACACCTGGAGATTAAACAATATGCTACTGAATGAACAATGGACTGCAGAAGATATCAAGAAGAGATTAAAAAATTCTTAGAGGTAAATGAGAACATAGACACAACATATCAAAATTTCTGGGACAATATGAAAGTAGTGCTAAGAGAAAAGTTCATTGCATGAAGTTCATTCCTTAAAAGAAGAAAAAGTCAACAAATAAATGATCTTACATTACATCTCAAAGCCCTAGAAAAAGAAAACAATCAATAGCAAAAGCAGTAGAAGGCAATAAATAAGTAAAATTAGAGCTGATTTTAATAAAATAGAAACAAAAGAAAAAATTGAAAAAATGGACAAAACTAAAAGTTGGTTCTTTGAAAAAATAAATAAAATTGAAAAACCCTTGTTGAGAGCCACAGCCAAAGGGGCCCCAGCAAACTTCCAGCTGCCAGCAAACTTCCAGCTGCCGGCTGATGATTGGCTCACAGTGGCCCCAGCAACATCTAGCTGATTGGCTCCTCTGCGGTGATGTTCATTGGGCTGTTTCCCCGCCCTTCAGACTGCAAAGCTGATGATTGGCTCACAGCGGCCCCAGGAACATCTAGCTGATTGGCTCCTCAGCGGTGATGTTCATTGGGCTGTTTCCCTGCCCTTTCAGACCACGGAGCTGCTCATTGGGGGACTTCCTTGGCTCCGCCCACACGACCCAGCCAATCGGCCTCAAGAGCAGGAGGATGGTAGGAGGTAGTGAGGCTTGTGTGGGTGAGAGGCTTGTGGAAGCTGGTGGTGGCAGTTGGGCTCTGAGGGTTTTTTCCTGAGGAGCTGTTTTGTTTGGTGTTTGTAGTTCTAAAAATAAAGTTAGTTTCTTTTGACAAGTGGCTCCTGAATTGTGCCCAGCCAGACTGCGGCAGACCCTAGCTACAATAATGAAGAGAAGGAGGAGAGCAAAAAAACTTAACTTACCAGCATACGTGATGAAAAAGGTAATATCAGAACAGATACTACAGAAATACAGAGAATAAATAGAAATTATTTTGAAAACTTATACTCCAATAAAATTGAAGATATTGAAGACATCGACGACATTGACAAATTTTTTAAGTGATATGATTTGCCCAGATTGAATCAGGAAGATATTCACAATTTAAACAGAAAAAATATCAAATGATGAAATAGAAGACACCATCAGAAGCTTACCAACCACATTTTCTTTTTCCATTTTTTTAAACTATCATTTTTAATTTATTTTTTAAATTTTAGTTTGTTATATGTGACAATAGAATGCATTACAATTCATATTACACATATAGAGCACAATTTTTCATAACTCTGTTTTACACAAAGTGGAGTCACATTCCTTGTATCTTTATACATGTACTTAGGGTAGTGATGACCACTGCATTCCACCATCTTTCCTAGAAAACCCCAGGACCAGATGGATACACAGCCAAGTTCTACAAGACCTTCAAAGAAGAACTAATATCAATACTCTTCAATTTATTTCAGGAAATAGAAAAAGAGGCAGCACCTACAAACTCATTCTATGATGTCAATATCACCCTGATCCCAAAACCATGAAAAGACACATTAAAGAAAGAAAACTTCAGACCAATATCTCCAATGAACATAGATGCAAAAATTCTCAATATAATTCTGGCAAATCAAATACAAAAACATATCAAAAAGATCATGAACCATGATCAAGTGGGATTCATCCCAGGGATGCAAGCTTGGTTCAACATATGGAAATAAATAAATGTAATTTATCACATTAATACACTCAAACGTGAGAATCATGTAATCATCTCAATAGATCCAGAAAAAGCATTTGACAAAATATAGCACCCTTTCATGTTCAAAACTCTAGAAAAACTAGGGATAACAGGAGCATATCTCAACATAATAAAGGCTATCTATACTAAGCCTCAGGCCAACATCATTCTAAATGTCGAAAAATTAAAAGCATTCCCTCTAAAAACTGGAACAAGCCAAGATGCTCTCTTTCACCACTTCTATATAACAAAGTGCTTGAAACACTGGCCAGAGCAATTAGACAGACAAAAGTAATTAAAGGGATTTGTATAGGAAAAGACGAACTTAAATTAGCACTATTTGCTGACAATATATATGGATTCTATACCTAGAAGACCCAAAAAACTCCACTAGAAAACTTGTAGATCTAGTAAATGAATTCAGCAAAGTAGCAGGATATAAAATTAACACCCATAAATCAAAGGCATTTCTGTATATCAGTGGCAAGTCCTCTGAGAAGGAAATAAGGAAAACTATCCCATTTACAATTGCCTCAAAAAATAAAAATAAAATACTTGGGAATCAACTCAATGAAAGAGGAGAAAGATCCATACAATGAAAACTACAGGACCCCACAGAAAGAAATCTAAGAAGACCTTAGAAGATGCAAAGATCTTGGATAGGCATAATTAATATGACTGCGGCAAATATTATCAAAATGACCATACTTCCAAAAGCACTATAGAGATTTAATGCAATTATGATCAAATACCAGTGGCATTCCTCATAAAAATAGAAAAAGCAATCATTAAATTCATCTGGAAAAATAAGAGACCCAGAATAGCTAAAGCAATCCTTAGCAGGTAGAGGGCAGCAGGTGGCATCATTATACCAGACCTTAAACTATACTACAAGCAATAGTTAAAAAAAAAAAAAAAAAAAAAAAAAAAAACAGCATGTTATTGGCACCAAAACAGACTGGTAGACCAATGGCTCAGAAGTTCAGAATACAGATCACAGGACTAACCCACAAAATTACAATTATTGTATATTAGTCAAAGGTGCCAAAAACATGCACTGGAGAAAAGATAGCATCTTCAACAAATGATGCTGGGAAAACGGAAAATCCATGTGCAACAAAATAAAACTAAACCCCTATCTCTCACCATGCACAAAACTTAAAGTGTATCAAGATCTAGGAATTAAACCAGAGACTCTGTGTCTAATAGAAGAAAAAGTATTCCCTAATCTTTATCATGTGGGATAAGGCCCTAACTTCCTTAATAGGATTCCTATAGCACAAGAATTAAAACCAAGAATCAATATATGGGATGCATTCAAACTAAAAAGTTTCTTAGCAAAAGAAACAATCTGTGAGGTTAACAGAGAGCCTACATCCTGGGAGCATATTTTTACCCCTCACACATCAGATAGAATACTAATCTCTAGGATATACAAAGAACTTAAAAAGCTAAGCACCCAAAAAACAAATAACCCAATCAATAAATGGTCCATGGACCTGAACAGGCACTTCTCAGAAGAGGTTATGCAATTAATCAACAAATATATGAAAAATGTTCATCATCTCTAGCAATTAGAGAAATTCAAATCAAAACTTCTCTAAGATGTCATCTCATTCTAGTCAGAATGACAGTATTATGAAGACAAACAACAATAAGTGTTGTTGACGATGTGGGGAAAAAGGCACACTCATACATTTCTGGTGGGACTGCAAATTGGTGCAGCCAATATGGAAAGCAATATGGAGATTTCTTGGAAAGTTGGGTATGGAAACTCCATTTGACCCAGCTATCCATCTCCTCAATCTATTCCCAAAGGACTTAAAATCATCATACTACAGGGACACAGCCACATCAATATATAGCAGCATAATTCACAATATCTAAACTGTGGAATGAACCTGCATGCTCTTCAGTAGATGAATGGATAAAAAAATGTGACATATGTACACAATGGAATTTTACTCAGCAATAAAAGAGAATAAAGTCATGGCATTTGCAGGTAAATGGATGACAGTGGACAAGATAATGCTAAGTGAAGTTAGCCAATTTCAAAAAAAACAAATGCTGAATGTTTTATCTGATGTAAGGAGGTTGATTCATAGTGGGCTAGTATGAAAGAAATAGAGGAACTCTAGAAAGGAAGCGGGCAGCGGGTTAGCAAAGATGGTGAAATCTGATGGACATCATTATCCAAAGTACATGTATGAAGACTCAAATTGGTGCCAACATACTTTATATACAAACGGAGATATGAAAAAAATGTGTTGATTATTTGTAATAAGAATTGTAATGCATTCCACTGTCATTTATATTTTTAAAAATCAATAACAAAGGAAAAAAATATTTTATTGCACTGTATCTTCTTATGATGATGTGAGATGAGACAATTACTAAGTGATGAGATGGGGGCTGTTATGTAACATTAGGCTACTATATAAAAATGGCTGAACACAAACCCTGTATCACCACCATAGTTGATCTGTTAATCAAAACAGCTACTATGTTACTATAGGCAGGTAGTGTAGTAACTATAGTATGAATACAACAGATTAGGATGTGATTCATATCCCAGGGAGTAGCACAGGACAGTGTAAATCTCTATCAAACTATTCAGAATGGCTTGCGATTTTAAATACATGCGTTATTTATTGCTGGAAATTTCTACAGTACTTTTCAAAACAAATGTAGCTTAAGGTAAATAAAACTGTGGAATGCAAAAATTTCAGATTACAGGGGACAACTATATCTCATATTGTGACAATTTTGTCCTATCTTGTGTTATTAATGTTTTATTAATAAAATATATATTAATGATTAAGAATTCATTTTATTTCCCTATTCAAAAACAAAGTATCTTAACCACATATAAGTTTCAAGGATTATTTTTTTGAAAATTCAGTCACCCATAAACTGCAAAATGTAGTAATCTATACTAGAACTTATAATGTAGAACATATTTCATAATCCAGAACAAAAAATTGGATCATAGTGTCTGATGGAACTTTCATGTTCATTGAGTAACATAGACTAACTCATTGACTCAAGTTTACTCTGCTATAACAAAGAATGATATAATTCTCTGCTTTGAAGTCAGATGTTACCAAATAAGTCATGCTGCCTAACTAAATGTGAGATAATGGCATTTGCCTATTTAGGTCAATGTATTTTAATTGACAAAGTTCAACTCACCAATATTCTCTATCTCCCCTCTTATGACAATTGAAAAAATAGCACAGGCATGTTGGTACTGTGAGATGGTATCTAAGACTGCATGGATAGAATCCACCTATTGATGCATACAGGATGTATAACATGTTTATTATTTAATGTTCTTGTTTTAAGATAATGAGATTGTGCTGTTTGCTACTATAATATGAACTAGTATTTTTCTGACAGGTAAGTATTTGCAAATTTGTATCTGTCCCTCAGATTATTATTTAATATTTTTATCTTCCATGAATCTCAGTTCATGGAAATCTCTGTTTTATATAATGAACAGGTGGGAGAAAATTATTGTATCTGGACAAGAAAAAAGAGGCAAAATTATGTGAGATACAATTTGTTATTAACATTTGCTGATTATTTTGTTACTTAATTGAATATTTATTAAGATACTATGATAGTAACTCAAAATGCAGTTGGAACAAAAGTTCTTCCTTTGAGTTTCTTTGGTTAGGAGACTAAAAATGAATATACAAATACAGATATGTGGCCCACGATATTTTAGTTAACCACAGACTACATACATGATGGAGGTGGCTCAAAAAAAAAAGAATATTATTCTGCCAGTCATACAAAATGTGACAAAAAATGTAGTATATACAGTACATAGCACTGTATTATATACAGTACATAGTGACTATGTTAACAATTTGTATTTACTGTATTTGCTATGCTTTTATTATTATCAGTATACAGCTACTGCTTGTATAACATGCTAAACTTTAAATAGCCTTAGGCAGGTCCTTTGGGAGGTGTTGGAGAAGAAGGCATTCTTATCATAGGAGATGACATCTCCATATGTACTGTTCCTGAAGACCATTCAGTGTGACAAGATGTGGAGTTGGAAAAGCATAATATTAATAATTCTGACCCTGAACAGGCCTATGCATATGTGTATGTCTTAGTTTTTAATAAGAAAGTTTAAATAGTAAAATAAATTATCAGTTGAGGATGTAAAGAAAGGAAATCTATTCTATAGTTGCATAATTTTTTTGTGTGTGTTTTATCCTAGATATTATTAAAAATAATAATATAGTCAATAGTACAAAATAAAGTTATGGAGTAAAATTTAAAGTCAGCTAAAATTTATTGATTATTAAAGAAGGAATAATTATTTTTTATAAATCAATATCAATGAGTGATATACAGTAACATCTTTGGCCTTCACTTCCTATTGCCACTCACCAATTCACCCAGAATGATATCTAGACCTGCAAGGCTCCATTCATGATAATACAGGTACACTATTTTTTATCACTTATATGGTATTTTTACTGTCTTTGTTCTGTTTAGATACGTTTAAATACACACATACTCCATTGTGTTACAGTTTCCTATAGTAAGTACTCAATATATCAACATGTGTGTAGGTTTGTAGCCCAGGAACCATACAGTCTAGGTGTGGGATTAGTTTATCCCATCCAGTTTACGGAAGTACACTATATGATGTTGGCACAATGACAAAAATCACCCAACAACACATTTCTCGGAATGTATCCCAGTCATTAAATGACACAAGTCTGCAAATAATAGTAGCTTTAAAGCTCTAACTAAAATTTACAACAGATACAATAAATATAAACCTCAGAGAAAAATTATAGGAAAGAAATATATATTTAGGAGACATTGATAAAGAAGATGCAGAAAGAATTTATAAACTCACAGATATTTTTTAAAAAATATTAATTGTAGAACATTATAATAGTTTTATTGAGATAAGATGAAATATAGAAAAATAAATATTTACATATGAAGGTCGACTAATAACGTGAATAATTTTGGTCTTATATTAGAAGAACTGGGAATCATTTAAGTCATTAAAGTATAGAAATACAGATGACTTGGTCAAGTGGGGGAAATTGATTATAGAAAAAAGAAACTAAAGAACAAAATTAATATTGAGATTATTAAAAGATGTAAGATGAGAAATTCTTGACAAGACTGAGATGACTGAGGAGATACATGGGGTAAATTTTGTATGAAGTAAAGATGAGAGAGAAATCAAGACAATTGTTAAAAGAATGCATGTTACGATATGCTACTCTGTAGATGACAGATTTTAGTGGAAATATAATGAGAGAAGCAGGGGAAGAAAACAAGAATACATGAATCACATAAATTAAATCCTGGTTTAGTTACTGGAACAAATTAATAAACTGCTCTGAATTTCAATCAATGAATAGAAATGACATCCTATATAACAGGTATATGGTAAAGGTTATATATTCATATAAATAATGATACTGAAACAGTTACTGAATGCTTAAAATCATGATATACCAGATGATTATGTATGATACATTTTTTTATTATTTTAATAGCATTTTGCATATGTGTAACCCAAGATCCAGAAGTGTTGTTGGCCAAGTAAGCCAAGATACAATACAAACAACATCCCCACACACACTACTATCACTTGTCACTAAGCACTTAATAGATATTAGTTTTGAATGCCAAATTTGAAAAAATTTGATTTTATAAATGTGGATGAAAATTGTAGATGATTTTTCTAAATACTTGGCTTAATAGTAGCATGGGAATATGAGAGACCACTGTGCACATTTAACACAAACTAAAGACCTCATGAGAAGGAGATGATGGTTAAAACCATGCACCTGTGGAAGAGACCTTCCCAGGAGAGCATGTAAGGTGTAAAGAGTATAAACAGAGACACCTGTGGAAACAGCAGTGCATAGGCCATCGAGGGAAACAACCAAGAGAGACTTCTAGAATTCAAAAACAAATTTGGTGAATGATAGGGGAAGATTACCATTAAAGTTTTTTTTTTCTCAAAAATGTATTGATAAAATGACTCATCTTCTAGTATAACACAATCTTGTATTTTTATAATTTTCATTTAATTATCAAAAAGTCACTTGGACCTGCCAAGCCAACTTGACATTTTAGTGGTTATAAATAAAGTAAATGGGTGCAACAGTGATGTCCTGGGCTAGGCAGTCACAATGAAAATATCCCTCCAGAGAGCTGTTTGTTGAAGTATTAATGTAAACCACAGATAATTAGAAGTTATGCCCTTGGTACAATTTCCTCTTGCCAAAAAACAATTCAAAGCAAAAAGCTTGCCACATTCTTCTTGGTTCATAGCAGAGGTAATGTGAACATTCTTCCAGTAAAGTAAGGTTAGAGTGAACAGGGCATCTAGCATCATTATGCTTAGTTCATTTGTTCCAGCTTTGTAATTGAGACACAGCCTCATAAAATTAACTCCCCCACATTATTACTTTATGAACTCCATCAGGGGTATGCCAGTGATGTCTTAAGACAGTACAATTTTTGTTTCTGCTCTACTAGGATTGAGAAAATTTTTCTTTCTGCTCTAATAGGATTGAGAAAGTACAAGCAATTAATTTAATTTCCATATATGAACTATAGAATACAATACTATTTTTCTCAAGAAGAGTTAGAGGCTTAAATGACAATAATATGAATCACTTTGTAAAATAGAAAATATATTAACCATTAGTATTTTTCACTATAATTTGAAAAACAGGTGAAAACTTAAATCTTATATAATGTAATTTTTCATGTACAGAAAATGAAGGACTAATTTATGCAAACATACACACTTATTTAATACCAGAAATTAGATGGAAGACTATTTATTTATTTTACTAGAATACGATACCATCTACAACAATAATTCATCAATATTTCTGAAAGGTTTATAAAGATATATACCATAACTTGTTGTATAATCAAGAGAATATTTCTGAGAAATGCATCATTAAGTTCCGTTCTTTGGAATCCTAGAATCTACTTTAACAGACCTATTTTGTGCAGATCGATTACTTCACATGTTTTCTTGATGCAGTCAGGTCAGGAGGTAAACAGGAGATGTATAAGGCTGTTGTTGCATAACATAGCATAATTGTTTTACAGATAACATTTTTTAAATAAGTACAAGGAATATATTCTAAAATAACATTGGAAATAGTATGAAGTAAGCTAGCTGCAGTGGTGCATGCCTGTATTCCCAGCTATCTGGGAGGCTGAGGCAGGAGTATTAAAATTTCAAGTCCAGCCCCAACAACCTACTGAGATCCTACCTCAAAATAAAAAATAAAAAAGAAAAGAATGGGGGTTGTAGCTCACTGTAAGAATTCCCCAGATTCATTCCTCAGTACTGGAAAAAAAAAGAAGAATATGGGGTAAATAAATAAAACAGTAACATAGTTGTGTATTATCATTAAGTTGCATATTTTGTACATAATTATATGTTATATGCTTTTTCATAATATCACTAGATCATAGGACTTTATAAAATATTTTTATCACTCATCAATGAACCTTTATTTTACTTATTTATATGTGGTGCTGAGAATCAAGTGCATTGCCTCACACATGCTAGGTAAATGTTCTACCAATGATAGAAATTTTAAGTTCCAGTATAACCTTATCAATCACCATTATGCATGTTTATTCTTATATAGTGCATTACTTTCTCTCACTGTCTATTCCATGTGTGTGTATTATAGGTCATAATGTCATATATATATATATATATATATATATATATATATATATATATATGATCCATTTCTATAGAACAGCAATATATATATATATATATGTGTGTGTGTGTGTGTGTGTGTGTATCACATATATGCCACATATAAATGATGCATTTCTCTAGAACAACTATTGTTAGAAAATTCATTTATATTTTATCATATTTCCTATGATTTATGTCATATGCATATATGTACATAAATACATATATATATATATATTGCATATCTCTACACTGTTGTATATATCTATACTGTGTTGCATATATACATATACATGTGTATATTTATTTATCTTACAAAGATATATATGTGTACTTATATATCTTACAAAGGAATATATTAAATATATCCTAAGGTACTGACTTCCTTCTGTGTTCATTGCCTTATGCAAAGTGTCATTTAAAAAGTAGTATAAAACTTTTCCAAACTTGTAAATGGGAGATCAATTTGAGAAAGAGAATATTTACAAACATAATACACAGACACACAGACACACACACACACACACACACACACACATACACACCATGATTCAAAAATAATTTAAAAAGCAAAAGTAAAAACATGCAAGATAGCAGAGTAGACAGGGCTACAATTACATTAGGATGTTCAGAACGAGTTGGGGATTATTAAGGGATTGTTCTAATTTAGAAAATAAATAATGTATATGGAATTAGGCTGATGTTTTACCTACTAGATCCAAAATAGTTAATTAGTAAAACACCAAATAATTTATTATTTATGTAAAATATTCAGAAAGAACAAAAGACTTAAGAAAATTTGATACTAATACTGTTCTAGAGGAATAGATCTTAAGATGTTTTGAACTAGTTGTGGAGTTTCTAAAATTGAGTATATAATCTACCAGATTTAGGCACCCAAAACACTATTTCCAGTGATATAGGGAGCACTGATCGTACATGAGTTTTCTGTCCATATGACTGCTTATATTTCTGTATATGCATGCATGCATGCTTCCTAATAATTTTGTGAAATGAGTATGTTGGGTTTGGTTGGAACTCAATGTGGTTAGGTCAAGTGGAAAAAGAGGGATACTCTAAGATTTTGAATTCTCAGCTCAAGAAAAGTACAACTGATGAAAAAGAGTTTACATTTTGCATCCAATGGGATCAGCATTTTCTGTAGACAGAAATTGCTAAAACAAAAAAACAAAACACAGCGTGCATTTTAAGAGAGAAGAAAATGCAAATTTTTTCCCAGCTTGTACATGTGCACTGTTGAATTGAAGGAATTCGCTGTAAAGGGATGGAATCCTGAAGATTTTGTCACCAATGTTCTGTTTTATAATTTGAAATCAGGTATTGTGGTGATTGTGGCATTGCTCTTTTTGCTTAGAATTGCTTTGGCTATTCTGGTTTTATTATTTCATATGATTTTTAGGATTTTTTTCTTAGTTCTGATAAAAATATCATAAATATTTTGATGGATCTACTGAATTTGTAGATTACTTCAAGTAGTTTGGCCATTTTAACAATATGAATTCTGCCTATTCATGAACATCGAAGATTTGGAGATATTTTCAATTTTTGTTTTTTCATTTAGTATATTCCTGAAGTGTTCCATAATTTTTATTTTAGAGGTATTTCACTTCCTTGGTTAGATTTATTACTAGGATTTTTTATTTTATTTTATTTTATTTTATTTGTGAATGGAATTGTTTCTTGATTTCATTTTCAGCTGATTCATTATTTGTGCATGAAAAGGGGATGGATTTTTGTATGTTAATTTTTTTGTCAAGATACTTTGCTGAATTTGTCTATCAGCTTTACTTGTCTTCTGGTGGATTTTTTCAATATTTTATGTATAGGATCATCTTATTTGCAAACAGTGATAATTTGACTTTTTTTTCTTTTCCATTTTCTTCCCTTTTCTCTCCTTTTCTTGTCCAATTGCTCTGTATAAAATTTTGAGCACTATATTGGCTAGGAATAGTGACAATAGATTTCCTTGTCTTGTTCCATACTTTAAAGAAAATGCTTTTAGTTTTTCCCCATTTTTATGTTGGCTTTGGGTTACATCATAACATTTAAATTGCAGAATATCAAGTGACAAGTTAATATCCATCCAGAAATTTTATCTTTTTTTTTTCTCTTCTGGAAATAGTATTAGTGTTTTTATAGTTACACACAGGAGAATTGTAACATTTTAGGTGAAAATATGAAAACATTATTGCTTCAAGTTGGCTTAAGGAGATGTGGATATATGTCAAGTTGACAAGAGGCTAACTTTTGATGACAAATATTATGTTTCAATTCCACAGGGTCAATGATACTCAGATATTTTAATGAGAGGTGGCTGTGGGTATTCATGTGAGGATGATTTGAAAAACATTACTATTCCCTCAGTGAACTTTTGAGTAAGCAGATTGACCTCCAAAATGTGGATTAACCGTATCCAATCAGTCAAAGAGCTGAGTAGAACAAAAATAATGACCTTCCCAAGAAAGAAAGAATTATTCTCCAGACTAGTTTCTGATTTTACTTTCAAGATTGGCTCTTCCTTGTCCTACAGGAAACTGAGTTGAAACCTTGGCTCTCTTGGGTGCTCAGCACATTGGTCATAAAGCGAAAAACCACAATATCAACTCCAGTGAGTCTTCAGTCAGTTAGCTTATTCTATAGGTTTGGCCAAACTCGCCTCCATAATTCTTTAAAAGTATTCCTTAGATTACTGATGCATTGATTGATTATATCTTACAAATTAGATCTCTATCTGAATAACTATGATTATAACATACATTGGCTAGGCATTTTCTGAAAAATCTCCAGTTGGTATGTTAAAGCAGTAACTTCACATATGGTATCTAATTTTAGAGTTTTGTGTGACCTCTATACTATGCATTCACTAATACCTGGGCTAGAGAGCATAGAATGCTTCCATCTTTACTTTCATATTTCTGCCAGCACAGGGGTCTTGTTTTATCAATCCTTGTACAGTTTGATGGATGATGAAGGATAATCTAAAAACCAATGATAAAATATAATGATTCATATTCTCTCAATATTCAGCTCCCTGTTTAGCATATTTGCATTTTTCTCCCATATATAAGCAACAGACAAATCACGGACACAGGATATGAGGAAAAAATGAATACTTCTTTCTTACTAATGAATAAGAGTAACATTATTATTTAATGCTGGATTTTTAGATCAATATTTCATGTAGTGAGAAATGATGAAAAACATATGATTTGAAATCAAATTATGAAGGCTTTTCATGTAGATTGCTAGGTCTACAGTGTACTTTAGCACTCATAATGTAGAAAATAGGACCCATCTATTGTGTTATAATAAACATTAAATAATGTAAAATGGACAGAATGAGTATAAGATTGTGTGCCATGAAACAAAGTTTACAATAATAATATCCATTGTGACCAAAATTTTATTAGTTGTTATATTACTGTTTATACAAATACAATAGGTTATTTTTCCTACTCAGCATGATAATCTTTTAGCCCTTTTTAATGCATCTTAATAAAAGTAAAGCATATGTGAAATTTTCCATCTGTTTGTTGCCTTATCTGTTTTGATTTATTTAATATCGCATCTCACTTGTAGAATGCTTAGAATCTGAATAACTCACCAGCATTGCCTCATATATGTCTCATGCCTCATTCTTTCAGTTTTCTCCTAAGGACATTTTAATATGCCATAATGGTTTACTTGAGTACTGCAGTTGACACACTAGCACATTAGTAATAATGTAATGATAATTACAGATGAGTCACTGTTGTTCATAGACTTTTTATTCACCATGGATTTGTTTGTTTGTTTGTTTCTGCTTTTGTTTTTTAACTGTTGGTCAGTAAAAGGAAAATAGAGTAAGTATCCAGTTGACTTGCATAAATAACAATTGAGTAAACACAATTATCATATATTTATTCATCCAGGCAAAATAAAATTGCAAAGCAAAAAAGAATGTAAATACTTCTATTTAAAAAAACACAAAAACTCATTGAAATATAAGTCAGAGACTTATAAATGGTAAATCACTCCTTATTGTAGGACAGAAACTATTCTAGAACTAATGATATTAAATCTTAATTAAATTATAAATAAATTTGTTTCAGAACAGTATGTCAATTGATCATATTTTTATTTACCTCATTTTTTGTTATTCTTGATAAAAAATTTCAATAGTATAACAAAAAAGAAATATGAGTAAAATATTTTATTTATATATCAAAATGTAACACAAATATTTCAATACTAATATTATGATAATAATGAGGCAGCAGAGATATTTTTATATTTGATAAATCAAATCAAGTACATGTGTGAATTTAGAAAATAAATAAATTTTATTTATCAATAAATATTATAATCAATTACTTTAATAGACAAATAAATTAAAAAATAGAGTAAAAATACCTTCATTCTTTTTTTATGATGAAGTCATATCTGAAAGAATTAATAAATAAAATTGGCAACTTTTTTAAAAATTTCAGCTTGGAAAATAGTCCTTAAAACGTAAACAGATATGAAACAACAACAAATACTAAGTTTGTATAATTTTCTTGAACATCTAAATAAATCATTGGCATTTTTAATATAAGATTTGTAAATCAATTAGAAAATATCAAAATCAAAAAAAAATAGGCAAAGAACACTCAGGGGAAATATAATTATCAAAAATATTAAAACAAAATCAATTAATTTATTATCAGGATAATTTAAATAAAAACATGTACTTCATGTCTTAGAATATTTTAAAATATGGGAAAACATATCCAAATGAAAGAAAAACATGGAGAGTGAGATCAACATAAGTATTCATGGTTTAAGAACTATTATCATCTTAATGAACATCGTTTAAGGCTCATCTGTTGAGAGATAGAGAAAGAGAGAGAGAGTGAAGAGAGAGAAAGAGAGAGTGTGTGTGTGTGTGTGTGTGTGTATACAGGTGCACATATTTACAATTTCACATTAACAGAATAACATATGCTGAATCTGAATTGCCTTTGTACATACTTTTAGTTTGATTCATTTTAATAGTGAGAATTTTTTTGAGGGGAGGTACCAGGAATTGAACTCAGGGACACTCTACCACTGAGCCATATCCCCAGCCATATTCTGTATTTTATTGAGACAGGGTCTCATTGTGTTGCTTAGCACCCAATTTTTGCTGACATGGGCTTTGAACTCCTGATCCTCCTACCTCAGCCTCCCAGCTACTGGGATTACAGATGTGCACCACTGCACATGGCTAATAGAGACAATTTTAACTGTAGAAGTACAGAGGATTCCTTTAAATGAAAATTAAAAATATCTACATCTTTTTTGTTTTGTTTTTTGCTCCACTGCATTGAAACTCTTTATTCTTATGTGATCCTACACTTGTTTACCACAGTCTACATCTCTAGAAGTAGAATGGCTAGATTGAAATCCATGCATATTTTAAATTATGATAAATGCTGCCATGCTGCATTTCAAGAAGACTGTTTAATTTATCTTCTACCATGTGTGTATGTGAATTTCCACATTATCGAAAAATTGCTGATGATGGACAATAGTGATATTTTAAATTGTTGATATTTATGCCAGGGGCTAGTGTTACCAATAGGAAAAATAAATAATCATTGAGGTATTGTTACCTACTTTATTGACTTTCATAAAGAATACAATGGCTAAATGATATAAGAAACTTTAATATGCTCTCCAAGTGTCAGAGAAAAGAGCACATCTGAAGGAGGATGATAACCAGTGAAAATGGCTAGCATCTATTGTTCTTCTTCTTATGTTTAGTGTCCATTTCTCTGAACTTCCCTTGGTTAACGTAAATGGCTAGTAATAATAAGTAGATCTTTCTTGGTTACAGTCTGTCCCTTCTCTCATCTACAGTATTTGTTTTATGTTATTCAAATGAATCTCCTACAGAAAATAGTCATTGTGTGTCTCAAAGCAAATTGGATAGCTGCAGACATGTATGACTGATTCTAGTTGGCATTCAGTAGTATATTATTTTTAGAAAGGGGTGATTCCCAAAACACCAGGAAATGACTGGAAATGAGATTGAGAATAAATTTGAGATAATATACATTGTAATTATTAAAATGCAATTAAAATTGTAGTAGTCAAATTTAAGATCTCTATCTTCTATCTGCTGATCCTATGGTCTCTATAATAATTATTTGTAATACTCATAAATGCTCCCCTTTAAATGTGGTTGGTAGGGGAAAAAAGTTTGCCTTTGACTGTCTTCACCAGTACAAGACACTGCTGATGGAACATTGTCATAAGTTATTAGGTTTTCCTTGGCATCTACAAATATGAGCTAGGCAAAAAACCCTGTATAAAACACCAAAAAAACCATGAGTCTTCAAACTGCTCAAAAGTGAGTTGTTTTGAAATTTGATTAGGAAAAACATAGGGGGGAATTATCATTTTTCTATAAAGTTCTTCTTTTCTTCATATTTGAAAATATTACGAATCATGCCTATTTTGAAGAGTTCATTAAAGTGTTCTAGTCTTTTACACTCATGAAACTTTGAAATGGCCAGTTGATAATCTCCTTTCAATTCCTTCTATCAATGTGAAGAATCTTTGAACAAGATTTTTTTCTTCAAAGGCTTATTGTCCAAAGGTTTATTTTTTAATTAATGTAAAGAAATTAAGTAACTATAACCTTAATTTAATTATTAAAGATTATATTACCAGATATTTATAATTTAATATTATGAATATTTTTGAAATATAAGTTTGTCATAAAACAATCTACATTGTTTTGATTTACAAGGTTATTTATGTTAATACATGTTGATTCAAAAATATTTAGTTCTAAAACATACATAACTATTGCATTTTCTAATGCTATTTTAACTGTTACTTTTTCATTATATTACTAAAATTTTCCAATTATTCATTTTACATTAAATTAGACATTTTAGTTTAGAAATCATTAGTTGATTCATCTTATTTATGCATCAAAATATTTGTAATATAACTGATTATTGGAAACATATGAATTAAATTAGATTTTTAACCGCTATTATATTTAGAATGATTAGGCTCACTTGAATATATTTGTATATTTGGATATTAAAAATCCAAAAGACTGTATTTTGGGTGTTATTGATTGTTGTAGTGAATAGACATAATCATACTTATATTTTTTGGGAATCTTTGATAAGACACATGTTTCACAGAGATGATTGACAGCAATGAGCCTTTCAAGAACAGGGGGAAACCAAAACCACACACCAGAATGTGACCAAGTAGTAAAACCTACTTCTAAACTTGGTGCAAACATAAACTTGACAGCAGAAAATAATATTGTCCAAGTGGGCTTTATGGGATTCAGAAAATCACTCTTTCTTTTTTTTTATTAATGCATTATAGTTATACATAATATTGGGGTTGATTTTGACATCATTATACATACAAGGAATGTAGTTTTCCCCAATTCAGTCCCTAGTACTTCCCTTTTCCCTCCTCTCCTGTCTCCCTTTCTCTACTGGTTTTCCTTCTTTTTATTTATTTATTTATTTTAAATTGTTGCTTTATAGATATACATAAAGGTGGTATGTTCATTTGCATAGATCAATTTCATTATACCATTCTTCTCTTTTCCTATTCCTCCTTACTCCCCCTCAATCCTCTTTCTGTGCTTCATTGATCTCTTTTGTACTTTCATTGGATCTCTACCCCCAACTCACTTTTTCAAAACCCCTTATTTTGGTCTGCATTCTACATATGAGAAACAACATTCCATCTTGATTTTCTGGGTCTGGCTTATTTCACCTAGCATGATGTTCTCTAGTGCCATCCATTTGCCAGCAAAAGCCATTATTTTATTCTTCTTTATAACTGAGTAAACTTCATTATGTGTATATACCACATTTTGTTTTTCCATTCATCTTTTGACAGGCTTCTGGGCTGATTCCATAGCTCAACTAATGTGAATTGTGCTGCTACACACACTGCATAGATGTGGCTATACTACTATAGTGTGCTGATTTTAGTTCTTTTGGAGAAAGACCAAGAAATGGAATAGCTGGGTCACATGGAGGTTCCATTTCTAGTTTTTGAAGGACTCTGTACTGCCTACAAAGTGGTTGTACTAATTTAAAATCCCCAATAATGTATGAGTGTACCTGTCTTTTCACTTCTTACTTGCATTCTTGATGACTTTCATTCTGATTGGAGTAAGATAAAATCTTCATGTCATGGAAGATCACACATTAACTCATAAATTCAATAATGAAAGACAAATTTCCAAACAGAACCATATTATTGTATTTATTCAAGCATCTTTTTCAATAGGCATGCTTGAAAATCTGAGATATAAATAGTATTTAGAAATACAATTATTCATCCCATTATTTAAATTAGTGTTTAACATCAAATAAATATTTTAAAACATGTCAAAGTTCATAATCATTGTTATAAATTCTTAATTTATATTATTATTTTCACAGTTTAAATAAATCAATGCTTTAGTCCTAGGGTAGGCTTCTGAAATACAGTTATAACAATAATAATGAATTTAATATGTACTGTGTAAACCTCACTATTTAAGAGAACTCTGAGAATCCTGCCTTCAGGCTACTTCCTAAGCAAATCATGCTTAAGATGTACTTGAACTTCTTTTTTCTTGAGATTGATGAAAATATAAGGGTATTAAGAAAGGAAAAAATTGTTTAGAGAAAGATTAAAATGCATTGAACCATTGTAGAACAAACTAAGCAAAAATCCTTCTTGTTCCATGTTTTTCTCTCCTCCAGGAACAAGCTCAGTTTGTCGTTTACTACTAGTCTTACATCTTGTGTACACTTTATAAAAATCTATTTTGTCAAGTATTTCTGTGATAATTTACAGAATTATTACTTGGGCACTTCTTCATACCTTTATTGGGATCCCTGTGAAATGAGATGATAATAGAGCTTTGCTGTTTCATAGAATACTTGTGAGAATTATCATGCTAAGATGATAAGACCTTAGAAAGTTATTGTAATGTGTAATTTCCCATTAAATGCAGATGGTGATAATTTTAATGATGGTGATGATGCTGCTATAATTTGTAAAATGTTCCACTTTGAAAGATCTGGCTTTGATTCTCAATTATCAATTTGATTAAAAATGTCATTAGATTACAAGTTAATGAAAGTATTAATGTGATAGGCAGACTGATGACACCCTAAAGATTGCTATGGCCTGATATCTAGAATCTGGAAAACGTTGCTTTCTTGGCAAAAGGAACTTTGCAGATGTGAGTAAAGTTGAGAACCTTGACATAGGGAGAATATTGAGTTCAGACTAATTACACCAATCCTTAAATTTGAGATCTTTTCCTGGCTAAAATCAGAAAAATAGATGCAATGACAAAAGCTGAGTCACACAGATGGCATTATTAGATGGATTCAATTTATTGTTGATGCTTTTATAGACTGAGGAAGAGGCCACATGCCAAGAACATAGGAACCTCTAAGATGTAGAAAAGATAAAGAAATTGATTCTGTCCAGGAGCCTCCAGAAAGGAACATAATCTTGATGACATCTTGATTTTAGGCTAGTATGACCCATTTCTGACCTAAACAACTCTTATATAAAAAATGTGTGTGGTTACAAGCCATGAAGTGTGGGTATTTTATTTTTTAATAGCAGCAATGGAGAACAAGGACCATAAACCTAAGAGGTGCTAGAGTACTGCTCAGATCTGTGTCTGAGAGTGTGGAATTTTTCCAAGATCTAATCTAATGTCAATAGTATTATTCTAAATTGTGATGATGAAGTATCATCAGTCATTGGGCCAGATCAGATTTGATAATTAAGAAATAAAATATTAATGGCTTTGTCATATAAAAGCAGCAAGCAAAAATGATGGAACTTACATAGGAGGTGGTTCATTTTGAATGTTTTGCCTCAAAGACAACATCTTGGGAATTTAATTAGTGTTGTGGGAAATCGTTATTTGTTTGAAAATTAAGTACTGAGTGAAACTGGGGGGAAAAATAAAGAAGCCAAAACAGATGAAGAATTTGGACAGCTATTTTTTTGAAGGCAATCTATGGCAGGGAGATTATCTCACTGAACAAACCCATTTCAATAAGAAACAATACTTTTCGTAATTAAAGCTTCCTTTTCTTCATGAGCCATTCCTGACATGGTTCATAATGTATGGATAAACAGCGAAACATACTCTATTTCCAGCCTGCTTTGCCCTTTTCAGAATTTCCATCCTGCTATATTATGTACAGGAGAAGTGAGACAACCAGCTCAATTGGCTCACGGAGAAGACCCATCATAACCAGTGAATATATTCCCCTTGATGTCCCCAACACATACATACACAGTATGGTGAAATCCTGAATAATTCATCAAAATCAATATTCTGTGTTTCTGCCTAACGGCAAGGTTACAAGACAGGTAACAAGGGCATTCATCAAAGAGTGCCATTTGTAAATGAGATGAAAAGACAGATGTTGAATATATTTCAACATCCTTACTAACATCCTGGGAATGTTTAGACTGGTGAAACATTCAGAGGGTTGATGTACATTAAGTATAGGTCAGCCTCTCTTATAGGCAACAGAAACCAGAACTAGTTTAGGACTACTGTTTCCATAGAAACTTCAGATTACCGAGGTTGATGGCCTTGTTTGTGATACAGGCTGGAAAACTTTGGTACTATGCAGAAGATGACATATAAAACTGAGACTGTTTTGAAAGAACACAAGTGTTTGGTTTTTGAAGCAGAAAAAGTCATTCAGCCTTTTGTTGATTTTGTAGGCTACACATGTCTCCCATCTCTCTGATCTCTATTTTTCCTCCATCCAAGAAATAATAACAATCAAAATGATCTCACTTGTAGTCATCACCTACCATGCTCCATATATCTACACTTGTCTAGTTAATAATGTACTTTGAAGAGAAGAAATCTTAAACAAGTGAACAAATATAGAATGGCCTGCTCAATCTAATATTGTCTCATTTTGATTAAAGTAGTTGCTAAAACCCTTCCTGGTGCATAATGTGCCCTGTATAAGCTGTTTCTGGCTTATTTCCATTCTGCCCATTCTGTAATACTGTGATTCTTAACCAGAAATCATGCAGCTGCTCATCTTGCCACGTTCTCTCTTCCACAAGAAAACATTTACATACCAATTTCCCTTTCTTGAAACCTGCCTGCCTCCTTCTAAACAATTCTCCTTTCACCTTTTCTGGATTATTTTCTAAGTCATTTTTCAGATCGCAGTTTGTATGTTATTTCTTCAGGAAAACTAATTCTGACTCTAAAGCAAGTGAAAGTATTTGGAAATTTTGGTGAAGTGTTATAATTGCTTGTATATATTTGCTAATACTGGTTTTGGTGATGCCAATTTTCTTACAAAGTTAGCTCTGTGCATATGATAGTTTCCACATGTATATGACTTGACATTTAATTTATTCGAAAATATTAGGAAATAAACTATAGAATTCACTATTATGAATTTTAATTTGAAGAGTTTTTTCTCCATTAAAGAGAAACTAAGAAGCTAATATATTATATATAAAATAAAACATATATTGAATATATATTGATAATAAATATTTGCCACAAGTTGATTTAGCACTAACCATACTTTTATACAAATAGAGTTCAAAAAAACCCAAGACAACCATGTAGGGCCATTCTATTATTTACCGTATGCACCTTTTTAACTGCATCCATCAGAGTAATCAACCTAGCCTTGAAAATAGTACATGTGAACAGTTACACAAATGTTTTCAGTAACAGAGAAATTAATTTTAAATACTGATTTAGATCTGTCCTCTTACAAATTTTGTGTAGTGATCTCTATTTGATTGCCTTATTGCAGACTATTAGTTTAAACAAAAAATGTCTAGGAGATAAGAGTATTTAAAATAAAAAAAGCACACATTTTTCCTCACTCTCTCTTTTCTTATTCAGTCTAAAAGCCCACTATATCTTTCACCTTACCCTTCACAAATGATACAAATGTGGCAATAGGATTATGAAGGAATGCCTTGGATTGAATTTAAAGTTCTTAATCTAGTCATATCTAATCAGTATCCAGTTGATCGTTTTTATACTCTATATGTTTAGACAGACCTTAATGGCTTAGTAGTTAATGATCATCATATTACCTTGTAGAGATACTAAATTTTGACAACCAAAATGTAGAATATTGTTGCACTCACCATTGTACTTCTTCCCTTTTTCCTTACTTTGAAGTTCTACCTGCACAATGTATTTTTTTCATTCATTTTTTTTTTGTATTTTTAGATACCATTATCTATAGACTGTTTAGAGGTATGGCTTTTCAATGTTCTTATTAAGTCATTTAGGTTTGAGTCACATGAACAGGTCAGTAATTACAAACTTGCTGAAGGAACTGAGATATTTTAAATAGCAGCCTATTATTTAAAAAAATAATAATGGGGGAAATTAGCCCAAACATTTTATTTTTAAACTTAACTACATTTAATTAAGATTTTTTTGTCTTTAAAGATAAAGACTGGCAAAATTATCTTTTAATATCCTATTTTCTGTGTAGATAATGAAGATATTTTAGTGTATCTCTGCATTTGGTTCATTTCCCATTTATTTACTCACCTTTACTCTGTACCTAATTACACTGTGAATGTAAGTCTGTTAAAATCTCCCAGCCTATTAGAAACATTTTTTTGGCTATTATTTCTGCTTTTAGGTTATGAACTGGCCCAGAAATGCAAATTAACACATATCTTAATACCATTTAGTAGAATACATTTTTTTCTTCCAAATCTATCTACTCTAAAAGCTCTAATGACACAAATGCCCATAAAAATAGTGCAATTGAGTTCAAGTGGAGACTTTGTATGCTCAATTAGCAGGAAGTTTATTTTTTTTTTTAGCTTCCAAATATCATTAAATTGAGAATGTTTTATTAGAGGGGTTATTTTACTTTTAATGGCTGAAATATTTCTGGGCTTTGAGAGCATATTCAGTCCTTAAGAGCTCCTTGGAGAGGATGAGTGACCTTTATCATCAAGCACTAAATGAGAACACCATTGGCATAGCTGTATTATCATAAAGCAAATTTAGAAACCAGATTTCTAAAAGGGCAAGGAATTGGCATAATGGAAAAGGCCAAGTACGAGTCCTTGTGGAATTTCCTCATGTATTGAAGAGAATGCAGATTGACTGGAGTGAGACCAATATCCTCTTATAGAAATATGCAACAAATTGAGCATGGGATTATGAAAATAGAATATCATTCTAGAGGCCTCCTGCCAGCCATATGTATAGGTTATTATGGTTTAAATCTCCTACAGATAATACCAGGTCAAGGGTGATTGATTTCAGGCTAAACATTTCTTCATCTTGACCTAGTGACCCATCAATGAAGTAAAATGTACTAGATTATAGAAGATAAAGTTTAGATCACTTCCACGTGATTATCAAGTTATAGAAAAGAAATATGCATATTTTGTCAAAATAATAACAGAAGCTCACTGACAATAACTTTATATCACTTAAAACACAGAAAATGTAATAGAATATAAATGGTTGCTACAGCATACATAATACAGTCTTTTACCTTTTTCTTTCCAAGCCAATTAATCTGTACTTTACACACACACCTACCAGAGAACTGTAGGAAAAGTCAGAAAAATAAAATAAAATAAAAGCAAAAACCCTGTTCGTGTCAACAAATACCCAAAATGGACAATTTAAATTCAAAGTACAAGCATAACTACCGGTGAGACCATGAGCCCAATTATGTATAGTAATTAACAAAACATTTTATAACTTTACTGTTTACATAATATTGAGCCTTTGAAAACTTTTAAATTGGTAAATTGAGGCTTAATGTGCATTATATTACATACATAGAATGAACCTTGAAAATGATGTGATAGATTATATATATAAGATGCAACATTTGAACAAATCATTTTTTAAATGAGTATAAACTCCCAAAACTTACAACAAAGATATTGAAATGAAATGCAAATTCAGAGAAAATTTCAGATAAGGAAACAAAAGTGAAAGAAAGAAGAGAGAAAATGCAAATTCTGATTTCCTTAGGTGTGGAGTGAAATGCTCTTGCTAACTTAACTAATGCTTCCTCAGTAAATTAATAAAAGATTGAGGAGGATGCTGTCCAAATCAGTTACATTTTAACACCTTGAATATCCACTGATTTAGTTGAGACAAATCCTAAAGGCCCACTTACTTTGAGGACAGGTATGTGAATATAAACACAAAGGAAGGAAGACATCTTTCTTAAGCACAAGAGGAACATAATATTGAAAGTCAATATTTCTTAATAGTACATGTATTTGTTGTGACATTTACAACATATAGTTGAAATGCTTATATTAGAAGGAAAATTGAATAGAAATATGACTAATTAATGATTATATGTAAAAATATTTAAACAGTGTATCTAGTGATAAAAATTTCATGAAAAATATTCAACTTATATACATATATTTAGTTGAATTTAGTTGATCTAAATACAGAAAGCAAAAAATTTAGGAGTAAATTGATAAAGTATAAAAATAATTAGCAAATACAACTAATACAATACAATTATGATATATGGCAATAAAACTCTAGTATCTTGAGCCCTACTCATGGGACACTCACAAAATGTTAACACTTTATAATCTAAATATGAAAAATTAAGAACTGTGAAGAAATCAAACAAGCAAAGATACAAAATAAAAAATAAAACTGTTTGGATCATAACAAACACATATACACATCTCCATCCATGTACGCTATAAAAGTATTTATTCAACAAATTTCATCATAATTACTTTTATAGCATGACTGGAGATTTGTACATGTATTAATGTGAATTAATGTTCAAGTGCTGACTCTAATTTGATGCTATCACAGAACTACTACCTACACTATCTTCATATTCGCATCTTTAAAACTTACATGAGAAAATGCCTGTGCTATAACATCCAGAAGTGGATTTGCTGAGTAAATAGTTGCAAATAGTTTTAAAATATAATGCCACATTTTGCTGCAGAAAGGGGGTAAGTTTAATCTTTCACTTACAATAATATATATATATATATATATATATATATATATATATATATATATAATTTTTTTCCTTATCTATTTTCACACTAAAAATTCTATATTTATTTTTGCCACTTAGATGTGTGTATTATTATTTTAATTTTCTTGCATCTCTTTCAGTGGTAAGGTCAATCAAATTTTCAAATATTTGTTAACTGCTTAGATTTCTGTCTTGTAAATGCCTATTCATATCTTGCTGTAGGTTTTTTCTTTTGGTTTTTGGTTTATTGAATCCCCATCTACAGTACCTCCTCTTTTCATATTTGTAATGTTAATTCTTTGTTTTAGACACTACCAATTTTTGTAATCTGTATGTAGTGGTTAATTTTGTTTATATTTTTCTTGAGTGGATATGATTTATTAGTATATGTCATAATATTTTCACATATAATATAAATTTTTATATTGCCTTAATTAAATAGAAACTTCTAAATTCATAATCAAATATATTTTCTAAACTTGCAGACTTTTTCTTTTCTTTTTTCCTTTTTTCTTGTTTTACATTTGTTTTACCTTTAATATATCTCATGTGTAATTTAAATATTATAAAGATATTTCTATTATTTTTATTTTTACCTACTATTTATTCTTTAGTCCTATTTTTACTTCTAAATCCTATAAGGCTTATTTATATGTAGACTGACAGTTCTTTTGAATATTTTATTTTCATTACTTCAAAGAAAATAATTATTACTACTTCAAAGAAAAATGTTCAGGGCTATGTTCAGCCTCTCTTTTGTTTTATATTTTGTTAATTCATGTTCATAATAATTTACCTATGTTCTGTTTCCATAGGGCATTTTATATTACTCTTTTCTTTACATCTTTGACACTAGATGCATAGCTTAAAATATTGCATTATTTTTATCATAAAGTAAGCATCTGAGACTATCAAATTTCCTTTGATTAACACATTAGTCAAAATTTTTTCAAAAGTTTCAATTTATTAGTTTAACATTTTGATCACTACAAAATATTCAGCAAATTTCATCATAAATTACTTCTATAGCATATGTGGGGAATATGTATATGTATTATCGTGTTAACATTGAAACACTTTTTTTTGTAAGTACTTTGCTTCTTTGATTTTTTTCACAATTCTTAATCTTTAACATTTAGATTATGAAGTGTTTACATTTTGTGAGTGTTCCATGTGTAGGACTCAAGATGCTACAGTTATATTAAGTCATATATTATAATTGTATTGTACAGATATTAGTTATATATGCTAATTATTTTTATACTATACCATTGTTTCAAAACCTATGTTAGAAACTCCTAAAATTCTTGCTTTCTGTGTGAAAATAATCTTTCAACTAAATGTATGTATATAAGTTGAATATTTTCCATGAAATTTTTATTACTGGACGCACTCTGTTTAAATCTTTTTACTTATATTCATTAATTGGTCACATTTCTATTCAATTTTCCTTCTCTGTAATATAAGCATTTTCAAATATATTTATCTTAAAATATAGATTTTTCAGGTATATTTCTCTTTCAAAATTTTGTTTGATTTGTTACCTTTAATTTCCTTATTAATATATGCATTTATTATGAGAACATTTTGCCATTTTAAAACATACATGATAATTTTGAATCAATCACTTTTACTGAGTAATTGAGAAAACGTTTTTATAAAATAGTAAATGACAATTTTGCATATCTTACAAGTAGAGTTACAAATGCTTTCTTTGTCGTTTGCCAATATTTTTATGTAAAATTAACTTTTCAATGTAAAGTTCATCACTTTTATAATTTTATCATTTTCTGCTGTTCTGATTCATCAACTTCTAATAGAGCTGTTCTAAAGTATTTTACTGCTATTATTTTCTCCTAATGACTGGATTAGTTTTGGGTTAGACAGTGAGGTTTTCTTGTGAAGTACATAGCAATTCACAACATTTTATAGCAGTAGTGATTTATGTCTTTCAGTGTTATACAGTTTCCTTCAGTATCAGTCAGCTTTAAGAGAAAACAGAATATTCTCACTGATATAAGTGAAAAGAAGATCACTCAAATACACCTAAGGACAAAGATATAGGATTGGTTTGGGGGAAAACCTGAGAGTGCAGAAACCAGGATCAAGAAAAGTACTTTATGACAGTGGATAATGGGTAGGAGTGGAAGAGGCTCCCTTGTAGGAAGTTACAAGGGAGAAAGCCCAGCACAGAAAGCTACAGAGAGAAGGCCAAGATATTACTTGATCTCCTTCCCCTCCCCCGTTTCTTTTCCAACAGAGGATTACTTTGGCTGGATTCCACCAGAAACTTCTCTGTAATGAAGGCCATGTAGTTTCATCTTCCTGTTCATAAAATAGGTTGGAGAAATGCAGAGATGGAATCTGAAAGTTTCTGAGAACGTCTTTTTGGTCTTTCCCATCATTATTTTGTTCACTTCAAGTGTCAGGAAGAAATGGAGGGATTCTGTTATTTATTAACTATTTATATTCTAACTATGTATTATGCAACTAAAATAATTATGGAATACATATATAATTTCATCAGATCAACTACTAGATATTTTCAGAAAGGGAAAAATGTTTCCCTTTACCTTCTTATTGCCTGGCATCTGAGAATTAAACTGTGAAGGATAGATTAACAGATAAAAAGGCATGCATATTTTATCAATATTGTTTTTTAAGTTTACATGCAGGGGTGGATCAGAAAGTTAAGTGAAAATTTCAAAAAAATTATTAAAGTTGGGTTATCATTTTTGCAAAAATGACAAAATATGGAGAACTAACTAGACAAAGGAAAGGGGTTTGGTCTTCTTTGAATATATTTGAGGGAATAAAGGATTTAAGAATTATTATAGTGAGGTTTGTTTATGCATCTTATCTTGGTGCCAACTCTCCACTTGCACTAATTAGTTTTTATCCTGGTGGATAGAAAGAGATAATTTTATTTCATCAAGGAAAATTCATACCCTGTATTAGGAAGATAAGGCAGATAAATCATCCCGTATCTGCTGATTTTTAATTGCCCTCAAGTCAAAATAATTCTTATGATAGTGTCATATTTTGACTGGCATTTCCCAATCCTCTTGTTTGCTACAGTAAAAATTTAAACTATAAAAAAAACTTTTTACTTTAAGTAAGTCCCATTTGTTTATTCTTGTTATTAACTCTTGGGCTATGGGCATCCTATTTAGGAATTTGTAGCCCGACCCCACAGTATGTAGATCGTAGCCAACTTTTTCTTCTATCAGACACAGTGTCTCTGATTTGATATCTAGCTCCTTGATGCATTTTGAGTTAACTTTTGTGCATGGCGAGAGAAAGGGATTCAGTTTTATTTTGTTGCATATGGATTTCCAATTTTCCCAGCACCATTTGTTGAAGATGCTATCCTTCATCCATTGCACGCTTTTAGCCCCTTTATCAAATATAAGAAAGTTGTAATTTTGTGGATTGGTTTCTGTGTCCTCTATTCTGTACCATTGGTCCACCTGCCTGTTTTGGTACCAGTACCACACTGTTTTTGTTACTATTGCTTTGTAGTACAGTTTGAACTCTGGTATTGCTATACCTCCAGATTCACACTTCCTGCTTAGAATTGCTTTTGCTATTCTGAGTCTTTTGTTTTTCCATATAAAGAGAGCAACTAAGAACAGAACAAGGAGGGAGAGCATGAGGAAAAGATTAACATTAAACAGAGACGAGTGGGGGGAGAGAAAGGGAGAGAGAAGGGAAAGCATATGGAAATGGTAGGAGACCCTCAATGTTACACAAAATTACATATAAGAGGTTTTGAGGGGAAAGTGGGGGGGGAACAAGGGAGAGAATTGAACAATAGCAGATGAGGTAGAGAGGGAAGATAGGAGGGGAGGGGAGGGGAGGGGGGATAGTAGGGGATAGGAAAGGTAGCAGAATACAATAGTCACTAATATGCCATTATGTAAAAATGTGAGTGTGTAACCGATGTGATTCTGCAATTTGTATTTGGGGTAAAAATGGGAGTTCATAACCCAATTGAGTCAAAATGTATGGAAGATGATATATCATGAGCTTTGTAATGTTTTGAACAACCAATAAAAAAAATTAAACTATCATCTACCTCCTTACATCCCTTGTGGTAGGTCACTATCCCATTTAAGATTTGTAGTGACCAATGTAAGTTCTAGAAACTCCTCCTAGTGTTATCACACTACATTCCTCAATGCTTAGGGGAAGATTTGTAGTGCATATTTATTCTTATCCCACAACAGGATAATTACTAATATACAGATGGAAGCCCAATCAGAAAACTCTCTCTAGATGCATGAAATATTGTGTGCACTGAATATAAAGAGATGCATGTATATACACAGTAGTGATTTCAGTTACATTTTGTCCATCAGACCTATATGTTTTTCTCCTATAAATACCACATATAATCTTTTTTTAAAAATATTTTTAGTTGTGGTTGGACACAATATCTTTATTTATTTATTTTTATTTTTATGTGGTGCTGAGGATTGAATGTGCTAGGCAAGCGCTCTACCGCTGAGCCACAACCTTAGCCCCAACACATATAATCTTAATAAGCTTCTGACTGATTAATTTTTAAGATTCTCTGTTTATTTAGCCATTCAAGCAGTTTCTTTATAATTAAGACCATCTACAAGGTATTTTCTAATAACCTATGGTTGTAATTATGCTCTCTTCTGCTCTGTGATGAAGAAGCCATAATATTAGCTGGCGTCTACCTCTCTAGGTTCCTATAATTTCCATTAAGGTTAGGGATGAAATTTCACTGAAGAATACCCTCCAATCATCTGTTGATATAGTTAGAAATCAACAAAATGCTCGCCAAGCATACTACTGACTTCCTCATTTTCAGCAAATTTGTTAATGTCTTACTATATAAAATGTTATCTGGACCCTTCTGGATGATGTTATTAAGAAAGTGATGAGCATCTTGCCATGGCAATTTTATTTGAGCATCTCCATTTCCTTTTTCTGAGTCATTGTAACACTTTATCCCATACTTCAAACAGCAATATTTGAGAAATCATAATACCAATGCACAATATGGAATATTTATGTCCCATATCACTATACCACCAAGGAATGATTTCCTTAAATATATGTGCAATCTACTCCATGAAACTTACATTTGAGTTTTTTTTTTCTTGAAGCCACTTCTACTACTTAATTTTGTATCAAGAAAATTTTCAAACCAGAAATGGGTCAAAAAATCCAACTGATGCAACTTAAGTAATTGTCATTTTTAAAGGTATTGGACATATTGGTGGAAGTGAGGTGTGGAGTGGAATTTAATAACTTGAGCTTGCAGCAGAAGGACTTGTTATTATCCTCTAACTTGATCCTAACTTAAAGGATCAAGGGAAGGGAACAACAATGCAAATCCTGAAAAAAGCCACAGTGGACAGTGTAGTAATCATCAGTGGAAGGATATTGCTACCAGTGTAAGTCAAATTTGTAGAGATGAGTTACACAAATACATACAAATCCTTAAACTATCTTCCTTCTTTGTAGTATTTTGTAAGGGCTCACTATTTGTCCAACACAACTAGATAGGAGACAGAGAAGTTTGGTAGGTTGTTCATGCTGGTCCACCTGCTAGGTGAACAAAAAATAGCTAGAAGAATAAAGAATGGATATGGAGGGCTGGAGATGTGGCTCAAGCGGTAGCTCACTCGCCTGGTGTGCATTTGGCCTGGGTTCGATCCTCAGCACCACATACCAACAAAGATGTTGTGTCCCCCGAGAACTAAAAAATAAATATTAAAAATTCTCTCTGTCTTCTCTCTCTCATTAAAAAATAAAAAGAATGGATATGGAAAATGGAGCAAAAGATTTTGAGGACATTCTTATGCTTCTTTCCTCAATATATACTTTTTTGATATTAGAATTTTTCTTCATACCTTTATATATTTTATATTATTTTTTCACCACTTAATTTTTAATCATTGCTTGAGTCTTTGATTCAGAAATATTTTCAAGGCATCACATAATATTTTACAGCATCCTATGATTTTAAATCCATCATCATCATCTTAGGTATGTATTAAATGAGACAGTTAATTTTCTTGACATGAATTCAAGTGACTATCAGTCATTTATTTTCATGTAACAAAGTTTGTTAAACAAGTAATTAAAGATTCCAATTATTTTAGCTTACACATCTGTGGGTTCACTGAGTTCTCTGACACATTATCTGGATTTAGTAGGACCAATCAACTTGGATAGGCTGATTCCATGCATATACCATCCTCCTCTTGGGAACCAGAGATTTACTGAGATATGGTCTAATTAAGACAATTGCACAAAGATTGGGAAATAGACTCCCATTTAATGTAAAGAAAATAAAAGTTTAGACACCGGGCCATTTTTTACCTTAGGTTTCAGCCATCTACATTGTTAAATGTAAGGAATACAGGAGTTAGAAAATTCTTAGATGATTTCAATAAGAATGTTGCATATATTATATTTTCATTAAAATCATTCTTGATGACAATTCACCGCATCTCATTTTCTCCAATAAATAACTATTTCTGATAGGTGTCTTACCAATTTAAAAAAATGTCCACTATTTTCTACAGGTAGTGACAAAGTGACAGTTAAAGTGTCTGCCACCAACTATGAAATTTCTGATAATGCTACCTGTTCACTCTATCAGGAATATGATAATATCCTAAGCAGAAATACACAGTGCCTCTGGAGTGTAGCTTTTATTGATTAACACATTGTTGGAATAGTTTAAGATATATACATTGTAACATCTGTCAACAGTTAATGATATTTTTCAACATATTTTGCCTTTTTTGGTTTATTTTTCCAAATATCACCTAATTTTCACATACTAAAGTGGGATACAGCTATGCAACAGGATGATACGTGTTTCTTAAATTCATTGCATTATTTTAAATGGTGCAGAAAAACAGAATTTATAGATAGCATTGGATTTGGGTTGAACATTCTAATAACTGTAATTCATATAAAGATAGAATCTTTATAAAATGGTGGCAAAATTTTATGTACAATTGATGTTAAGAAATTCATAAAATCTGTAATGTGCATATACATAATATATGTATACACATGTGTATACATATGTGTATATACATATATATAATATAGACATATACAGAGAGAACTTTCCTATAAAAAGAGCTGATATTTGTTAACGTGAGTGTAAAAAGGGATAATCTTGTGAAATCTTGTGAAGTGATAGAAGAGGGGTAATTTTAAATCTGATGGAACCAGGTGTGAGGAATATTGCTTATAACATACAATGGAAATTAAGAGCCTGTAGATGTGGGAGGTTTGTGGGTTCCCACGCAGTGTGATTTATCTGGGTGCAGGCTTCTGTATTTACCTAGTGCTTCTCATGAATAAATTCAGAAAATTTGTGTGTTTAACTCAAATAATTTTCAAATCTATTATATTGTTTTTGAATATAATAGTAAATATAAATATAACATATGCTAATATATAATGCTAATATAAAGTAGCAATTTGACTAAACTTTAAATATTCATTATCGGTTTTTCAATACTTGCTCTGTATTTCAAAATAAAGTTAATTGTGGTATTATTTATATATAAGATTCACATATTTATGATACATAGTTTTGATGATTGTATACTTTTATATGCTCACCATACACAATCAAGATATAAAATATTTTTGCACATTAATTTGTCTTGATTTTTTTTTTTACAATACATTGTAAAAAATGCCTTCCTAGGCACCCATTAAGTGATTTCTCTCATGATACATTGGTTTTGCCCCTTCAAGATTTTCAAGTAAACTTAACTGTTCAATATGTACTCCTTTTTTTGGCTTTCAAATTACTTTTTGTATATTTTTAATTCTTAATATTCTGTTCTGAATGTAGGGTTTACTTCATTTTATTCCACGAAATATTGAATTATATTTACCTACTCCAGTTGATTGACAATGGATATCTCTACTTGGGGGATATTATGAATAAAGCTCAAACAAATGTTTCTGTTTAAATATCTAAGAATTCCATTGAGAGATCATATGGTTAGCATATGTATCATTTATAAAATAAGTATCATTATATTTTTCAAAATGGTCTGTATAGTGTACAATATGAGAAGTATAGTATTTGGCATTGATTTTTTTTTTTATTTAGACAATTACAAAGTGCAAGCTCATTTGCAGCAAATTACTTTAGTCTTAATGTTTCTCCCCATTGCCCTCTTTTCTTTCTCTTTCATCATCAGGGAGAAACATTATGTAGCTTGTTTCAGTATTTTTTGCTACATATTTTCCAACAAGATTCAGCTCTATTTAGCAGGTTTTAATTGTTTTTCAGTTGCAGTAAAATTGTTTTAGGTCTTTCCTCAATTTTGACCATTTTTAGTTCACTCTTCATGTAAGCAGCCAAACTTTAAGTCTGCAATTTAAAATCTGCTTACTGATTTTCATTTCTATTCCCTTTCTAGATCTTAGAAACATTTATTTTTGAATTTCAGTCTGAATTCTTATCTTTTGATTCCTGCTTTTGTTACAGGTTGGTATTATTTTGATATATTTAGAACAAAGAGGATTTTGAACTATAACCTCATGGATTAATTTCATCATAATTTAGACGTCTATGCATAAATATCTTCCTTTGTCTTGTATTAAGTGATTATGTTTTCTGATTTTTCTTAATAAATATGCAGGGGAATTTTATTAGCACGAGAAGAAAGAATTTCTTATATTAAAAATGAATTTAACCTAATTTGTCATATATGCACACATAGATAAATGTGTATGCACACATTAATGTATTTTAAAATTTTTAAAAATCTAAATTTAAAATGCTTACTTTTAAAATTACATGTGAATATTAAATATCTATATATTGATGTGGATATGGATACAAGTTTACAAACTTTGGCCTGACCTGTATCTTTATTTTAAAGGGAGAAAATGTACACTTCCTGCAGAGTGGGGAAGTCTAAAGATCTTACATTTCACATAAAGACTATCTTTACAAAAACTGCATGTCTGCTGAAATTAGCTCAGGAGCACTGTTCACATTCTCTTAAAACAAAAACAACAACAAAAAAAGAAAAGGTAACTATGGCTTTTGACAGCTATGATAATTTGCTTGACTGCAATAACAATTTCAGTATATATTCATCTTAAAAATATAAGATAATAATAAATGTGGGGGAAATTATAATAAATGGATATAATTTTTATATTAATATGAAAATTCATATGAGTTGAAAACAGAATGAAACTTCATGTACTATTAAACTTGCTGTCCTCTGGAAAGAAGAATAATGGGTGCCATCTCTCTGCTTTTGTGTATTTTTATAAAATGTCCCAATGAGCATATGTTACATATAATTTTTGAGAAACATACTTTAAAAGTACTTGTAAATTTTAAGGGAAATTGAGTAGTAAAAACATAGGAATGTAATCATCACATTCAATTGTGATAAACATAAGTCTAATGATTAAGACAGTGAATTCAAGCAGTGAAAATTACAAAAAAAATTTGGAAAAATAAAATGATAAAAATATGTGTTAAAATAAATGATCAATGTGCACATAAGAGTTTTTAATTTCCTTTTGCTTGAAATCAAGCATTTCCTATTTTATGTAAATCAAATCAAGTGATAAAAGACATGTGCAGAATGCTATACATTCACTTTTAAATAGATACATCATTGTACTTTATGTATATTATACATTTACATTTATGTAAGTATATAATATTGGTATGTATACATGTTGTATGTGAAATGCACATATGTTTACTTACAAATTCACAAAAATACTCATAATAAATATACATTGCTTACATACACACTCATTCTAAATGTTAATTTCAGCTCAGATCAAATTAAAAGACTACTCTGGGTCCAGTATGCCATTACCTTAAACATAACAATTACTCATTGACTACATGATGTATATGCTTTTCCAAAGTGAGTTGGATGTGCAATAAAAACCATATTCTGTCCTGTTCTCTAGAGCTACAATCTGTGAGAGTGATTAGTGCCTGAGGTTATTACCATGTAATTAAATCAACCAGTCTGATGCATATGTGAATCAATTATTTGATTGTGCCACTTTATATAATACTATGATCAATGAATATAACTATTTATGATAAATGATTATTTCTTCACAAATGATTGGGCAGATGAATAGATGGCTTTTAATAGCTCAGTTATGCCATCTGCCTATCTAAGAAAATGACCAGAAACAGCCACAATTATCACTTCATAAAGCTTTCAAATAGGGTTTAAAATGGGAAGCTTTTTGATTTTGTAAGTATTCGTTTTGCATGTTAAAAATATCACAAGTAAACATGCATTTTAATAATATATTTCAAAATTGTGTCATTTGATACTAAACATATGCTATTTTGTTCAAAATAAATATTTAGCATGTTGCTTGAGAATACTTCCAGACATATTCTTTAGAAGTTTGACTATTTTGTTTATAAGAATTTTTATTTTCTTATTAAATATGGATTCATCATTTGACACTTAAAATTCACAAAACAAATTTCAGAGGTAAATTAATTTTGTTAATTTATTTTTAACAAAATAAAATGTAATGATGTTAAGAATAAATTAAAAGAGGTTATTTGTTTTATAAAATTGCAAAATCAGAATGCCTATCTGGAAATATAAAACTCCTTTCACAGAGGAGCAGAAAGATGAAAAGGTGGTTATTTTTGTAGGCCACAAATCACAGAGTTCAAAATGTTACATAATGCTGTAGTTATGAGGAGTATCCAGGAGTTTTTTTTTAAATTATAAATTGAGGTTTAGGAAATATTTAGGTCAAAATAAAACAAACCCAAAGTAAATACTCAATATTGAAAAAAAATCTCATTTTAATATAGTATTTATACTGAAAATCACATACAAATTTACATTAATAAAATCATTTTTTCCATGAAAGAAACCATTTTTAGTTAATTATGTTAGTTTTCTATCACTGTGACAAAATACCTGATAATTCAATATAGAGGAGGAAAGATTTACTTTGGTTTATGATTTCTGAGGGTGCAGTCCACCATTGGTTGGTTCCACTGCTATGAGCTGGTGAAACAGACCATCATGGTGGAGAAGTTGTGGTAAGGCAGAGCTGCTCACTGTATGGTGGCTGAAAAATAGAGTTAGAGGGAAAGAGGTTAGGGACAAGAAGTGAATTAATAAGGGTTAATTTAGAGACAATGCTCTGTTTTTCATTAGCTTATTGAAGGTAGAGAATAGGTTCTTAAAAAATGGCCTATGAAGGGAATGGTTGAATGTATAAATAAATGAAAAACTAGTATTTTCTATTTTAAAAAACAACATGAAGTATAAAAGGCAAACTTTTGAAATAAATTATTCATTACTCTGATATTAGATGCAAATTTTTTTTCATATATTCTCACAAAGGTTGTAGAGGGAGTTCAAGCAATATAGTAGTTGCACTAAATATTAATTAATATCTACTAATTTTTTAAATCAATCATTCTCACACAAAAACTAAAGACTTGCCAAATGTACATTAAGCAACAAATGATTCATCAGCTCTCCATATAGTAGTCCTAATAAACCCATCTATTTTGTACATTTTCCTGATTATGTGACAGAGGTCTCATCTTCCTTATAGTGATAGTGACAGGTGGTCAGCAATGATAATTGTGCTGTGATAATAAACAGGTCAATCTCTATGATTCTTTCCTTTTAATTATTTCTTTTGTTAAATTAAAATGGCCTGCAGTACAGTGTCCCTCTTTCTTATATGGGTTTTTATCTCAGTGGTATTTATACCACCTCCAAACAAACATTAGCTTCTTCATTTTGATCAAAGACTTTGAGGAACACCCAAGCAATGCTTAAAAGTATTATGGAAAGAGAGAGAGAGAGAGAGAGAGAGAGAGAGAGAGAGAGAGAGAGCCATTAATGCCTTATCCAAATCCAGCTATAATCTCACTTCTTCAGCTTTTACCTCTGTGAACTGAATCTACATCTGCAGTTTTGTGCCTTGATTTCAAACCCTAACCTCATTACCTCAGCCACAAACAGGTTCTTTTCTCAAGTGCCCCTTTCTTAACCTTGAAATAGTAAAGTTTTATCATTCCAGTTTGTTTTAAATGGTTCTTGCAAAATTATCTGTTATGATGAAGTCATTCCCAGGTAAGTAAGTGGTGTTTATTTAGAAAATTATCCCTGAGTTTAGAGTACCAGTAATAAGCAGGTCATTTAATTTACTTTTCATAATATAGTGTAAAATATACCAATTATTGCTTTAAACTATGATGTCTATCACTCAGGTTTTTTAATCTTCATTTTATTTTGTTTTATGTGTTTTGTTATTAACCTTTATTCATTTTCCTGAATAAAAAGGAAATATAAAGAGAGGTGAAATTCACAAATTTTCAAGCAGTGAAAGACATATTCTTACTCCATAAATTAAAAATATAAATTCCTACTGATTACCAATGGAAAAATCACACAACCTACTGGCTTTACAGTAAAAAAAAAAATGTGTGTTAAATATACATGGTTTTCATTTGAAATTTACAACAGTTACCTCAGGGCACATGATTTTAAAGACTCATAGGATTTCAAAGCCTCAGTAAGGGTAAAAGATATTGTGCATGAAGAGAGAGAGAAAATCAAGGTACACTCATGGAGGTCCAGCACTTCAGCCACATCTCCTCAGGCACCTTTTCAGTTATCAAATATATAATTTGCATTTAAATGTTCAGCCAGGAAGATATATGTGAGATACCTTTATCTCAAAAAGCCAAAGCACAAGATTACCGAAACATCTTTTATATCTTACTAGTCACTGATCTAAAACCAAACTCTGTACTTTGTTAAGCCAGCTGCAAACCATAAATCTACATATTTCCAATATATAATATAGACAAGCTAGTAAAGAGATTCTCCAGGGGACTTTCAAACTTTAAACAGCATATGATAAATTGCTAGAGGACCTTTTGTTCTAATCTCAGCCAAGGGTAAGCACCATGGTTACAGGCATCTCAGAAATAAGGAGGGAAATGACAGTGGCCAGGTGCAGACCTTATTTTTAGTTAAGACTAAATTTACAGGGGTGGTATGCTGAGTAGCACAAACTATTCAGTTCATATTACTCTTTCTGAAAGAAGCAGTAATGGATTTTGAAAAAAGAGATGTCAATCGGAACTTTTAGGGATGCTAACTCTCTTTCAAATGTATAGGAATACATAAAACAACAGTATTTTTTTTCCAAAGATAATTCGAAGCAGGATTAATTCATCAACTTCTCTTTTAATCAATAAAAATGTAGTACGAGAAAGAAACATTTGTTTCTATAAACCATTTAATGAATGTGTTGGCACACTAAAAAGCACGTTACCAGTTATTATTGAATTATGACATAAAACATTGGAAAATAAAAATAAACATAAGCTTCATCATTATAAAGTTGTTTGGGGCTGGGGCTGAATTGCCTGTGATCAATTATCCCTAAGGTTCACAGAAGGTTATTGCTATGATCTGTCAACTGACATCCTTTCAAAATTCATACATTGGAACTTAATACACACTATGAGTGTTAAGGGGTGGGGTCTTGGGGAAGCCATTAAGTCATGAAAGCGCCACCCCATAGTACAGACCAGATGTAAAATCTGCTAGTAACTTGACCTTGGACTATCCAGCTTCTGGAACAGTGTGAATGAGTACTCTATTATTCACAAATTAGTCAGTTTAAGGTATTTTGTTAACACCCTGAAAGATCTTAAACAATTACAAAGTATAAAAAATCACAAAGATAGCAAAGACCATATTTAAATTCTTAAAATTTGTGCTTATCATGTTTACCTATTCTACTATAAAGTTGGTTTATGATTCTCATGAACATCTAGGGTTTAATATAAAATTCTATGAATGCTGCAAAGTTTGCTGTCTATTTTTAAAGTTTTAAATGAAATACCAAATATCTGTGCATGTCCTACAAAAATACTTCATTTGTAAAATGTCACAAAACACCACATTTAAGGATAGAAATAAATGTAAAACCAAACAATATTTTTCATTAACATGCAATCTTTTTCTATGCATTTTCCCTCAAAAAAATAAATATCCAAAATTCTTGCAAAGAATTATTACCAAGCATTTAAATTTGGGGAGAAAAAAAACTCCAGAAATACATACAACACTTAGAGTTTGACCAAAACAGCTGGGTTTGGCATTGCTCACTCATAATCCCAGTGGCTCAGGAGGCTGAGGCAGGAGGATCCCAAGTTGGAGGGCAGACTCAGTGAGACCCTATGCAACTTAATGAGACCCTGGGTCAAAATAAAATATAAAAAGGGCTAGGGATGTGGTTCAGTTGTTAAGTGCTCCTGGGTTCAATCCCCAGTACCCCCCCAAAAAAACTTTGACAAAAGCGAAGAATGTTAGATTTCCTTATACCTTATGAGAAGTATATTGTTTCCTTACTCAGATATCTTCACCAACACTTGCTTTCCATATTTGTCTTACTCCTCTTGTCCCCTCTAAGAATGTTGCAAATCTGTAGATGTCTCAGAATTTGAGTACCAGACACCATGTTGTAATTGGCACAAAGAAGGTGAGAATTTACTCAAACTCATAGGTATTTGTGTTGAAATAGTCTCCTTTTCCTAAATGTACAAGTTGTATTCCTAATATTACTTTATGAGTTGAAATAAGAAAATCTTCTGTAATAATTTTTCACTAATTTTTTTTAGATTTATTTTCAGTTCTACATAAATACATCCACAATGGACGAGTAGATAAAATGCAGAGTAGGTATAAGGTGACCAGAATTCAATTTTGTTTTCCATTAGAAGTTGTGATTTTTGAGCGAGACATGGTTATGGAGTAGGAAACAGGTCAAGAAGCAGCAAGCAACACTTGAAGAGGAAGGAGAACTGGGCCTAGAGGAGAACAAACTGAAAATTCTGAGCCCTGATCCACAGTTTTACACAATATTCATATTTTATTTGGCTTCATCTTAGACCTGTCCTATCATTGGGGGATTTTTTTCTGAAAAAGAAAAAATTCTAACCAAGGTGACTGAAGGCCTTGTGCACACTGTGTAATAAAGCATGTTCCTTTCACAGGCATTGGTTAGATCTCTAGCCTTGAAAGCCTGGTGGAGAGGTGTTTACATTTCAAGAGACAAGATTCCTGGAATATTTACAATCTAAATGGTCCATTAGGTTTCCTGAGAAAGGATAACAGAAGGGGAAGGAAATTAACCCTTTCTCCAGGCATAGGTTTCTCATCATAATGTTCTTATACTTTTATGTTACATTCAGGTCTGGTTTAGTCATCACATTCATGAGACTCAATGGGTTGAGATAGGAGGAGCACAAGTGGAAAGGAGACTCAGCAATTCAGTGAGACCCTTCGCAACTTAAGGAGACCCTGGTTTCAAAATAAAAAGTAAAAAAGACTGGGGATGTAGCTGAGTGGTAAAGGGCCTCTGGTCTAATCTCCAATACCAAGAAGAAAAGAAAAAGAAAGAATGATTCTTAAAATGACCATGAGACACTTCAACCATTCTGTTCAGTGAGTGCAGAACAAAATTGTAGGTCATAAGAAATGTTTCTGATAAATTTAAGTTTATTTGGTGCCCCTTCATGTATACTTCTTGATTGCTTGCCTCTTAGAGGCAGACCAATGCTAAATTAATCCTAGGCATCAAGCATAGGAGAGATGAGTTCCCAATATTCTAAAGAATATGTTCTGTGTACTAAAATGAAACTTTGTCAAATATATGCTAATATGGGACTGTACACTGCCCAATTCTTAAAAAAAAAGAAAAGAAAAACTAATATTTACAAAACATGTTTTATATTGGGCCACAACCATTTAAACAAAGATCAGAGAATTCTACAAAATATGGTTGAAGACTGATTGAATATGTTATTTTCTTTTTAACTCAAATGCTGTATACAAAAGCACAACATGCTTTTTATTATAGCAATAAATTCTGTGCATCAGCGAAGACACATATGGCTAGAGCACTATTTATATTAAAGCTCAAGCTACACTTTGAACTTGGATGCACAATGATAATTATATACTGATCTCTTTGATCTTTCTAGAAAGCTTTACTCATGCCCAGTTAATTTCTACCATCAGTTTTATCTTGAAACAGTAGCATTGGCATGGAGTAAACATATAACTTTGTGTTTATGAGAAGGACTATGAAAGGCATTTGATATATATGGCTTCATGAAGAAACTCCAAATAATATTAACATATCGCAGAATCAAAAATGCATATTCTATTGATTTTAGGAAATCATAATAAATAATCTCCAGTATTTTTTAATATTCAAATTAATAGCATATGTTTTAAATATTTATATTTCTCTGAGTTTCTGTTTTAACTACAATAATTCTTTATTCCTATTTTTTTGAGTAGAAGAAATGTGTATTTGTTACAGGCAATTCACTTATATTTGTTCTTTTCTTTCTCTGGTCTTATTACTTCATTCAGACATATTTTTATTCAGTGGCACACTGTAGCATCAAGATATTACAAGGTGTGGATTTCTAGTCTGTAATGCAGCCCAGTACAGCTTATTCCTTGGTGAAGCCTTTGAGAGATAAACAGTTTGAATGTCCATGTCCAGGGCACAGAAACACGAAACAAATTGCTTTCTCCATAGAGATGTTCAGATTCAAAAGAGCAGGCCTTAGAAGATGAACTCCAAGGAGTACCTTTTAAATCATTATGTCTGTAGAAAGACACACAATGGAGACCATACCCATGAAAAAGTAAACTCCCACAGGGTATTGAGGGTCCACTAATTTATATTTCTAAACTAATTTCTAACTTTTAAGAGTTCTTGGCTATTTAAAATTACTTGAGTTCAGTACTTTCCAAATTTTCAAAATAAAGAATAAAGGATGTCAGGCAAAAGTAAAAAATACTATTAAATATGCTATATATTTTGTAAACAACTTTCATAAGAACAGGTCTGATTGACTGAAAGGCCTCAGTCATCTAGTTGCCATCTTAATATCAACTGATTTCTTCAAACCAATCACAATAGACAGCTAATGATGGCATGTTTATACTGCCAATATTAATACACCCCACCATAATTCTGTACTATCTTCTATCTGAGATAATTCTAATATCATTGTAAGTAATTCCCAGAAAGGAAATGAAAAAAAAATTACTATTGTATCTTTAAATCACATACTTAATGTTTTAAAAGAATTTAAAAAGTCTTTAGAAAGAATGTCTTAAAGAATTGCATTTTATGAAAGAATAGTGGAATATTTGCATGAACATTAAATTTTCCATTAAATCTTTCATTTCATTGTTATGGTACATCATTGCACAAAGAATCAGAGAAAATGTAGTCACCTCCAAATTTTATAATCTCACAAAATCACCAAATTTGTTTAAAGTGTGTTAAGAGAAAAATAGCATATTATCATTGTCCCACTGAGTAATTTCTATTAAATAAAGCATCTAAAATTTGATTTCATGCAGCCTATTTTTCTATACATTATCTCAAAGAGGAAATTGTTCAACAACATTTAACTTCAAATTCCTATTTACTAAAGCAAGAAAACACCAGGTATGGTGGCACAACACCTGTAATCTTGCCTCAGCTGGCTAGGCTGAGGCAAGATGATCACAAGTTCAAAGCCAGCCTCAGCAACTTAGCAAGGCCTTGAGCAATTCAGCCAGACCCTCATGGACCCAGTTCTTTACTAGTTCTCCACATATTGCTTAATCCAGTAAAGGTGACATCTAAGATTAACCATCATAGCAGGAAAAAAAATGTCACATTTCCTTTTAAACAAAAGAAATTTCAACTTAGTAACTTTTTTCCAATGTTTGCTCCATTTCTCATTTATTTTCCAGAAGTGTCAGTAGTGGGTTCAATCCCTAGTACCATAAAAATAAAAGGAATGTTTGATTTACAAATTTTCAATAACTTATATCTGAGCAGGGCACGATGGTTGCATGCTTGTAATCCCAGTGACTCAGGAGGCTGAGACAGGAGGATCACAAGTTCAAAGCCAGCCTCAGCAAGGATGAGGTGCTGCACAACTCACTGAGACCTTGTCACCAGATAAAACACAAAAAAGGGCTGGGGATGTGCCTCATTGGTCAAGTGCCCCAGGATACTCCCTTCAAAAAAAAAAAGAAAAACAACTTATAGCTGAACTTAATTTTTCCTGAATTATTAACTATAGTGTGAATTAGTAGTTTATGTCTTTATTAATTTTGAAAGATGACTTTGTAAATTTTGTGTAATAATATGTGCATTTGTATTTGTTATGATTATTATAATTTACTACTGTTATTTTATTTCTATTGTTAATGAATTATATTAAAATTGTTAATAAATATTGGTTATGGCTGTTAATTACAGGATCCAGATATTATGGAACAAATAAAAATAAGACAATTGTATTTTAGAAATGTATGATTTGGTAGGAGATGATGCAACACTTAAACATATTATATAACATAACAAGGCTGCATATATTAGAGAATTCAAACCTACCTAAGTATCAAAAAAAGCTACATAAGTAAAAGTTTATAAGTCGATGTAATAATCATCAATAATTTGGGAATATGATGTTTCTAGAAGTAGCAAAAGGATTCCTCAATACTGACACTTCTTGCGGATGCTCTCTCTCATAAATTGTTATTATTCATTTACTTGCTCTGAATTTTCATAATTTGCAAGATTATCATAACCTTTAAATTATGTTTAAAAAATTGTCTATTCTGGCAATTGAACCTATGGGACCCTTGTCACTGAGCTACATCTTCAGACCTTTTTTCTTTTCTTTGTTTATTTATTTTACTTTGAGATGGTCTCTTAAGTTGCTGAGAGTTTCGCTAAGTTGCTGAACCTGGCCTCAGCCTCTACAGTCACTAGAATTACAGGTGTGTACCACCACATTTGGCTTAAATTATGCAAATATTTTCTTATTCAAAAAGTGACAAAACTGCACTTATGTTCATAATTCCACAGAACTTATCACAACCTGAAACATATTTCTTAATGATAGAGTAACTTCTATTCCTGACAACAGCTGTTTTAGTGTAACAATAACAGTGAAACAGTGACCAGTATAACACACACACAAAAAAAAGTACAGACATCAAGTAATTTATTGGAAAATAAATGAGAAATGGAGCAAACATTGGAAACAAGTCACTAAGTTGAAATTTCTTTTGTTTAAAAGGAAATGTGACAACATTTTTTTTTCCATGCTGTGATGGTTAATCTTAGATGTCACCTTTAATGGATTAAGCAAGATGTGGAGAACTGGTAAAGAACTAGGTCCATGAAGATGTTTCCAGAGGAGACTGGTGTGTGAGTTGGTGGACTAAGTGGAAAAGATCATTGTTTAATGTGCCTGGGTGCTATTCAGTCACCTGGGGTCCTGGGTGGCGCAAAATAGAAAGTTAATTTTCTTCTCACTTCTGAGAGCTCAGACATTCTCCTCCTCCTGTCCCTGGACATCAGAACTCAGGCCTCTCTGGCCTTTGGACTCTAGGACATACAACAGCAACTCCCTGGATGCTCAGGCCTTCAGCCCATGATGAGAATTACCCCATCAGCTGTCCTGTTCCTGAGGCTTTGGGACTTGATTGATACTACTCATATCATTCGGTCTCCACCTTGTAGAGGGTCTCTTGTGAAACTTCTCAGCCTCCATAATCACATGGGCCAATTTTTCTAATAAATCTCCTCTTTTCCTTTTGTTGTTCTCCCTCCTCTCCTTGTCTCCCTCCTTTCCTTTCCTTCTTTTCCTGTCATAAATATATATATGGATAGTAATATATCACTATATATATATCACTATCCATAAATATAATATATTATATATATATATATATATATATATATATATAATATCTCTCTTTTGGGAGAACACTAATACATTACAAAAAGTTCCACATTTCATTTTAGCTCTTATATAAATATAAGTATGGTAGGTAGATCACTAGTCCCAAGAAAGGATAGTAAAATGTGAATCTCCATGACCCATATTCACCTAATTTGTAGTGTTTCATTATTATCATTCTTATGAAAAGATGTAAATAGTAAAGACACTTGCATATTTTCTTTCTTATACAAAATAATAGATAGACTGACAACTTTCTGTATGCACATCATCTACCCGTGCTCTGACCACCTTTTGTTAAGAGTTTACAGACCTGCCAGAAACTCACAGGTGTCCAGTGCAAGATTGACCCTCCAGGGAAATAACAAGGGGATGAGAGATCTAATCCAATTTACATACCACTCTTATAATTGGCACGAGAATAAACATTTTTAGTCTGTCAAATGAGACTCATTTCAAGTATCCTAAGTATCTGCTAAAGCAAACCTCAATAATTGACTACCCTTTCTCCCCTGAAATTCATCTACAGTTTTCAATTTTATGAAAATTCTGAGGATGCTTGTTAACCTGAAGTTGAGAAGGTAATAGAGAAGCTGCTAATTAGTAACAAATGCATTATTTATGGATGTCTAAAAATATTATTTAAATAGCCCTTATGCTAACAATGTGGTAGAATTAAATTTTAATTGGATATGGTATCATTTTTGAAATCCCCTGGAGTTGTGACATTATACTTTTCAAATAGAGAAATAAATAAATAGTTTTCTGACCAAAGTTTTTTTTTTTCCTTTAGAAACTCCCTATAATAAATCTTGTGGTATTTGCACACAAGAGCTATATGTGTGTGCATTGTGTGTGTTTAAGATTGTGTGTGGGTGTGTGTGTGACTTCTCCAGAAAATATGTTTGAAATTTTTTAGATATATTTCTTCAGGTACTGCATGCCAGTTGTCAAAAAAAAATCAGAAAATTTTCAAGATGTAGTCAATTCGTAGAGGGTATCCTGGGTCTATACATAGTCAGTATGTTTTCCTTCATTTTCCCCAACCCAATTGTAATTTTGTAAAAGTAGAATTGATCCTGAATATTGCAAGCAATAAAAATAATACAGAAGAATACAGAATATATTTGCCCTTTTGAAAGGAAAATGATAGTGAAATCCAATGATACAAGGGAAAATAAAAAGAGGAGAGAAGCCATCCTAAAATGAAAGATAGGTTCATTAATATAAGACATATCCCTACAAGCATGATAATTGTACATTTAGAAGACCACAGAAATGGAAATAGTGGAATAAAAAATATAAATCTACTCCTTTTTTTCTTTCTTGTGTGTCTATGTGTTTGTGTATGCATGTATTTAAAAGTCCATAAATACTACCATAAGTTGAAATATATCAATAAATTTTTTGAAGTTTTATATCATTTCACCTTGACCTGGTAAAGGATTTTAAGATGATTTGATCTTTTGTAATAAGAACACATATGTTAAATTTAGATATTTCTTCAATCTTAGTATATTTTTAAATTCAAATTATTTTTACATATAAACACACACAATCGTATATTATGATCTCAATTCTGTTCAACTTTATATATTTGAATATCTTTTTGTTGTTGCTGTTGTTTACTAGTGATTAAACTAGGGGCACTCGGCCACTGAGCCACATCCCCTATTTTGTATTTTATTTAGAGACAGGGACTCACTGAGTTGCTTATCACCTCACTTTTGCTGAGGCCGGCTTTGAACTTGCCATCCTCCTGCCGTGACCTCCCGAGAGCTGGGATTAAAGGCCTTTCCCACTGCTCCTGGCTTTAAACATCTTTTTGATACTGTTATAATATCGAGAATGATGTTTATCTTAGGGTTATAAAATGTTATGTGTTTTCTCTATTTTATACTGCTATGCACAGTTTAAAAACATTAATTAGTATGTTTCATTTCTACACAATTATCATTTTGTTTCAAAAGTTGTGTGCCTGTGTCCTAAGGGTGTGGTTTTGAAATCCCCTTTCCTCCCATTCTTAGAGGGTTTCCTCTTATTTTCTCATGCTAAGCTTTCCTCTCTCTCTCTCTCTCTCTCTCTCTCTCTCTGTGTGTGTGTGTGTGTGTGTGTGTGTGTGTGTGTATGTGTGTGAGAGAAACTTCACCAAAGTTCCAGAGAGGGAATTTTTCCCCATATTCAATTGGAAGTATAGAGAATGTGCTTATCAACCACCCTTTTTTATTCATTTTTTACTAGAGAATCAAAGAGAGAAATATTTGAAGTAGTCTCTTTAAGTCTCAAACACAACAAACATTAAAGGTGAGTACAGATCAACTATGGATTCTTGTCATGGATATTCTGCACATTTACTAAGCTGCTTATTGAAGTTGCTAGGTGATATCAATTGTCCATGTCTTTTTATTGCTTGATATTACTCCATTATATGTAGACACAACAAAAAATTATATCTATTTAATTCCTGATAGGCATTTATATTAATTCCCTATTTGAACATAAAAAATAATGCTGCTATGAATACTTATTTTAAGTAGTTTTTATATGGATATGCACATTCTTTTTTCCCAAGTAAATATTTTTGAGTGGCTGGGTCATATAATAGTTCAATTTTAACATTTTGAGAACCTGCTAGTGGAATTCTACCAAGAAATATTAAGGAACAAGCTACTGATACGAGTAATAATATGGACAAATGTGAGACTCAAATACCCAAGAGAATATACCATATAATTCCACTTAAATGAAACTCTAGGAAATACAAATCTAATAATTTATTAGAGAAAGAAGATATCTGATTGCCAATATTTTATATCATAATTATTATGCGGGTTACCCAGAAAACTATACTTCTCAAAAGATATCAGAATATACACCAAAAGTAGATGTAATTTGTTTTATATGAATAAAGTTCAAGTACAGGTTGTGTGTGTGTGTGTGTGTGTGTGTGTGTGTGTGTATATATATATATATTTTTTTAAAGCTATGCCTATAAATATTTCATTTTATAACATAATTGTTTGGAAATTTTTTGTCTTAATGGAATCTAATCTTCATCAACTAAATTGATTTGGCAAATCTGAAAAATAAAAATATTAATAAATTGTTTGGAAAATTAAATATGTTCATAAAGATAAAATAGTTGAAATACAGCCTGACTTTTAAGTTTTTATGCTTTATGCTACTATGCATATTACACAAAATTATGACCTCTTATATGAAAGGATGCAGGATTTTTTGTTCATGTCAACTGGTTGTTAATCTGTATATGTACCTCTGATTTAAGAAATTTAAGATATAATGTGAGGTAAAATCTGAGGAAATAGTTTTATGAGGTTCATGAAATATCATACACATGAAAACCTGAACAAAGGTTAAGCTGTGCTACCTGATCAACTTTTGAATAAGAATAGGAATTCAGTATAAAAGCATGAACACCCTTACCAAGAATATATAATTATTTTTGCTAGCCTTTTGTTTGATTTTAATGCATCTAATCCTTTTGCTTAGATCACATAGAAAGAATTAATTAGCAGATCCTTATAAATCTTCATGAATTTTGTTATACAATATCAGAATAATTCTGTTAAATAGGTTGTAAGAGAAAAGCACACACATTGAGACAAAGTACATTCTTCCCTGGTCTCTATAAATCAACATGTTATTTGTAGTCATAACCATTGCATGGAAAGATTTGGGACCAAAATTCATCTTTTTTGTAGCATTGCTGTGCAAGCAGTTCATTTGTTCAGAATTTCCTTGTTGTTTGATGTGTTTTTACTTTATCGGGCCACATGTTTTCAATTTCTTTGGACCACAAAGGAGCTTATGATATTTGCTTACACCTACCTACCTTCCTTCTTTTCTTTCCTTCCTTCCTCCCTCCCTCCCTTCCTTCCTTTTATCTTCATTTATTTATTTTTGTACTCGGGTTAGAACCCAGGGGCACTTAACCACTGAGCAACATGTCCAACCATTTTAACTATTATTTTGAGAAAGGGTCTCACTAAATTGCTAAGGCTGGCTTTGAATTTGCAATCCTCTTGCCTCAGCCTCCCAAGTTGCTGGGATTATAAGTGTGTGCCACTGTGTCAGCTCCTTCCCCTTTCTTTCCTGCAGTGTAACTTTAATGGCATTGTCATTGTTACAAAGTTTATCCTCATGAAAATTGTGGCTTGGGAAAATCTGGAGCTTTGATGTCATAGAAATGAGAATTTGGGTCTCAAGTCCATCACTTGATAGCATTTGGAAAATGGTCAATTCTAATAAGCTCCATAGCACTCAGTTTTCTCATTTTTATAATGCTAATAATTATAGCTAAGTTACAGAATGATTCTACAGAAGAGTGAGATAACACAGGTAAAATACAAATCAAAGTGCCTGAGAATAATAAGAGCTGGGTGTTACCACCACCATGACCATCAATATTCTTAACTGCAGAAAAGAGGGCTGAGTATGTGATTATAAGAGCAGATGTGAGCATGTGCACATTTGCCAGCAAAAATGCAAATTTGGGCATGACAGGAAAATGGATATGTTATTAAAGAGAAGCTTGACATTCTAAAGAAAGAAATTGGAATCTTTTACTATGGTCTACTATGTCTTTGCTGTCCTTCCCTCTCCCCACTTTCTGATGTGAATTGTAGGAGATAAAATACTAAATGAAAAGAAAACAGTTTGAGGTTGTGCCCCAGCATGAGAAAGCTATTGTTTGGGTCAAGGAAACTATGGGAGAAAAAGAAGGTTTGGGAAAGTTTATTCAATTCAGTGTTCGGCCTTGAGGTAAATTTAACTCCATGCTTTAAATTTATCCTCTGTGTATACTGCTCTTGTATAGATTCATCAGAAGTAAATTCAATTTTTTTAAAAAAAAATATATGTATCTCCTAAAATTTTAGAAGCACCAATCCCATAGGAAATGCAAATAAATATTGTTTAGTTTAATTTTAATAATCAGATAGCTTTGACTGATGGTGTTAGTCTCTGGTTTCAACAGGTTGAGCTGCTTTAATAAATCAGCATGAACGAGTAATTTATGAACAATAGAAATATATTTCTTACAGTTTGGGAGCCTGGAAGTCTAAAATCAGGAGGCATTATGGTTGAGTTCTTGTGAGGGCCCTCTTTTAGGTGGCAGAATTCTATCTGTTCATAGTATCCTCATATGGCTGAGAGCAGAGAGGAAGCAAGCTCTCTTAAGTGGGTATTAATGTTATTCATGAGGGTTCCACTCATATAATCTTATCTAATCCTGTCTTCCAAGGGCCCCATCTCCTAACAGGATCCCACTGAGGAGTAGGATTTCAACATGTGCTTTTTTATTTGTTCTTTTTAGGTAAACATGATAGTAGAGTGTATTTTCACATATTATACATAGATGGAGTATTCTATGTATAATATTCTAATTAGATTCCCATTCTTGTGATTGTACATGATATAAGTTGTCACTGTCATATATTCATATGTGAACATAGGAAAGTTATGTCTGATTCATTCTCCTGTCCTCTCTATTGCCATCCTTGTCCCTTCCTTTCATTTTCCTTTGTCTAATCCAATGAACTTCTATTTTACCATTTATCCCATTATTAAACGTTAGTATCAGAATATAATTTTGGAGGAACACAAACATTCAGTCCATAAGTTTTTATATCTATAATTTATATACTGCCTAAAGATACACAGACCCTCTGATGAAGTGTCCTGCATGACAAATCTTTAAACAGATAAATGGATATTAATGCTACACATATATTTATTTTTCTTTAGTAAAACAAAAATATAGAGTTACATTAAAACAAGTATGTTGGAACCTCTGCTGACCATGGAAGTACAATCGCTGGGGAAAGAGGAAGAAGAAACACTGTTGGGAAATCCCCAGTCTTGTGATTCTGGTCTTGTGATTCTCCATGTATGTGACAGTTAGAGCTTGAGAAATGGCTTCTGTATACGTGCCTGAAAGGCTCCAAGATATGGCTTCTGCAAACACAAAGAATAACTCCCCAGCAACAGGGGCACACATATCTAATGGGGTATTGTTTCTGTAATTAGGGTAATGGGGCTCTGTTTTTGTAACTGGGGTGACTAGGCTACCCCAACCTGGGGGACTCTCTGATCTCTGATTGGCCCCTGCCTTTGCCCCCCCTTCTCCTCTCTCTATATAAGTCCTCTCCCTCCACAATAAACTGAGTTTCTGTGCCATCTCGGCTGACTCAACTCCCACCTCGGTGTGATTTTTGCCAGGCTGGGTGGCAGGCTGGGTCACGACACTTACCCTCTCGCTCAGCCCAGAGACACTCACTAGCTGGTCTAGTGATTCTCCACAACCTCTGTCGGAGGGCGGGTCCGACACAAGTAAGCCATCAAGCATGTGCAGATGACATCATGATTGATAGGATCTTTGGAATTTGTTTTTGGCTTTTATTTATTTATTTATTTGTTTTTACTACTATTAGTACTTAATAGTTGCTTTCATTGTGATATAATCATACATGCATGACCTTTAATTTTATTTCATTTTATTCCCCAATCTCCCCCCCTTTTCCCTACCCTCCTCCTTTTCCATATTCCTCTTCTTCTACTGTGGTGGTCTACCTTCCAATCATTTATTTATTCTTGTTTAATTGGTGCTTCATAGATACATATAAAGGCAGAATTCACTTTGATATATTTATACATGCACACTAGCATAATTTTGTCAGATTCATTCTGTATTCCCTCCCTTCTCTATTCCCCCTCCCCCTCATCTCCTTCATTTGCTCCCCTCATGATCCCTCTATCTTTCTGATATCTGACTCTGCCCCATTCTTTTTTCCCCTTACTTTTCTGTAGCTTCCACATATGAGAGAAAACTTGTGACCCTTGACTGTGAGTCTGGCTTATTTCATTTGGCATGATATTTTTCATTTCCATGCACTTATGAGCAAATGCCATAATTTTACTCTCCTTTACAGCTGATTAAAACACAATTATGTATATACCATATTTTCTTTATTCATCCTCTACTGAGGGGCACATGGGCTGTTTCCATATAGCAGCTACTGTGCTGCTACAAGCATTGAGGTGGCTGTATCACTAAATATGTTGATTTTAGTTTTTGTCTGGATAAAAATGAGAAGTGAGATAGCTAGATCATGTGGTGATTACATGCCCAGTTTTTGAGAAATTTCCATACTGCTTTCCATAATGGTTGTACTAATTTACAGGCGTATGAACAATGTATAAATGTATCTTTTCCCCCACATGATCATCAGAATGTCTTATTATTTGTTTTCCTAATAAGTGTCATTATGACTGGAGTGAGAAGAAATCTAAGTGTATTTTTGATTTGCATTTCCCTGATAACTAGGGATGTTGAACATCTTTTTAAAAAAGATTTGTTGGCCATTTGTATTACTTCTTTTGAGAAATGTCTGTTCAATTCTCTTTCCCATTTGTTCATTTGGTTTTTATATTTTTTGTCTGTGTATGATCTAGGCTTTTTGAGATCTTTATGTATTCTAAATATCAGTTCATTTTCAGAAGAGTAGCTAGAGAAGATTATTTTTTTCCATTCTAAAGACTCTCTATTTACATTCTTCATTGTTTCTTATGTTGTGCTGAAGCTTTTTCATTTAATGCTGTCCCTCTAAAATCAGAAGCAAGACAAGGATGTTCTCTCTAACCACTCCCATTCAAGATAGTCCTAAAAACTCTAGATAGAACAATCTGAAAGTGAAGGAAATTAAAGGGATACAACAGGAAAAGAAAAAGTCAAATTATCTCAGCAAACTGAAAAAAAAATAATTTGACATGATCCCATATCTAAAAGACCCAAAAAAATCTCTACCAGAAGACTTCTAGAAAATAGGAAAATATCAGGATACAAGATCAACACGGGATACTGAAATCAATAACTTTCTTTATTCCAATAGTGATTCTGCCAAGAAAAATAAATCAGAAAATTATCACATTCACAATAGTCTCAATAAATAAAATAAAATAAAATAATTATTTGGGAATCACTCTAATCAATGAGGGAGAAGACCTGTACAATGAAAACTATAGAACTATGAAGAAGAAATTGAAGAAAATGTCCATGTTACTAAGAGTTAGTCAGATTTAATGAAATCTCTATTAAAATACCAATGGCATTGGCATTGGTATTCTTCACAGAATTAGAAAACGACAGTCCTAAAATTTATTTGGAAGATAAAAGGTCCCAAATTGCCAAAGCAATTGGGAGTTATTGAGCAAGAAGAGTAATATTAGAGGCATTACAATAGCTAATCTCAAATTACACTACAGAGCTATAGTAACAAGAACAGTGTGGTATTGGTATCACAATTATATAAAGACCAATGGAATAGAATAGAAGACACCAAGACAAACTCATATAAAACAGTCATCTGATACTGAACAAAGGAGCCAAAAATATATGTTGGAGAAAAGATAGCCTTCTTAACAAATGGTGCTTTGTAAACTGCATATCCATATGTAGAAGAATGAAACTAGATTCTCATCTCTCATCTTCAGAAAAGTCAAATCAAAGTGGATCAAAGACATATAAATTAGATCAGAAACATTTCAAAGCTAGAAGAAAATATAGGGAATTTACATATTGGTGCTGGCCTTTTTCTTTTGTTTTGTTTTAAATAATTCAAGAATTTTGCACCTGGTTTTATTAAATACACAGTGTCTGAGTTATTGTACTTTATGCCCTCTAGTCTGCTTAATCAGGTCAATGTTCTGTGGGGTTAATGCCTCCAGTCTTAATGGCTTTCCCCCGTATTGCCAAAGCCTTACATAGTAATACAAATATTAAACCACCAATACTGGTTTTCCATGTTATAAATGCATGTCATTGGTGATAAGGATAATATATATAAGTGCTATTTATCTACTCTAATTCCTAATGAAGAAAACAATAAATATTCATTCAAGACATTTACTGAGATTCTATTCTAGGTAAGAGTGTGTCCTTGGCTTTATGTAGAAAACTAGAAAGCAAATATTTACTATAATGCTGATGTATTAAAATTTTTGTGTGCATATGTTAATGCATAATTTTTAATATCAGATATCTATCCTTTTAACAAATAATTTTCCAAGGTTTAAAATAGTACAAAAAAATACAGATTGGTTATATCTATATAACACAGATAATTATTTTTAAATTCTATAATTAATGACACAAACTTTTCACTGGTAACTACTTTCTGCATTTCAAGATTTTTGTTTTTTACTTTTGCTTTCTAGTTCAATGGTTCAATGATAAATGAAAGTTTATCACTTGTTAAAAACCAACTTTTTTGTTTTACCTATGTTAAATGTCTTTGGATAGCAAATATCTGAAAAGCAATTACAAAATCTTGTATCTGTCTTTTTATATTAATTACAAAGACATAATCCCTACTCTGACTGTCATATACTCTATTTGCAATAAAATTTACACTATAGTAATAACTATAACACAACATAAATAGCAAGATATAATAGTAAAAAAACATTTTTTCTGTTTTTTTAATAGTTCTGGGGATTGAACCACTCAGGGGTCCATAATCACTGAATTATACCCCCAATCCTTTTAATTTTTTTTTATTTTGATACAGACTCTCACTAAATTGCTTAGGGCCTCATTAAGTTGCTGAGGCTGATTTTAAACTTGAGCCTTCTGAGTCAGAATTAGCAAACTTTTTATAGAAAAATTTTTTAGGAACTTTTTTTCCCTATAAACACACACACATACACACACACACTCACACACACACAGTCACACACACATACACACACTTACACACACACACACACCTTGGCACTTCAGGGTGCAAACCAGATTTCTTTTATTTGAAAGAGAATTGTAGAAATCTTCATAAGCAGGAAAGGAGTTGATTGATGAAGTTGGGCTCTGATAAGTAAGAATGCAAAAAAATAAGGGGATAGATTTCTTGGGAGGGAAAGTACATGAACAAATCCATGCATAACCTGTGACTGCAGGTGGAAGAAAAACACCCAGGCATTTAAGTTCCAGGTGTTAGAAAATGGCTTAGGAATATTTCAAGCTTGTTTAGGATGTTTCTGTGCCATGGTATATCATCAACATCATTCAGAGAGTGAATTTTAAGGAAAAGAACACTATATAGAAGATTCACTATCTTATGAATGGAGAACTTATTTCTAGAAATTATACTTTCCTCAAACATATATTGGGCAACAGAATCAATTTATAAGTAATGTTCTTTGGATGTTGGATAATTTTATACAGTGTCAGGAGTGGTGAATTACAGGTCTTTGAACTTCCCAGAGACAGAGGCTTATACCCCCCTTGGGAATCTCGTAGTACCAAGAAAATCAGTTGTATGGTGATGCCTGGTCCAAAGAAAAATTCCATGGTTGCAATGGAGTTTATCAGTTCATGACCTAGGCTCAGAAACAAGCCACCCAGGGGGTGGAGAATTGTGAGTGCAAGCTGATGACTGTAATTGGGCTGTTGAATATATTTTTTTTTTTACTTTGGTTCTGTTTTAAAGTAACTTTCTCACAATGAATCACTTTGATGTAAAAAAATCTAGATAATAAACATGTGGAGTCTGTTCATTGTCCATCTCCTCCATCAGAGGTCGGCTGGACTTTTGGGTCCTGTTTTTCTCTATTTTTATTTCAGTTTATTTTTATTTATTTATTATAATCCCCTCATCAGACCTGTTAAGGGAAACCCAGTAAATGTCATTCCAGTCACTACAGTAGTCTCTTATCTAGAATTCTGTCTTTGACTGTTATAAAACAATAACCAGATTTTTAAAATTTGTTGTTCTCTTAATATTTGCTTCTTTCTTTCCTCTCAAAAATAATGTTGTTTGTTTATACCTGTAACATTATCACCCCAGATTTAGAATCTAAAATTCAATGTGTAGAATTGATCTGTGGATATCTCTTTTAATCTACTTTGTCAATTTAAACACAATGAAATGTCTATGATTCAGTATGGCTCAATCACTTGTATGAAGTATTAAAATTTTCTCATTCTTGTTGAGTGTTCTTCTCTAATTTCCACTACAAGTTTTACAGCCCTGGACATATTGATAGAAAATTATCAAAGCTCAATAACCCAAGAGTCACAATTTAATCTATTCAATAAAACCAGGAAAAAATTAAACTGTGGCAGCTAGACCATAACTGTGAGATTAATTCACTTTCTAATATTTGAAGTGTGACATATTTTAGAAGTGTTTTTTCTTATAGACTAAATGTAGAAGAATTGGGTAATGGAAATTGTTTCATGGAAAGGGGAACACTTATTCTCATACATGTACCTATTCTAGTCTTAAGTACAACTGGGGCTGTATGAGGGTTTTTTCTTTTTTCTTTTGAATTCTCATTACCGTCTGGAACTTATTTTGAGTTCCAGCTTAGGAACTTCAGACTTATTTTTGTAAGAAATGTGAAGGAATAAAACCCTATAAAAATAAGGAAGCTTTACAAAAGGCTTTTCCCATGGATAATTGTGGAGAAACTATAACAAGTTAGCTTATTACTTTATAGTTGATGCTTGTGAATCAGTGTTACATCCAGTTAAATCCAGTTAATTGTGCTGATATCCTTGATATGTGTACTAGGTCCCTCTTTTCAGCTCTTTTGACTTTCTCAAAATATCAATATTCTTTGGTCTCTCTTTAGTTGTGGGTGAGGTCTGCCTAGAGGGAGCAAGACAAAGCCATCACCCAATTCTAATCTTGCTATACTCCTCCCTGTACCACCAGAAGTGTCAGAATTTCAGTCTGAATGCAAAATGCCTGTTCAGGTTCAATATCCCATATATCTCAGGCCATCTACACGATAGATTCTTGCTAAATATGAAACATAACAAAAACATTTTATAAAATTCATATGAAACAAAAATGAAATAGTCGAAGAAAATTTGACCCAGAAGAACAATGTTGGAAGAATTATACTACAATGCTATAATCAAAACAAGCATGGTTTTGGCATTAAAAAAAGCCATATAGGGAGAGAACAAGAAGGCAGCATGGAGGGAAGGAGCATTCCTCATAGCTCATCAACCTGGGATTCAAGCAGCAGGGAAACTGCTTCTCTGCGATGTGGGTCAAGAAGGGATTCCACTAAAACTCCATACTAGACAGCCACAGCACCTTAGAAACTTAGAAATGTTGAGTTTATTAAATAAGGAAAAGGGATAAAAATGGAGCTGGGCTGCTGGTGGGGGCAGGGAACTGGAATATAAGAATAGAAAAAGTCAAGAAATATAATGGATAGTCTTAGGGTGGAAAATCCTGAGATCAGAGGGACAATTGTCCTGGGCCAAACCAGAGACTATTGGGCACAATAAATTGTTTCACAAATGACACCCGGTGTTTAACAGTTGTTCATCAAGAGCAGAGGCTGTGTTGAGCCACCCACACTGTGGTGGCCTGAGGATACAGGAACCAAGGACTTGGATCCAGAAAAAACGGGGCTTGGTCTGATACAATGTCCAGGCAGACTCCAAGTGACCTAAACCGAGACTAGCAAAAGCCAGAAAAAATTAGTCACAGAGAGTATTTTGCTTGAGGGAATGCAAGTCAGAGAATCCGGCTCTCTTCCCCCTTTGATACCTGTGGCTCACAAGATCCACTACAGTGAATCAGGAATCTGAATGGGAAGGCATGATTGTCCTCAGGGATAGATCTGGCCCACAAACAACAGCAGTGATGAGGGACTGGCTCCCTGTCTTAGGAATGAGTCCCTGGGGAGACTCTTGGGATACAGTCTCCCAGCATACTTAGACATCTGATGAGTTATAAAGGTGCATGGATTTAATATCATCAGATAACTAGCTGCACAATAATGTACTTGGGTCTTTGAGAAACTATACTCCGCCCTGAGAGCTCCAAGTAGGCTGGAGAGGAGCTGGTAGCATTTTCCATCCTAAACTTCATCTTACCACTGAGAACAGAGGCAGAGGTTTTTGAACTCCAGCTGGCATCTTGATGAGTAGCACAATAAAAGGAAAGGAGTTGACAACTCACAGCCCCTACTCTTGTGCAGAGTACTGACCTAAAGAAGGACTGGAAAGAAAGACACTTGGGCAAAGACAATATACAAACTGATCTTGTTCACCACAATGAAAAAAACCCTAACTTTTCATCAAGGTTCTTTTTAGTCTTGTGTGCTGAATGATCCATGGAGATATATATATATATATATATATATATATATATATATATATATATATATATATATATTTACATATATATTTTTTTCCTAATTTCTAGCACATTTTGAAGATAGTTATTATTCCTTGCTCTGTCTTGAGTTTTGAGGTTTAAGGTTTTTTTTTTTTTTTTAATATATCTGGGTTTTGTTTTGTATTATATTCTTCACTATTCCGTGCCACTTGTCTCTTTCATTTTCTCTTGTTGATAGCCAAATTTTATCATTCTTTCTCTCTTCTTTTATTTTTTTAATTCTATTTTTCTCCTTCATCCTCATAGCTATCACATCCTACCTTGCTTTTGCATTTCCCCACAATCATCTGTTGAATTTGCGAACCATTTTTTACCCAGCTATCTCTTCATCTTAACTATATTCTTTTTTTATTGTTGGTCGTTCAAAACATTACATAGTTCTTAATATATCATATTTCACAGTTTGATTCAAGTGGGTTATGAACTCCCATTTTTACCCCATATACAGATTGCTTTATCACATCAGTTACACTTCCATTGATTTACATATTGCCATTCTAGTGTCTGATGTATTCTGCTGTTTATCCTATTCTCTACTATCCCCCCTCCCCTCCCTCCCCTCCCCTCTCCTCTTCTTTCTCTACCCCCTCTACTGTAAATCATTTCTTCCACTTGTATTATTCTTCTCTTACCCCTCATTTCCTCTTATATGTAATTTTGTATAACCCTGAGGATCACCTTCCATTTCCATGCAATATCCCTTCTCTCTCCCTTTCCCTCCCGCCTCTCATCCCTGTTTAATGTTAATCTTCTTCTCAAGCTCTTCATCCCTACTCGGTCCTTAGTTACTCCCCTTATATCAAAGAAGTCATTTGGCATTTGTTTTTTAAGGATTGGCTAGCTTCACTTAGCATAATCTGCTCTAATGCCATCCATTTCCCTCCAAATTCTATGATTTTGTCATTTTTTTAATGCAGAGTAATACTCCATTGTGTATAAATGCCACATTTTTTTATCCATTTATCTATTGAGGGCATCTAGGTTGGTTCCACAATCTTGCTATCGTGAATTGTGCTGCTATGAACATCCATCGATGTAGCAGTGTCCCTGTAGTATGCTCTTATTAGGTCTTTAGGGAATAGACCAAGAAGGGGAATAGCTGGGTCAAATGGTGGTTCCATTCCCAGCTTTCCAAGAAATCTCCATACTGCTTTCCAAATTGGCTGCACCAATTTGCAGTCCCACCAACAATGAACAAGTGTACCCTTTTCCCCGCATCCTCTCCAGCACTTGTTGTTGTTGGACTTCATAATGGCTGCCAATCTTACTGGAGTGAGATGGTATCTTAGGGTGGTTTTGATTTGCATTTCTCTGACTGCTAGCGATGGTGAGCATTTTTTCATGTACTTATTGATTGATTGTATGTCCTCCTCTGAGAAGTGTCTGTTCAGGTCCTTGGCCCACTTGTGGATTGGGTTATTTGTTATCTTATTTTCTAATTTTTTGAGTTCTTTGTATACTCTGGATATTAGGGCTCTATCTGAAGTGTGAGGAGTAAAGATTTGTTCCCAGGATGTAGGCTCCCTGTTTACCTCTCTTATTGTTTCTTTTGCTGAGAAAAAACTTTTTATTTTGAGTAAGTCCCATTTGTTGATTCTAGTTGTTAACTCTTGCACTATGGGTGTCCTATTGAGGAATTTGGAGCCCGACCCCACAGTATGTAGATCATAGCCCACTTTTTCTTCTATCAGATGCCGTGTCTCTGATTTAATATCCAGCTCCTTGATACATTTTGAGTTAACTTTTGTGCATGGCGAGAGAAAGGGATTCAGTTTCATTTTGATGCAAATGGATTTCCAGTTTTCCCAGCACCATTTGTTGAAGATGCTATCCTTCATCCATTGCATGCTTTTAGCCCCTTTATCAAATATAAGATAGTTGTAGTTTTGTGGATTGGTTACTGTGTCCTCTATTCTGTACCATTGGTCCACCCGCCTGTTTTGGTACCAGTACCATGCTGTTTTTGTTACTATTGCTCTGTAGTATAGTTTGAAGTCTGGTATCGCTATACCCCCTGATTCCCACTTCCTGCTTAGCATTGTTTTTGCTATTCTGGGTCTTTTATTTTTCCATATGAATTTCATGATTGTTTTATCTATTTCTACAAGAAATGCCATTTGGATTTTGATTGGCATTGCATTGAACTTATAGAGAACTTTTGGTAATATCGCCACTTTGATGATGTTAGTTCTGCCTATCCATGAACAGGGTATATTTTTCCATCTTCTAAGATCTTCTTCTATATCTCTCTTTAGGATTCTGTAGTTTTCATTGTATAAGTCTTTCACCTCTTTTGTTAGGTTGATTCCCAAGTATTTTATTTTGGGAGGGGATATTGTGAATGGAGTAGTTGTCCTTATTTCCATTTCAGAGGATTTGTCGCTGATATACAGGAATGCATTTGATTTATTCATGTTGATTTTATATCCTGCCACTTTGCTGAATTCATTTATTAGCTCTAATAGTTTCTTTGTAGACCCTTTTCGGTCTGCTAGGTATAGAATCATGTCATCTGCAAATAGTGATAATTTAAGTTCTTCTTTTCATATTTTCATGCCTTTAATTTCTTTCGTCTGTCTAATTGCTCTGGCCAGTGTTTCGAGGACTATGTTGAACAGAAGTGGTGAGAGAGGGCAACCCTGTCTTGTTCCAGATTTTAGAGGTAATGCCTTCAATTTTTCTCCATTCAGAATTATGCTGGCCTGTGGCTTATCATAGATTGCTTTTACAATGTTGAGGTATGATCCTGTTATCCCTAATTTTTCTAGAGTTTTGAACATAAAGGGATGCTGTACTTTGTCGAATGTTTTTTCTGCATCTATCGATATGATCATATGGTTCTTATTTTTAAGTCTATTGATGTGGTGAATAACATTTATTGATTTCCATATATTGAACCAGCCTTGCATCCCAGGGATGAATCCTAATTGATCATGGTGTATAATTTTTATGATATGTTTTTGAATCCGATTCGCCAGAATTTTATTGAGGATTTTTGCATCTAGGTTCATTAGAGATATTGGTCTGTAGTTTTCTTTCTTTGAAGTGTCTTTGTCTGGTTTAGGCATCAGGGTGATGTTGGCCTCGTAGAATGTATTTGGAAGTTCTCCCTCTTTTTCTATTTCCTGAAATAGCTTGAAAAGTATTGGTGTTAGTTCCTCTTTAAAGGTTTTGTAAAACTCTGCTGTATACCCATCCAGTCCTGGGCTTTTCTTAGTTGGTAGTCTTTTGATGGTTTCTTCTATTTCCTCAATTGTTATTGGTCTGTTTAGGTTGTCTATATCCTCCTGACTCAATCTGGGCAGATCATATGACTTAAGAAATTTATCTATGCCTTCATTATCTTCTATTTTATTGGAGTATAAGGATTCAAAATAATTTGTGATTATCTTCTGTATTTCTGAAGTGTCTGTTGTGATATTGCCTTTTTCATCCCGTATGCTAATAATTTGAGTTATGTCTCTTCTTCTCTTCGTTAGCATGGCTAAGGGTCTGTCGATTTTATTTATTTTATCAAAGAACCAACTTTTAGTTTTGTCAATTTTTTCAATAGTTTCTTTTGTTTCGATTTCATTAATTTCAGCTCTGATTTTAATTATTTCTTGCCTTCTACTTCTTTTGCTGTTGTTTTGCTCTTCTTTTTCTAGGATTTTGAGATGAAGTATGAGATAATTTATTTGTTAGTTTTTTCTTTTTTTAAGGAATGAACTCCAATCAATGAATTTTCCTCTTAGAACTGCTTTCAATGTGTCCCACAGATTCCAATATGTTGTGTTTGTGTTTTCATTTAACTCTAAGAAGTTTTTAATTTCCTCCTTGATGTCTTCTAAAACCCATTGATCATTCAGTAACCTATTGTTCATTCTCCAAGTGATGCATGATTTTTCCTTCCTTCTTTTATCGTTGATTTTCAGTTTCATTCCATTATGATCAGATAAGATGCATGGTATTATCTCTACTCCTTTATAGTGTCTAAGAGTTGCCCTGTGACATAATATATGATCTATTTTTGAGAAGGATCCATGTGCTGCTGAGAAAAAAGTGTAACTTCTTGATGTTGGGTGGTATATTCTATATATGTCAATTAAGTCTAGGTTATTAATTGTGTTATTATTGAGTTCTATAGTTTCCTTATTTAACTTTTGTTTGGAAGATCTGTCCAGTGGTGAGAGATGTGTTGAAGTCTCCCATGATTATTGTATGGTGGTCTATTAGACTCTTGAACTTGTGAAGAGTTTGCTTGATGAACATAGCTGCACCATTGTTTGGGGCATATATATTTATGATTGTTATGTCTTGTGGGTGTATGGTTCCCTTGAGCAGTATTTAGTGTCCCTCTTTATCCCTTTTGATTAACTTTGGCTTGAAATCTATTTTATTTGATATGAGTATGGACACTCCTGCTTGTTTCCGCAGTCCATATGAGTGATATGATTTTTCCCAACCTTTCACCTTCAGTCTATGTATATCTTTCCTATCAGATGCATCTCCTGTAGGCAGCATATTGTTGGGTCTTGTTTTATGAGTTTAAGCCATTAACATTTAGGGTTATTATTGAGATATGGTTTGTTCTTCCAGCCATATTTGTTTATTAATGTTACTAAACCTGATTTGTTTTCCTCTTTGATTACTTTCCCCCCTTAACTGTCCTACCTCCCACTGTTGGTTTTCATTGTTATTTTCCATTTCCTCTTCCTGTAATGTTTTGCCAAGGATTTTTTGAAGAGATGGTTTTCTAGCTGCAAATTCTTTTAACTTTTGTTTATCGTGGAAGGTTTTAATTTCATCATCCATCCTGAAGCTTAATTTCGCCGGATACACGATTCTTGGTTGGAACCCATTTTCTTTCAGTGTTTGAAATATGTTATTCCAGGATCTTCTAGCTTTCAGAGTCTGTGTTGCGAGATCAGCTGTTATCCTGATTGGTTTATCCCTAAATGTAATCTGCTTCCTTTCTCTTGTAGCTTTTAAAATTCTCTCCTTATTCTGTATGTTGGGCATCTTCATTATAATGTGTCTAGGTGTGGATCTCTTATGATTTTGCACATTCAGCGTCCTGTAGGCTTCTAGGATTTGGGATTCTGTCTCATTCTTCAAGTCTGGGAAGTTTTCTCATATTATTTCATTGAATAGATTGTTTATTCCTTTGGTTTGGAGCTCTGTGCCTTTCTGTATCCCAATGACTCTTAAGTTTGGTCTCTTTATGTTATCCCATATTGCTTGGATGTTCTGCTCATGGTTTCTTAGCAGTCTTGCTGAGCTCTCTATGTTCTTTTCAAGTTGAAATACTTTGTCTTCATTGTCTGATGTTCTATCTTCTAAGTGATCTACTCTGCTGGTAGTATTCTCAATTGAGTTTTTAAGTTGGTTTGTTGCTTCCTGCATTTCTAGGATTTCTATTTGTTTGTTTTTTTATTACCTCTATCTCCCTGTGTAATTGATCTTTTGCTTCCTGGATTTGTTTATGTAATTCCTTGTCAAAGTGATCTTTCATTGTCTGATTTTGCTGTCTCATGTCTTCCTTGAGACTCCAGATCATCTGAAGCGTGTATATCCTGAACTCTTTATCTGACATTCCATCTGTTGCAGCTATTTCCTCTTCTAAAGTTGAGTTGACCTGCATTGCTTGTGGTCCTTTCTTTCCTTGTCTTTTCATACTGCTCGCGTTTCTTTCTGCTTGGTGAAACTGTTGTGTTTTGAAATTTTCCCCCTCTTTATTTATATTGCTCTTGTATAGTTGGAAAATCTCCCTTGCAGGGCGGGTAGTGGCTGTGATCCTCCTCTAATTAAGGTGACCTGTCTACCACGCTGGTCGGTCACAGGTCTGCCCACCCTGTGGGTGCGGGTAGCGGCTCTGCTCTGCCCCCACTCCAATTGTGGTGACGTGACTACCACGCCCTCAGGTCGTTGGTCCTGATCCGGATGTGGGCGGCGGCTCTGCTCGGCCCATACTCCAACTGCTGTGACGTGTCTACCATGCTGGCAGGCCTCTAGGCCTGTTCCGCCGGTGGGTCTCAGGTCTGCCTACCTTGCGGGCTCGGGCGGCAGTTCTGCTCAGCCCCCACTCCAAATGGGGCTACCTGACTGCCTCTCCAACGGGTCGCTGGGCCTTTTCTGGACACGGGCGGTGGCTCTGCTCCACCCCCACTCCAACCAGTGTGACGTGACTGCCTCGGTGTTATGTGTCCACCACGCTGGCAGGCTACCGGGCCTGTCCTGCCAGTGGGTCGCAGGTCTGCCTACCTTGCAGGCTCAGACGGCGGCTCTGCACAGCCCCTACTCCAAATGGGGTGACTTGGCTACCACGCCGTCGGGTCGCTGGTCCTGTTCCAGTTGTGGGTGGCTACTCTCTTCGGCCTCAGCTGCAGTTGGGGTGTTGAGATACCACACCGGCGGGTCGCTTGGCCTGTTCTGGGTGCAGGCAGCAGCTCCACTCTGCCCCTCTGGCCCCCACAGCACCCAGCAGGACCCAGACCGAGATGCAGTTACCACGGGTTCCCCAGCCCTGGGCCAAAGCAGCTCCGGGAGCCTGAACTCGGCCGCTCCGAGCTCAGTGCACGCTCTACTAGGAGCAGGTTCCCAGAAGCAGTCTCTGTGGGTTCCCCACCTCTGAGTCAAAGCGGCACCGGGAGCCAGAACCTGGCTGCTCAGAGCTCGGTGCACGCTCTGCTAGGAGCAGGCTCCAAGAGTCAGTCTCCGCGGGTTCCCCAGCCCAGAGCCAACGCAGCTCCGGGAGTCTGAACCCGGCCGCTCCGAGCTCAGTGCACGCTCTGCTAGGAGCAGGTTCCCAGAAGCAGTCTCTGCGGGTTCCCCACCTCTGAGCCAAAGCGGCACCGGGATCCAGAACCCGGCCGCTCAGAGCTTGGTGCACTCTCTGCTAGGAGCAGGCTCCAAGGATCAGTCTCCACGAGTTACCCAGCCATGGGCCAAAGCAGCTCCGGGAGCCAGAACCCGGCCTCTCCGAGCCTGGTGCACGCTCCGCTAGGAGCAGCCTCCAAGGAGCGGTCTCCGCGGGTTCCCCAGCCCTGGGCCAAAGCAGCTCCGGGAGCCAGAGCCCGGCCGCTCCAAGCTCTCTGAGCTCAGTGCACGCTCTGCTGAGAGCAGGCTCAAAGACGCAGTCTCCGCGGGTTCCCGAGCCCTGGGCCAAAACTGTACCGGGAGTCAGAACCCAGCCACTTCGAGCTCGGTGCATGCTCCACTAGGAGCTGGCTCCAATACGCAGTCTCCGCGGGTTCCCCAGCCCTGGGCCAAAGCAGCTCCGGGAACCAGAACCCGGCCGCTCAGAGCTCGGTGCACGCTTTACTAGGAGTGAGCCCCAAGGAATAGTCTCCACAGGTTCTCTAGCCCTGAGCCTGAGCGATCTGTCTGCGAGACGCAGGCAAATACCAGCCTGAAATCACCTGTTCCGTAGCTGAATGAGCTGAGATCAGTAGAAAACAGGGATGATTACATCAGCTCTCCAAGATGGCAGCCGCTGTCCTCCTCCTTGGTCTGACCAGTGTCGAGAACCGAACTGGACTGCTTCTCTCCTCCGTCTCAAAGCCAGACCTCAGCACTAAGCACGACCATTGCACCGCTGGCAGGAGCCCCCAGAATCCGCATCGCTGCACCCCCACTCCGGCACCTTGCCGCTTCCCAGCGCGCGCTGCAGACTCCAGCCGCGGGGCGATCCGCTGATCAGGCAATGTGACCCTCCGTGCGGAGAAATCTCCCGAGTCCGAGCCCCCGCAGCCGAACCTCGCGCGATGGAAATCCCTCCACTAGATTCTGGAGCACCTCAATTTCACTGGAAATTCCCAACAAGACAGCCTTCAGCTGTTTCACCTCGTCTTTCTCCCGCACAGTGACACGGCGCACGGGGGTGATGCACTCCCTTCGCCGCCATCTTCCGCCACCTTAACTATATTCTTAATATATATTTAACACTAGTTTTACCTCATTTTAGACAAAGGCACCAAAAATTTAAATTGGAGAAAAGATATCCTGGGAAAACTGGAAATTCATATGTAGTAGAATTAAATTTAACCCCTATCTCTCATCTTGAATTCAATTGAAATAGGATCCAGGACCTAGAAATTGGACCAAAAACACTGCACCTAGTAGAAGAAAATGTAGGCTCAACAATCCAACATCAGCTCAGGGACTTACTTCCTTACCAAGACTCCTAAAGTACAAGAAGTAACATCATCAACAATAAATTGGATGGCATCAAACTAAATAACCTTATTTACAGCAAAGGAAACAATCAAGATCAAGAAGAGAGAGCCTAGAGAATAGTACAAGATCTTTGCCACCTTCAGCTTAGATAAAAAGTTAATTTCTAATATATTTTTCAAAAACCTTAACACTAAACAAAAAGAAATACACACAGAATCAGTAAATGGGCAAAAAACTGAACTGACACTTCTTAGAATAAGAGATATGAATGGTCAACAAATACATGAAAAATTGTTCAACCCTAACTAGCAATTAGAGAAATTGGTGCAACTGCAAATTGGTGCAACCCCTCTGGAAAGCAGTATGGAGACTCCTCAGAAAACTAGGAATGGAATTACCATTTGACACAGTTTTTACACTCCTCAGCATATATCTAAAAGATTTAAAACCAGTGACACAGTCACAATGATGTTTATACCCACACAATTTGTAAAGCTAAGCTATGGAAGCTTAGCCATTCCAGGTGCCCTTCAACAGATGAATGGATAAAATGTGGATACACAATGGAGTATTGCCCAGCTATAAAACATGACTTTATGACATTTTCCAGTAAATGGATGGATCTGGAGACTATGATACTAAGTGAAATAAGCCAATCCCCCAAAAGCCAAAAGTCAAATGTTTTCATTGATATGTGAAAACCCACAACAAGCAGGCGGAGAGAAGTACTGATATATTCAGTATATTAGACAAGGGGAATGAAGGGAAGGAAGGAGTATAAGCAAAGGAAACATGATGGAACAAATCCAAAATAATTTACCTATGTACATAATGAATCCCACCATCATGCATATCCATAACAATGGGGTCCTCATTAGAATAAGATATATTTCATACTTGTATAATTGTATTAACATAAATTCTATTTTCATGTATAACAAAAAAGAGCTGATAAAAATATATAAAAAAATCCATATAGAGAGCAATGGAACAAAATAGCCCACAAATAAACCCATTTATTTATTTATTTATTTATTTATTTATTTATTTATTCATTCATTCATCCATTCATTCACTCACTCATTCTTTTCTTTCCACATCTTTATTGGAGCATGATAGTTGAAAACAATGATGGGAATTCTTGTTACATATTTGTATATGCATACAATATAATTTGGCCAATGTCACTCCCTTGCATTCTCCCTCCATTTCAGTCTCTCACATATTGGGCCCCTTCCTCTTCTGATCTCCCTTTGATTTTCATGAGATCTGCCCCACCTTTCTTTTTTTTTCCTCCTCTCTACTTTCTGCATATAAGAGAAAATATAATACACTTGACCTTCTTGAGTTTGACTTATTTCCCTTAACATATGGTTTTTACTGTTGTTCATTTGCCTGCATATGATGTAATTTCATTTTTTTCTTTAAGGCTGAATAAATCTCCATAATGAATATACCATTTTTTTTTATCTGTTCCATTCATTGATTTTCACTGAGGCTGACTCCATAGTTTGACTATTGTGAATTGTACTGCTATAAACGTGTATGCATGTATTACTACAGTATGATGATTTAAATTCTTCAGGATAAATACCAAGGAGTATTTACCTGGATCATATGGTAATTCCATGCTTAGTCTTTCAAGAAACCTTCATAATGATTTCCATAGTGATTGTACTAATTTATAGTATCTCCAACAGCATAAAAGTGTTCTCACATCCTCTCTAGCATTCTCATTCTTGAAAACTTCCATTCTGATCAGTGTGAAATGAAATATCATTGTATTTTTTTATTTGCATTTTTCTAAGTGCTAATGATGTTGATCATATTTTCATGTATTTATTTGCAATTTGCATTACTTGTCTTGAGAAATATCTGTTCGATTTATTTGCACATTAGTTAATTGAAACCCTTGTATTTAAAATTAACAATCAACAAAGTTTCCAAGATCACGCAATGGGGAAAGGAAGATATCTTTAAATTATGGTGTTGGGAATCTAGATGCCCACATGCAGAAGAATTGATGCATATCTCATACCATATAAAAACTAGCAGAAAACCTTAAACATAAATTTGAAACAATAAGATTACTGAGAGGAAAGAGGGGAAAAGGCTTTTGACATTGTTCTGGACAGAGATTTGTTTTAGAAGCATATTTACAATTTTTTTTTTTATTTTACAATTTGTAAGATGAAAACTATGCTATATGTGTTGTAGAAACATGCAAAGGTATTTGAGACAATGTAATAAAATCAGAGATGTATATTTTATCTAGCTCTATAATTTTATCACTTATGACTAAAATGTGATTAAGGTATGTAAATGGCCACTATATGAAAGCAGTTGAACAGATGAATGTTCAAATTCATAAAAAATGTAGTTGCTTTGATCACATAATCATGTTTATTTTTAATATTCAAATTTTACTATACAGGGCTATAATAGGACTAAGTACATTTCATTGATAGGTCATTTGAGGTTTAGAGCTAGTGCTTTGAAACTCCAAGCTTTATTCCTTCTATGCATTGCAGCAAATTGGAAGTTATATATATATATATATATTGGATAATTGAATTTGTGATCTCCGATTACCAGAGCCCAGGATGGAGATGTTCCTTCAGTGAGGCTATATCTATAATGAAATCACTAATTGAATCTTCTATATATACTTCTCTGCCTCAAGTATAAAATATATTAAGAAGCTTCCAACAATACTTATATAGCCTGGAAACAAAATATGGCATTTTTAAAAATATTTTAAACAATTTGAGTATAATTAGTTTTTTATTGGATAATAAGGGAATATTTCCTCTCCCTTCCTTCAAATTCCAGTATGTATTTAGTACTCATTACTGCAATTTCCTTGATTTTTTTTTGCATTAAGGTTTCTAACTTTTTTTTCTTGATCATTCATATTTACCACAAATATTTCTCAAATGTGGAAAATGAAACAAGAAATTTGGAGCAGATAGGTGATACAGGAAATGATTTTTAGGAAGACCAAGTGAGATCAGGGAGAATTTGACAAGAAGAGAAAATATGGGCTAAAAATAAGTTTCTATGTAGAATAGGCATGAAGATGTGCAGAATCCCCAATATCCTCACAAAGCCAAAACCAGTTTATAGATGCCTAATGTTTTTACACCCAACAATCATTCTTGATTTGCATTACTTGTCTTGAGAAATATCTGTTTGCACATTGTTTAATTGAAACCCTTGTATTTAAAGTTAAAAATCAACAAAGTTTCCAAGAACACACAATGGGTAAAGGAAGATCCTTGTTATAGTTTAAAATGCCATGGTTTACTTGATCCATATTGACTCACTGATCTTTCTACTACTCCTTCTCTCTATGCTTACTGCTTTGAAGATCAATGGCATCTTTGTTTATCAACTATAACAAAAATGCTTCTGCCTCTTTATTTGTCTTCCATAAGCCTGAACCTCTCAAATACATGTGCATAAGGTCCTTCTAGGTTATTCTTCTTGTTCAGGATGCAACTCAAAAAATATCACCTCCTTAGAGATTACACCCTTGATGTTATCCCCAAAATTTATTCCTCCCAGAAGCTCTCCTCTGTCCCTTTGCCATAATTATTTTTCTCTGTAAGTAGACAAGAAAATATTTATTTGATATTTCTCATAACTTGAATATAAGCTACTGTGATTCCTTATTTTCTGATGCCTTTCCAGGGTCTAGGAAACTCCCTCTCACATATCAGGCACTCAGTAAATACTTGTTGAATGAGTAAATATGTGAACATGTAAAATGGGGCAATTATTTCTTTGTATTGATGAATACTATGGCTGTATTTAATCTCCCTTAAGGCATGGTCATTGTTTTATTTGTTTTTAATTCCAGTTAATAAAATAGAATTTGGTATATAAATCTAATACTTCAAAACACATTAACCATGATTCTAGAAAAAAAATAATATACCTAGGGTATCTTGTGATAGAAGTTATTCAATAAAATCATCCTTGGTATCAAAGCTTTAAATGCCTCTTCTCTTGAAGCATCACTTATTTTCAATGTATCATGCCTTGGGAAAAAAAAATCAACTAATACTTTAAAAGTAATTGATAAAGAAGTTCTATTTATAATTTTCCACACCCAAGTTCCATTTTTGAAAGGTTCCATTTTAGAATGTTTGCACTTTTGTCGTTTGTTATATGCATTCTTATAATCTAATGTTGCTACACATTTTATGACCACTATATATCACATTCAGTGATATCATTTACATGCCTTTGTGAGTTTTCTGTGAGTTTTTTTCTTTCTCAAATTAATTTACTAAAGACGTTTTATATTTTGCTTGCTCTTCATCTTCTATTTTAAGGAAATAAATCACTTGGAAGAGATTTGGCTATACAATTTTATTAACAGTTCTAAATATATGTATGTGTGTGTAATATACTCTTGCCAAATATATTATTTAAACTTTTTAGTCCAAAGTCTTAAAATGTCTCTATATACTTGGCAAAGATAAATGTTATATTAGGATCACTCATTTTTTTTATCACAAAGTGTTTTTTTTTTGTTCTTTCTATCCTCTGTGCTCCCTTTCCTATACTTAAATCAGCTCTACATCAGGTCCTTCATTTTTAAAAGCATTCTTCTGACTCACTTATAAGGTATTGAGGAACATGTCATGGTACAAAAAAGATTTTCTTTTCAAATTTATTTTTAAAATCAATTTTATGTGAGCACAGATATCTAAACCTAATATTCATAATGGGAATGGAATTAGGATAAGAACTACAGATAAATATCTCTAATAACACAGGAAACAGGGAAGAGAGAGAAATATTATTAAACAAATATTGAGAGGTTCTTTTTCATGAATCCCAGGAGATTCAATATTTTAGGAAGTTATGAAGGACTAACTAATGACATGCTCTCTTGAAAAATGTAACAACGAAGGGAAGGAAAGGTAAAATCTCTCTAATATAACCTCATGAAAGAGAAGGGAAATGCAAGGTGGGGTGTGGGCCAAGTGACAGACACTTCACTTTTAACAACTTTCCCTCTCAGTTGGCTCAGTGATGTTTGAAAGAGTTACAACAGAAAAATAAAAGGGTAAATATAATCATATCAATGAGGAAGGAGGAATGGCGTCTATTCAGTGGATTATTTCTATCCCAGTGCAAGCATGAGAGAGAAGGTTGATATGTCAATTATAACACATCATTCCTGTGCTACAGATCTACCAATTTAATCATCACACATAGAAATAACTAAAACTTGCCATATGTTTTAAGGCCACATATAAGTGGACCCTTTCCTGTGTCTTCAAAATTCTTTAACTAAAATCACAGTAGTCATCCTTTTAAAAAACATCAAGTCACATAGACCTTCAGAATATATGGGTCCTGTTTCCTTGTTTTCCAGAATACTTTCTTCCACATTTTTTAAAAAAATTCCTCATGTCTTTCAGGAGTCTGCTTCAAGTAGGAGAGCGAACAAATGGAAACAACTCATATGTTCAGCTCAGGAGAATGAGTGGGTAAATGGTATGGAATACTAAGTACCTTAAGTGAAAAAAAAGAAAGAGGGAAGCTATAATATGGAAAACTCCATAATAGGAAAGTCGATATAAATTACCTATGCAAAACTGACTTTTCTGCATGAAGGAACATTCAAAGGACAAAAATAAAAGATTACCTATGTGAACAAGTAGATTCTTTTTTTGTGCAGTCGATACCTTTTAAGTTTTGAATCATATGTATCACATATTAAAAAGACTAAAGTAAAAAAAAAATGGAGTTAACATAGAAATTAAAACAAGCAAACTGCTATGGAGATTGCTCTTCTGCTCAGATGTCACTACTCCTCACATACAAATTATAATTTTCCTAAAGACCCCTTCCAAAAATAAAATAAAATAAAATAAAAAAGCTTGGAAAAAATCTTTCAGCTAGAGGATGAACAGGACTATATGACTACCTGTAAGACTACCTGTGGAGATATAGAACACATGCAATTTCTCCCCAAAGCAGAGCAGAGACAGAGGGTGCCCAACTTCCAAGTTAGTAAGTATAATGTAGCTCAAAGCCTAACTGCTCATGACTGAGTATGGACTAGCATGAAAGTCTAGATCTTTGTAGAACCCCATATACAAGAAGAGATCATACTGCTTATAAGATCTTTTCCACAGCTTTCACAGGTGCCTCTATAAAGCCCAGAATTAAAGATGGAAGGCCAGATGGAATCTCCTCCTCAGTGGAGACACAGAAGAGCAGCTTACAGCAGTTTCAGAAAAGGCAAGAGAGCCTTGGCACTCCTACCCTCTTGGGACTTAGCACTTGTAGAAAGCAAAACCCTTCAGTCACTGAAAATTGACTGTTGTTGACATATGAGTTAAAAAGAAAACAAACAAACAAACAAAAACACTTAAAACTTGAAAGGGGGCAAGATATATGTTAATATCTCTACAGGACTTTCTTTACAAGAGACATGACAAAGGCCCAAGGCAATTGGATGCCTTCAGCCTGAGTGGCAGAGATACCCAGAAATTAATACTCCCAAGACCTTTATGAACAGTGCTTCCCTAAATACTATGGCTGTATTGGGATAACAGAGAACATTGCTGTATCCACTCCCAGCCTAGCAATGAAGGTGTAACATATAACAGTGATTAAGGCCAGAGGATAGAGGAACTCTGTCATGCAATCATACAGGATAACTGAAAACCGGGAGCCTGCATATAAGCATTGAAAAATTCCTTCATGAAAGAAGTGATCAACCAAACCAAACCAATACTTGATGTAATTAACCACACTCCCTTACTAAAACTACTTGAGTAACAGGGGTGAACATTTCCAGGCATAAATACTGTATATCTCATTTTCCATAAGTTCTAAGAAAAGACAACAAATTTGTCTTAGGTATGTCCCAGATGTTTGATCTGTTGGGTAGCAAGATTTCAGTAACAATTAATATGTTAAAAATCCAGTAGGAAATTAAACAGTATGCATGAGAAGATCAGGAATATCGGAAGGAAGAAGAAAAACTATAAGCAATAATTAATTAGATTGGAAGAAGGAGAGAAGTGAATTGTAGTAGATGGGGTAGAGAGAGAAGATGGGAGGGGAGGGGAGGGGGGATAATAGAGGATAGGAAAGGTAGCAGAATACAGCAGTCACTAATATGGCATCATGTAAAAATGTGGATGTGTAACCAATGTGATTCTGCAATCTGTAATTGGGGTAAAAATGGGAGTTCATAACCCACTTGAATCTAATGTATGAAATTTGATATGTCAAGAGTTTTGTAATGTTTTGAACAACCATAAAAAATTATCATAGTACAGATGAGGAAATCCTTCAGTGAACTAACTCACTAGAAGACTTGAAAAAAGAACAGCTAATTTACATATATTTATTCATTTTTTACAATAATAAATGTAATTAACTTCTCAATGAATGACAAAGTTTAAAAATACATTTCTGAAAATAAGAATCAGAGTTAAGGAAAATTTAATGAAAATTAGCTAAAAATGTTAGAGGAGATATTTGAAGCAAAATTGATCAAAGTCTTGAGACATAATTTCTATATTTTGTGAATACAGGAGCTGCAAATATTTAGCTGAAATGATTGATCAGCGTGCTCATGAGTGAGATTATCATAGGCAAAAATAAGGCCCCTTATTTTTATTGGTAAGAAGTTTCACAAATAGCCTTGGAATAAATAGAGAATTCCCCCCTCAAATATGCCAAAGAAAGTAAAGATTACTCAGAACTTTACACATTAAGAAACTAAAAGTCAGTTTTCATCTCTGGAACCCAAGCAATAAAGCTAAATTAATCTTAACTTATGGGTTCAAAAGGAATAAATATCTCTGGTAGATTTAGTTTTAGAAGTTTAAATTAAAGAGTGAACATCATATTCCCTTATTTTTTTATTTCTTAAGATAGTTATATCCCAGGCTAATATAAAATAACATTTTTAAACATTTGTCTTCTCATTATCTGTTATTGGCTTTGGTTATTATAGTTTAGAAATGTGATTTATATTTGTCTCCAAAGCTCATATCTCATTTTATTTTTCTGCATACCCAAATCAACTGCAACTTCCCACAGTCATGAGCTACCCTTCTGAATTTGTATTAGCTGAGCACATGGTGCAAGACTCCTCACAAAAAGCACAACTGAACAGCTCAATTGGTTGAAATGTGGAATAGGCATAAACTAGGTCTACAGTGAGCTTTTAAAAATTTGAATTTATCATGGGCAACCACTATTCGTTTCATGAGCCAGAAAATGATAGAATAAATACCAAATAATTTATATTCTATCACTCTTTATATCAATGCATTTAATCTGAAACAGACTCAAATTCCCTATTGTGAATTGAATATTTTTAATATGATGCCTTTTCTAATGTTTATAAAATAATCAGGTAAACAACATAACCCTATAGTTTAGTAAGAACATTATGAAAATGACTGTAAACTCTGTAGATTAAATATGCTTCATGATTGGCACTGCCTGATTCTATTTGAAAGGTAAACATAAATTTAGCCATTTGAAGTCAAACATCAATAAAATGATATTCATATATCAACAGATGAAATATGCAATTCATGTGGTAAAGGAGATAACCAAATTACTAAGAGAAGTATTTCATATGAAAAAATTAGGCTGAGTCTTTTTGTATGCACTTTATTTAATCATATATTCAGAGAAGATATTAATCTATGCATTAAATCATATATCCAAAGATATTAATGAGAAGAATGTTAAACTGTCAAAAGGATTTCAAGTGAATGACAGTATTGCTCAAATGAAACAAATATATTTCCTTCCAGCCTAACATCCTGTTAAGAAGCATTTTTCACTGACATCCTTCCAATGTTGGAGTATTAATCCAAATGCCACAGGATAAAATGAATGCAAATTCTAAAAGTGAATTTCAAATCTAAGCACTCAGTGTGCATTCTCTATGCATTTGTTTGTGTTTGGCACTTATACTGCAGGTGTTATCTCTTTTTTCAAATCACACATAAATATACTCATCATTTAAGAAGATAAATAAGACCTAATCCACATGGGTCAGACCAAGGAAAGGTAGTTTAAAATGCACTTTGATTTGATGAATCAGATCAGGATTCCAAAATGGGAAGGGGGGAATAAGAAGACATACTTAAGATGCATTTAACAACTCACTCAATATGAAAAATATCAAGAAATACAATAGATGGAAGCATTTTAGCACTTCCAGGAAGGCACAAACAATCCCGATTCTTGTCACCTCAGTGTGTCATCTTCAAAGTAATGTGGTTTTGAGTCACATGTTCTAAGACGAAAAAGAGTAGAAATGTCAGGTGCAAAGGTGCAATTGCTCAAAACAACACAAACCAAACAGCAACCACAACAACAACAACAACAACCCCAGAAGTTGCAATCAATGATGTATTAGTAAATCCTTATTTCAATAAATGATTATATGATTGGTTATTTTCTTAATGTTTGTATAGGCTTCTCTAATTCTGGAAAGCTGAATACAAATTATGAGTTAATTTTCTAGCAAAGAGTACCGTTGATAATTCCTTTTACTTTTACTTTCATAGAATTAAAATAAAACCTAGGATGACTCTGTAATGCTTCTTGAAAGATTTCCTCTCTTTAAGAGAGACTAGTTTGAGATTAGTTTGTGGTAGTTATTTAGGAGAAAATATTTATCAATTTCCATGCTTACTTTTGTTCTAAATCCCCTCACAAAGAAAATGATTTTTACATTACAAAATAAAATAACATTGGCAGTGGGAAATGGGTGGTAAAATGTTTTAAAATTTAATAGGGAGTCATGTTTCTATAATTAAGAGTTTCACTTGGTTATATCTTACCTCAGGTACCAAAAAAGCTCAAAGATATAATGTACTGTCACTCCTTTGTATCACTGAGAGCATTTGAAGAAAGCATTGGAAGATTGATCTTGGGCCTTTCATATTAGGGAAACTTACACGAATGAAGCAGATACATTTTGCAAGTGGTATAGTATTGATCTTGTATAAGTTATAAAAAGAAGATAATCAAAGAGGTGATTTGTGGGTCACCTGTAGGAGTGGTGATGCAACATGATAAAAGTAATAAAGAATTGAAAATAGTAAAAATGACAAATTTGAAGACCAACACCAAAAAAGTATTTACTGTATTCAAGGAATTAAAAATGATAAATTTGGATTTACTCTGTCTAGACAAAGAGTGGTAGAGTAACATGAGATGTATTAGAAAGATAGGACTGACTTAAAGACAAAAAGCAGTGATTCCGTTTATCTGAATATTATCATAAGTACAAGAGGAAGCCAGGAAAAGTTTCTATCAAGAAATATTGATTATTAGAGGTTTTTATTTAAAAAAATCTTATTGCTATAAAGAAACTTAGCTATCACAATGATTGCATTTGTGAGCACAAGTACCATTAAGACAAAACTGCAGTAGTTTAAGTAAATCGTGGGTAGTGATGGTAATATTGGAGCGAAGGAGTAATTTTTAAAGTATTAAACTAGCTTTGGTAATTGAATGCAATGGCGAAAGAACAGGAGGTATCAATCATTCTCAGCTATAGCAACTGCCAATCTCCCCACTCTTACCCCTGCCATCATCCCTGTTGAGTTCAGTATCTTCATGGGAATTCCACCCAACTTGAGCTCCTGATTGGCTTTACCTCATTTCCAATGAGTTAATCTCAATTTTAGCAAATCACTCTCACAGTAAAGCCCTCGACTTTGATATTCACCTCAAACTGATCAAAATATAATATTGTGACTTCTAAAATTCCATTCTGTGTACCACCTTTCATAATTATCCTTCTTCAGCTCTAAGACCTCAAGTTTAATGACAAACATAGTTATTCCTCATAAATTAACTTCTTATGCCTTCCACTTACCATAGTTACTACATCTGTTCCCTCATTCTGATATTTCTCTAATCAATATAAAAACCTGTAGGGTTGCTCTTTGCACTTCTCTGACATTCTGGGTGCATTGAAATCATGGATCATTCATACTTGGGCTTCTATATTCCCTTGCCATTCAGACTTAATTAACTTTGCTCAGAAAGCATCCATCTTTTGTTATTGCTTACATTACCTGCAATATTTGTCTTAGGATTGTACAATGTTTCTCAATTTTCCACATTCATACCCTCTGCAGTTACACTAATAGAAAAGTTTTCAGTATAACTAAAATATGTCACATTGAAACTGGGACACATTTTACCCCCCAAAGAATAAGCTATACATAACTGCATCTATCTCCTCCTCCCTGATCCACATTATTAAGTTCCTTCTTCCTATCCAAGACCAGTCCCTCATCTGTGTTGTATCACTGCTTCTCTCCCTGCCTTCTCAGTTGCTGTATAACATTAATTAACACTTACTCTTTAAAATCTATATATTTTCCTATATTGGATCTTACAGTCACCAAACAAATCATTTTCCTTTGACTCCATTTATTTATGCAAACAATATTTTTAAATCTCCTTTAATTTTTTTCAAAAGATTTCCTGTAGTTTCTGTTTTCACAACTTCACGTCTCTCACCCATTTATAAGCTCCCTTCATTTTGAATTTGATTAATGTAAAACTCTATGTGTAATAGTGTCTTCAGGTTGTGATATATCAAGGCCATTTATCTATCTCCAAATACTTTCACTTTGGCACAGTTTACCATTCTTTACCTTAAATCCAGCTTTGACTCATTTGCTATTATTTTATACTTTTCTACTTTCTTCATACATCTCAGAACATATCTCACTCTTCAACCAGTTCGTTCATTGATCACGTACTTAGCATGCTTTTTTTATGTGATATTCTCCCCAAAAATATTTTCTCCATAGTCAAACCATATAATATGTAAATAATGACTACTGGATTTAAATATCATTCATACAACCGTGGTGTATGTATCTATTCTAAAATTATTCTCTATGCTCCTTTAACTCCTTTTCTCATTTGACAATTCCACTTTCATAATTCAAATACAGCTAGGATATATCATATCCAATGCCTTGCTCCTATCCTTACACATTCAATTTAATCCACAACCCTATATTATTCTCATCTCCATAATTAAGGAGATTAACATATATTTCACTCTTTACTTTGAAATATGAAAGCTCCATTTGTTTTCTTCTTGCTCTGATTTTATATTTGAAGAGTCACAAATGAGTCCTTTCATTGTTGTTATTGTTCTAGTTTAAGCTATCAGTATTTCTCATACAGTATTTGTAACACTAACCTCTCTTGACCTTAAAAGCCTCTGAATTGTTTTGAGTAATGACCAGTGTAAACATGTAAACATACACATATGTATGTGTGTGTATGTATATACATATATATATATATATATATATATATATATATATATAAACACATACATATATATATATAAACACACACACACACACATACATATATATATATATTTTTTTTTTTTAATTTACCTACCATTCTCGATACCTTACTCTCCTTTTCTAATTTGTTTATTGTTCTTATCCACTTGAGTTCTAATGCTTTCTGCCTACAATTTCCCCTTAAGCATGTTAGGTGAGTCTTGCCTGACATGTCCCCAGGGTTTGTTAGAAATGCTATCTTGCATGGAATTTAGCATTTCATTTCAAAAACTGCGTCCCAATTGGAAATTTGTGTGGTTATCAAATTAATATTTTCTTCATTTATTAAATGATAACTTCTAGGAGAGCAGTGTCCAAAAATATTTTGAATGTTGCTATCCAACTTATTTTATGTTTCATACATAATTCTAAAATAAATGAAGAACAGTCAGTCAATGTTTCTATCTGAAGTGTCAGGAGAGATGTTAAATTTGATGGAGAATAACATCAGAAGGGAAAATGGTACAGAATTGTAAACAGGTTTTTTTTTTTTTTTTCATAGAATGAGAAAATGACTTCCCGGTCATTTTCGGAGGAATTAGCAATTTTTTTTTTGACTGAGGATGATTCTCAAAAGAAGAGTATATCTGTTAGCAGGCTCAATTTGAAGACATTAAAGTGGATGGGCTATCTCTGGGATATAGCACCAAAAGGATTTACTACAGAGCCCAACAATAGAGAAGGAAAGTTGGAGAGACAGATTAGTTTAATACTACTAAGATTTATTAATTAGAAATGTCCCCATGCTAAGTCTTATCTGTCCTATGCCTTGAAAGATGATATTTAGAAGAAATAAGGTATTAGAATATCAGACTTGGATTATATGTTGGGAGAAAACTGTCTTTTCTAGAGAGGCCTATGGACATAATTGACAAAACTTCCTTTTTTGTATTAAATAAAATTAAGGCATAGAGAGAAAAGTGATAAATATGAGCCTAGTGATTTAATGGTCACTAAATATGTACCAGAATCATTGTCATTTTTCAATATGAAATTAAGCTATCAAACCAAATACATAGGGAACAACTGAAGATGGGGGTAAAAAGAGATTCTTCCAGTTAAAGTATGTGCTTTTTTTTATAGCTGTCCTCTGGAAGTAGACTTTTTTATTTGTTCCTCTGTTAATTCTAGGGGAAAATTTTTCATCTGGCTACGAGTATAGACTCTTACTACCTCTGAGTTCTCACTAAAACTGCAGCAGCTTAATCCATCTATTTGAAGTTGACCCTAAGGGACCACAAGAGAGAGTACAAAAGGAAGTAATTTGTCTCCTGCTGCACCCGGTCACTGTGCAGTATTGACTCTCTCATTATCACTCCATGCAAGTCATCTACTTGCCCAATTGGACACATTTGTCATAGAGCCCTATGGGGAAAGCAACATTTTTGCTATCGAATTTTGAAATTTCTTATGCCCTTAATTACACTTTCAATGATTCTGAGTTATTCATCTTCCTCCAACATTCCTTAATCCCAACCTGCTATGAGACAGTATTTGCTTTTGGAAGATAGCACTTTTGTGGGGGGAAAATACATTTTTTTTTAACATTTACCAACCAAGACAGATGGATGACAGTCTACCCTTAAGAGCAGATGAGCAAAAGTCCTTAGAAACTTAATAAAGCTCATTGTCTACCATCTACTTTCTCTTATCACTTAATATGTATTTTAATATAATTATAAAGTACATATCTATGTATAGCTTTTTTTAGTTTTTTTTTTCCTTGAGAAAAAGAAAAAGAATGTTTATTGCTTTGCTAGCAAAGGAGAAACATAAGGACTCCTGTCCCTGACGCTGTGATTCTGCCCATCAGCAGGAATGAGGAGCCTTTAAAGAGATGATTCAAAGGCTAGATTCTACATGTTCTCTGTTGGAGTTGTAATTCACTTGGTAATTGGAGAGATAGTCATTTCTGAAATCTTCTGGAACCATCTGCAAATTCTGGATTACTTCATTCCCATGGTGGGGGAGTGCTCCAGGACAAATGACAAATAACTCAATCTAGGATGGGGAAGAAAAGTAATTGTGTTTCCCCTGAGATTTGGAAGGAAGAGAGATTAGGGAGGAGCAGGGAGAAAGGAAGAGAAAGAAACATGTCCATTTTAAAAATAAGTTGCAATAGCGGAACAACAAAGGCTATATTCAAAGTATAAATTGAACCACTGTTACATTTTCCCACTGCCAATTTCTGCATTTTGTTTCTATGGAAAAATGGGCAATGACATCTCCAATCTGATTTCTGCTGAAAGAAGGTGAAGTTGGGGGAAGAAACCCAAAGTCCTTGTTCTCTATCATGAGGATCATAGTAAGTTAAGGGCATTCAGTATCAGAGAAGTCCAGATGTCCACAGTGGCAGATGGCAAGTGACTGGAAAAAGGCACAGGACTGAACTAAGACAACAATAAACAAGTCAGCAAAGCATTACTTTTTTTTTTGGGGGGGGGGGTAAACAATTAGCATAAAAGCAATTAGTATTTCAGCTAGTCTCTGAAAATCATAAAGACAGTAACTCATAATCATATCAGTATAAAGTTTATCAATCCAGGAAATTAAGAAGACTTATAAGTCTTTTAGATCAGGATCAAATTAACTCAGAACAAACTTGTGACTGTGGAATACTTTGTGATAATTATTATTAGACACTCCCATACAAGAACCCTTTCTTTACAGCCTCCAGATTTACTTACCTTTGGTAGGGCTGACACAAGTGTACATCTTAAGTTTCATTTACAAGAAACTTTCTTCTCAAATGTGTATGTATACCTAGTCACATACATTTAGGGTATCTACTAAATTTTTATGAACTAAATAACAGGTATTTGCTCCCAAGACGTAGGCTCTCTATTCACCTCGCAGATTGCTTTTTTGTTTGTTTGTTTTGTTTTGCTGAGAAGAAACTTTTTAATTTGAGTCCATCTCATTTATTGATTCTTGGTTTTAATTCATGTGCTGTAGGAGTCTTATTAAGGAAGTTGGAGCCTAATCCCACATGATGAAGATAAGGGCCTACTTTTTTTCTCTATTAGACAAAGAGTCTCTGGTTTAGTTCCTAGATCCTTGATCCACTTTGACTTGAGTTTTGTGCATGGTGAAAGATAGGGGTTTAATTTCATTTTATTGCTTATGCATTTCCCGTTTTCCCAGCACCATTTGTTAAAGAGGCTATCTTTTCTCCAATGCATGTTTTTGCCATCTTTGTCTAATATAAGATAATTGTAATTTTGTGGGTTAATCTCTGTGTCCTTTATTCTGGACCATTGGTCTACCAGTTTGTTTTGGTGCCAATACCATGCTATTTTTGTTACTGAAAAAATGGCTCTGTAGTATAGCTTAAGGCCTGGTATAGTGATGCAACGTGCTTCAATCTTCCTGCTGAGGATTGCTTTAACTATTCTGGGGCTCTTATTTTTCCAGATGAATTTCATGATTGCTTTTTCTATTTCTATGAGAAGTGTCATTGGAATTTAAATCAAAATTGCATTACCCCTCACATATCAGATAGAGCACTAATATCTAGTGTATATAAAGAACTCAAAAAGCTAAGCACCAAAAAACAATTAAATAATCCAATCAATAAATTGGCCAAGGAACTGAACAGACACTTCTCAGAAGAGGATATACAATCAATTAACAAATATATGAAAAAGTGATCATTATCTCTTGCAATTAGAGAAATGCAAATCAAAACTACTAATAAGTGGAATCAAAAGAAGTTAGCTAGTAGCAGAAGAAAAGAGAGAAAGAGATTTTGGGGAGTGAAGTAAGTAGGAAGACAATAGAGAAAGCATAAACAAATATAAAAATTATAAAAAAATTTAAAAATGTAAAAATACAAGATAAAAGAATATACAAAACAACTCTATTATGCTATTCAGCCATACAAATTCTCAGTACCCTAATGCATGAACAGTACTTGGTTTCACAAATGTTGACAATGAGAGAGTGGGAGAAGAGAAAGAGAGAAAAAAGAAAAGGAAAAGGAAAAAAAATATTGAAAAAAAATAAAAGGATTGTTTCTGTTGGAGTTCAGTATCTTTCCTGCTTCCCTTCTCACCGTAGATGGGTTTTCTATTGTTTGCTGCTATCTCCACCCTCAGAATGGAGGTTACTAGAGTGAGAGGGTTAGTCTTTGCAGTGGAACTCCTGGAGGTGGGATATAGTATTGCCATCACCATTAGAAGACTGTACCCCAAGGGTCTGCTTTGGGCCCCACGCATGTGGTATGGGTGCCTTGCCTTACCTTGTTTTATTGCCTAGAGACCTCACAATTCCTGGTCTCTACTTTGGTCTCTAAACTGTATCTCACTCCCTCCCTTCCTACTTCCCAATCCCAAACCTCTCTAGAGTTCTTGTGGGTTACACTCTGGGGCCTGCGCATCTGTCATGGATAGCTGTTTTATATCGGGTAGAACAAGCCCAGACGGGCTTGCCACATAGCTACAAGCACTTTGCGGCTTAGTAGCTGTGGGGGAGTGCGGTTGTTCTGGTTATTGGTGTAGTCAATTGGTCACTCGGCTACCTCAGTTGCTGGGGGTAGAAACGCAGAGTCAACACACAGACACTGGGGGCTTGTGAGAAGCTGGCTGGTGACAATGGCAGTCGACGTCCAGCAGCCCGTTTATTTTTGGAATGCATACAACTGTTATAGGGTTTGGGTGGGGTGTGCCCGCCAATCATACATAGGCAAGATAATATTCATAAGCCAATCATCTGATGCCTAATGTAACCACACTATGAGGAAGCTCTAAATATTGCTGTCCTCGTGGAAAGCAGTCTGGAAGTGTCTTTGTCCCTAGGGGAGGGGGCCTTCTGAGTCAGGGGTTTCATTCCCTGAAGTTCCTGACTATCGGTTTCCTGGCCTGGTAGTTTGGCGACCCTAACCACAAGTGCTGAGGATGTGGTTTCACTAACGGCTTGCTAGAGCAAGCATCCCATCCTGCAGACATTTCTGTCAGGCCTGAACGAGCATAGAGTCTTCAAGCACTCTGAGTTACTCATAGCTGCTAGCTGTAAACTGAAAGTTATTTCAACAAGGGAGTGGGGGGGGGAGTTCGGGACTATAGGTACCTTGATATTGGTTCTGGGCCCCAGCTGATGTCCCAAGCTTGGAGTTACCTCAACTAAAGACGGCAATGATGGTACGGAGGCTAACCCAAGATGGCGATGAAGGTGTCCCAAGATGGAGGAAACTCTGCTTTCAGAGATGGAGTTTTGGGGTGGGCTGGGCAGTGATGTTGGGGGGTGTGTTTGGAAATGCAGCTCTGTGGCATGCAGTGCTGTGGTGGGCGGCTTTCTCCAGGCCCTGTCCGGTGTCCCCAGGTGCAGGTTACCATGTGGAGGAGACTATGGCAGCAGTCACAGTGTCCAAGATGGAGGCAACCCGGCGAGCCCCACACTGGTAGATAAAATTTTCCACATGGGACTGATGGCCAGGGGTCCTACCCAGAAGCAGTGGCTGTGGGTCCTGCCTGGGTTGGTGGCTGTGGGTCTTGTGGAAGCACTGATGTCAGGGGTCTTACTCAGGCACAGTATCCATGGGTCCTATGTGGGCGAGTGACTGAGGGTCCTCTAATAACTTAAAGAGAGACATTATTCACACTGCTTGAATCCCAGGTAACAGAGCACTAAAGAAATAGTTTTGCCCTCTTATGTCTTGGATTTGAATACAAGAATGCTACTTTAGCAGACAAAATACTTTCCTATCTAGAAACATTTTCTTTAACTTCTAAATTTTTTACAGTAAAATATTTCCATACTAACTTTCTTTCACCTTTTTTAGTTTCAGACTCTTTCTTAAACTCATATTCTGAAACAATCCTTATGAATGCTACCTGTGCATATTATTTACACAGCAAATTTCATCCCAGGAGAGGGATCAGACAATCTGGCTTATACAAAAACTGTGACTTAATCTTTTCTCTTGCAGGTGGCTTTCAAGAGGTTGGAGCACAGGATATTTTTGAGCCTGACCTGTCTCAGTTATCATGATCATAATGCTGTCAACTTTTAAATGAGTTCCCTGGGTCATAAACTAACAGTGTTGAAATCTGCTGCTACATCCTTCATGGCCGGCAGCAGTCACCCTCCATGGGCAAAAGAGGCCAGAAGTTAGGGAAGAGGCCAGGTTCTCTTTGGCCATTTTTCTACAGCCCAATGATATTTTGGGGGATTTTTTTTTCTTTTTCAGTTTGAGGATAGTATCCTTTACCACAGTGAGATGAGCTGCAATGAGCTTCCAGAGCTGAGTTCAGAAAATTTGCATCAACCCTCAACCTTTCTTCCCAACTCAATATCCTGATATTCATTATCTATTTTACTTTCTAGTTGGACTCAACTCTGTGCAACCCACAAGAACTCTAGAGAAAGAGGTTTCTGATTGGGAAGTAGAAAGTGAGGAGGGAGTGAGATACAGTTTAGAGACTAAAGTAAAGACCAGGAATTGTGAGGTCTCCAGCACAGCACACCACAGCACACCAGGGAACTTACCAGATGGCCAAGGGTGCGTCACTTTACTGAGATCAGTTTTCTGTTCTCCAGGCATCTGTGCTGCCTGGAGCTAGGTAGCAAAACAGTGCTGGGAGTTCCAACACTGGGTTTAAAAGACTTCGATCCTTTTTAAGCCTTTCTTCTGATGTCTTGCTACCCTAGCACACAAGAGACAGCATCTTTTGGCATCTTCAAATTAGTTCTTAACTGTTCAGATCCCTTATTATGCAATTGCATAAATGCCAGTACATACATGATCTCTTTCATATACTTTATCTCAGACTCCCTTCAACTTCAAAATTTCATAATAATTCATAAAAGCCCGTCAAAGGACAGATTGTGTTACAGTAAACTGTCTTTGTCTTAAACAGGATTATACCTATAGGTCACCAATGCAGCCAAGTTCTCTCTGCCCAAGAGACTACCAGTAAGCTTGTATAATGACCCAGAAAAGCATTTAAAAGCCAGACCATTAATGTGAAACATTATCTTAAAAAGACTTATGTCTATAGGTGGCCCTTTCTTCAACTTACTTTACCCCTGACAGATCAACTCCAATTGTAAGATTGTTAAAAACAAAACAAAACAAAACAAAACAAACAAACAAACAAAAAATGAAACAGAAAGAGAAAACCAGAGGGGATCCTCAAAACTATGACCAGCATATAGGAATCTTTAAATTTACCAGACAAGATATTTTCCAAGAGACAACCTATGGGATCAATGCAGTATTGGCCATGTATTAAAAGGAGCAATAACAGATACAAACAAAATTAAAATGCAGACAGATAACCAGAGGGAATTCAAACCTAAGGCCAACAAACACATGAGAATCTAGAATAGACCAGAAGGAAGTAAATATTCTTACATTTTTGAGTCCCACTTAACAATGACTCCTATACCAGTGGCACCACAGATGTCCCCATGAAGGGGGACCAGATGTTCCCCAAAAGAGGAACCAGATGTATAGAATCAAGGATCTCAGCAGCACACATGGGGACTTACCAGATGGCCAAGGGTGTGTGCCTTTACTGAGTTCAGTTTCCTGTTCTCAAAGCGGACCATGATGAAACAGCTCCTCTGGTTCAATCCAAGGCAAACTCACCCACTTCCTAACTCTCCATGAGTTTGCTTTCAACAAGTTCATCATAACCATGAATTCTCATCATAAAAGTGGGGTTTCTTGGAGAGCTAGGTCTGCCCAAGAAACCCGGAGCTGGGCCTGCTCTCGGGTCTCATCTGAGTCACCAAATTTGTTGCCAAAAATCTTAGTCCTTGTCCCCAATGCCAACCCAATAACAACTGACAAGGTTTTCAGACAAAGGAAAAAGAACACTTATTGCTTTGCTAGCAAAGGAGAAACACAGGGGACTCCTGTCTCAGAGGCTATAATTCTGTATGGCATTTTAACTATTTTGTAGTAATGAAGCAAAATACAGATAAAAATATATTAATTGAAGTTTTGGACAAGATAAATTTTTCCTCCTTATTTGATGCCTAGTGTTTTAGATAATGCTACTTTAATATAGAACAAATTTATTAGATTTTTAGGGTGTGGTAAAATGATTAGCAACTTTTGTGTATTCTTGAATTGAGTGGCTATTGACCTCCTTTGGTTTCTAATTCCTTGGGCAAACACAAAGTAAATAGTATAAGATAAAATATACAAGATAATTACATTTTGTTAGACTCAGTCATTCAGGACAACCCTCTGCCTCTGAAGCCTCACAGCTTTCAATGCCATCTGCAAAAGTTATTAACTACAGAGGAATTGAGTCCAATGACAAAGTAAAATAGATAATGAGTATCATGATATTGAGTTGGGAAGAAAGGTTAGGCTTGGTGTAAATTTTCTGGACTCAGCTCTGGAAGCTCATTTCAGTCAAAAATCCCTTTTTCCAAAGGTGCAACTTCTTTTCTCCAGACATACTGCTCACCCCATTAATTAATCATCAATGCATGCTAATTTGAGTTAATGTAAAATTTTTTTATATATTCAATCAGTCACAAAGTGGTAGTAGACTAAACGTATTCTGCCATCAACTGGAACTGATAAAGATGAAATAGTCCATGCATCTGGCGAAACTTGCTGATCAGATTGTAATGTAGGAGTGTGCTATCAGGCAAATGAATTTCTGTGGCAGGATATTGCTCAGATGTGTGTTGTGCACACAAAAAGCATGTTGATGTGTCTTTGATTGATTCAAGAGAGGAAGAGTGAAGGAAAAGAAATAAGGAGTTGCAGAAATCTCATTTCTTCCTCTTGCCCTCTGCACTTCCTTCCCCCAGGAACCCAGCAGTGGAGGAGAGTAGAGAAATGTGTTCAATCTGAAAGCTTCAGTCTTTGCTATATGTATGGTAATGAACCCACCAGGTGAGAACATCATTCCCGACCACACTCATTTTAAGTCTATCTAGAGCTGTAGGGAGATGTTTTTTGAAGAAGCAGGAAGAGGATTTAGGAAGGAAAAACCGTGTATATTTTTAACTAGTGAAATAAGTCATTCCTGAACCCATACACGTTAATAGGCATACCAATATTACTCCTCCACTTATATAGACTGGCATATAGTCACTTCTTTTTTACATATACAAGTAAAAATGCTTGTGTAATCTTTTTCTCTAAGCTAGGTTTTTTTTTTAAAAAGCATGTTTCAAATATAATACTAGATTTACATAGCTGAAATGGGTCAATCTATGGTAGAAGGCATATATATTTGGGAAAGACAAAAATGGTGAAATTAACTAACCCTGTGTTCACAAAATTGCTAAGTGGAAGTCTTCATCTCTTATTTGCTGGTATTGAGAGGTGGCACCTTTGAAAGGTAAAGAGGGTTGGGTTAGGTCATGAAGGTGAGTCCTTCACAATGCCATTTGTGCTGGTGTAGAAGAGAGCAGATTTCACACTTGCTCCCATTACACACACACACACACACACACACACACACACACACACACACACAGCCAAGAGCAGGCACTAAAGAAAGATTAGGTGAGTACACAGTGAAAATGTAGTCAATAATCTGGCTTTTAATAACTAGCAAATGTACCTTGAGGTTGGCCTTCTAGGTTTCCATATCTTTGATGAATAAATGTTTGGTGTTTTGGTCACACAGTCCATGGTATTTTTTAAAGCAACCTGAACTAAAGGAGACTACGGAAATAACTAGCATGAAGTCTTTGGTTTATTTTATTACCTATTCGCCATTTTAGAGTTTAATCCTATGCTCCTTGACAATATTTTATATAGATTCATAAACAGAAATATTTATGTTTGTGAAATAGTATGACATCAATAGAAGAAACTTTGAAGCATGCACAGAATTCTAATTAAAGCAGAAGAACAGAAAATGCTGTGCACTAGGAAACTGTACTGAGTGTTTTCAAATAGGACTTGAAATATTAATTGTGAAAATATCCAAATTACTTGAGTACATTATTAAAACAAAATGATGATGATAATAATAATAATAATAATAATAATGATAATAATGTACGTTATGGGTATCACTTTTTTAAAAAAATACAATTGTTTCTTGATAAACATAATAAAATATTTATTACCAAAAAAACTACTGTGGTTTCTAGGTGATAAGATTTGAAGAAAATTTTCTTACTTATATTCTCCAATAAAATTTTTAAATTGTTATATGTATATGTATTTCACTTCATATTTTAATAATTAGAAATGAATAAATTAGCGGGACATGGCCTATAATCCAAGAAGTTCAGGAGGATGAGGCAGGAGCATTGCTAGTTCAAAGCCAGCTTTAATAAAAGCAAGGCACTAAGCAAATCAGTGAAATCCTGTCTCTAAAGAAAATACAAAATAGTGCTGGGGATGTGGCTCCGTGGTCAAGTGCCCTTGAGTTCAATCCCTGATACCAAAAAAAAAAAAAAAAAAAAGAAAAGAAAAAGAAAGAAAGAAAGAAAAAGGAAGAAATGAATAAATTACTTTGTCATGCTTTTAGTCTACTTACATAATATCTACATTTTCTGCATTCAAAATAACTTTGTTCCATACTTCACGAAAAATGTTTGGTTTGAATAGTTCTTAGATATCTTCAACTTTTTATATTAATTCCTTGAGGTTAGAGAGGAAGACATTTTCTTACCCCTTTTTATATTATCTCTGGTCAAAATTCAGTTGTGAATAAAGAAATGGAAAAAAATCACAAAACTGACACTTCCATTTCTTTAATTCAAGGCCTTCATTTGTTTCTTCTTGCCCACAATATGAAAATCCATATATTGCAAACAGCATAAGCTTTGTTGCTAGATTACTACAGAATACTTTCATGTGATGGTGATTTGTTCATGTTCTAATACACTTCTATTTTAATCTTTCAACATCTCTCAAGAATATCTTATAAGAAAATAATGCTAGCCTGTCCCAATATTAATAAAATGCTCTCAAAATACAAATTCATATACACAAAATCCCAACTCAATACAGATACTGTAATACAGTCATCAAAAAGGCAACTTCTTTCCATGTGAAGAAAACATATATCTGCTTTTCCTGGTAAGATCCATATGAAGACATATTTTTTAGGTTATGTGTATATCAGAAGATGCAGAAAATTTAAATATTCAGAGACAATGCAGGGAATTATATGTAATTCTGCTGTCTTTCATCTTTAGTAAAGCTGGCTTTGTTTTCTTTCCAAATGTATTCAAGGCCATGGGCAGCAAATTCTGTCAGGCAGCTTCCAAACTTCCTGGTGGAAACTCAATATTCACATGCAAACCTGTCCAAGACAGATGTTCTTCCTATAGCAAAAGAAGCTGCCCAGAGCTGACATTTGGTTAATTCTATAACTTACCCAAAAAAGTCATTCTAAAGTGATTTCTGCTTTTCTCATCAAATTGAATGCATTCATTGGACAATTTTTTTATCTCTTCTTCAAGTTTCAGTTTTTAAAAGAAGAAAACAGTGGGACTAACACACTTATTAGGGAAACAATAAATACATTCATTGGATGGGACTAGATGAGTCAAGAAGAACAAGCAAGACTGTCCATCAAACATATCATTTTTTTTCTTTTACATTTTTCTCCTCCACAGGATTTCTATTTCTCTCCTGGAATATAACACTGTGTCCTCAGGTATCTACCTATAGCCCACTCAACACTGTGTCATATCCTGCTTTGAAAAATGCCCCATTCCAAAAATTAGCCTTCCCTTCCAATTTTTTTTTTGTTGTTGTTGTTGTTTCAAGATTTTTGGTTCAGAATTTGACTACAGGTTTTCAAGACAGTATTTTAAAAATCCATACTAAACTTCTAGCCTCTCAACAATTAATTTGTTATGTGTTTTACAAATATTTTCCTTTCAAAAGGAAAAAAAGAACCTTATACTATATACAAAGATCCACTGAATTCATTTTCATTTAGCAATAAAAATTCTAGGCGTCTTTTAGAAAAAAAAATAGCATATTTTAGAAGCTCATACAAATGTGTATTTCAGAATTGTTTATAATATTTAAATAGAAAGCATAAATGTCCAGAAATAGCTAAATAGATTATAGTATAACAGTGCTATGGGCAATTATGTAGAATTATGTGTAAATAGGCAGTAATTAATAATAACGTTTATAAATAGTTCATGTATTCATTTAACTATTCACATTTCATCTTTAAAATGCTAAAATGCATTAAAGGTTATGTTGGTATAAAATTTTACATGGTTGATTATATAAAATTCATAATATATATGATTCTGTAAGTTGTAATAATTAATATATCCCGTGAGAGTACAGACTCCTTTGTATGCTGATATTAAACTCACTTTCTCATTTTATGTGAGAAAAGTGTACATTTTCATTGCATATGAGGGTAGGATTTTATTTTGTAAAAAAAAAACGATATTTTACTAGAAAATGAGGACAATAACATAGAAATGAATAATGATATTTTATATCTGGCTTCATTAATTTAAAGGGTTTAATAGACTATTTCACATAATAGTAAAAATTTGTACTGCAATATTGTTTTAAATGTCAAGTATTTCAAAAAGTTTATTCTACTTTTGTTTTTGCTCTATTTAGAAGAAACAAAAATTTCCATTGTAATTGGAGAATTAGGAACTTCTTTACATACTAAAATTCGAAGATCGTGGAACTAGTGGTTTTTCACTTGACTGTTATTAATTTAAAACAATCGTTCCTCTGGTAAGGAATTCACAGAGACTGTTTGGTGAGACAATGGACCTGTTTTTTAGGGCTCTTGTTTTATATTATCACTAGATATATTGACCCATGGCTTCACCAGTCATTTCTGAAACTTCCCAATTGTCTACTCAAGAAGAAGAGTAATAGCTATCATAAAAACATGTACACAAGCAAAGGGAACAACAGCAATAGTAACAATTTATTTGACATATAAAATGATATCCATTCCTTTAAATTATATTTATTGAATTACTCATCAATGTGTAACTTTTTTGTAGTGTGTAATTAATCATTTGTGCTTTTATTTGGTGAATTCCCCTATTTTATTTCTTAATTTTATATTAGACTTTATACATTTATAATAATTTCTAATGGGTTATTTTAGTGTGTGTAGGTCATTTGAAGATGTCAGGCATTTTGTAAATAATGTTCAACGAAAGACAGCCAAGTCTATTGGTTTATGTATTGACTGTGACTAATTTTGTTCTTCATCTATAGAGCTCTGAGTAGTTGTGACAGAACTTCATCACGTGCAAATCTAGATATTCACAATCTAGCTTTCCAAGAAAATAGTTCAACTTGTCACTTAGACTTAAGTTCAAAATTAGGGGGAGAGAGGAGTCGTTTATAGTTATCTGTTAATACTCAACTTTGAAATTTTTAATTCAAATTACACTTGAAATAATATTCTTGTGCTTGAGGTACTTTTTAAAAAAAAATTATCACTACCTATTAATTGTACAAGCTAAGGGATTCACTGTGGTATTTTCATCCATGCACACATTGTGCATGGATCATGTGCCACCCTTTTTCTACCTTTGGCCTTCTGGCAGCCCCCTTCCCTATTCTACATTTAACTCATTCTTTTCTTAGCAGTCAGGTATAAAAGGGAACATGTGAAACTTAACTTTCTGTGTCTAGCCTATTTTTTTAAACATATCCACCAGTTTATCTGTTTTTCCTGAAACCAGATTTCATCCTTCTTTAGGCCTGAATAATACTCCATTGTATATATAAATACCATATTTTCCTCATTCATTTATTTGTTGATGAGCTCCAAGACTTTTTCCATGTCTAGCCAATCTGAATATTGCCACAATAAACATGGATATAGATGAATCACTTTTATAGGCTGACATCATATTAGTTTAAAAAATATTTTATTTATTTTTTTAGTAATACTTGACAGTAGAATGTATATTGACACATTATATGTACATGGAGTATATCTTCCCATTCTGTGGTTGTACATGACTTGAAGTTACACTGGTCATATTCATATTTATATATGTTTGATTCATTCTACTCTATTTCCTGTTCCTATTTCCCATACCTTCCATTCCTTCCTCTTTGTTTAATCCAATAAACTTTAATTCTTCTCTCCTCCTCCCTTTATTATGTGTTGGCATCCCTATATCAGAGAAAACATTTGACCTTTAGTTTTTTGGGATGCTTATTCCACTTAGCATAATAGTCTTCAGTTCCATCTACTTACCAGCAAAATGCCATAGTTTCATCTTTCTTTATGGCTGAGTAGCCATAAAGAAATGTGTATGTACCACATTTTCTTTATCCATTCATCTGTTTAAGGGCACCTAGGTTGGTTCCATAGCTTAGCTATTGTGAATTGAGCTACTATAAACAATGATGTGGCCATGTCACTATAGTATACTGATTTTAAGTTCCCAGAGTATATGCCAAGGAGTGAGATAACTGGTTTCCATTCCAAGTATTCTGACTAATCTCCATATTGCTTTCCAGAGCAATTGCACATATTTGCAGTTGTAGCATCAATGTATGATTGGAACTTTTCCCCCACATCCCCCTACTATTACTTATAATCTTGATAATTGTCATTCTGCCTAGAGTGAAGTAAAATCTAAATGCAGTTTTAATTTGCACTTCTTTAATTGCTAGAGATGTTGAACATTTTTTCATGTAATTGTTGACTTGCACCATATTCTTTGTGTAAATACTGCACAATATTCATCTAATAGCAGGCTAAAAACTACAGTATGCAAAAAATCCAAAAAAACTTACCAACAAAAGTAATTTTATTAAATAATGGACAAATGATCTGAACAAATACTTCTCAATTCAAATACAAATGGTCAGAAATTGGAAAACTGCATAACCATAGTACCTCTATGTACCTCTATCTTTAGATTGGAGAATTATTAATACTGGTTACCATAGTGAGTATATTTTACATTTTGCTAAATATGTGTAACAGTTTCCATTTCTCCATATCCTCTCCAACATTTGTTGTTGTTGTTTTTGTAATAGCAATTCTAATTTGAGAGAGATGATATCTCATTATAGTTTTGATTTGCATTTCTTTTATGGATAATGATATTGGATTTTTTTTCATATGCCTCTTGATCATTTCTATTTCTATCGAGAGGTATCTGTTCAGATCATTTGTCCATTATTTAATGAGATTACTTTTGTTAGTAAGTTCTTTGGATTTTTTGTATACTCTGGTTTTTAACCTTCTGTCATATGAGGAGTGGGCAGACATTTTTTCCCCATTCTTTAGGTCATCTCTTCACCCTGTTGATGGACACCATTGATGTATAGAAGCTTATTCGTTTGATTTAATCCACTTTTTAATTTATACTTTTGTTTTCTCTGCTTTTGCAATCCTGGCCAGAAAAATCATTGCTCGTGCCAATATCTTAAAGTGCTCCTCCTATATTTTTCTCTAGTAGTTTTAGAGTTTTAGGTCCTGCATTTAGATCTATAATCCAGTTTCAGTTTTTTTTTTACAAGGTGAGAAATAGGGGGTCAATCTTCTATGTGTGGATTTACATTTGTTTCAGCACAATTTGTTATAATTTTTTTTTTTAAATCAGTGAATAAATTTTGGAAACTGGGTTGAAAAATCAGCTGCCTATAGATGCATAGATTTGTTTTCTAGGCTTTTTATTCTGCTTATTTGGTCTGTGTATCTCTTTTTATGACCATACCATGATTTTGTTGTTGTTGTTGTTAATATGAATCTTAAAGATCAGAGTATTGTGATGCCTCCAATTTTGTTCTCTTTGCTGGATATTTATTTGGGATATTTTGTGCTTCTTTGTGAATTTTAGGATTTTTTTCCTAATTCTATGAAGAATGTTATTGGTATTTTGTTAGGGATTGCATGGAGTATGTAGATAATTTTATGTAGTATGGAAATTTTAATAATGTTAATTGTTTCAATTCTGTTGAGAGCCACAGCCAAGTCAAGATGGCACCTGGCATTTTGCCAGAAGGAGTGGTTGAGAAGTAATGCCATTGAGCCATTAAGATGATGATAATTAAGTTAAGCTGTGTATAATTATTAAGATAATGACTGATTGCTGTAACTGGATGATGCTAAATTAAAACAAGCTGTGTATTCAGTTGTGTGTATAAACCTCTGCTGTCTGGCAATAAGGCAGCTCCTGCTACCTCGGGTGCCCGCTACTTTTGAGTTCCTGTTGAGTTCCCGTTGGGTTCGGGCAATAAAGTAGTTCCTGTTTGAACCTACAAGTAGCTCGTGACCTCCCCGTTATTTTGTGCCCAGCCAGACTGCAGCACAATTCATAAACATGAGAAGTTTTTCAATATTTTAGTATCTTCTTCCATTTCTTTTCTTTCTTTCTTTCTTTTTTTTTTTTTGGTGTTTTGTAATTCTCATTGTAAGAGGACTTTTGCTTCCTTAGTAAAGTTTATAGCCGGGTATTTTATTGATTGATTTGGTGTGTGTGTGTGTGTGTGTTTATTGTCAATGTGGTTGACTTCATTATTTCTCTGAAAATTCAATATTAGTGTGTACAAAATGACAGGAATGTTTGTTTATTTACTTTGAATCATGCTGCTGTATTAAACTCATTTATCAGATCTAATGTGATTTTGGTGGTGTTTGTAAGTTCTCCCTTTTACAGAATCATGTCATCTGCAAACAGTGATAATTTGACTTACCACTTCCCTATTTCTATATCTTTTATTTCTGCCTCTTGTTTAATTGTTCTGGCTAGAATTACTAGTACTAGTATGTTGAATAATAGTGATAAAAGTGGACACCTTTATCTTACTCAGGATCTCAGAGAAAATGCTTTCAGTTTTTTCCCATTCAATATGATGGAAATTTGTCATATGTAACATTTATTATGTTAAGTATGGTCCTAATTTGTTCAGGGTTTTCATCATAAAAAAATCTTCATTTTTTTCTGTATCAATTAAGATGATTATATAATTTCTTTCCTTGATTATATTCATGTAATGTGTTACATTATTGATTTTTGTGTAGAAATTTCCATCTGTGTTCATCAAGAATATTGATTTATTAATTTCTCTGTGTGTGTGTGTGTGTGTGTGTTGTGTTATGTTCTTGTTATATTTTGGTAGCAGGGTAATGCTGACCTTACAGAATAAGTTTAGAAGAGTTCCCTCCCTTCAAATCCTGCAGAATCATTTGAGAAGTGATGGTGTTAGTTATTTAAAAGATTAACAAAATTCAAGAGTGTAGCCATTTGGCTATGGACTTTTATTTGTTAAGAGACCTTTTTGTTACTATCCATCTCATTATTAGTTATTGGACTATTCATTTGTTTATATCCTATGGATGGAATTTTTGTTGATCATATATGTCCAGAAAATTGTCCATTATTCTAGGTTTTTCAATTTGTTATGGTATAGTTTTCTAAATACTTATGAGTGAACCTTGAATTTCTGCAAAAGCAGTGATAATGTTTCCATTTTATCTCTAATTTTATTGATTTTGATATTTATTGTCCCTTTTTCTTTTTTGTTATTAGAGTAGCTAGAAACTATCAATTTTGTATATATTTTCAAAAAAACAAACACTGTTTTTTTTTTGAACCTTTGTATCGTTATTTTAGATTGTATTCCATTTAACTTCACTCTGATCTTAATTTATTCCCTTCTAATAATTTTGGAAGTTGTTTGTCATTTCTATGACCTTGATATTTATCATTGAGCACCTTACTTGAGATATATTTTTCCATATAGGCAGTCACTGCTATACAACTCCCTCTTATCACTGTTTTTTGCTGTATCCCACAGAATATGATATACTTAGTTTCCATTTTCATTTATTATAAGAATTTTTTGTTTTCCTTTGACTTCTGCAATGACCTACTGTTAATTCAAAAGTATGCTGTTCAGTCTCCATCTTTTTGAATATCTAAAGTTTTTCTTGCAGGAGATTTCTAGTTTTATTCTCCTATGACCTGAAAAGATATAGGATATAATTTGATTTTTTTCTAAATGTTAAGGCTTATTTTGTGACTCCATATATGTTTGATTCTGGAGGACATGACTTGCATTAATGAAAAATATGAATTTTACAGTTATTAGTTGGAATGTTCTGTAAATATCTGTTAACTCTGTTTGATCTATAGTGTAGCTGTTTTTGTTAATTTTTAAATGTGATTATCTAGCTTTTGGTAAAAAAGTGGAACTTTGAAATTCAGCATATTACTATATTGGATTCCATGTGTTCCTCTAAGTTTACTAGTTTATGGTTTATAAAATTGGAGTCTAACACATACACACAACACACACACACACATACACAATTAACACAATCAATAAATGGGCAAAGGAAGTGAACAGATACTTCACAGAAGAAAAAATATGAATTTTCAACAAATACATGAAAAAAATGTTCAACATCTCTAACATGTACAGGCATGCAAATTAAAACTGCACTAAGATTCTATCTCACTCAGTCAGAATGGCAATTATAAAGAATACAAGTAACAATAAATGTTGACAAAGATGTGGGGGAAAGGGTATACTTACACATTACAAATTGGTGCAAACACTCTGAAAATCAATATGGAGATTCCTCAAATATCCAGGAATGGAACTACCATTTGATGGAGGTTTCTGACTCCTCAGTTTTAAAATTAGCATACTACAGTGATGCATCCACATCAATGTTTACAGTAGCTTAAGTCACAATACCCAAGCTACACAACAAGTCTAGGTGCCCTTCAACAAATAAATGGATAGAGAAAATGTGGTTAATATACACAATAGATTATTACTCAGCTATAAAGAAGAATGAAAATATTGCATTTGCTGGTAAATGAATGGAACTGAAGAATATCATGCTAAGTGATATAAGCCAGTCCCCCCAAAATGAATGGTTGAATGTTCTCGCTTATATGTGGATGCTAACCTGTAACAAGGGATGGTAGAGGAGGGGAGTTTAAAAGCTCATTGGATTAGACAAAGAGGAATGAAAGGAAGAGAAGGGGTATGGGATTAGGAAAGACAGTAGAATTAATCAGACATAATGTTCCTATGCTCATAAATGAATACATGACCAGTGTAACTCCACATCATGTTCAACCACAAGAATTGGAATAAAATTATAATGAGTAACACCCCATGTATGTATAACATGTCAAAATACACCCCACTGTCATGTATATCTAAAACCAACAAATAAAAAAAAATAAATACAATTTTTAAAAAGGATGCACTGCTATTCAGTGTATATAGATTTATAATTCTTACATCTTTTGCATGCATCTATACATTGAACATGATGTAATGACCTTCTTGTCTCTTCTTACTGTGTTTTACTGAAGTCTCTTTTTTCACATATAACTGTAGTTCCTCAAGCTTACTTTCAGATTCCTTTACTTAAAATAACATTTTCATCATTGTTATTTCAGTCTCTGTGAGTCCTTACTGGTGAGCTGAGTTTCTTGTTAGGTAAGGTATTTAGCCTTGTTTTTTAATTCCTTCAAATATCTGTACATTTTAGTTTGATGACTGACACAATTTAAATTCAGAATTATTAATGAATATATAGATATGTGCCTTTCATGTTGTTGGTCTGTTTCTGGTTGTTTTGAATATTCTTTACTTGATTAACTACTCTTATACATCTTTGAGGATTGATGGTTTATTCTTTTAATAATCTTTGATTCTTTTCTATTTCTCGTTTTGCATCTATGATTCTAAATGGATTAATGCTTTTGCATTCTATCATGATAGAAAAAATATTCCTACTTCTTCTGGATGTAGAAGCCCCTAAGCATCTCTTATAAGGTCAGTGTGAAAATCATGAATTCACTTGGGTTTTTTTTTTCTTATCTTGAAAGTTTTTAATTTCTTCTTCAATTACAAATGATAGACATTCTAAATATCATCATTTTGATTGGAGATTATTTTCTGTCAGGATTTGAAATTCCATGCCCTTATGGTGTGTAGGGTTTGGGGTAAGAAATCTGCCATTAATCTTACGTGGTTGCTCTTAAAAATGACTTGCTATTTTTTTCTTGCAACTTCTAAAATTCTTTCTCATAATTTAATGTTTATAATTTGATTATAATATGCTGTGTTTAGGATCTTTTCTGGTCCATTTGCTTTGGCATACTACAATCCTCCTGTGCCTGAAAATCCACATCTTTCCCAAGCTTAGAAAGTTGTCTGTCATTATTTAATTGAATAGATTTTCTATGCCTTTATCTTCGTTTATTTCCACTTCCACATGCTGATGATGTGGATGCTTGATTATTCAATGGTGTCCCAAAGATCTTTAAGGCTGTCTTCATTTTTTTCTTCTTTTTATTTATGCCTGGATGTGATATTTTTTAGAAAAAAACTTATTTTTGAGCTATAATATTCTTTGTTCTGCTTGGTTGACTCTAATCTTGGGGCTTTTAAATAAAAGTTCCAAATCTGTGATTCTGAACACTGTGCATTTCAAGTATATGGTAATATCAAGACTGAGGTAGCATAGCAGGAAATTGCTCCTGCATGTCTTTGTGGGAAAGGCATCAATGAAAACTCAGATATTTTTTTCTTTTTTCTTTCATTTTGTTATTTTCAGTTTCCAGCTGCATTTTTTGAGAGAAGGGTTTTGAAAACAAGGATGGCAAAAACTCTCAGGCTTACATCTTGCAGAAAAACACTCATGATTGGCCATGCCCCTTGTCTGAAAGGGCAACTCTCTGATGCCCTTGTTCTCATGGACAGTACCTTCTGTTCACTTCTTGTGCCAAAACACATACTTACCACTATCTACTGCACTCAGTGTTTTTTGTTGTTGTTGTTGTTTTGTTTTTTTGTTCAAGTTATTCCACCAATCTGAGTCTGGCTCATTAGGCAGCCATCTACAGAGCCAGTGCAAGAAATTTCTGTGGACTCCGTCAGATGGGAATATGCAGAGGTTCCTGATACCTAGCAGTACAAAATCAAACAATAGTTATTTTTGCCGGATGGCTCCTGGATACATCATACTGTGTGCAGGGTGGGGGTGGGGTGAGGTCACTGGAAGATGAAGTAAATTTCTCTTCAAAACCAGATTATAAAATTTTGAGTCCTATAATTTACCTATGATGTAAGCTTGCAAGAGCTGAAAAATATTCTAATAGCTAGGATTGTCAGTATTCGAACTGATAGAACTTGCTGGATTATATTTTTCAGCAGTACTCCTGCAGAGAAAATACAATCTCAGTGGAGCCAGGGTAGTAAATGCTGTGATAATTAGTTTATCTTGCTAAGGTGCTGTCCTAGTTCTCTGGACATCACAAGGTTTCCATTTCTCTACTGTTGAGTTCCAGTGTTCTACATAATATGCAGCTATACACCTGTTTCTTTGGTTCTTCTTCATGGAAGAAGAGGTCAGTGCTAGGTACCTTATTCAGACACTGCAGAGAGCCACAGCCCTGGCTTTTTGCCAACAGTATTTGTTGACAGGCGAGGCATTACTATCCACCTTGGCTGCTACTTTTGAGTTCTCGAGCTACTTTGGAGTTCTCATGGGGATTCCCGGGGATTCCCCGAGAGTTCCCATTGTTTGGGGAAGTGCAGGAGGTGGGATTTCAGGGGGAGATATTTCCGGTGGCTGGTTCCTGGAGGAGTGCTTGGCATTTGGGAGGAGTTGCTGGTGGAGTTCAAAAATAAAGTTTGTTCCTGCTTCAGTGGCTCGTGATTTGTGCCCAGCCAGACTGCGGCATTTGGCGGCCCATGCGGGGAATGCCTGAAGCTTGGGGGTAAGTGAAATTGCTCGCCCCTAAGGAAAGGCGAGAGAATGGGTGACCATTTTAAAAAACAATGTGTTCTTGTTTTGATTTGTTTTGTTTTTGTTTCAAGCTGCCTATCCCTAGAAATTTCTCAGGCAAACTGAGAAAAATGGTTGGCTCAAGGATTGAAGTTATTCGCCCCTGAGGAAGAGATAGAAATAGACCACAAATGCACATGTCAAGAAAATAGAAAAATTGATACAACGATTTTTTGTTCCGTTTTTGTTTAATTCTGTTTCGGTTTTATTTTGTGTTATCTTATTGGGTTGTGTTATCTTTATAATAGATTACAAATTAGTAAAAAACAAACTGAAAGAGTGTTAAGTAAATTGTTAGAGGTTCAGACCATGGAGAAAGACATTTTAGATCAATCAAAACAGAAGGTCTCTCGAGCTAGTCAGACAGAGAAAGAAAATTTAAAGAAAGAAAGCTTAGAGGAGAAACAGCTTTTAGGGAAAAAGCTACAACAAGAGGCTGCTACTAACACCATTCTATCACCAAAGGGTGTAATTCAACCAACATCTCCACCTATGGAGACAGCTGAGTGGCCCTCAACCCCTGGAATTGGTAAATGGGATCCTGAGACAGGACCTCAAAGATTAGCATGCCCTGTACTTGAGCAGGCAGGAGGGCAGCAAATTCACCGTGCCTTAGATTTCAAAACAGTGAAGCAGTTAAAGGAGGCTGTAACAACCTATGGTCCTCAAGCACCCTTGACTGTAAGCATGGTCGAATCCATTACCAACTAGGACATGACACCAGCAGATTGGGCTAGTATGTGTAAATCTGTGCTAAATGGAGGACAATATTTGTTATGGAAGGTTGCAAATGAGGAATTTTGCATGGAGACCGCTAGGTAAAATGCAGCAGCTGGTTACCCTCAAAGAAATCTAGATATGTTGTTAGGAAAAGGACCTTATGAGGGGCAACGGCAACAAATTGAATATGATCCTGCTATATATGCACAAATTGCTGCAGATGCAGTTAGGGCATGGAAGACTTTACAAGGACATGGAGATTTACAAGGTCAATTATCTAAGGTAATAAAGGGAGCTAATGAACCTAACGCTGAATTTGTAGATAGGCTTATTCAAACAGCTACCAGAGTTTTTGGGGATACAGAACAAACAACTGGCTTATGAGCAAGCAAATCATTGGTGTAGAGAGGTCATTAGACCATGGAAACATGGAGATTTAAACACATATATTAAATTATGTAGAGACATTAATGAACAAGGGCAAGTCTTGGCAGCTGCAGTACAACAGGCTTTAGATGCCAGGCCAAAAACATGCTACAATTGTGAACAAACATGACATTTTAAAAGGAATTGCCCCATAGGAGGAGGATTTAACAAAGCTAGGTATCAAAGGAATAGAATACCAGGTATTTGCCCACGATGCCGTAGAGGGAGACATTGGGCTAATGAATGCCATTCTCAAACCACCATAGAGGGTACTCCATTATTAAAAAATGGACAAGGACCAGGTGTTTACCCACAATATCGTGGAGAAAGGCATCAGGCTCCATTGCCAAAAAATGGACAGGGGGGCCCAATGCTCCTGGGCCCATGACCACAAATATACGGGGCACTGGAGGAACCCAGCAACACCATCAGGGTAGTGCCCAGGACACATTATCCATCAGATCTCTCATCAGACAAACCAGAGGGAGCACAGGGATGGACATCTGCACCTCCACCAGAGCAGTACTAACTCCAGAGATGGGAGTTCAAATCATTCCCACAGGAGTAAAAGAACCTCTTCCCCAAGGAACAGTAGGCTTATTGTTAGGACGCAGTTCTTCTACTCTAAAAGGACTTATGATAAGTCCCGGGGTAATTGATGCCAATTATGAAGGTGAAATAAAAATTATAGCTAGTTCTCAAAAGGGTATTTCAGTAATTTCACCAGGAGATAGGACATTCATTAATAATACCCAGCCTACATGATAAATTTTTCCAGTAGTAGTATAGAAAGAGGTTCCAGGGGATTAGGCTCCACAGGTATAGATTGGGCTATGCTGTCTTTAAATTTAGATTCTTGCCCAATGCTAAAACTTAATATTCAAGGACATGAATTTAATGGGCTACTGGATACAGGTGCAGACCTTAGCATCATCTCTCGTCAAGAATGGCCAAAACATTGGCCATTACAACAAGCCACTCAAATGCTTCGAGGCCTAGGAGGGGTGACTAATCCCCATAGAAGTGCAATGGCATTAGATTGGAAGGATCCTGAAGGATGTGAAGGAACTGTACAGCCATATGTATTGGATCATCTTCCCATAAATTTATGGGGATGAGATGTCCTAGATCAATTAGGTTTGATATTAACAAATAACACCAATCAAAATGGACCCACTATTATGACTAGACAAGGTTTTAGGAAAGGAAAAAGATTAGAAAAACAAGAACAAGGTATAGCAGCAACAATACAAATAGATCAAGGAACAGACAGACATGGGTTGGATTTTCAGAAAGGGCCACTGAGACAATAAAAATTACTTGGAAATCAGGTAGACCAGTATGGGTTCCTCAGTGGCCCCTGACTAAAGAAAAGATACAAGTAGCCCATGACCTGGTCAAACAACAATTAGCGGAGGGACATATACAACCTTCTGTATCTCCCTATAATATTCTCATTTTTGTAATTAAAAAGAAATCTGGTAAATGGAGATTATTTCAAGATTTAAGAGCCATTAATAATGAGATGGTTATTATGGGACCTGCTCAATCGGGGATTCCTCAATTGTCTGCTTTGTCAAAAAACTGGTACATTTTAGCTATAGATATTGAAGATTGTTTTTTTTTTCAATTCCAATTCATCCTGAGGATAGTCCACGTTTTGCATTTACTGTCCCTGCACTGAATCATGAAGGTCCTGATAAGAGATATGAATGGAAAGTACTCCCTCAAGGGATGGCTAACAGCCCAACTATGTGTCAAATTTATGTTAAAAAAGCAATCCAGCCACTTAGAAATCAAAATCCTGAACTACAAATATTTCACTATATGGATGATGTATTGTTAGCACACAAAGATAAAAACACATTGCTAGAATTTTATGCCACACTTACAAATTTATTAAAAAATTATAATCTAGAGATAGCAATAGATAAAGTACAATTAAATTTTCCAATTAATTATTTAGGAGTTCTATTATCCTCAACCATGGTCCGTCCACCAAAAATTCAAATACGAGTAGATAAACTCAAATCACTTAACGACTTTCAAAAGTTATTAGGAGACATAAATTGGATAAAGCCTTATCTAGGCATACAAACAGGAGAGTTGGGACCTTTATTTGATATCCTAAAAGGTCCATCAGATCCGAATTCACTCTGCATGTTAACGCCTGAAGCAAGAAAGGCATTAAAAATCATTGAAACATATATGGAAAATATGCATTTGGATAGAATTGATATAAGTTTGCCTTTATTATTTATTGAAATACCAACAAAAAATATTCCTACAGGAGTATTTTGGCAAGAAGGTCCATTATTGTGGATACATTTATCTTATTCTCCTACCACTATTCTTACTAGGTATCCTGAGGCTGTAGGACAATTAATACTCGAAGGAATAAAAGCAGCAAAGGGAGTGTTTGGAATTTCTCCCAATAAAATTATTACTCCATATACTATGGATCAAATTGATGAGTTAGCTAATGAGTTAAATACTTGGGCAATAATCATGTGTAAATCTAATGTTTCATTTGATAATCAATTACCATCTAATCCTTTGTTGTCTTTTTGGTCTAAGTATCCTGTAGTTTTTCCAAAAATGACAAGAAAAACCCCTATCATGAATGCTCCAAATGTATTCACTGATGGGTCAAATAATGGTACAGCAGCAGTAGATACCCCTGATCATACTTTTACATTTTTAGTACCCAAACAATCAGCTAAAAGGGTAGAGCTTAATGCAGTATTACAAGATTTTGTGATGTTTAAAGATTCTGTATTTAATTTATTTTCTGATAGTCAGTATGTAGTCAATGCTATAGTATCCCTTGAAGATGCTGGTAGGATTTCCTTCCTCTACTGTTTTCTCTTTGTTTTCCACTATACAAAGTTTAATCTGCGACAGAAAAGATCCATTTTTTATAGGACATATCAGAGCACATACAGGATTGCCTGGAGCCCTTAGTTTGGGCAACGATTTAGCAGATAAAACTACACATGACATACATATTTTCTCTACACTAGAAGAAGCTACAAATTTTCATAAAAGGTTCCATGTCAATGCTAATACTTTACAAAAGCATTTTAAAATAACTAAGGAACAAGCTAGACAAATAATAAAACAATGTCAAAATTGTGTGACCTTTTTACCACAAGTTAATCTTGGAGTCAATTCTAGAGGATTGATACCTAATCATATTTGGCAGATTGACATCACACAATTGCCAGAATTTGGAAAATTAAAATATTTGCATGTTACAGTTGATATTTCTTCCGGATTTTTGATGGGCTCCCTTCATGCCAGAAAAAAATACTAAAGATGTTATAGCTCATTGCTTACAAAATTTTGCCACTGTGGGCATTCCAAAACAGTTAAAAACAGATAATGGTCCTGGTTATACTTCTACCTCTTTTAAGCAATTTTGCTCATCATTTGGCATTACTCATATAACAGGAATCCCATACAATCCTCAGGGACAATGCATAGTTGAAAGAGCTCATCAAACTATTAAAATGTACTTATTAAAGCAAAAAGAGGGAATTGGAAAGGGATATATATCCCCCAAAAGATAAACTTAAAATAACCCTTTTTACTCTTAACTTTTTAAATTTGGATTCATCAGGGCTTAGTGCTGCAGAAAGGCATATGTGTCCAAAAAATGTACATAAGCCTAAGGTACTTTGGAAGGATATTCTAACAGGACAATGGAAAGGTCCTGACCCAGTGAGTGTCTGGAGTCGGGGTTTTGTTTGTGTGTTTCCACAGGAAGAACAACAGCTGATTTGGATTCCAGAGACACTAACCAAAGCGGTTTCTACAGACCAAAAAGTAGATGATTTGACTCAATTCCATAACAGCTGGTATCCAAAGCTCCAGTTTGGCTATTCTTACATCTGTTTCAGTGATTAACCAGGATGCTTTTTTCAATATCTATTTTATTATTGCCTTTTCCCACATCGTAAAGTTCTATTTTATTTTTTGAGCTCATACAGACCTAGGTTAATGTTTTTCTGATCAGTTTTATTTTTTGACTGTGGAGTTTTAAACATTGCAATGGAGATTTCACCTGTGTAAAGCTACAAGGTCTTTACTAGTGTCTTATGTGTTGTATGTTTGTTGCACACTTGTGTTGGGTGTTGTATGTCTGTGTGTGTGTATGTCCATATATCACATATGAGGAGTGCTCTTGAAAAAATGGATCAAAAAAAATTTTTGGTTTAATTTAAATTGGGTAAACAGCTGTTGAGGATTGTTTTAATATGTGAACAAATAAGGAGGTTAACAGATCTGTTTGTTTACTTTCACCTTTCCTTTTCATTATATTTAATAATTCTGTTCAGGATAATGTAAATTGTTCAAAAAAATTGTTTTCTTAGTGCCTGTTGGGATGTTACATAACTTTTTTTAACATCATTGCCAGAATTCCTATCTTCATCCCAGTGCTGGTGAAGACAAAGATAAAACCAAACTATAGCTTCTTCGATAGTTATCACAACAAACTGTATAAACTGATGCATCAATGAATAATAACTCAACAAGTGATGCTCAATCAAGAAGTTGATTTACTTTGGGAGGAAATGGACATATTGATGGATTCCTTTGCTTTGAACTGCTTGCAGAACTTTCCTGGACTATGTATCACTTGTATGCATTGTGAACTATCTGTTGGTGCAGTGAATTGTGGTAGTGCTGGAGTATCTTTGCTGATGGTGTCACCGGTGGTACAGTTTTTCAAAGGAGCGCTCAATTGGCTTAGTGTTGTGGCGTTTTGCATCGTCCTCCCTTCTACTAGTGATGGTCTAAAATTTGTTTTTTTTTTTTTTTTTGGTTATTCACAACATTACACAGCTCTTGACATATCATATTTCATACATTAGATTCAAGTGGGTTATGAACTCCAAATTTTTACCCCAAATGCAGATTGCAGAATCACGTCGGTTACACATCCACAATTTTACATGATGTCCTATTAGTAACTGTTGTATTCTGCTACCTTTCCTATCCTCTACTATCCCCCTGCCCTCCCCTCCCATCTTCTCTCTTTACCCCATCTACTGTAATTTATTACTCTCATTGTTTATTTTCCAATTCCCCTCGCAACCTCTTATATGTAATTTTGTATAGCAATGAGGGTGGTCTCCCTTCATTTCCATGCAATTTCCCTTTTCTCTCCCTTTCCCTCCCATCTCATGTCTCTGTTTAATGTTAATCTTTTCTTCCTGCTCTTCCTCCCTGCTCTGTTCTTAGTTGCTCTCATTATATCAAAGAAGACATTGGTATTTGTTTTTTAGGGATTGGATAGCTTCACTAAGCATAATCTGCTCTAGTGCCATCCATTTCCCTGCAAATTCCATGATTTTGTCATTTTTTAGTGCTGCATAATACTCCATGGTGGAAAAAAGTATACCACGCACACGGTCCTCGTAAGCAAGCAGGGGTGGCCATCCTCATATCGGATAAAACTGACTTCAAGACTAAGTTAAACAAAAGGGATAAGGAAGGACATTATATACTGTTAAAAGGAACCATTCACCAACAAGACATAACAATATCAATATTTATGCACCAAATAATGGTGCTGCGACATTCATAAAACAAATTCTCCTCAAGTTCAAGAATCAAATAGACCACAACACAATAATTATGGGTGACTTCAACACACCTCTCTCACCATTGGACAGATCCTCCAAAGAAAAGTTGAATAAAGAAACTATAGAACTCAATATCACAATCAATAACCTAGATTTAACTGACATATATAGAATATATCAACCATCATCAAGTGGATATACTTTTTTCTCAGCAGCACATGGATCCTTCTCAAAAATAGACCATATATTATGCCATAGGGCAACCCTCAATAAATATAAAGGGGTGGAGATTATACCATGCATTTTATCTGATCATAATGGAATGAAACTGGAAATCAATGATAAAAGAAGGAAGGAAAAATCCTACATCACATGGACAATGAACAATACGTTACTGAATGATCAATGGGTTACAGAAGACATAAAGGAGGAAATCAAAAAATTTTTAGAGATAAATGAAAATACAGACACAACATATCGGAATCTATGGGACACAATGAAAACAGCTTTAAGAGGGAAATTCATCGCCTGAAGGTCATTCCTCAAAAAAAGGAAAAACCAACAAATAAATGAGCTCACACTTCATCTCAAAGCCCTAGAAAAGGAAGAGCAAAACAACAGCAAATGTAGCAGAAGGCAAGAAATAATTAAAATCAGAGCGGAAATCAACGAAATTTAAACAAAAGAAACTATTGAAAAAATTAACAAAACTAAAAGTTGGTTCTTCGAAAAAATAAATAAGATCGATGGTCTAAAATTTGGAGGCCAACAGAGGTTGAGTTCTCCCGCTACTTTGGAGTTCTCATGGGGATTCCCAGGGATTCCCTGAGAGTTCCCATTGGTTGGGGAAGTGCAGGAGGAGGGATTTCCGGGGGAGATATTTCCAGTGGCTGGTTCCTGGACGAGCATGTGGTGTTCCGGAAGAGTTGCTGGTGGAGTTCAAAAATAAAGTTTGTTCCTGCTTCAGTGGCTCATGATTTGTGCCCAGCCAGACTATGGCAAGACACCTTGCCCTTCTGAAATTCTTCTTGAAAATGAATTTCTTTCCAGGTGTGGTGGCAGACACCTATATTCCCAGCAGCTATAGAGGTTAAGACAGGAGGATCTCAAGTTCAAAGCCAGCCTCAGCAATGACAAGGCACTAAGCAATTCAGGGAGACCCGAGTCTCTACATAAAATACAAAATAGGGCTAGGGATGTGGCTCAGTGGTTGTGTGCACCTGAGTTCAATCTCTGGTATCTCCCCCTCAACCTTCTCATCACCTCTTATATCAAGAATACATGCTTTCAGGATGACTAATACTATTGATTTTGACCTTAGTTACTTGGCTCAATTAGTTTGTCAGTTTTTCACTATAACATACATTAACTGACACCACTTTTTATACTGTCCTCTTTTACAAAATCTCTGCATATACGAGAGTTCAGAAATTATGTTCTGCATCTGTAAGGGTGGACTATCTACTTAAATTATATTGAAGACTTTTGAAAATGTTCTGTCTGTTCTTTCCAATTCATACAATTATTTAATCACGATTTTAGATTAGTAAAAACACATAAGTATTTATTTTATAATTTATGTTATAATCTAATAGTAATTAATGCATTTTATTCTCAAATTATTCTAATTATAGCCAGCTCTTTTAGTTGGTTCCCATGCATCATTTCACCTATCCTGTGTCCTAATGTGTGGGTGTATTCATAAATTTAATATTTTCTTAATTTTTGTCAACATAAGTTATTCCAGACCCATTTTATAAATTTATGCCCCTTCTAGAATCACTAATTTATCTAAAGAATGTTGGATAATTCTACTAGAGCATGCTATTAAAAACTAAGATCTGGGCATTAGGAGTACTCTCAGTTATTTTTCTTTTCTTTTCTTTTCTTTTAAATTTATCTTAAATTTTTTCTTCTGGAATCATTTTCTTTATTTTCAAATATATTTTTTCAGTGGTTCCTTGGATATTTTTTGGTATTTAGTTTTAACATTCTGAGTTTTTGTAATTTTTAAATGATTTTATCTTCCAATCTTGAAAATTATTTATAAAAATACAGATTTTACTTGTTTTATCACACAATCATATATACATAAAACATTTCCCCCATCTTTGTTTTTTTCTTATTAAGTACATCTTAATTATATATCTTGTTGAACAATATTATAGTTGACTTTGTTTTGCAATGTATTTGAGTTTTTAAAAAAATTTGTACTGGTCATTGAACCCCCCCCCCCCCAAGTATCACACCAGATAGGCAAGTGCTCTACAACTGAGCTCAATGCCAACCCCTTTGTATTATATTTAAAAACTGTGATTTGGGGGCTGGGGTTGTGGTTTACTGGTAGGGCATTTGCCTCACATGCGTGGGGCACTGGGTTCAATTCATCAGCAACACATAAATAAATAAAATAAAGGTATTTTATCTATTCAAACAATAAAAAATGTGATTTTTAAAGGACCATATGATAATCATGTTTTTTATTTTACTGCCTTTGCTCATATTATGAAATAATTTATCAATCATTCAAAAAATAAAGCAACTTGCTTACAAAAAATAAACTGTGAAGAACATATTTTTTTTTCTTAAAGTCTAGACATGCATAATAATAGATAATGATATTCTAGGAGAAAAAGATGTTGACACATGAATCATCAATTCCAGCATTAATATAGTTCAGCAAGTCATAGTCCATACTCCCTCCTTTCCTCTTCCCATTTTCTATGTATTCCAGCATTCTAATTGTAGTATACCATCATTTTTTAAGATGTTTTAAAGATTTTTATGAAATTAATCTCTGTATTTATGGGTGTTCTTTAATGTATAACCCTTAATTTAAGTTGATTTTAGTATTTAATATTTTAAAATTATGTGTACATTTATATATTATTTTACTCTATCAATTGGGTTAAAAGAAGAATAGGGAGGATTCACTGAATATAGAGACAGTATATCAATTCAGGTGAGAAATGATGAATCCCTGAAAGGAAGACTCAAGATTATAATCACAGACTTTTAATTTATGTCCAGTATAGAATTATTACAACTTAGAATATTACAGGTAGCTTTAGTGTAAAAATAAGGAAGGTCAATACAAAAAATTTGTGTAAATTAATCATTTGAATGAATATGTTAGATATTCTGCTATTTAGTAAGATTATACAGAGATAGTTTAGATTTTAACAGTAATAAATGAGATCTTTTTAGGCATACAGGCAAAGAAATAACTGTTTATCAGGTATCAAAATATATTAATCTGGGCTAGGGATGTGGCTCAAGCGGTAGCGCGCTCGCCTCACATGCGTGCGGCCCGGGTTCGATCCTCAGCACCACATACCAACAAAGATGTTGTGTCCGCCGAGAACTAAAAAAAATAAATATTAAAAAATTCTCTCTCTCTCTCTCTCTCTCTCTCTCTCTCTCTCTCTCTCTCTCTCTCTCTCCCCTCTCTCACTCTCTCTTTAAAAAAAAAAATATATATATATTAATCTATTCCTCATAAGACATCCGAGAAGAAAATAGACTTAGGAACAATTGACATCATATTAGTATTTTGTGAGATTCTGTAGGATTAGTAGCTTATGTTCTTCCACCTTATCCCAAATGACAAATTTATATACTGATTGATATAAATTTTTATGTGTTTATGATTTTTTATGATGTGTTTTAAGTATGTGGCACATTTTTCTATTAATATATTATCTACCAAATTTTATTTATAAGTTTTTCCTACATATAACTATTGAATCAAATGTATGAAATATGATATATTAAGAGCTATGTAATGTTTTGAACAACTAATAAAAAAGATACAGTGGCCACTATCAAAAAAAAAAAGACATAGACATCAACAAAAAATCTTTACTAAATATGGCAGCCCATTTTTTTTCATGAGCAGTATTTTTTAATAATCTGGAGTCTTTCTGAATTTTTAAATTTTAAATTTATAAAGAAGATTATAAAAATTGTCATTATAAATATGTTACATAATTTCTACTTTTCAGAATACAAAACCTCATTATACTGTCACTATGTAAGGATTTTAGAAATCTGAGTTTCTTTGGAAACTTATGCCTTTCTTTGGAAACTTATGAGTTTCTTTCGAAACTTAATTTTGAATAACTATGCATTTTGCATGCATATTATTTGAGAATATACCTAAAATTTTGAAATGCATTCTCCTCCAAAGATGTGGCTTAGATCAGTCTGGATAGCAAACTTCATGCTCAGAAGACCTCCTTTCTTTAGTAAGATCTAAAGACATGCTTTTTAAAATTTGTGAAAATCCTCATCTGTCTTAAATATTTGTCCTAATATTAGACATGGATAAATCCATATCAAAATCTCTTTTTCTATTGTTTCCCCTCTCTCTCTCATAAAATATAATAATCTCAAGTTGCACTTGATTTTTGTGAGATTGCATACATATATTAAAGATAATAATAGGAAAAAATAATCATTCATTAATGATTAATGAATATGAGGATCAAATTGTCTTTTCTTTTAATGCACTAAACTAAGTGTCAATTTCAGATGAATCTAACTGTAGAATTAGTCCTAGTGATAAGTATGATCTCATAGCTATATAGATCAGAATAAGAATGCTTTTAAAAAAATAGACCTGAAGTTTTGCAAGATTAACATCACATATTAAGAGGAGCAAAAATATTACCTATCACAGTAACAATTTAGGTGAGGATTTCATTTGTCCCTCACATAGCCCATGGAACTCAGAGAGCTAGAAAGACCCATCTCTCATTTTGAGTGAAGGTATTTATTAATTCATCTAAGCTTCTACACTATCGAGGATGGCCCGAGTAAGATGCTAGAGACCCAAATTGAGAGAATCAGCTAAGAGTACTGCCTTGGAAAGATGAACTGTATTTGGGACATGTGTAGTGATGATAAGAATGTACATTATTGTTTAATTAGTTGAAATACCTGTCTCTTGTGCCACTGTTCTCAAATGTGGCACCAAGTTGCTCCAATTGCTTTATGCTTGTTATAGAGCCATAAGCTAGTCAGCTTCACAATAAGAGCAAGAGTGTGATAAAATGGAGCTAAAGCCTTGGTCACAAGCCTGGCTATCCCAGTTTGAGACTGTTAAGTCTCTGTGTCTCTTAATATTAGCCAAAAATCTTGTCATAAAGTAGATGATGGATGTCCTCTTAGTGCAAGAGAAGAACATGAATAATAAAACAATGATGACACAAAAAACATTAGGGTGCTAGATGAAAAGAATCATTTGGTTTGAGGGAGGAAGCATATATATGTAATTGAAATAAAATCATAAATTAGAAATAATCAAAATATCAATGTTTGAAATGTATATTCCTTCATACCTAAACATTTGCTAGCATGACAATGATCCTGAAATTTTGGTGGCATCCATTTTTATTATAGGTATAATGCCTAAGTGCTGATATATAAAGCATAAATACCTTTTGGAAAACTGCATAGTGTATCACTTCTAGTACTTGTGCTGTCAAATGTTACAACAGCAGTGTAATATTATTCTCAGAACAGGAAAACAAAATAAAACACGACACTAATAATGTTATGTTTAATTCATGGTAATTTGATGTTCTTATTTTTTATGATTAGAATAAAATAGCTGGTGTAAGATAATATATTTGATTCATTTTATACGAAGTTTTTATTATGAGGCCCATAAAAGTATCAAATAATTACAACAAACAATTTAGTTGGAACTTATTACAACAAATAACTTCCAAATTGAAATGTTAGCTTGAATAATTCTGGAAAATAGCAACAACAAAGAATGCCAAGTACTGCTAAACACCCCATAGGGTGAGCTGCATACTGTGATGCTTGTCTTTAAAAAGATCCCTTCCAGATGTCCAGTTAGCACTGGGAGGCTATGGGCCCATTTCATAATTATGGTTATTCTTTCTCTCTTTTGTTAGTTGCTTGTGTTGCTGCCATAATGTTGAGTACTTCAAAATATGACAAACATATTAATTAAGATATACTTGCATACAACATTGATACTCTTCTGGAAGTATAAGTTCCCATATACAGATTTTTTTTTTGTTTTTGCAGTTAATGGGGGAGAAAGGGTTCATGGGTGGTGGAGAGGTGAAATAACCCAAATTCTAAGGGGAGAAGGAAATAGAAATAAACTCTGCCTTCCTAATACACAGATTATACTCCATTATTATTGAGGAACAAATGTTATTTAATCTCAATCACATCTTCATAATGTCTGTGTACAACCTACATTAGTAGAAGAAATTACCAAGAGAAATGGGTGATGGTAGTAATTGACTTATTTACCTTAGAATTACAGAGCTGTGTTATTAATTTGAAATTTTATGGCTTATTAATACTCTTTAACATGTCTTTAAATAAATTTAAAATATTTTCTTATGCCTCATTGGTCAAGTCTGGGTCTAATCCTTCTTGCCAGATTCTACACATAATTAAAATATATCTTGTTAAAGCATTGATACTCATTGAGATACTCTATTTTCTGAATTTATGCACTTAATGAAATATATTAGAAGTAAACAGAAAATTATCGGTAAACATGCAAGAACTCGACTGTAATGGACTTAGAGTACCATACATTTGAGTCAAATTAAGTAAGATTCCTTGCCCATCCAAGTATACAACTAAAGAGTGAACTAGAAACCATATTTATAAATTCAGATATCCATACACAGATTAATAATGTATATTAGATATAACCAAATCTGATATTTCAAAATAAATTAGATTACTATATTCCTAATGAGGTCTTTGAAAAAATTGCAAATGTAAACATAATGCTTCTTAATATAGATTCCTCTGGTAAGCCAGAGAATTCTGAGAATAGAATTGATGTTGAACAGTAAGAATAGAGAAGTTAACAGAAAAGGCAGATGAAATATTTATATTGTTGGAGAGTGGACTGTCTCCTTACAATAATCATATAATACTGTCATTTATAACATGGAAAGTTATAGGTAGACACAGTATAAACTACAGTACAATGACTAGACATTCACCATTCACATGACGAAATGAGGAAAATTATCTTTCTAAAAATGCTCACATATAGTGAAATAAGTTGGTGTAAATTTATTTTATTGATTCAATTTTTCTCAGTGAAATAGAAATTAATTTTAGCATCTGAGTGACAACATGGAAAACACATTAGAGATCAGAAGAAAAGAGAAATAGAGATTAAGAAATGGAACTCTTTTTTTTCTTTTTTTATTGGTTGTTCAAAACATTACAAAGCTCTTGACATATCATATTTCATACATTAAATTCAAGTGGGTTATGAATTCCCATTTTTACTCCAAATACAGATTGCAGAATCACATCAATTACACATCCATATTTTTACATAATGCCATATTAGTAACTGTTGTATTCTGCTACCTTTCCTATCCTCTACAATCCTCCCTCCCCTCCCCTCCCATCTTCTCTCTTTACCCCATCTACTGTAATTCATTTCTCTCCTTGTTTATTTTCCCATTCCCCTCACAACCTCTTATATGTAATTTTGTATAACAGTGAGGGTCTCCCTCCATTTCCATGCAATTTCCCTTTTCTCTCCCTTTCCCTCCCACCTCATGTCTCTGTTTAATGTTAATCTTTTCTTCCTGCTCTTCCTCCCTGCTCTGTTCTTAGTTGCTCTCATTATATCAACGAAGACATTTGGTATTTGTTTTTTTAGGGATTGGCTAGCTTCACTAAGCATAATCTGCTCTAGTGCCATCCATTTCCCTGCAAATTCCATGATTTTGTCATTTTTTAGTGCTGCATAATACTCCATGGTGTACAAATGCCACATTTTTTTATCCATTCATCTATTGAAGGGCATCTGGGTTGGTTCCACAGTCTAGCAATTGTGAATTGTGCTGCTATAAACATCGATGTGGCAGTATCCCTGTAGTACGCTCTTTTAAGGTCTTCAGGGAATAGTCCGAGAAGGGCAATAGCTGGGTCGAATGGTGGTTCCATTCCCAGCTTTCCCAGGAATCTCCATACTGCTTTCCAAATTGGCCACACCAGTTAATTGTATATAAGCATTAAGCATGAATTTGAGGTGAGAGAGATGGATGAATTAATTGTCTTATCTAGTCATATTCTGTGTATGAATTCAGGCACAGAATAAGCAGAAACTTAAATTTACTTAGGTTTTTGTCATGCACTTTCATCTAGCAAATTGGAGGAAAGAAAGGAAGCAACTAGAGAATACAAAATACTGACTATGATTATTGACTACAAAGAATTTGAGTGTGGAGGAGTGTATGAGAACAACGATAAGAAGAGGAAACATAAAAGAATTGATCAAATGTGGTTCATTTTAAAATTTAAGCAATACTAGAATTTTATATCATGGAGAGAAAGAAGAAAGTGATGCACACAGAATTAAAAAGTTTAAATTGAGATTCTGTAAGTGTTGTTGTACTGGGATCCTCACATTGTAAAGTTTCTCTGGTGTAGAACATGTAAAGTGAAATAAACCATTGGAGAAGAAGTCCATGAGGTAAGAATTCAAGTTAGAAATACTATTTACACAGGAACTAAAATCATCAACAAATGCCAAAGTAAATTTTAGTAGACATGAGATAAATTTTTATTATTAAATTGAAGGAATTGACTGTAGTACCAGGATAAAAATGTGAATTCAAGGTCTTCTGATTTGAAATGTAATGTAGCTTTCATTATTTGAACCAAAGTAAGTTAAATACATAATACTTTGTTAATAATGTCAATAAATTAACATGGACTATGTTATTTGAAATGTCATATTAGTTGAACTACTTGAATAAATATAATACTATCAATGTTATTTCGTCTGTACATATACCCCAACTCCTTTCCAATAACCATACTCTGTTTTCTAATTACTTCTATATAATAACATTTAGTCCAGCAGAAAAGCACACAAAAATATTAATGAATATGAATAATTAATAAGGTCTAAAAAGTGAAAAAATAGAGACAAAACTAATGGTACTCACTCAGATGACTCAATATCATAAGCACTGTCCTAGGTCTTTTCATAATATTGGCACAGTAAATCTTTATAGTGAAATTGCTGTATCTTTTTATATGATATAGATAAACCTTTGTGGACTAAAATATCAAAGTACATGTAGTTTCCTTCTTATTTGCTTGAGGATATTTAAGATTATGTTGTTAAATTTTCTTAGTTAATAGTCATAAAATGTAAAAGCTCAAGGCTCACTCTACCAGCCAAGAGTAGCTTTAAGCTTAAGTGAGATTTAAAACATTGACTCTAGAATTGAGGAAAATGATAGAAGAATGTATTTGTTAAGGAAGATGGATGTTAAGCTATTGGGTAATTTTTAAATATAGCTCCATTCTTTTAATAATCAGCAGTGATGACTATTGTTCTTATTTTTCCACCAGGAAAGTACAAATGAAAGCTAGATATTGCTAACTATAAACAACTTGCTACCTCATTTAATTTCACAATCCATTTGTAATAAGAGATCTAACATCACAAGGCATAATGTTAATTAGAATACAAATGAAACTGTGTAATATCATTATTCTGTATATATTTTAGTTATACATGGATTAAAAACTGGGTCACTGGACATTGAAAGGAAGCTCAATAATATTGAAGTATAACTCAAATGATGAACCCCCAAAGCTACATTTCTCACCTATTCTAAAAGTGAAGTTTTAGTAGAAATTGAATTAGTTGAGTGCCTAATTTTTCTTAGTGTAAAATTGAGTCATTTTAGTCTATCCCTGTATTAAAAATGCATATTTCTCACAATATTAGTTTTTATTGGTTAAATATTAGTTTTTAGCTATATACGAATGTATATTCCATTTTCACATAATTATACAAGCATGAAATATTTTATTCTTTTTAGGACCCCATTCTTGTGGGTGTACATGATGGTAAGATTCATTGTGATATGAAAATTTTAAGAATTCTAGTTGTGGAAATCTACAGGACAGTACTCCTCTGTTGAGCAAACTTCCGAGGGATAACAGGCATCCTGTTTTCTGCACTTGGAATACTCTTCAGTTTTCCCGAGGAACTAGTAAGATAACTAATATAAGAGCAATCCCTAGCTGCTGTGTCAATGCCCTCTATGAGGAGGCCCTGTGCTAGAGTCTTATCTTCACAAATAATTTTAAAATATGTGCACTTGTTCTTTTCATATAATGAATGAAAACCTGGTGATTAAATAAATTAAATATTTTTCTTAAGATAATATAAGTAGAGAATGCAAATTTCAAACCAAAGTCTAATATTTGAGATTATGACATTGAAGAAAGATGACCCTAATTATTGCTCCATTATTGAAGAATTATAAATGTCTATTTCAATACAAGTTGCCATAGTATTAAAAATAAAACAGTGATGGAAGTAATACAAATATGAGAATGCACAAAGTAAAGAAATACAATGATGATTACCGGAAACAAACAAATAAGCAACAAAAACAACAACAACAACAACAACAACAACAACAAAACAAGTCATGTTTCCAAAAGAACTGGAATAAAATTATCCCAACATTTTTTGTCTGGTGTGAAATGGTTCAGTGAAAGTCAGAATCATCCTTCAATTAGTTTATGATCAAAGCTATCAAAAACCTATTCTTGTACTGCTCATATTTAGTTACCTTGAGTCTTTAAAACAGAGCTATTTATTCTTCAAAAGCTTGAATTTATTACATAAATCTTAAGTGAAAAGAATATGTACCCTACTTTCTTCACAAGGTTGAATCCAGTAAGGATAATATGAGATACCTTTGTCAAACAGAAAAGAAATAAGTGTGTGTGTGTGTGTGTGTGTGTGCATGTTCACACACACACACACACATATTATCATATTCAGGACACCAAGGATTCCATTTTCCCCCTCATTTCTTCATATTTCATCTGCATACCTATTTTTTTTGATTACCAGGTAATATGTTGTATATAAAAACTTCTCCCAGTCTAGCAATGGGATGGTCAGAAAAAGATCATGATGTACATACAGTTGAAAAGAATATATATTTTTTCAGATCTTTTTAAAATTAATCTTTTTATTTATATATGATAGTGGAATGCATTACAATTCTTATTACACATAGAACACAATTTTTCATATCTCTGGTTGTATACAAAGTGTATTCACACCATCTGTCAAGTTGCTATCCTTTAAAATAATAAAGTAAATAGCAATTACAAGATACAGTTTTGAAATTTCCCACCCTTAGTGCTACTATGGCATAGCAATTAGATCAGACTCAAGTTATCAACATGGCATATACACATATATATTGGTAGCTATAGTAACTCAGGAATGATACTAAATGGGCATTTGATAAGATGGAATATGGAACATAGGTGTATTTTTGTCAAAACTAACCACCTATCTAAAAATGAATTTGACATCTATTTTTAGCTCTAACATGTAAAATACATAGAAAGTCTTATTCCTATTCATACTATAATGAAGGCCCAAAGAAACTAAAACTTTATGGACTTTCACAAAACTTTCATACAACTGGGGTTTGGAGGGAAACTGCTACCCAACAGTCTTATAGACAGTTGAATCTAGAGAGTTATTAGCCAACGTCTGCTTACATTGAGTGTAAGTTGGCTGGACCCTTATATTAATAGAAACACAGAAAATGGTGATATTGCTGAAATGGTAGAGATTGATTGAAGAGTACAGTAGGCATTGTAAACTCCTGGAAGCTACATATTAAGGATGAATCCACTTTTCAGCATTAAGTCTATAATCTCACCAGATACTCATAAGTATAAAACCAAGAAATATCCCCTGTAACAATGAAAAGAAAATAGAAGAAGAATTCTGATATATGCCCAAAGTGTTCTTTCTCACAAAGGCCTAATTTATAAGGTAAATACTTTCCAAGTGTCTTGACCAGGAGCTATGAGGCCAAGGAACTTCTTACATTTCAGGAACCCCTAAGTCTCTCACTTTATCAAATGGAATAGGAGATAAATGATAGATAAAACAATTGGAAATGACACAGGACACAGACCCACTAAATGCCTAAGAATTAAGTTGAAACGTCATAGAGTGTTTCTCTTCTCTCATGCCTTACCACCATACTCCAGAATAGTAACAGAGAATTGCAAAAAAATTTAGGACACAAACTCCCTCCCTGAAGTCTGAGGGAACTGAAACCAAGAGGAGATAAAATCAAGGACATCAGAAGACTCTGTATTCTCTGACAACAATAGGTACAACAAATATCAAGCAATGTCAACGTTCTGTCCAAAAGAAGAGATCTTACTACCCCATAAAACATGTCTGGCTTTCAACAGAAGATGTACAGATCACAGCAAAGTGAAAAATAAAACACAATCTGAAAAAAAAGAGGGAATAAAACACAGTCTGAAAAGACAGAACAACCAACAGAACCTACTAGCTATGACATGTCACAGAGAGAATAAATTATATGTCAGAGAATTTCAAATGATAATAATAACTCTGTTCAGAACTCTAATGGAAAATATAGACAGTAGAAAAAATTGAATATTTAAGGCAACCATAGACATTGAGATTATATAAAATCATCAGAAGGAAATGCTGGAAATAAACACTCTAAAGGAAATGAAGAATGCTTTTGGTAAGTTGCACAAAAATTCATTATAAATGAGTTTGAAGGTAAGTAAATAGAAATCCCTGAAACTGAAATTAAAAGAGATAAAAAGTTAAAACAGTAGAGAATAGTATATTAAAGAACTGTAGGAAAGTTTTTTTAAATGTTAAAATTATAATAAAGTGAGAAGAAAGAACAAACAAGAAATATTTGGGTAGGATTGCCAAGAATACATCAAGATTAATGACAGCACCAGAGATCCAAGATTCTCACAGAATGCCAAGGAGAATAAACAAACAAAAAATACACTGAGGAAAATCACATTCAAATAAAAAAATAAACTCAGGAAGAAATTCAGATGTGGACAAAATTTATACATACAGAGGAACAATGGTAAGAACTGCAAGAAACTTCTTTTCATGAGAGTAAAAAGAATGTGATATTAAATACTTAAAATATTGAGAGAAATGCATAGCTGTCAGCCTAGAATTCTAGATCCAGTATTTTTTCCCTTCAAAAGTGAATAAAAGATAATTTTTTATGCAAATAACTTGATGAAATTTATAATTACATTTTTTTTTCTGCAAAATTAATAAAATCTGTTCTTTAGGTAGAAGGAAATTACATTGCCAAGAACTTGTATATACACACAAGCATCAGAGAAGAAATAAAGACAAATAAAATTTTATATTTTATATTATTTTCAGTTGAGCTAAAAGATAACAGTAGAAAGTAGTGATATTAAGTATGTATTAGGTGAGTGTAGCATGTAGGTAATTGTAATCACTACACAATCATATAGACACAAGAGAAGATTTTGGGGAAAAATGTTATACATTACCTGCTCTAGACATGATGCAAATTAATGTTATTTCAAGGTTGACTTAAGTTAGTTGAAACTGTGTTTGTAAACTCTACAGTAAACATTATTGTCTTGGAAATAAGGAATACTATTTTTTTAGGATACACAATACTTATATTAAGAATAATGTAAAATGAAGCATATGAGATGCTCACTAAAAAACAGATATATTAGAAAAAGAAACTTTTGGAAGAAATAAAAAGGAGTTACAAACAGATTGATATTAATCCAAATATAACCAGTATTAAGATAAATGTTCCAAATTCATCAACAAAAATATACAGAATGTTAGAGTAGATTAAAACACACAATGATATATGATGTATAAGAAATCCACATTGAATACAGTGATTAAAGAGAGTTTAAAAGTAAAAAATTGAGAAAGATATGATATACTAACATTAATCAAAATAAAACTGGAATGGATATATTAACTTCAGAAGAAGCAGACTCTTACACCAAGAAATTTAGATAAATGAATATTGTGTTCTACATTTTAAGTTATTTCACTAATTGTGGTAGAAATGTATTCATATGTTCCACAATTAATATGCTAACCAATTTATTTTCTATAAGAAACAGTATCTCAAAGGATTTATAAAAGATGAAGTTTTGTATTCATGAGAAAAATATAAGCAAAGGTATACAAAACTTATTATGATACAAATAAACTAAAGATTACAGTGGTGGGCTGGGGATATAGCTCAGTTGGTAGAGGGCACAAGGCCCTGGGTTCAATCCCCAGCACCACAAAATAATAATAATAATAATAATAATAATAATAATAATAAGATTACAGTGGTGTAATGGGGAAATCAGCCAGGTATAATTTGAATAGTCAGACAAAGTATTGTATGGGAGAATTTAGATTCTGGGAATGTTTAAGCTATTTTAAAAATTGTCTCTTGGGCTTTCTGGCTGTTGTCTGAAGCCCCTTTCCGAGAGAGAGAGAGAGAGAGAGAGAGAGAGAGAGAGAGAGAGAGAGATTGAGATTAGACTAGATTCTGGGAGCAATGAAAATGTAGAAATAATTTATTTAAAAAATAGCATGAGAAAATTTTAGAGAAGGCTTCATTCCTATTTTTAAATGGGCAATGAGGAGCACCCTAAATCTTGTGGGAGTATGAATTGGATAGGATGGTTGAAATTAGATTGAAAATGAGAAACAATAATGCTATGAATTAAAGGTTTTTGAGCAGAACAATACCACATGATCAGATATGAACTTTAAGAAAATTATTAGTTGTTACCATGAGAAATTGAAGGGAAATTTTCTGAAGTAAGATACAACAATGAAGAAATTAAATCCTGAACATATATAATGAGGGAGATGTAATGGTAAAGAAATTTGAAAGGATTTAAATTGTACCTTAAGGAAATTTAAGCAGCAGTTCTTTATAAGGAGATTTGAAGGAAGGAGGCAGTCATTGATATTACCAGCAATATTGTTGCATGAAACACTTGAGCACATTCAGGGATTCCTCAAACTACCACATGGTCATATTATATTTCTTGAACTATCAAAAAATAATATCCTGCTAGATTTATATTTACTGAGAAATTATGGGTAAAAACAACATAAGGATGTTATCTTTTTCTAAAATTTTTATGCCTAATTTACTAAGACAAAAGCAAATATGAGAAAGACAGAATGAAGATACTAACACAGATACTAGGAAAGGGGTTTGTTCTTCTAGAGGAATTAGAACACATGTTATGATTTTAAATATAAATTATTTAAACTATATTCCTTTTGATATAAAATAATTTATCTAGAATGTTGTAGAGCAGAGTATCTACATGGTGTCAAGACATGTGACCGATGTGTTCAGCTCTGTCCCTTTCTTTGGTCTATTTTGCTTCTTTTTTAAGTGGACATTTATAACTCACAGGTTGGTGTCAACAATTTTTAAGAATGATGTAGATAGGATCTTCATGGATGGATGGTCTGCAGTACAGAATTATCCTCTTCCACCCCAACTAATGCAGATCACCATGGCTCAGAGAGAGGATTGTTATCCAGAATATATAAAGTATTCAAAAACTTCATATCAAAAAATAATCCAATCAATAAACAGGTAAAAGAACTAAGCAGACACTTCTCAAAAGAAGAAATACAAATGACCAATGAATATATGAAAAAATTGTTCAACATCTCTAGCAATCAGGGAACTACAAATCAAAACTATGATGAAATTTCATCTCACTCCAATTAAAAATCCAAATAATAATAAATGCTGGCAACGGTGCAGAAAAAGGTACACTCATACATTGTTGGTGGGAATGCACAAACTCTCTGGAAAGCAGTAAGGGAATTCCTCAAAAACTTAAGAAGAGAACCACCACATGACCCAGCTATCTCACTTCTGGGTATATATATCCTAATAGTTAAAATCAGCGTACCACACCCATATTAATGTATAATAGCACAATTCACCATTGCCAAGTTATAAAATCAACCCAGTTGCCTCCCACCAGATGAATGGATAAAGAAAATATGGTATATATGCGCAATGAAGTATTCTTCAGTCATAAAGAAAAATGAAATTATGGCATTTGCTGGTAAATGGATGAAACTGAAAACATTACACTAAGTAAAAGAAGCCAGACTGAGAAATCCAAAGACTGAATTTTTTCTCTCATATGTAGAAGCTAAACAAAAATTAGAAAGAAAAAAAAGGGAGGGGGTGGATGACCAATAAAAATAAACAGAGATCAGTGGAGTAGAGAAAGGTGATGGAGCGGAAGGGAGAGGGACTGAAAAAGGTAATAATAGTGGAATGAAAGCTGACCAATATATCCTATGTACCTATATGACTATACCACAGTGAATTTTCCTTTATATGTATCTCTGATAAACTAATTAAAAAATATAATACAGAGGTTGGGGATATAGCTCAGTTGGTAGAGTGCTTGCCTAGCATGCATCAAGGCCCTGTGTTCAATCCCCACACACAAAAAAGTGTGTGTGTGTGTGTGTGTGTGTATATATATATATATATATATATATATATATATATATATATTTGTGTTTATTTATATATTATAATGATTATATATAATCATTCTTATATATACATATATAAGAATAATTTTACTTTATTCTTATATATAAGAATAATGTAAAATGAAGCATATGAAATGCTCACTAAAATACAGATAAATCAGAAAAAGAACCTTTTGGAAGGAATACAAAGGAATACATATATATATATATATATATACATATATATATATATGTATATATATATATATATACATATATATATATGTATATATATATATATATATATATATACATATATATATATATGTATATATATATATATATATATATAGAGAGAGAGAGAGAGAGAGAGAGAAAGAAGGAAGACTGGAAGAATCTGAGAAGGGAATAGTGGAGGGAGAAAATGGGAAATTTGGGGAAAGATAAAGCCAATTATATTCCATGGTTGTGTAATTATTTCAAAACAAATTCTAATATTATATATTATGTGTTTATTTTTAGAAAAAAGAAAATGTGATGCAGGTAAAAATCCTTTTTAACACGAATGCTTATGCAAATTTTGTACAATCTAATATAAAGTCTTATATAAGAGAGGATGTTACCAAGTAATAATAATAATAATAATAATAATAATAATAATAATAGCTAACATACATGAAACACTTCCTAAGCCAGATTCTCCATTGGAGTTTTAAAACAGTGCTGAAAACAAATAACTTCTCACTATATGAAATTCATTCGGAATTACATAATGGTATGTTGCAGATGACTTAATTAACTAAAGAAAGTTAATTTGATTCTGGCTTCTGATTCATGTGCTGGTCTAATGAATACTGGCTTAGCCTTTTTGTTGTCATGGGTTGTCTAGTGTAAATAAGAACTTGAATGTGGCAATTTCCTACTTGAAAATAACTCTTCTAACCTAGAGGTAGCTTCTACAAAGTGTCATCAACATATCGTGTACTGAATTTGGACAGGTAGGCCCTGCATTAGAAGTAAAAAAATATAATTTAGAGTCTATTTCCATTAGTATTCCAAGATAAAAAAAAAACATTCTAAATTTTAAATAAACTGAAGAGGAGGCAAAATAATATTTCACCTATAATGTAATCAATGTGCAAATAGGATATGTATATAATTTACATATGTATATGTGTATCATAGATAAGCTGTCACACACATGCAAATACACACATACTCAACATGTCCTATGCACAGATTATGTATTAAAAATTGAAAGAGAAATGGCTTAATGACTTACATCTTAAGGCTATCAGGCTTAATTGATGCTAATTCCATAATCACAATAAGAAAAGTTTAGAAAGCGACACATTAAATATAAGAAACAATTACATAAATATTAAAATGATAAAAACAGTCATAAAATCAAAGTTTTCAGGCTAGATATACTCAGGCATGAAAAGAAAGATTAAGAAATCACTTGCAGATAAGTAGTGAATAGATTCATCATGGGAAATAGAATAAAAATAATTTAATATAGTTTGATGCAGTCCATTTTCCTGTTTTTGCTCTTGTTGCTTATATTTTGGGGGACCCAGCAAGAAATCCTATTAAGACCAATGTAAAGGAGGTTTTCTTCTATTTTCCTCAAGCACTTTTACAATTTCAGGTCTCATGTTGAAGGCCATAATCTCATGTATGCTAATTTGTGTATAGTGTAAGGAGAGTTTAGGTTCATTCTTTTGCATATGTTTATCCAGTAATCCCTGTACCATTTATTGAAAAGACTATCCCTTCCCCACTGTCTTTTCATGACACGTTTATCACAGATCAGTTGAAAGAAAACCTTAAGATTCACTTTTGGTTCTTATTATGTTCTATTGATCTGTATGTCGGTCTTTATGCCAATATTATTGCAGATTTTTTGGGGGAGGGCACCAGGAATTGAACCCAGGGCACTTAACCACTGTGCCACATTCCCAGCCTTTTTAATATTTTATTTAGAGACAGGGTCTTGCTGAGTTGCCTAGGGCCTCACTAAATTGTTGAGGCTAGCTTTGAACTCTGAATCCTCCTGCCTCAGCCTCCTGAGTCGCTGGGATTATAGGCAGGCATGACCTTGCCCTGCTTATTGTAGATTTTAAAACGTATTTTGAAACCAGAAATTGCGACATTTCCAGCTTTGCTCTTCTTTCTCAATATCAATTTGGGTGTTGGCAATCTTTGTTTCTATATAATTTTTATTTATTTTTTATTATCAATAAAAATTCCACTGGAATTTTGATAAAGATTGCACCAAAAATTAAGAAGCAAAGGAAATAATCAACAGAGTAATAAGGCAACTTACTGAATGAGAGAAAGTATTTACAAATCATGTATCTGGTAAGGTGATTATAATCAAATTATGTAAGAATTTCCTCCAAGTCAATAGGAAAAATAAGACAATCTGAAATAGGCAAAGGACTTTGATAGACATGACTCAAAAGAAGATATCCAAATGGCCATTTGATATACAAAAGGGTGCATAAGGTAACACATTGTCATAAAAATTTAAATCAAAACATAATGAGAGGCCAGGCCCAGTGGTGCACACCTGTAATTCCAGCAGTGCAGGAAAATGAGGCAGGAGGATCAAGAGTTCAAAGCCAGTCTCAGCAAAAGCAAGCCACTAAGCAATTTAGTGGCTTTCTTTAATTGCTGCAAAATAGGTATGGAGATGTGGCTCAATGGTTCAGTGTACCTGAGTTCAATAGCCACTAAGCCCCCAACAACAACAACATAATGAGGTATTTCTTCAGATAAATAAGTAAAAATTTTTAATAATAGCTGTTATTAAAAAATTAATGAAAGGGATTTGGAGAAAGTAAGAATAGCAAGTATTAACCAGCATATGAAGCAACTGGATCCCTTCTACATTGTTGTCAGAAATAATAAAAGTTGCAGGCATTAAGGAAAGCAGTATACAATTTCTTCAAACAGTTAAAAACTTGAACCACCATATTATCCACCCATCCCACTTCTGTGTGTGTATATATATATATATATATATATATATATATATATATATATATATATATCTCCAAAGTAATTAAATCTTTCTTTCTTCATTTTCATGGTTTTTAAAACTATCATACATGACAATAGAATATGCTATGAAATAATTATAAAAGAATAGAATATAATTGTTCCAATTCTGTCCCCAGGATTTTCTCTGTCCCTCCCTTTGTCTCAAGCTCTCTTCCTTTTCCTTAACTCTCCTGATCTTTCCACTAGTTACTTATAGTTTTGTTTTTTTTAAATTAGTGTCTGGTGGATGTACATGAAATTCACTGGGGGTATATTCATATATGTAATAGGACTGTATATCTTGAGATATGTGAATCCCAATGTTCATTTCAGAATTATGGAAGTAACAATGAGCTCAAACATAGGAGGAGTGTTAATATTGTGTAATACAGAGGATTATTATAGTTAGAAATACTCTATAATACAAAGCAAAGTAGCTATGAGAGCATTTTACATCTTCTCCTCATATTATAAATGTTTTAGAGATAAATCCTGAGTTAATGAATACACAACATATAAATGTATAAAAACATCATATTTTAACCCATAAATATGTATAATTATTTGTCAATGCAATAAAAAGACATTAAAAACAAAAATGAACAAACAAAACTCCCCATGAGTTCATAGCTGTGGGTTGAAACAGAGAATATACTGCAAGAATGGTAAACCTCAGAGCAATTTAAATCACTTCTTCATGTATTTCACTTGTGTCCTCAGGATATGCTCATGTCTGATCTCTTATAAGTCACTTACATGTGAAACTTATAGGTCCCAAATAATATCCAGTTCAAGATGGGCAGCTCCAGGTAGAGGGTAACATGGTGACTTACTGTAGTTCAGAAGTAAGTGTCTACCAAGGCCAGTGCAAGTCAAAACCTGTTTCTCAAAATAAAATAAACAGAAAATAATGGGAATTTGCTACAAAATCCCAAGTATGTATGGTGATTCATCTATAGAGGCCTTACCAAATACTTCAAGTAGAATCTGTCACTGAGTATTCACTTATCATAGAATCTTCTAGAACTTATGAACAAATAGCTTGCACTGCATTGAGGACCTGTTTTCAAAGCCATATCATTTCCTTCACCTCAAAACTAGTAGCTTTATGGACTACTTGGTATATGGGATAAGGAAACATTCCCCAAAGGAAATATCCTACCTCCAAAATTTAAAAAGGATCTCTAGATATTGTAACTCCTCTTTGGCTGCAAGATGGTCCAGTGCTACAATAATTTTTATATTTCATAGAATCTGTAAACATGGCCCAATGAATTTCAAGAAATTTTGCTGATGTGGAAGATCTCTAATTTTTTGTTAAATTTTATTTCCCATTTTCTGACACCCAAATGTTTCATCAACAAGAAGTTACACTAGTTGTACAGAAGTTCTAATTTCTTGTCCACTGGATACAGTCAACACAGCATCATCAAAATTATGGATCAGTATGATGTCTTGAAGAAGAAAAATACATTGAGGTTCCTTGTAGACTACATTATGGTATAGGCTTGGAAAGTTTATATACCACTAAGGTATAACACTGATGGTATATTGCTAGCCTGCCAACCCAAGGAAAAAAAAATTTCTAGTGAACTTCACTAACAGAATTGATGAAAAATTTCCAGGTCAATATTTGCAAACCAGGTACCAGGGGATATATGTTAATCTGTTCAAGAAAAATATCCACATCTGTAAAAGCAGCTGCAATTTCGGTTAGTTCTGGTTCTGTTTATGGTAACCTGTTCTCATTCTCCACAGTCTATCTGGTTTCTGAAAAGGCCAAATAGAAAAGTTGAATGGAAAGTTGTAGGGGATCACTACACCTGCATTTCTCAAATCCTTAATGCTGATGCTAATCTCTGCAATCCCTCCAGGAATGTGTCATTACATTTGGTTTACTGTTTTTCTAGGTAGAGGCAGTTCAAGTTGCTTACATATAATCTTTCCTAAAATAGTAGTGTGCGCTCCACATGTCAAGCAAATCAGTGTAGGGATTCTGACAGTTGCTGTGTATGTCTATTTCAATTATGCATCTTGTGACTAGGGGAATAACCACAGGATTGGTTTGTGAATTCCCTAGACCCGAGTGACAGATTTGAACTAAATCTCCATTGAACATCTGATTCCCATAAGCTCTGTCTCTCATGAGTAAACTCTGGCAATGTTTTGGATCTCCTAGAATTAGTGTCAGTTAAGAACCAGTGTCAAGTAATCTCCCCAAAGTCTGAATGTTCCCTTTTTATAGTGAACACTCTGGTAAATGGCCAAGTTCCTTTTTAGGGAAGACAGAAAAAAATTAACAATATAAAGTTTGTTGCTGTTTGTAGAACTTTCCTAAAGACTAAGGTTTAATAGAAAGTTTGGGACTAGAGTTTTGTGTGATTCAAGCTAGACTTCTGTACATTTAAACTATAATTCTTGGGCTGGGGATGTGGCTCAAGCAGTAGCGCGCTCGCCTGGCATGCATGCGGCACTGGGTTCAATACTCAGCACCACGTACAAAGAAAACCAAAGATGTTGTGTCAGCCGAAAACTGAAAAATAAATATTGAAATTCTCTCTCTCTCTCTCGAAAATAAATAAATAAAATGGTAAAAAAAATTAAAAAAATAAACTATAATTATTCCACTCATTTAGATTAAGTAAGAATGATTTTAATACCTATTTATTTTATATGGACACCATGATTGACTAGCTGACATCATACACACCATGCAAATTAGATTATTCTGAGAACTGCTTTGACTTTGTTCTTCATAATAGTAACAACAGTCAACATGGTTAAATGATTCTCTGCTGCTGTGAGACCCAACTTTCTCTGCTGAATTTGAGTATGCCAGTTCAGGAGGAAGCAGTTCCCATTATCCTTGTATACCAATAGAGAAGAGGGACAACAGAGGCCTTTCTGATTTACAGGATGCTTTACAAATATGTTTCTCACATTTATGTTTATAGGCATATTCTCTGGACTCTTGAAGTAGGTGCACAGTTATTACATGATAAATGGAGTTCTTACACTCCAATATTCTGATTTCGCTAAATTTTTGCATACTGTGTTATTCAATAAACCAAGGCAGTTCTAGTATTTTATTTATTTATTTTTAGCTCTTTTTTATTCCATGTTTAGCAAGTCAACCATACAATTTTTAGAGCAAATCAACCATACAATTTTTAGAGCAAATCAACCATACAATTTTTAGAGCCTTTTCTAAACTCTCAAACTAAAACACTAAACTTAAAATCCTTCTTAGTGGGCCTGTGTAGATATATTTGGCCCAATCCACCTTTATGTTTTCTGCACCATTATCTCACATTAATATCTATTCTTATTCATGTTACAAAGATTTTTATCTATATAAACTTTAAAGTTATTACCATTCTTGTGTTACTTCCTAATTCAAATGTTGGGGATTCCTGGTACTAAAGTCTAGTTATGGGTCTAAAAGCAAAAAGGTATAGTGGGAGTAAGTCCTGAAAAGAATTAGCAACATCTATCAAGGTCATGGGTGAGAGTCCCTGCAAGTTCTTTGGTCAAAGTAGAATTTACTCAAGCAGATGTGGAAAGTTGCTTCTACAGGCAAAGACAGCTCAACAGAATTTACAGGTTCTATGTTTCTGACTTCACTGGGATATTCTCATATAAACTTATTTTACTTCTTGGAATCCTATTACTTCTGAATCAATGCAGTCACTTTAACAGTAATCCAGTGCAAAACTGAGAATTCAATTTACATTATAATTTGTCTACATTAAGTATGAGACTCTGGGTATGACTTCCAGAAATCTCAGTCCTTATAGAGTAATTAAGACAAGGATTTCTTTTAGGGCAGACCTAAAAACTTTCAGGTTATTTTTTTACTTAAACTGGGAATTTGAAGCTCTGAACTCATGCTTCTCCCATATTGATACAAGTAATAACAATCTTATTAACTACCTGGTTTTGCTCATATATTCTCAGGTATAAGATTCAATGTTATCCAGAACCTTGCCTTTTAAAAATGTTTGATTAAGAGTGTCCAATGGCAATATTTCACTTATCATTCTTGCCACATCATAACACATAGGAACGGTGTAATATTTTCTACCAGAAATAGGCTTTAAATTTAATAGATTAGAGAACTTCTGTCAGAAAACTCAGAACCCATTCACAAATCCTCTACAGGCACTGTCAGTACAAGTATCTGTATAGCCAGGCACATGCCTGCAATCCCAGTGACTGGGAGGCTGAGGCAGGAGGATAGCAGGTTCAAGGCCAGCCTCAGCAATTTAATGAGGAATTAAGCTGCTTATTAAGACCCTGTTTCAAAATAAATAAAAAGGGCTGGGAATATGACTTCATGGTTAAGCATCCCTATGCTCAATCCCCAGTAACCCCTGACCCCTAACATAAAAAAAAAAAATACATAGAGTTTTATCAGAGAAAGAGTACTAGCAGAAATATGCATACACACCACACACACACACACACACACACACACACACACGTAATATATATAAATATACACACACACGGCAAGAAATTGGTTTAATCAATTGATGATCAATGATTATTAGATTTTAGTAGATAAATTTAAAAAATCTCTAACAATATTGATAACAACAAAATGGAAAAATACCCATTTAACATAAATTAAAATAAAACAGAAAAATGTTAAAAGGTTATGACTATTTAGTGAGAAAAAAAAGGGGGGGAAATGGTAGAGATGACCATGATATTAGTGATGATGATGGTGAGATAAAGAAATTCAGACAATAATTTATCATATCAGTGGACTTTCTCACAGCAGAAAAAGTAGCTACTACTCAAGAAATTAGTGAGGTAAAAAATAAATAAATAAAGAGATCTTAGAATTTACAGAAAGAAAATGGAGACGGGTAGAAGAACGGCAGATAGAAATGCTAATGTTAACCATAATGACAACATTAAAAATCAGGTCATTGACAAAAGTACAGTTATTATTGCCTATAAGAGAGCAAATATTATGTTTGCAATGAATGTTTGTGTGAAATGCCTGATTTCCATCATAAGCCACATTAAATAAAATGAGGCATTAACATCATTTTCTGTTTCTCCCATATTACCTCCACAACAGTCTCAAAGTTACGTGTGTGAAGCAACATACGTGACAGTGACACATTACGTAAAGGACTAAAGCAGGACGCATTATGTATACAACAGATGTTAATTCCTTTGTCTCTTTCCTTTGGGCTACATTCTTTTCTGAGGAGAGTAGGTATCAGGGATTGAACTCAGGGATATTTGACTCACTGAGGGTCTCACTGAGTTGCTTAGCACTTTGCTATTGCTAAGACTGGCTTTGAACTCTGGATCCTCCTGCCTCAGCCTCCCAAACTGCTGGCATTACAGGTGTATGTCACCACACCAAGAAGGACTATATTCTTACATATCACATTATTCATACTATATTTAAGTCAGTTCCATTATTTATCATAGACTATCTCTTATCAATAATGCTGGTATGACTATGTGTTACTGAATGCACCTTACTGTTGGTTCCTTGAAGGTAGGCAAACTGTGTTTTCTCTCTCTCTCTCTCTCTCTCTTTTTTTTCTTAGCAACATCTTTACTTTATTTTTATGTGGTGCTGAGGATCAAACCCAGCGCCCTGCACATGCCAGGCGAGCGCGCTCCTGCTTGAGCCACATCCCCAGCCGGTGTTTTCTCTTTTGATTTCCCTCTCACATCTGAATCTAGCAGAATTTGGTTAGATTGTAGTCAACTACACAATATGTATTGAAAGTATTTGTCTTTTATATTGATTTGAAATATATTTAGGATTCACATCTTTCAAGTATTTTATTATGAGTGCTAATGACATTTTTATAATTGATCAGGGTTAGTGATATTCTTAAAATATCCTTGAACTGGCAGTACAAATTATCAATAAAATAAATACATGTCCTCACCTCCAGTATTAAAGTGAATGAGAAATTGTATAATGTAATTAAGTAGCACCATGAAGAAGAATTTATTCCATTTTGTTTTTCTTTCTTACTCTTTATTTCAGTTTTAATGTCTGAGAAGTAAATTTTTTATGATGGAATTTACATATGTTGGGAATAGAAGATTGATCTTACACTATGTATTCAATAGACTGAGATAATATCAGGCTTGCTTAAACATCTTTGCAATTATCTGCTGCTCAGAAATTCCAAGACCAGTATTTGTCTATTATTTTGTCAATAAAATTTTCTCTGGGAACTGTCTGTTTCTTTAGGAAGAATAAAACAAAAAAAGACTCATAAAGAAGGAAAAACAACAATTTTAAAAATAAACACACACCTGCACAGAAGAGCAAACTGCTTCATCACCAACAAAACTAAAGAGATTATGTTTAGTAAACACCTTAGGAAAGAAGTTGGCAAGCCCACTTAAATCAGAAGTAAACTTCATGGTGCCTTGCTTGACTTGGTTAGCATCCAAGTTCCCATGGAAACAGAATTATATAACAATTCAAATACAATCAATGCTTCCAAAGTAAACAGGACTTTTGAATAAATTAGGTATCAATATATTGTCAAATGTCCTACATTTTAAAAGGTAGCACTATGTTGGTTTGTTAATGATATGAGCACACACAATTTGAAAGAAAACACAAAGTTATAAACAAAGGGGATAGAAAATCAAGGTGGATTTTGAAAGGATTTTACTTAATGAATTAGAGGTCAAATGGACATTAGAATTACTGGTTAAATTTAGTTTGTTGCTTAGCTACAAATGGGCCTAACAGTGACAGTTTCCTATTAACCATCTTTTTGCCCAAAATTCCATTTCAGATTGGTGGCTGGAGTACCTACCTATTCTGTACTCAGTATTTCTCACAATGCTCTTGGAGAAATAAGAGAAAGGTTTGGGCTCAGATAAACTCCACAAAATTCAGCATAAGCAGCAGTAGCAGCAGCAGCAGCAGCAGCAGCATGAGCAGAACTTGTCCAGTGTTTTGCAATGTCCAAAATGGTTTTCAGAAGCACTAAATTGCAGAATATAACGAAGGTACAATACAGATTCTCAAATTTTATGAAAGATAAAATTGAAACTGAAATAAATGAGTTATATACCCCAAGTTCAAAACATAAAATAATTACTGGCAGCTAAAATGGAATGGAGTGACTTTCATTTCCTACCTTTGGCAACTTAAGTCAATTATCTACACACAAAGTTGTTTTAGAGAGGGTGAAACATGAGAAATCCCATATAATGCAAAGTACAATGTATGTGTAAAATACTGTGAAAAGACAAGCTCATAAAAGAAAAACATGAGCGTCTGACACTAAAAAGTAAAATACAGTAACATAAAATGGAAAATTGTCATAAATCTAAAAATTATATAAATAATCATTGATTTAAAATTATTGACATGATTAATGATAATTGTTAAATTTACCTCCTCCCTTTATAACACTTACTGAATTTAACCTAATTGTGCTGCTCTTTGCTTTATAATTGTTAATTGAATGTCATGTTAATCTTTTTTGTAAATTTGTTCTTTTTAGATATACATTTCAATATGTTGCACAGTAACAATAACAGTTACTTAATACACATTTCGTTTAATTTTTATTGACCTTATGGATGAAATTGCATGATTTCATACTGGTATTGACCATTACATATTTTCTTTTGTTAAGTGTCAGGTCACATCTTTTATTCATTTTCTATTGATAAAATCTTGCTTATTTTTAGGAGAATTAATTTTTTTTTTTTAACTGGGCTCAGTTGTGCATGCCTATCATCCAAGAGACTTAGGAGACTGAGTCAGGATGACTGCAAAATCAAGGTCAGCCTGGCAACACAAGACCCTGTCTAAAAAAATAAAATAAAATAATAATAATAATAATTGCTGAAGTTGTAGCTCAGTAGCAAAGCACTCCTTAAATATAGCAACAACAACAAGAAAATATCCTTTTAATATGTTTTGCTCATGAAGCTTACGTCCCATAAAGGACGACATGTTGTCATTATCCTTGTCAAATTAGTTGTTTGTCTGTTTTTTTCCATCTTATCTCATCTTTCATAAATAGAAGCTCTTCATTCATTTAAAATAGAATGATTTATTCTTTTGGCTTCTTGTTTAATGAAATTAAAGATTATCATAAGTGAACTGGCCATATTTAAAATAATTTTCTGAATATTTCTATAATACTGGATATATTCAGATAAATATTTCTATACTCCTGCAAATATTCAAATAAATATTTTTGTCTACTCTGTGCTATCCTGTCTTTATTAGTGTAACTATGTAATATATCTTGTAAACTAATACAGGAAATTTTTAGCATAGCATTCTGCTCTGTATGTGTGTGTGTGTGTGTGTGTGTGTGTGTGTGTGTGTGTTTGCTGTTGCTGTTGTTCTTTTGTTCCATTAATTTAAAAAAATACAGATTATTTTGTAAAGCACAATGACAACTAAAATCAAGTGGTATTTTTATGAATTCCTTGGAATACGGTCAAGTTTGGCATTTTTTATAATATTGATATTTTCTTTTTTTTTTCTTAGAAATGATACTTTTTATTTACTGGGACCTGTAAAATTCTTAAGAAATAAGTGCACCTTTTTTTTAAATTTCCAAATTCAAGGAAAATCTTTCCACATTTTTAAAGTAAGAACAGGATTACTGGAAGTCTGTGTCTTGGTTGTTACTCTTGATGTTGAACCTTCTTGAAGCAACAGCCCCTGAAATGGCTCACAGTGATTCCTGATCCCTGGAAGTCCCTGTGTAATCTGCATCATTCCGTGATTCTCAGATCTGCAGAACAGAATGCTCAAAGGTGATGAGGTGTTACCTCCACTAGGTGTGTTAGATTATCTTTTCTTGCTTTTTGCTTTTACCGCCCCTGCTTTGTAGGAAGTAGGCTGCTATGTTTTGATTGTTTCATACAGTAGGGAATTGATATTTCTGGCTAACTACCAAATAGGACCCTAGACTTGCTTTTAACTGTGTGAGAGAAATTCTGAGTGTATTCTCTCCAGGACAGACATGGAGCTGACTATACATCCAGTTGATAAGTTTCTAAGGGGAACTGAGTCACAGAAAATCAGGTAAATCCCAGCAGATTCTAGCACCATATAAACTGTTGAAAGTGTTTCTTTTTATTTTAAACACACCAGGTTTTGGAGTAATTTGTTATACAGCATGAAATAACAAATATGTATGCTTTATCTGATTAATTAATATTAGTGACGTTTCTTTTTCTCTTTTGTACTTTGTTAATATAAAGTGTTAAAATTATTGAATTATAATATTTAAATTTCTTTTTAAATTTTTTTACTTGTTCTTTTTAGTTATATATGACAGTAGAATGCATTTTAACATATAATACATACATAGAGTATAACTTCCCATTCTTGTGATTACATACGATTGGAATTACACTAGTCATGTATTCACATAAGAACATGGGAAAGTTATGCCTGATTCATTCTACAGTCTTTCCCTTTCCCATCCCCTTTTCCTTCATTTTCCTTCATTCCCCTTTGTCTAATCCAGTGAACTTCTATTCTCCCCCAACCCCTCCTGCTTATTATGAGTTAGTATCCACATATCAGAAAGAACATTTGGCCTTTGGGGGGACTGGTTTATTTCAGTTAGCATGATAATCTCCAATTCCATCCATTTATCATCAAATGCCATAATTTTATTCTTCTGTATGGCTGAGTAATATTTCATTGTGTCTATGTGCCACATTTTCTTTATCCATTCATCTGTTGAAAGTGCACCTAGGTTGATTGCATAGCTTAGCTATTGTGAATTGAGTTGCTATAAACATTGATGTGGCTGCATCACTGTACTATGCTGATTTTAAGTTTGGATGTATATGCCAAGGAGTGGGATAACTGGGTAAAATGATCATTCCATTCCAAATTTTCTGAGGAATCTCCATACTGCTTTCCAGAGTGGTCACACTAACTTGCAGTCCCATCAGCAATATATGAGTGTACCTTTTCCCCCCATATCATTGACAACATTTATTGTTATTTGTATTCTTGCCATTTTTGACCATAGTGAGATGAAATCTTAGTGTAGTTTGAATTTACATATATCTAATTGCTAGAGATGTTGAACATTTTTTTCATAAATTTGTTGACCATTCTTATTTCTTCTTCTGTGAAGTGTAAGTTGAGTTCCTTTGCCCATTTTTGACTGTGCTATTTGTTTGTTGTTGTTGTTGTTCTTGAGTTCTTTATATATCCTGGATATTAATGTTCCATTTGAGGTACAGGTGGCATTTTCCAATTCTGTACGCTCTCTATTCACATTCTTGATTGTTTTATTTGCTGTGAAGAAGCTTTTTAGTTTGATGCCATCCCATTTAGTGATTCTTGATTTTACTTCTTGTGCTTTAGGAGTCTTGTTGAAGAATTCCATTCCTAAGCCAACATAATGGAGATTTGGACCTACATTTTCTTCTAGTAGGCATAGGGTCTCTGGTTTAATACCTAAGTCCTTGATCCACTTTGAGTTGAGTTTTGTGCAGGGTGAGATATGGGGGATCTAATTTCATTTTTCTACGTATGGATTTCCAGTTTTCCCAGCACCATGTGTTGTGGAGACTATTTTTTCTCCAGTATATGTTTGTGGTAGCTTTGTCTATTATGAGATAACTGTATTTTTGTGGGTTGGTCTTTGTGTCTTCTATTCTGTACCATTGGTCTTTATGTCTGTTTTGGTGCCAGTACCATGTCGTTTTTGTTACTATAGTTCTGTAGTATAACTAAGGTCTGGTATTTTACCTCCTGCTTCACTTTTCTTGCTAGGGTTTCCTTTGCCTATTCTGGGCCTCTATATCCTCTGATAAACTCACATTAATTTCATTTTTATATATGGACAGATTCTGCTTGGTAATATTTTATTTAGGCATTTTTTGCATCTGCATTTATGTATGAGATAGTCTAAAATTTTCTTTTGAATATAGTGTTATACTGGCATGTAATGTCAAAGAGATTTCATTTTTATCTTTATATTTTCTTTTTTTTAATTTTTTTTATTGTTGGTCGTTCAAAACATTACATAGTTCTTAATATATCATATTTCACAGTTTGATTCAAGTGGGTTATGAACTCCCATTTTTACCCCGTATACAGATTGCTGTATCACATCAGTTACACATCCATTGATTTACATATTGCCATTCTAGTGACTGATGTATTCTGCTGTCTATCCTATTCTCTACTATCCCCCTTCCCCTCCCCTCCCCTCCCCTCCCCTTTTCTCTCTCTACCCCCTCTACTGTAAATCATTTCTTCCACTTGTATTATTTTTCTCTTACCCCTCCTTTCCTCTTATATGTAATTTTGTATAACCCTGAGGATCACCTTCCATTTCCATGTGATTTCCCTTCTCATTCCCTTTCCCTCCCACCTCTCATCCCTGTTTAATGTTAATCTTCTTCTCAAGCTCTTCGTCCCTACCCTGTCCTTGGTTACTCCCCTTATATCAAGGTGGCTCCGTTGTGCAATGGATAGAGCATTGGACTTCTTTATATTTTCTTAGAAAAATTTAGTTTAGTTAGTTATGGTGACTCAGACCTGTAATCCCAGAGACTCAGTGGGATGAAGCAGGAGAATTACAAGTGCAAGGCCAGTCTAAGCAATTTATTGTGACCCTGTCTCAAAAAAAATTAAAATTAAAAATACTGGAGATATAGCTCAATGGTAAAGCACTCTGAGTCCAATCCCAAGTGTATAAATTGTGTGTGTGTGTGTGTTCAGTTCACATTTGGCACTGTGACTTTTTTAAGGATCTGGCTTCACTGGTAAAACAATTTGAGGCTAAAGACACTTTGTGGTTATGTTCTTAATTAGGAAAAATTGTTTTCATTATTTAAAAAAATGTTTCTAGTAATTTTTGATAAGTAAATTTCTTTCTGTGAATTTGTGCTTTTCTAATAAATATTTACATAATGTAGCAAAGGCATTGTTTATATTTTTTATCTTGTTAGTTTTATAACATTTTTCTAATAATGAATCCTTTTCCAAATCTAACTGACAGCTTTTTGGGGGGGGACTTTGGGTTTTTGTTGTTATTGTTGTTGTTTTTTAAATCTACTATCTACTATGTTATTGCTTTTTGGAACTTGAGAATTTCCATTATGCATCCTTCATTTGCTTTTCTTGTTTTTATTATTTATTCTATATTTTTTTCCTACTTTCTATAGTGGCAAAAATTTTTTTCTTATTGCCAGACAAAAACTGCTTAATTTACTGATGTTCCATTTTTCTTTTTTTCTAATGACTGTATTAAAATCTCTTTCCCTGCAAGCAAACGTTTAACAGTATTCTGCAAGTTTTAATATTCAAGATTTTAAGAAATACTATATCTTTTATTTCCCTTAATGCATTAATTTTTCACCTATGGGTAACTTAGAAATTCACTTTTAAATAACTAGCAACTGTAGTAATTCGTATGTTTCTATTTGTTTTATTGATTTATCTTTCAATATTTTGTAGTATTTCAGACTTTCAATATTTTGAAACTTGCTTTGGGTTCAGCATATAGAAGTTATTTTTAAGTGTTTGATATTTTATTGTTTGGATTTTCCATGTGGTGGAATTCATGGATTTTGGATTTTTTTATGTCAGTTTCCTGCCCCATTTATCAATTTACACTATTAGTTATATATTTATTGTCATGATCATGTATATTCATTCTACTTTAAAGTTACACTAATATTTTAAATATAAATTGAGCCTTAATCACCATGAAGTGATCATTTTCTTTCTAGTATTATTTTGTAGTCTTAAAGACAGCTTTGTTATATTAAGGAAGATCTCTCATATTAATTTTGATATGTATTTGAATGAAATTGTTTTTTTCCTGTTCTTTTATTTTCAGGACTTTTGTATCCATCCCACTTTTCTATGTATTGCATTTAAAAACATATTGACACCCTGTATCCAGTTTGTAATGTGCTTATTTTAACTGAAGTCTACTTCCCATGATATTTAAAATAATCACTTGAGTTTCAAGAAGTGATATAAGCAACACAGATGGCTTACTCCATGGGTTTTCATTCTCTTCAATTTCCAACATAGTAGTTTTCCATTATCTTTTGAGATTTTCAGTCTCTGTTGGCAAGTTTTTCCAAAGTATCCAGTCTAAATCTCTTTGAAGTTCCATTATTTTTAAGGCAATGTAAAGTGACTGCAAGGAAGAAAGAATATCCTAGGCCCTCCATTTATATTGGCTCTGCATTCATAGATTCAAGGAACCATAGATTGAGTTTCCAAAAATACAGGCAGGCCAGGTTAAGTTGCTGTCCACATCCTAAGTGATTTCTCAACAGCATTCCCTATATTATCATGAAATTGAGCTTACGTCTCTGCTTTACTTCTTTTGCTGGGCATGTTGATTAAACTTCCTACATGTGTGCTCAGTGACTGTTGTGCTGACACAAGCACAATGCTTGAATGGCATGAGGGTAACCTTACTAGCATCCTATTCAATTGAAGTGAAGCTTTCATCAATAGGACACTTATATAGTCTTTTTCTGGCTCAATGTATCTATTACCTGAGCTCAGTTACTTCAGTGGTAGCAAACACTTATATCCACCCCCATCAGGCAAGAGTGACTTCAACTCCCCATAGGAATCTATCACATTGTAAATTTTTTTGTGGGGGAGGGGGAGGTGGGAATGGGGCTGTGTATTAATCAGCTTTTTTGCTGTTGCAATTACAAGACCTGGCCATAACAATTTTAGGAGAGGAAAAGTATATTTAGGGGCTCATGGTTTCAGAGGTCACAATCCAGCAGACTCCATTACTCAGGGCTCAAAATCAGGCTGAATATCATGAAGGAGGAATTTCTTAGAGGGAAACAGCCCATATAATGTTCAGAAAGCAGACAGACAGAAAATTTCACTTACCGGTTACAAATATATGCCCCAAAGCCACGCCCTTGATGCCCCACCTCCTTGAGCCACACCCCACATGCCTTCAGTCACCACAGACTTAATCCCATCAGGTGATTGATTCACAGATTGGTTTAAGGTTCTCTTAACCCAATCATTTCTTCTCTGAAACTTTTTGTATTGTTTCACACATGAATTTTAGGGAGGGACAACTCACATCCAAACCATAACAGATTAGAAGCCAATTGCTTCCTGTATTTTAGCTTGCTTTGTTAGGTAAACAAGTATATTTGCAAATGGCTGTTTTTCAAACAAAGCAAAAAACTTCAAAATAAGGCTCTGATGACTGTTTGGAGGCTATACTTTTTATCTTAGTGGCAACACACATTTGACTTCAGATTGTATTTTTTTTTTTGTACTTCTATAACTATGTCACAGCAGTGAGCATGTTCTTTTAATTTCTGGAGCTTCCATATTTGCTCTTTCATCCAAGTAGTGATACCTTTTGCAAAGAGTGGAGTCTTTAGCCTTCTAATAGTGGATTGGGGAGAGCACATAAATTTGTCTGTGCTTGTTTTTTCTTTGATTTAGAATATAAACCATGATTATATTAAGGATATATGAATGATCACATCACATTTTAAGAAGCAGCCATAGTATAAAAGGTGTACAAAAGAGATTATTTAGTTCGTTTTTGGAAATAAAACATTTTCAACCTGCTCTTTGTTAAGCTCAATATGGTGGAGAAATGAGAACCGAACAGGAGCAAGTTTGTTTTAGGCAAAATTCCAAAAATCTTTAAGTATGTGGATTTGACCAGCTGTCTAGTGTGGTCTGAGGACTCTGAAAAAGAAGAAAAGAAAAAAGAAAATAAACAAAAAAAAAAAAAGATTTTTCTCGAAATTAAGCAGGGACTCTGTTAGTCACCAAGAGAATTTTTCCCAAATGAATGTATTCTGTCTAGTGTTTACTTGATTTATTCGAATATTAGATGATCTTTATTCAGCTTGAATGTTACATTAATACTCATTCTCTTCTGGTTGTGGCAGAGATAGCAGATTGGTTTATTAACTACATGCCAAATGCCCTCTCGTATTTCTTAGAATATGCTGTAGTCAAGGTGGTTAAAGATAGCTTTTCATCAGTAAACTTACATACTGAAATCTGCATGTACCTGAATGCTGCCAAGTAGATACAGTCACAAGATATTTTTAAAGTACAAATGAGACTGCCTTAGTCTTTCTGTGATTTCCTCTGGATCTATGGATTCTGGTATAATGTGTGAATATGTGTGTGTGTGTGTGTGTGTGTGTGTGTGTGTGTCGGGGGGATGGTGGTGTTAATGTTTTAGTTGTAGCAAATATGCCAGTGTCCATAATTTAAGAATGCCAAAAAGCTGGCCGCAGAACATCTATCAATGGCATAAAATCCAAGCTGAGATCATGTGGCCCTGAAGCACAAATTTTCCCCTGAATCAGCTTGTTGGCCATTGCTCTTTTTTCATGAGTATGGGAGACATTGTATATTTGGGGAACAGTTTTCAACATCACAGGAGGATTCTCAGAAGTTTGGCCTCTTCTAGGGCTTCCAGAGATTGTGCATATCTACTTCCTGAATTATACTTCCTCTGCATAATCTAGATGCAGTGGCTATCTGCTACTGACTACTAACTCACAGTTTTTGTAAACATATATATTTTCTTAGTTGTAGATGAACACAACATCTTTATTTTATTTATTTATTTTTATGTGGTGCTGAGGATTGAACCCTTGCCTTACAACACAAAGTGAGCACTCTACCACAGAGCTACAACTTCAGCCCCCTAACTCAGGATTCTTATCTTTTCTTCAGTAATTTTAATCCAAAGATGAACACATTCTTTAAAATTCCTTTATATTCTCCTAAAGGACAGTATTCAGAATGTCAAAACTCTCCAGTGGATCTTCCCTAATTGCAGTGAAAACTCTTACCTCCTCTCGAAAGCTTTTAATGTCCTCCATGATCTGGCTCATTGAATATGTTATCCCCCCTTTTTTTTCACATTACTAACCATAATGAATGTCATCAATCATTAGTGAGAAATGTTTGAAGATTAAATATTCATAAGCAACACCAGTGTGTTTATATAACTTAACCAGGAAAATTATATTAACTATAAGAAAAACATCCAGTTGCCATATGAAAGAAACTTCTTTATTACAATAGGCAAGACAAAGGACAAATTTTGAAACATTTTAAATATTAGTCTTTAATATTCTTAAATGCCAATATGATACAATTTTTTAAATTTATATTACTGGATACTTTATCAGCACTTTGTACATGAGGTATGGTGTCAATTTTACTTTGTCTTCTTTTTTATATGTATTAATTTATTTTGTGAAAAGCATTATCTATGTTGATAAATTTCCCATAATCTCTCAACTTTGAATTTCTCCTTTCATGTTTTTATATTTTTAATTGTTTTATACTTAAATACAATATAATCAGTTGTTTCTTTGAGTGTTCTTATTGCTGCTTCATGTTACAAACTTCTGTACTTTTTGAGGATATTATTATTTTACTTCTGCATTTTCTATTTATTTTAGTTTGTATTTAACATTGATTTATTCCTCGTATACATTGGTATTTTATTCTTTAATGCTTAAAGGATGTATTTCAATTCAAATTTTAGTTTTCAAGGATGATAAATTGTATGTAACTTGATGAAAACCTAAGTGGTGGTATTCTTGGTATGTTTGTTTTAGGTATAAAATAATCTCAGGCAGAGATCCTCTGCTATTTTAACTTACTCCTTCATTCCCAGGCTCAAGCATCCCCTTCTTTATCTCTCAAAAGGTAGTCTTTCCCCTTGGACAATATATCTGTATTCTCACCCCAGCAGATGGTATTCTTTACTAAATGTCATCGCCCATTGATTGTAATCAACTCAGAAAAGAGCACAGAGTCATGGGGTAGGGCATAGCCCCAGCTAAGGCAAACTACTATAAGCTCTGTGATCTACTACCTTTTCCAGCTAGGTCCAAGTACTTTTCTGATTACTTTCACCATTTTTAGATGATATTTGTCTAGAAATAAATAATTCACACCCAAAGCACTGAAAGATTAAACCGATTCACACAGTGCTGTAGGAGCAGGAAACAGAAGGGAAACAGGTAGACTCATCTACTAAGTTTCTCTACTTCCATAGAAACCACTACCTCCTTCTTACTTTCCCATCTGAAAAGAATTTGCAATGCTCTCTGGAAAATCTTCTTTCAGATATTATTTCAGGAAAGATGACACTTCTTGTGGAGAGACTTCCCTGCATTTCCCATTGCTATATGCAAATCTTTCTTAGTTCCTGCAGATATTTTCAGAGATATAGATTGTGTATTTGAAATATTTTGGTTTACACTTCCTGATCAGTGAACTTTTATTTTTGAAATTTTTCTGAAAATTTCTACCTTAAGATTCTAGGGAAAACTCTGAAGGATGCTGCATTGCAAAGCAAGATTAGGACTTAGAAGATGCTCTGTACAGACAGGATGGGTGCAAGAAAAATGTTTTTTTGTCTACCAAAGTGCATTGCAAATAAGAGAGAGTAAAAGGAACAGTAAGAAATGTGAACAGAGATTTTCTTGATTAGCCTTCTTTCATGGTCAATGCCAGAATGGAGAATTTAAGTAAGTGTGAGGAATCCCGAAAATTATCAAATTGCCTAATTCTAATGATCATGATTCTAATGATTCCCATAAGAAGATGAAAAAGATAATGTAGGGACAATTCCAGGCACTTAAGCATATTTCCTTATACCTTATTTAACATTCAAATGAGATATGGCATGAAGGTGCTGGTAGGAGGAAGCTAGAAAGACAATCAGAAATGTCCCTGGACCTTATAACTTGAAGTTTTTGCAGAAGAATCCAGAAGTTTTTGCATATTCTAGATAAGAGTTGGCAGAACTTAACAAAAGTTAAAACTCCAATTATTTATGTAGTCTTTGACTTATAAATCTTTGATGGAGCTCCATAGCTACCTGTCTAAATAGCAGAAGGACAAACAACTTTATATAGTCTCTAGAATGCATATAAAACCAGGTAGACATGAGTAAATTTACTTATCCAAGTGATCTGAAAATACAAATAGGTTTCTCTCACTACATAACAAGACAACATCTTGGAAAGAAAGACAAAAAGCCTAAAATATTCTAAGCTGCTGAAAAGAATGTTCAGGAGCAACCAACCACACCAGTCCTATATTGCCGATTAGACCTGAAAATTTGAATGGGAAAAAGTAAATTGAATAGAACAGTAAAGTTCGCATGTCTAAGTGCAACATTAGTATTTTTTGACAACACAACAGTAGAATTCTTCACATTCACATTACCACATTATTAAAATTGCCTATTTAAGTTTGTTTTCTATGTGATTATAAATTCTTAAATGTACCAAATTTTCACTTTCACCATTTTTAGTCCCCAAAATGAACACTATAATTAGGATATAAGACTCACTTAATGATTACCTACTGGATAAACATAACAAATTATTTTATAAAAATAGGCAAGGATTCAGGAAAATTTCTGGTGTTTTCTCTTACTTTCTACACAGAACTCATCTGGACTGTATTTCATCTAGCCTCAGTTTTTGATATCCTTGTTAGATAAAAATGATACAAAGGATAATGATAATCCATGAAGGTAGGCCTTGGCACCAGATCAAAATAGAAAGGTCAGAATAACCCCAAACCCCCAACCCCACCCACAAACAGAGTTCATTTGTGTGGCCTTATATTGGTATATAAGCTTATTGATCCTATCAAATCATTTTTTATATTTTTGTATTTGAATTTGAATATTAATCAAAAAAATCAGGCTACAGCCTACTGGGAAGTACCACAATGTACCCCAAATATATGACTTGATGTAGATGTTGTCTTTTATGCTTATTACAGCACCGTGAGTCTAAAAATTTATTTTTATAAGTTTCTTACTTTTTTTGCATAAGGACAGAACAGTATTTCCAAAATCAATGATATGATATCATCAATTCCATCTTAGCCTGTTTAGGAATAAGTTTCCACAAGATAATCATTGATATGTTAGACCATTTGTGTATTAAAGTCAACATCAATACTAAATTGAATAATAAAAAATATGTAAAACCAAATAATACAACTTAATTGTAGCAAAAATATATATGTGATAATTATTAAAAGTTTATTATATTTAATATAAATTATATCCTTTGGCTTCAAGATAGACAAATATGTTCATATTGTAATCTAAAGTTGGATAAAATTTCAGAACAACTCAAGTTTTAGGATATCAGACTTTTTCAAAAGTTGATGTCTTATTATAAGTAACCTTTAGGGTGAATACATTACAGTTATATCTTTATCTATGTGTCTAGATCATAAAACTAGTCTGGCCATAAAACTACGTCCATTGATTAAAGTCATTGCAAAATCTCTATAAGAAGGCTACATAAATGTTTTGGTTGAAAATTTAACCAGCCAACAATGAAAATATGCATGACCATCTAAATTCAAGAAGGTGATTTTTGTAGATTTTATTGCCATTGAATTTAAGATTATTTTAATTAATTTTATATACACACTCACACAAGAGTGCTGCTTCCAGGAATTCCTTTTTAGCTGTAAAACTGAACTTAGAAAATTCTGTATACTTTCTCAGCATACGTATTATGTGGTACATTCAATAATGTATGAAAGTATTTGAGCCACACTTTTTTTTGCAAGCTAGTTGGAGAATAGGCACAAAAATATGTGCTTACTACTCTCAGAATTTCAGCTTTTATTCTTCTAAAAACCAGAGAAGATCTCAATCTGCTCATTATATCTTAAATATATAAAGCTAAGAAAGTCTTGGTAAGTTAACTTTAGATGGTTAGCAAAGTCAAATGTTAAGGGCCTGCCTATCAAACCCACTGTACCACTCCCACAAAATGTAGTTGTTACCAGCATCTCCCAATCCATTTAGAACATAATTCTTGGGTTAAAACATGGATATTCTAAAGAAAAAGTTTCTATATACATATATTTTTCCAATCAACTGAGTTGCAAAATGACTTCTTATAATGGATCATTTCCCAGTGACATATTTTGAGTATATGTGAGAGTAAAGGTAGTCTTCAAACAAAAAGAAAAAGAAATATATTACAAAAGCATTGTTTCCCAGAAAATGAAGTAAAACATGATTGTCAGAAAAATTATAAAAATTGTAGTTAAGTACATATAAAAGCAATTTTTCTCTGGACAAACAGTCTAAAAATGTGGGCTCATTTTATAAGCATATTCATTGAATTTATAAAAGTCTTCATATACATTATTGTGAATTTCTGAACACCTGTTGTGTGACAGCTAATTTCTAGATATGTGTTACATGATTCAATTTTTCAGTTCTAAAAGAAAGCTATAATTCATGATAGAAGTGAAGGAATTAAAAATGATTTAATTTGGGTTATGCCATCAAATTCTCAGTAATTAGTGAAGAGAGTTTTTGAACCAGTTGGTATCCTAAGCCCATGGATCTAATTTATCCTGTACCAATTTTCCTCCTGTAACTCTCACAGTTACTTTGTGGAATGAATATCATTATCTCTTAAAGATGAAATAAACTTAGAGTTAGAAATTTAAAGCTACTTACCTAAAGTCGTATGGAAAATTATTGTTGGTCACACTGAGTTTTTGTAATCCCTTGTGTAATGATGGTCAGGTGACACAGAAGTCTCAAAAAGATGAATCTTCACTTTTTTCTTGTTTTTCTTTTTGTTTTACTCACTAGTCTTAGAGACAATAAGCACAACAGGCAACATGTGACGATATGGAAAAGACATCAAGGCAGCAGGAGACCTGGTAACAAGAGCAAAGGACAAATATTAGAGGTTCCTATAGGGATAGCAAGGCCAGGCAAAGGGAATAATTTGGGATTAACAGTTTAAAATATTTCAAGCACCTCTAAGCTATAAAAGTAGTTCCTAGTCGACTGTTCCCTGACCCAGGTATGATTAAGGCAGAAGAATAGTGGCTCATGAAATATATGGATAAGAGAGAGAAGATCTGACTCTGATTTTGTTAGTTTGCATATCAAATCATGCTCATGACTGGCACCTTTATTATCTCAAAATATTATCTAATCTGGAGAGTCCTCAGTTACAAAAAAAAACATTTGTGAGATAGCAAACATCACAATATATTGGAAATTGAAAATATATACAATATTCTGAAATTCCAGTTTTAGTTATAATCTAATAAACCACCATTGCCTCCCTGTCTACATAACACATGTTATTGATATGGATGTGGGGGGATATCCCTAAGATGATGCAAAATTGATTTACTACCCAATTTGCATCTGAAAGTTGCCAATGGTCATGTCAGTATAGCATGGAGCATGAAGCTGAGTGAGTTCTTCATCTCGTGAATTCAAAGAATGAGATGTATGGACACCAGAAGGTAAAAGTGAAGTACGGATCTATAGATTTAAAGAAGTCAGGCTCTTGCCCATTCCTATAAGAACACTAAGTGTCCACAGGCATACATGCACCTGTCATCCCATCAAAATATTGCTTAGGCATTTTGTTTTCCTTTGGAGAGGCACTGGACCCCAAGTAACATATATGCAAGTTTCCTATGGAGCCCAGGTCACATAGGTTCCAATTTAAAAATAACTTTTTAATAAATGTCTCATCAAAATCCTACAGCTGCTGTCTGTGCTCTGCTACTCAGGGAGTTACCTGGGAGCCCATTTCCAGATTTGCCAAGTCTTACCTGTTCTACCTGTTTTCATGCATTACCACTGCCCTTGAACTTCCTACCTGAAGTAATAATTTTTTGTTGATATCTAATATAATAATAATAAGAGGAAGAAGAACAATAATAACAACAACAATGACATGGAAAGGAGACCGTTCTTCTGTCATATGGTTCTGCTTGAATTTCTTTTTCACTCTCACAAGAGAACAAGTCATACTGGATTTGAGTTGTTGACTCTGAAATTAGGAAAATACAGTATCTAATTTCTTATCTGTTAGAAATCAAAAGGGCATTCTGCAAGATGGGGACTCTACTGCAGATGTCAAATTGCTCATGTCTACACAGAAATGTAAATGTATGAGGAAATTAGTTCTTTGGAAACATTAAGTGTGTAAAAATAGTTAATTCTAACAATAATTATACTGTACTTTAATCTTAAAAAGGTATTCCTTCCTAAATTCCTTTTTTTTTGGAATGTAAGTGATATTTCACTATTAGTTAAACTGGAACAGAAAACATAAGTTCAAGGGCAAGGATAAATGCCAACCCAGAGCAGTTTTCTGTTATGAAAAGAAGAGGAGAATGTGATGACCAGAGCAAAGGGGAATGTGCACTTCTCCAAGCACCACTTCTGAGGAACAGCCAATTTTTATCATACAGGATATATATTTTGGTACCTAGATCTGCTTTTGAGAAGCAGATGATCTTAGTTTTGTAAAATTAATTTCTTTTTATTTGAAAGCAAAATTATATTAAATAAGTTCTGCATGAATAAACATTATACAGAATACCATAAATGCTTTCATCCAAAACTGGCCCAGATTTCACAATTTTCAACATCTGTTAGAATGTGAAATAAAAATACTTTGAGTTACAGAGTATAAGGAAATTTCAGATAATTTCTGAGAGAAATTAGAAAGTCACTTAGCATAATGTTTCAAGGTACATCTATGTGGTTGCAGATATCAGAAATGCTTTCCTCTAATTATATGTTTCCAAAAACCTATAATTGTCAATTTCAAATTCTTATTATTAATAATTCATTTTGTAGGCTACCATTCTCAGGCAAGTATTTAACTTCTTTAGATATCTCAATTCCTATGCCAAATGAGCTCCAATTCAAATACTAAATTGGAAATTGATTGTTTTAAAGGTCATCTGTAAGTGTGGATATATTAAACCATACTTAATCCAATAAAGTATTCTGTTAAATCCTCTGGTGAATCACAACCTCCATCCAGCCAAGGAAGCTCTCATCTTCCTTTTGTCATTTCTTTTCAAAGGTAAAAGAGAAAGATTTTAAGAGATTGTAAAGAACACATATTCTCAGAATTACTTCTATGTTAGTACTTAAGATTAGAGAATAATCTTAAACATTTCCTGCAAATGCTTCACTAGGAATTTCTCAAATATGAACAGTAGTAAAACCAGTTGCCCAAACATTCAACCTGTTCGATATCAAAGTTGTATCAATTTGGTAATTTGGTGGGGGGAGATACTTTTTTTTTTCCAAATCAGGACAGCAAAGAAAATTGGAAGGTTATTTCAGATTTGAAAAGAATACAATTGTATGCAATGAGGTTTTTGAAATCATTGATTTACAAAATGTCAACCACCGGAAAATTGGTATTTCTTTGCAATATGACTGATATCTTTATTTATATCATCTTATATTAATTGTTCACATCTCTCTGATGATTATTTTAAATCAGTTAAATGATTCAAATGAAGAAAATAATAGTATACAGGAACTTTCTTGTATTCCACAGAGAGAATCTATCTCAATAGTGGAGGGGATGCTAACTTCTAAATATTTCCCAAATGGCTGTAGATAATGAATATCATTTAAGAAGAATACCTGCTTTCTTCAAGAAATTTATGTGTCACTACTCATTGAGAGAAAATCACAACATTTCCTTTTCAAGAAGAGTTTTATAGAGGAATTTTACTCCATTCTGATTATTTGATTTAATTGACAGTCCTGCAATACTTAAGTATTGAATTATGACCTGCACTATCAAGATAGTTTCTTTCTTTCTTTTTTTCTTGTTATTTGGTTTTTCCCCACTTAAAATTTCTCATGGTAAAATGTACATAACAAGAAATTTACCATTATAACCATTTTTAAAGATCAGTTCCATTGCCTTATATATATTTATAATGTACAACCATCACCACCCTTCTCCAAATTCTCTCCATCTTTCAAACTAAAACTCTGCAATCATTTAATAGTGAATCTCCATTCACCCCTTTCCCCAGATCCTCACAATTACGATTCTACTTTATTTCTCTGATTTTTTTGTAGTACTTAAGAGTACTACATATATACAGAATCATATTTGTCTTTATGATAAGTTTATTTCACTTAGCATAATGTTTCAAGGTACATGTATGTGGTCGCAAATATCAGAAATGCTTTCCTCTATTAGGCTGGGATTAAGGAAGTAGTTACTTCTATAATTTTTCTATTGTTTTTATATATGTCTTATAGCTTTTTTTGTTTCTTGTTTTCTCATTACTGACTTCTGCATTTCCTTGATGTTTTTTTTGTAGTGAAATATTCAAATTCATTCCTCCTTGCCTTTGTCTATTTTTTGTAATTATTGAGGGTTTACTTAATATCCTATAGTTACAAAATAATTTGGATTTATGCCAACTGAATTTCAAAAGCATGCAAAAAATCCAATTGCTTTAAATCTCTGTTCCTACTCCTTTGAGTCATCAAATGTTAAAAAATTACATTTTATACACTGTGTATCTAAGACATAAACTAATAGTTTAAAAAATGCACTAGACTCTTAAGTTGCATAGAGAACAAATTGTGGAGGTATGAGTCATAACTGAAATAATACTAGAATTTATAACTACCCTTTCACTTACTTTCACTAAGATCTCTGTTTTTTCATATGGCTTTAAGTTACCTTTTTTTTTTAACCCCAAAGATTTTATCATTTCTTTTAGGGCATATCTAATCATTTCTTTTAGGGCAGGTCAAATCCCCTTCAGCTTTTGTTTATCTGATAAATTTTAATTTCTCCTTCACTTTTGAAGAAGACTTTTTTTTGAGCATCATTTGGTTTTAATACCTTTATGGTCTTCTTAAAATTTTTAATTATTTTTACATTTTTATTTCTTCTAATTAGTTATACATGATAATCAAGTGTGTTTTGATATATGATACTTACATGAAGTATAACTTATTCTAATTAGGATTTCATTATTGCAGTTTTACATGATGTGATATTTCACTGATCATGTATTCATATATGAAAATAGGATAGATATATTCTCGGATTCATTCTACTATCTTTCCTCTTCTCATCTCCCCTCCCTTTATTTCATTTTCCTTTGTCTAATCCACTCTTCCCCTTTTGGGGGGTCAGCAATTGCATATCTGAGAGAACCTTTGGCCTCTGGTTATTTGGGATTGGTTGATTTCACCTAACATTGCTAGCGGGAATGCAAATTGGTGCAGCTACTCTGGAAAACAGTATGGAAATTCCTCAGGAAACTTGGAATGGAACAACCATTTGACCCAGTTATTGCACTCCTCAGTATGTACCCAAAGTACTTAAAGTCAGCATACTACAGCAACATGGCCACATCAATACACACAGCAGCTCAATTCATATTTGCTAAGATTTGAAAACAATTAGATGCACTTCAACAGAGGAATGAATTAACACGAATAGATAATGAATAAATAGGCCTATTGACTTCTACCCTGCAAGGTTCCTGATAAGAATCTTCTAATAATCTAACTGGTGATCCCCTGTATAAGATGATTAACGTTTTTTGAGTTGCTTTTAAGACTCCTTTGTCTTTTAAAACTTTGATTATAATTTTTTTTTTCTGTTTTGCTCACTGTTGTATTTCTTTTTTTTTTTATTGGTTGTTCAAAACATTACAAAGCTCATGACATATCATCTTCCATACATTTGATTCAAGTGGGTTATGAACTCCCATTTTTTACCCCAAATACAAGTTGCAGAATCACATCAGTTACACATCCACATTTTTTACATAATACCATTTTAATGACTGTTGTATTCAGCTACCTTTCCTATCTCCTACTATCCCCCCTCCCCTTCCCTCTCATTTTCCCTCTCTACCCCATCTGCTGTTGTTTAATTCTCTCCCTTGTTTTTTCCCCCCTTTCCCCTCACAAACTCTTATATGTAATTTTGTGTAACAGTGAGGGTCTCCTTCCATTTCCATACAGTTTCCCTTCTCTCTCCCTTTCTCCCACCCCACTCGTCTCTGTTTAATGTTAATCTTTTCCTCATGCTCTTCTTCCCTGTTCTGATCTTAGTTGCTCTCTTTATATCAAAGAAGACATTTGGCATTTGTTTTTTAAGGATTGGCTAGCTTCACTTAGCATTATCTGCTCTAATGCCATCCATTTCCCTGCAAATTCCATGATTTTGTCGTTTTTTAGTGCTGCATAATACTCCATTGTGTATAAATGCCACAGTTTTTTAATCCATTCATCTATTGAAGGGCATCTAGGTTGATTCCAAAGTCTAGCTATTGTGAATTGTGCTGCTATGATCATTGATGTGGCAGTATCCCTATAGTATGCTCTTTTAAGGTCCTCAGGGAATAGATGGAGAAGGGCCATAGCTGGGTCAAATGGTGGTTCCATTCCCAGCTTTCCTAGGAATCTCCATACTGCTTTCCATATTGGCTGCACCAATTTGCAGTCCCACCAGCAATGTACAAGTGTACCCTTTTCCCCACATCCTCGCCAGCACTTGTTGTTACTTGACTTCATAATGGCTGCCAGTCTTACTGGAGTGAGATGGTATCTTAGGGTGGTTTTGATTTGCATTTCTCTGACTGCTAGAGATGGTGAGCATTTTTTCATATACTTATTGATTGATTGTATGTCCTCCTCTGAGAAGTGTCTGATCAGGTCCTTGGCCCATTTGTTGATAGGGTTGTTTGTTATCTTATTGTTTAATTTTTTGAGTTCTTTGTATATTCTGGATATTAGGGCTCTATCTGAAGTGTGAGGAGTAAAAATTTGTTCCCAGGATGTAGGTTCCCTGTTTACCTCTCTTATTGTTTCTCTTGCTGAGAAAAACTTTTTACTTTAAGTAAGTCCCATTTGTTTATTCTTGTATATAACTCTTGGGCTATGGGCGTCCTATTAAGGAATTTGGAGCCCGACCCCACAATATGTAGATCGGAGCCAACTTTTTCTTCTATCAATCAGGTGCAGAGTCTCTGATTTGATATCTAGCTCCTTGATCCATTTTGAATTAACTTTTGTGCATGGTGAGAGAAAGGGTTTCAGCTTAATTTTGTTGCATATGGATTTCCAGTTTTCCCAGCACCATTTGTTGAAGATGCTATCCTTCCTCCATTGCATGCTTTTAGCCCCTTTATCAAATATAAGAAAGTTGTAATTTTGTGGATTGGTCTCTGTGTCCTCTATTCTGTACCATTGGTCCACCCGCCTGTTTTGGTACCAGTACCATGCTGTTTTGTTACTATTGCTCTGTAATATAGTTTGAAATCTGGTATTGCTATACCGCCTGATTCACACTTCCTGCTTAGAATTACTTTTGCTATTCTGGGTCTTTTGTTTTTCCATATGAATTTCATGATAGCTTTATCTATTTCTACAAGAAATGCCGTTGGGGTTTTGATTGCCATTGCGTTGAGCCTGTAGAGAACTTTGGGTAATATTGCCATTTTGATGATGTTGGTTCTGCCTATCCATGAACAGGGTACGTTTTTTCCATCTTCTAAGATCTTCTTCTATCTCTCTCTTTAGGGTTCTGTAGTTTTCATTGTATAAATCTTTCACCTCTTTTGTTAGGTTGATTCCCAAGTATTTTATTTTCTTTTGAGGATATTGTGAATGGGGTGGTTTTCCTCATTTCCATTTCAGAAGTATTGATGCTAATATACAGGAATGCCTTTGATTTATGCGTGCTGATTTTATATCCTGCCACTTTGCTGAATTCATTTATTAGTTCTAGTAGTTTCTTTGTAGACCCTTTTGGGTCTTCTAGGTATATGATCATATCATCTGCAAATAGTGATATTTTAAGTTCTTCTTTTCCTATTTTATGCCTTTAATTTCTTTTTTTCTGTCTAATTGCTCTGGCTAGTATTTCAAGGACTAAATTAAATAGAAGTGGTGAGAGAGGGCATCCCTGTCTTGTTCTAGATTTTAGCGGGAATGCCTTCAGTTTTTCTCCATTTAGAATGATGCTAGCCTGAGGCTTAGCATATATAGCTTTTACAATGTTGAGGTAAGTTCCTGTTATCCCCAGTTTTTCTAGTGTTTTGAACATAAAAGGATGCTGTACTTTTTCAAATGCTTTTTCTGCATCTATTGAGACGATCATATGGTTTTATCTTGATGCATGCCTCTTGGAATTCATTCTGCTTATAGTCAGATGAAATTCTAGAATATTTGTGTTGATGTCTTTCATAAAAATTGGAACATTTGGTCATTATTTCTTCAAATATTCTGTTTCTCTTCTTGAACTCCCACAATGCATATGTTAGTTCATTTTTTGGTCTTACAGGTCTGATTCTGTTCACATTTATTCAATATTTTTTCTTTTTATTCCTAAGATTAAATAACTTCCTTTATTCTGTCTTTAAGTTCATTAATTCTTTCTTACATGTGTTCCAATCTGTTTTCAAATCATTCCCCTTATTTTTTTACTTTCATTTCCAGATGTCTCTTTTTTTCAGATTTTCTATCTCTGTATTTTTTTTTCAAATTTTCTACCTCTTTATTTATACTTTTCATTTTCTTCACGTAGTAAATTTGACAATTAGATTCTCCTATCCTCCAGAGATTTTGTGTTTTTCTTTTTTCTCTTTTCTGATCATTCTCTGCTATCTCTATGCCGTGGATCAGCTTGAGTTATGAACTTAAGTTCTAGAAACTTAAGATTTTATGAGGTCAATTCTGAGGCTGGGTCTTTCCTTAGGCATGCTGAAAATTTTCTAATGATCCTATTATAAGAAGGTGCTTTCAAATGTATTAGTTATTTCAATGTCTATCCCTTAGAAAGAAAAAAAGAGAGACAGAGAGAGAAGAATGAAAGAGGAAGATGGTGCTGACCATTAAATGCCCTGGAAGACACTTGTGTAGACAGAGCAGGACTTGCAACAATGGGTAGAAATACAACAACAATGGCCATCCACCAATTTGTCTGTACCTGTGTGATCAGAAGCAGTAATTAGTAGTCTGACCATAGGTATCCAAATTTTGGAGTGCAAGGTTCTTTTTGTTCACGCTAACTCCCATAAGCTGTGTGCTGGTTGCTCTGTAAATATGTATACTGTTTGCTGTGGAGCTGGTGGGAGAACTGAAGAATAACTAGAGGATAACTAATATTCTGCTAAGAGCTATTTTCTAGAAGAGTCTAACTCCCATTATGATTGTTGTCTTAAATGACTATACTGTAATATTTAGGCATTTATTTATCACCTGCCTAGGATATACTACAAAATTAACATAGCTTCTTTAAAATACTGAATTTAAAAATGTACAAATCTATATATTTAAGTATAATATATCATAAGGAACATAAAGTGTAGTATAATATAGGTACAGAAAGGTCTGCCATACTAAAATTTTTGCACTAGGACAGGTTCTTATTGGTCTCTTTCTAATGTCACTCTATCAAAGTATCTTTTACAAGCTATTTAGCAAGGTTTAAAAAATTAAAGAAATATTAAACAAAAGCTTGAATTGCCCAAAATAATAGTATGATTCTTCAGAACTGCTTCTCGAAAATCTTTCTAATTTTCCAAATGAGGATGCTGGAAAATGTTTCTGACTAACAAACTGGCGTGACTCTTGCCTCTCTATAGTGATATCTTTTGATCTTGGTCTTATGTATTTTCTTACAATAAGCAGAAATTATTTTGTTTGTTTGCCTGCATAATTCAATCTATTTTATTAATATGCAATTATCAAAAGTGCAGGGATTATATTTCTCTTTTTTTCCTATCACTTAACTCATTGCTTGACACTTTAGGTACTAAGGGTTTACTGACATCTGGCTACTCTTATGAATTTCTCACTCTCTTAAAAGGAAGGCAAAAATAATTGCGCTTAACCATATTTTATGGTCAAAAATTCACATAACCAATCCAGTCCTTGCTATCCAACCCTTCCAAGTGAATGAGTATCAACAATTTGTTGAGAATTGTCATTCTATTATAGGTAATTTACCCCTCTTTTCTTAGAGCAAAAAGGTAGACACTTGCATTTTGCCCACCCTAACATTTTATAAAGGTGTCAAGAAGAACATCTTTTACAACACCAACTCCTAAAGGAGGAAATAATTCTTTATCAGTTTTAAGAGAATGCTTTGAATTATTGGCAACCTGATAAGCTAAAGTCTGATGTTTACTTTTCCCTCTCAAATTTTAGCATAAATTTTCCAGGAACTAAAAATCTTCTTCCAGATCCCTCCTGGATAAAGGGAGACTAACAGCTGATACCTAATGTCCTAGGATGAAAAGAGTTTTCTAGGACATAACACAGAAAGACATAAAGAGAGAATGTTTTATCTAGAAAAACATTTATTCTTTCAGGAATAAAAGATGGATTTTTGCATATTCTTGCCAACTATATCAAAATAGATCATTTAAATACTCTATTTTGTCTCTTCCATCAAGAGAGAGTTCAGAGGAACAGCATTCAAGGTGGCTTAAAGACCACTGGAGTGGAGATTCCTATCCCAAATGATTTGCACCATCTTGTCAAAGCCATTCCATTCATTGAAGTCTTGTTTTCCTAACTCTAAAATTTAAAAATATGCATTAGAAATATAAGATATCCTTCAATCATGACAACTGGTAGTATGACTATTTTAGTCAAAAATGAAATACTGCTCCAATAATTTTATTTTGGGTCTTGTGAACAATAATGCTTTCAGTTCTTTAGGAAATATTTTCCCAAAATGAGATTCTTGAGATGTTTTATTTGGAATATTACTGATGACTATTTTTTGACTACCTATTTTAGAATGGATATGATGAACATTTAATTCTACATTTAGCGTGAGCCTACTGAAGTGGTTTTATAGCAGAACTTTTGCTATGAAAGATCCTCAGACCTAGAAACAAGGGTGCCTAGACAGGAAAATTATTTAAACTGGGCTATTAACCCACTGAAAATGTGCATACAGATTTTAAGGTTGGGGAGAATCTGGATGGAGGAATCTGTTGAAATACAACATCCTGGGAAAATCATGAATATGGGTCTATCTATTCTATTAGAGAAAAGATGAAGGTAAGGCTCGGGTTCTCCTTTGGTGGATATAGGAAGCTACAAAGTTTAGGCTCAAATAAAGTCATACTTGATGTACAAACAAAAACTGTCACAGATTATAACATCAAAAGTCAGATCTCATTTTATCAACATGGTGTGGATACCATAACTATTATTGAAATGGCAGTTCTGTGTCAAAAGTTGTATGTTTCCTAAGCAAAAAGCTTCTTATCCAAGGGATCAGCATGCGGTCCAGCTGCTTTATCCTTATTCAGACAAAAATCCCCTTACCACTGACAGATGGTAGGTTATCCAATTTCATCCTATGCTTATAAATCATAGAGTTCCAAATAAAAATTCATGAGCACAAAACTTTTTTAATTCCAAAACAGAAATCTCTATAATAGCTTTAAGTTTCTTAACTCTATTCCTCCCTAGTGCAACTATAAAAGAACTTAGCACAGTGTTATCTGCAAACTATCTTTTTTTGCTCAGCTCTTCGTCCTCAAACCAAACAACAGTACATTTACTTTTTAATTGAATTCATTTACTCTGATACTTTAACTAATACTGTAGCTCTACTCCTACTGTTTCCCACATCCATGCTTGGTTACAAGAAACATAGAAAAGCACTAGAGGAGATATGCCATCATTTTACACCTTTATATCACCATCAGACAAATAAAAATGAAACCCAATATGCAGGATGAATGATTTTTAAAATATTCTATTGAAAATATAGTCCTCAGTAGAAAAGAAATGATTTCAAAAGAGCTTAAACTCATTACCAATTCCCTGCATCTAAAAGGAAACCTATTTTCAAGGTTAATTACAGTACAATATGCTAATAAAGTAAAATTTATTTTTATTGTTCCAATAATAATAGATTTTCAAAAACTGTACTAATTAACTAATGGTGAGAGTGTTATTGGTGAGATATCTATTTTTTTTTCTATTGGGATTGCAACATTTCACATGCTTACTGTAAACTTTTTGAATAATTAAAAAATAAATAAATATTCATTGCATTAATTACATGTATGTCATTAGAATTTAAATTTAAGGCCCATAATCAGATGACATTCTGAAGGATTAATAATCAACACAGACTGAGATATTGGGAGAGAGCTGGAGTGAAAAATCAGATTAGAGGCCCCTAGAAATCTCAACCTGCAGTATAGGAATGTGTGATTTCTAAGTTTTCTCCGAAGCTTCTTAGATTCTCAAAAACTGTTGCCAAGATTAACAACAAATATCGCTTCCTGCTGCAGCTTCTCTACAGTTTCCCTCTGAAGTTACTGAAAATTACAAGAAGCTGGAAAACTTCTACCAATTCTGATTGCAGCTCTTCCGACCTGGAAACTACTTGAAATCTTGCAGTTTCCTTAGTTCTCCCCACCTGCATCTAAAGAATGACAACTCTAGCTGAGTGTGGTGGCTCACGCCTATAATCCCAGCAGTATCAAAACCGAGACAGGGAGATCACAAGTTTGAGGACAGCCTCAGCAATTTACCAGGACCCCATGCAACTTATTGAAACCCCGTCCCAAAATAAAATGGGCTGTGGATGTGGCTCACTTGTTGAATGCCCCCTAGTTCAGTTCCCAGATTAAAAAGAAAAAAAAAAGAAAAATATATATATACATATACATGTATATATGTATATACTACACTTTCTTCTTTTTCTGCCATAAAATATCACCAATATCTCTCACTGACAGATTTTTGAACTGGGGACAACACAAGAATAGGAAATATGAACCTACTACTTGGAATCTTCACTTCTTCTAGTCTTTCTCCACCAAAATCACATGTGCAGACTTCCAGGATTCTCTCCTGGGCACAAAATAGAAAAGGAATTGTTAATTTATTTTATATTTTTGTTCTGCTCACCATAACAAATTATACTAATTATACACAAATACAGTTTAGATCTGATTCCAATACCTAAAAGTTTTTCAACATTGATTTTTTTATGGCTTTTAATTTAGCAAAGTGGAATTTTTAAAAGCAGGGTTAATTTCTTAATAACACATGCATTGTTATTTTGTGTTATTTTCTATTGCTTTTTTCCCTTCTCAGTTTAGAATGTGTTAGACTTAAATGTACTCTACAAAAAAACTCAAGAAACCAATATCCAATGTAATGTACTTTTTCCATGAAAAGTTGTAATGCCCAGAGTATGGGAAGAATTGATGTGATTCCAATATAATAGGCTTGCTTTATTTTATATGTTATATGGCAGAGAAAGCAAGAAAAATGGGCCAGAAACCATAAGTATTATTCACCTGTGTTTCCATAGACCATCTGAAACTACTTCAAAAGCCATGAAAAAGTTAGTTGAAATAGAAATACAAGCAAACCAAGTGAGAAATTGGCTAGCTCTTAAATCTTTTAGAGATGTTCTCTCATATAAAAGTCACATAAAGTGTTCACAGTCAGAAAATACTCCAGGTTTAAATTCTTTTGAGTCTGACAAAAATAACACCCACCTCTTCACAAAATTATAACTGCCACACCAGTGGATCACTTACCTGGAAGGGAATGCAATAGTGGGGACAGAATCACACAGGGGGTTTGCTAATGGCCAGGATACTGAACTTCAAAGATTAATTCAGCCCAGGTGAGTGGTGACTAAATTTTATTAACATCAAAATTCCTATGTGGGGGTTCTGAGTTTCATGAGCTATTAGATTCCAAGTCTTCCCTGAGGGAGGCATAATACAGAGATTATATGACTGACAAACCCCCAGGGCCTTCCTAAGGCAAAGCTCCAGCCTTTAATAGTAATATACTTTCCTCAACAGGTTGATTTCTTGTGCAGATTTCAACAATCAGTCTGACCAACATAAGGATGTAATACTGGATACTCCTGCACATGAAGAGCAGCTTTGGAGGGAGCACCACACCATAAGGCCCTGAGGGAAAAGCATTTCACAAAGCTTCCATAGAGTGAAGCTCTCTTGGTGTAAATACTGCTATGCTAAGAAATTGAGTCTTGAAATCTTTCCATTGAAAAATTTCTCAGATTTGATTATTATACACTATCCCTTTTGCCCTTGGGAAACTTACAAAGGGCAAAGAGAGACAGAAGAGAGAGAGAGAGAGAGAGAGAGAGAGAGAGAGAGAGAGAGAGAAAATAATACCCCTTTTTAGAAGAATATTATCCCTCTTCTCTGAGGCTAGTGAAGAAGCCAAAAGTTCAATCACTACAAGTGACTTGTAACTTATTGAAGACTTTAAACTTTCTTTAAGACTAGCATCTCTAATAATAAAATGTAGAAACTATTTAAAAAATAATATCATTTTGTAAAATTTATGGGCAATTGGTAATTGTTGGATGTTTTTCCCCAAAAGCATTTCATTTGCAAAATTGAAGGATATAAACCCAGTGGTGTGATAGCTGGATCATATGTTATTTCTATTTTCTATCTTTCAATATCTGTTCCCATAATTATGCAGCATTATTCATAAGAGACAAGATACAGAATCAACTGAGGTGTATATGAATGAATGGTTAAAGAGAATGTGGAATTTTTAATATAATATTATGATAATATTCAGCCACAAAACAGAAATCTGTCATTTATAGCAACATGAGACATAGAAGTAGAGGGCATTACACTACATGAAATAAACCAAGAACAGACAAATGAAACATTCTCTCATTAATATGTGGGATCTAAAAATGTTGCTCTCACAAAAGGAGAGAATAAGATAGTGGTTGCGAGAGGCTACAAAGAACATTGGAGAGGGAGGATACAGACAGGGTGGGTTATAGGTACCAAAATAGTGTTATATAGAAGAAATACATTTGAGAGTTCTACAAAGTAGGGTGACAACACTTGACAACAATTTGTTATATATTTTGTTAATAAATTAAAAAATAGATTTAAAAATGATAAATGTTGAAGGAGATGAAAATGCTAATTGCCCTATTTTATCAGTACAGACTGTAGGCAGTAATCAAATTATCACACTATATCTCAAAAGTATATAATTATGTGCTAATTGATTTTTTTTAAATGAAGGGTCAATTAAGCATTTACCTGTCAACATGCCAAAGAAGGGCCATATAGAAAAATTAAGCCATTCACATCTTGGATCCTACTAAGGTCATACCATTAGATCAAAGAATAATATTATCAACTGAATGAAAATTATAAAAAATCCAAAATATATCAAGTAAACTATTTATCCTTTGACTGAGAATGACTTTAATCTTTGAGAAGCTTCTATAGAGAAGAATATTTAAAATTTTGGGAAAGTATAACAAATTGTACATCATTTAAATACTTAGTGTTTCATTATCCACGTGAAAAGTTTAGCTTTCATGTCAATCCTGAAAGGAGAGCATTTTGACTCATTAAATTAAAATATTGACCTTTATTATTTTCATAAAAGTAAGTAATATGAAAAAATGATAAAAATAAATTCAGAAGTCTAACTCCATTTTTGAAAATGTTATTCACAGTTTTAAAAGCTCACCCTTTCCTCCTTCCCTTGTACCCCACATCTGGGCAAACTAATAAGCCTGGGCTATCCCTCCTCTGACACCAACAAGATCCTAGAGAAACCTAAAAGGTGTGAAATTTTAGGAACTCATAGTATTAAAGGAATCTAAGGTAAAACTTTCCTCATGCATTATGTCTTTTTTGTTCTGAGTCGTACATACATGAATGGTACATTTAAAATATTAGTGATATCTTAGTTTTTTATGAAATTTGACAGTCTTCGTTTTCTGGGGAAAACTTATATGTCTGAGAAGAATCTATACCTAATCATGAACTGTGTCTTTTAGTGAATGCATATTTTTATGGCCAAGGCTTTTCTAGGTTCAGATACTATGATAGATTTGAATTAGAGAAAATTTTTCTCAGAAAGGCTTAAGTTCTGATATTAGACCTTATTGGGAGTGCCAGAAAGTATATACGGGAGAGTTAAAGATGAAAATCTTCCCAATGCTGTCAATCCAACACAGAGTTTAGGAAATCCAAGCAGATGTTGATATAACTTCAAAATGTTAGATGATCAAGTTATGGCTTCTGAAGTGTAAAGCAAGGGAAATAACAAATCTGTGCAACTGATTAAATGGATCCCACATTCAGGTAATCAGTTTGAAATTCTTCTCAACTCCTACTATTTGACCTTTGTTTACTTATATAATCTAAATATCAGGGTTCCCAGTAAAATGGTATATCATAAGAATAATAATACACTATATATATATATATATATATATATATATATATATATATATATATATATAGTCTTATAAGAATAAGGGTTTTGAATGTAACATATAGTGCAGGGTGTTCTACTAATATTATTATCAATATTATTAAATTTTTTATTATTATCAATCTGAAGGTAGACTATGTTAGATTTTTTTTTTCTTAAACCATTCTAACTTTACAGCTGGAGCACCATAATCAAAAAACAACAACAATAAAACAGTAACAGCTAAACCTCCACACATTTAGCAAGAAAGAAACATACATAATTTTGTTAATTTTAATGTTTATTTTATTAACATATATATCCCATACATATATGAGAGAACAGCAGAAATGAGTAACTCAAAGAAGTAGATAAAATGTGGGCTTGTGTAGCAATCTTTAGCTAAGGACAATAAATGTATAGAGAAAATACAAGACAAAGGGCAACACTCATAGGCTTCCAGGGTACGAAACTGCAAGAAGATAAATATATGGTGAAAAATTCCCAGAGTAGTATTTCTTTTCAGATTTTTCTGGTGCCATATTTAGGTGGTAAGAGCTTTCTTTAGTAAAACAGTATTTATATTTTCAGGAGGAGGGAGGTTAGAGAGAAGTTCAGCTCAAAATAATTCTTATATCAAAGAGACACATTTGGTGCAGGGGGTCAGATCACATGTTTCCAGGCCATACTTTCTGGATTTATTTGAAATGAAGTAATTTGGTGAGGGATGGTTAGAAATGGAGGAACCCACCATTTGTGACCCAGATGTTTAATTCAGGTTGAATAATTGACTTTATCCTGAGATCCACTGTGTGACAAATTCAGCAGAGTTGATGAACTTGTTGTCTGTTGTTGATTGAAATTGTTTCACAAAATGAAATAGCATGGAAGACACAGCAGCAAAAAATACATGTCATGGTGTAGCCTCCTTGGGCAGAAAATTCTCTTGTTGTTTTGGAGGGTAATTTTGTGAAAAATGAAAGTTATAGATTTTAGAAAACCAAGTTAACTTTCTCTGATTTAGCTTAATTAGCAAAAAAAAAAAAAAACAAAAAAACTAAGAGTTTTAAACTGTAATAATTATGTGTATATTTCTAAATAGGTTTGTATCTCAGGGAAACAGGATAAATTTGACCCATAGAAACTCTAAGGCATGCTATCTTGATTTGCATTTCTCTAATTGCCAGAAATGATGAACATTTTTTCATATATTTGTTGATTGATTGTATATCCTCTTCTGAGAAGTGTCTGTTCAGTTCCTTGGCCCATTTATTGATATTTGTATTTTGGTGCTTAGCTTTTTGAGTTCTTTATATACCCTAGAGATTAATGCTCTATCTGATGTGTGAGGAGTAAAAATTTGCTCCCAGGATGTAGGCTCTCTATCCACCTCACAGATTATTTCTTTTGCTGAGGAGAAAATTTTAGTTTGAATCCATCCCATTTATTGATTCTTGGTTTTAATTCTTGTGTTAGAGGAGTCTTATTAAGGAAGTTGGAGCCTAATTCCACATGATGAAGATTAGGGCCTACTTTTTCTTTTATTAGACACAGAGTTTCTGGTTTAATTCCTGTTATGAAGACAAACAACAATAAGTGTTGGCAAGGATGTGGGGAAAAAGGTACACTCATACATTGCTGGTGGGACTGCAAATTGGTGCAGCCAATATGGAAAGCAATATGGAGATTTCTTGGAAAACTGGGAATGGAAACACCATTTGACCCAGCTATCCCTGTCTTCCGTCTAAACCCAAAAGACTTAAAATCAGCATACTATAGGGACACAGCCACACCCATGTTTATAGCAGCACAATTCACAATACCTAAACTGTGGAACCAACCTAGGTGCCCTTCAATGGATGAATGGATAAAAAAAGAATGTGGCATATATACACAATGGAATATAACTCAGCAGTAAAAGAGAATAAAATCATGGCATATGCAGGTAAATGGATGGCATTGGAGAAGATAATGCTAAGTGACGTTAGCCAATCCGCCCCCCCCAAAAAAATTCCAAATGTTTTGTCTGATTTAAGGAGGCTGATTTATAGTGGGGTAGGGAGGGGAAGCATGGGAGGAATAGACCAACTCTAGATAGGTCAGAGAGTGGGAGGGAAAAGGAGGGGCAGGGGGTTAGCAAGGATGGTTGAATGTGATGGACAACATTATCCAAAGTATGTATGAAGACACGAATTGGTGTGAACATTCTTTATATACAACCAGAGATATTAAAAATTGTGCTATATATGTGTAATAAGAATTGCAATGCATTCCACTGTCATTTACTTTAAAAAAATAATAAAAAAGAAACTCCAAGGCAAGAATTTCCTATTGTAGTTAAATAACTTTATATCAGTACCTAGCAGTTCCTAAAATTTAGCATGTATAAGAAGGGAATTCTGTTTCTCTGAAATTGTTTCTTCCTTGTTGGCACACATCACCAACAATTACAGTGATATTTTTTACTCAATATCTTTCTATTACCATCACTCAGAACAAAACAAACATTCAATGTGTGGTTATAGCTACAAAAATTTCTAAAATGTGTGCTTTCCTTTATTTTCCATTAAAACTAGGTCTAAGTCTTATTTATTCAAGCTGGTCTGTGTACTCTTCGCTTCTTACTATTAGTGCAATTTAACCCTCTATTTCCAGTTATATTTTTCAAACAAAGCTTTAATCACATCTTTTTCTCAAAAATGAGTGTGCAAAATACATTTTTGTATCACATTTTAAGTCTATCACAATCTGACCTTTCTTCTAACCATTAATTTCTAATTTTAAATGCCACGTTATTAATTTTTTCACACCTTAATTATGTTACTCTCTTCTCTGCATTCCTTCGTTGGCTTTGATTTCTTTTCCCATTACACTGTGAATCCTCAAAATGAGATAATCAGAGAAGGTGCTCAGTAGATGTCTGTTGAGTTGAACTAGTATTAGGCATTTATGCAATGAAGTTGACAGATTTGCCTAAAACCATATACAAATTCAACTGTGTTCTTTTAGTCAGGGTCAGCCAACAGGCTCTAATTCAGGGCTAATGTTGTCTGAATAGTAGCCAAGTTGAAAATTACATGAGAAAAATCCCAGACTCTATAATTGGAAAATATGCCATTCTCAGTTACTTCTCTTAGCTGTGTGGGCAGAGTTGGGTAATCAGGTTCTCTTGCTATGCATTTTTTATCTTTGCTGAAAAATATCTTCCACAAATTATTGGCAGAACCATTTCTCTGTTTATTATATCATTCTATTCCTTCTTTCAACATATGCATATTGAATGTTTCTTCTTTTCTGAACACCTTTACTAGCAATATTATATAAAACATTGGATGAAGCAGTAAGATCTAAGATCCACTTGGGCTTACAATTGAATGTTATCACAGACAAATAATTTTTAAAAAACGATCAAATCCATGATAAAAATTATTTTAGTTTTAAATACTATGAATTATTTAAATCAAAGTTATGCAGTATAGAGAGTATGGTATTAATTGAATTGCATTAAGGGATATCTGAGAAGATATTTCTGAGATGACCTTGAGGGACTAGATGAACCCCATAGAATAAAGTTCAGTGATCAATGCTTTGCAAGGAGAAAGGCTAGCAGATGGAAAGACGCTCAAGCCACAAAAAACAGTGTTGATGAATAGACAGAAGGTTATTAGCATAGATTAAATTAAACTTATAGAATAACAAATACTTTAGCAAAAGATACTAATGGAAAAAGAGGTAGGTTTCAAGGTAGACGGGGCTTTGGGAGCCATAATAAAAATTTTAGATTTTATTCTAATTGTGAATGATAGAGAATGGTTAAGAAAATATTATAGATAAGAAGTAGAGTATTTTGCATTAAAAGGCTTTGAGCACACTTTAAGCACTATATACCCATACTTGATATATTTTAAAATAAAATAAAATAAAATTATTAATGGATTGCTTCTGTATGTGTCGTTTGTAGTGAGTGCTTTGTGTGGAGTTTTTTTTTTTTTGAGGGTTGGGTAAAAATCAAAATAATAATAGATGATTAGAGCAGCAAAGAAAAATTCTAGTATGCCTATCAGATATTAAATTGGAAATTCTATGAAAGCCTTTAAAAATGATGATTGAAAGCTCAGGGGAGAAGGCTTAAGTTTCATATTTTAAGTCATTTCTATACAGAATCTATTCAAAGCCAGGGAAATTAATTAATTTACCTGGAAAGTATAAATGTACATGGGAAAAAGACCCAAACTAAACCCAAATGTGCTGAAGCATTTAGACACCAAGTGGAAAAATAATTTTAGTGAAAGTGAAAGAGAATGGACAGCCGAGTAGGGTGCACACACCTATAATCCCAGTGGTTTGGGAGACTGAGGCAGGAAGATCACTGGCTAAAACCAGCCTCAGCAATTTAGTGAAGCCCTAAGCATCTCATGGAGACCCTGTCTCTAAAAAAATATTAAAAACAGGGCTGGGGATGTGATTCAATGTGAAAATTTCCCTGGGTTCAATCCCTGGTACCAAGGCGGGGAGGGACAGGGAGGACAGCATCTGAAAGTTGATTGAAAAAAAAAGAAGAAAAAGAAAAGAAAGAACAAATGTATCATGACTCCAGGAGAAAAACATTTCTAAAAGAGCATGGGTTACCACTGTCAGGTAGGATAAGAAGAAAATGGTCTTTGGAATAGAGAAATTATAGGTCATTGATAGACTCTGTGAGCACTATTTTGTGGAATTGGAAAGGTAGAACCCAGTTATTTTCCAGAATAATGACAGAAGTCCAGGTAGTGGAGGAAGTGACCATCAGGATAGTTTTCTGTTAAGTGGAGCAGAGAGGTATAGGAGTAGCTGGGAGGCAGACATGAAATCAAGGGAGGTTGTTTTGTGGGTTTTTTATCTTAGTGGGAGACGAGAGCATGTCTGTTTGCTGATGGAATGATTCAGGATGAAAGAAGTTGGTGATTAAGATGACAAAGAATGTGTTGGCAGGAAAAAAATTCTTCAGAAGAAGAGGAGAAAGTGGAATTTATATAAGCAGGGAAAATTATTTGATTATAATGTGAGAATACGTAGAGATTAAAATGACAAATGAAGTTAGGTTGAAGATTTCATTCAGCATGATGTTAGAATAGATTTTTAAAAGCCATTGTTTTTCCATTGGTATTAATTTTCACATGTGGCAGAAAGATGAATTATGTAAAGGAAAAACTGTTTTATTTAGTTTTTATGTTTGCCTGCAAGCAGCAAAACTATCGATCAATAGTATTTTGTTTTTGTTATAGTAAATTATATTCTAATATTAGATGTATCAAAAAATTTGCTGTGCAATTTATTTCTGAAATGAAATTTATCACCTTGTTTCTCAAAGTTTAGGAGTAATTTGTGGAACAGAAACATTTCCCAAGGATGACTACAACCTTTGATCTTTTCTTTGGAGAATTTTATTTCCTCAGATAATGCTATTTTCCTAATTTAGGGACCAGAAACTTAAAAGTCATCACACTTTTATATTCAAGTAAAACATTTTAAAATAATACACTGCATTTGAAAACTAGAAACAACATTTATATAATTTACATATGTTCAAAATAAAAAATAATTTGAAAACTCCAGGTATAATAATTTTCCAGAAGAATCCAATTTGCTTTCATATAACATTTGCATGTAACAAATAAGCTAAAATGATAAATTTCATCTCAGTTGCATAGATTACTTAAAATTGGTTCACAGTCTTTCTGCTATGGTACCTTGAGCTAAAGATTTAAGAAAGGGTTGGCAAACTATGGCCTAAAAACCAAATTCTACTCTTATAAGAAGCCATGCACACTCAACTTGCATGGTGCCCTGATTGCCTTTATAGTAATAGCATCACAGGTAATTGCAACAGAGAGCAAAGAGCTTTCAAATAGGGCTAAAATATTTTCTACCAAGTCCTTTATCAAACAGTTTTTTTCCGCTTTGTTTCTGATGCATCCCCCCACTGTTTGTATAAAGCAATGAGGAAAACAAATGACTTTGCTAAAGACTATAGCAAAAAAGATGAAGGCTTTGAGTCAAAAGATTTTGAGTTATAAATTAGGAACACATGTTGAAAATTATAAATAGGACATAATGAAGCTTTAAAACTCTGTGTATACTACAGCTAAGTTCATCTCTTATATATGTATCTATGTAGTGATTTAAAATGGTTTCAGCTTCAAAGTCCAACAGCTATTTATTACATGAGAATAGCTACTGAAATATTTTTTTAAAAAAAGAATACTTGTATCAAATGTCAAATAAGCTTATCTTTGGACTATTTCAGATTGTTTAATAATGTGGTCAATATGTCAATCACACAGGAAAGAGCTATACAATATTAATGCCATCAGGGCTAGGATTTTGGCTCAATGGTAGAGCACTCGCCTAGCACATGTGAGGCCCTGGGTTCGACCCTCAGCACCATATGAAAATAAATAAATAAAATAAAGGTACTGTGTCCAACTACAACTAAAAAATAAATATTAAAAATATGTTAATGCCATCAATGTTGAGTCTGACTACTTTGTTTTTTTTTTAATTTTATTGTTGGTTGTTCAAAACATTACATAGTTCTTAATATACCATATTTCACAGATTGATTCAAGTGGGTTATGAACTCCCATTTTTACCCCGTATACAGATTGCTGTGTCACATCAGTTACATTTCCATTGATTTACAAATTGCCTTTCTAGTGACTGATGTATTCTGCTGTCTATCCCATTCTCCACTGTCCCCTCACCCCTCCCCTCCCCTCCCCTCCCCTTCTCTCTCTCCATCCCCTCTACTATAAATCGTTTCTTCCACTTATATAATTTTTCTCCTACTCCTCCTTTCCTCTTATATGTAATTGTGTATAACCCTGAGGCTCACCTTCCAATTCCATGCAATTTCCCTTAACTCTCACTTTCCCTCCCGCCTATCATCCCTGTTTAATGTTATTCTTCTTCTCCAGCTCTTCGTCTCTACCCTGTCCTTGGTTACTCCCCTTATATCAAAGAAGACATTTGACATTTGTTTTTTAAGGATTGGCTAGCTTCACTTAGCATAATCTGCTCTAATGCCATCCATTTCCCTCCAAATTCTATGATTTTGTCATTTCTTATTGCAGAGTAATACTCCATTGTGTATAAATGCCACATTTTTTTAATCACTGCATTAGTTTACTGAATTCCTTTACTATGTAATATATTATATAGTAATCACTGTAAAACATAGGTGGATATTTATCTGCAAACATATATTACTCTGTGTTGAAAGAGTTTAGTGAATTTGAAAGTTGTTTCCCTGACAAATTATGGATATTAGGTTCAACAGGTTTTTGCTGTTATTGTTGTTGTTGTTGTTTTACAGTAAACACAGGCATTAATTCAAGAAACATGTCTTAGCAAAATGAACCAACAATGCTAGTTAAAAAAGAAATTCAATGATTTATGATTAAAAATATTTAATAAATTGACCTTTTTTCATTTTAAAAAATCCATGTGTACAGCTAATTTGAGAAAGAATATGTGTGCAATAGCAAAAATAAAGAAACAATGGATAACAAATAGAAACATCACAGCACTAATAACAGCAAGAAAAGAGGAAAATCAATGTCTATAATATTTGTAACTACATGTGCTAAGGATAGAAGTCATTGGGTTTGACAATTTATTGTGCAAATCATTTCTTTTAAGCAGTGTTCCTGGAATCTTGTAATACCTTTGATACTTTACCTCGGTGTCTTCAGTCTTAAAGGGGAACAAAAAAGTTTAGGTAGATTTATGATAAATCAATTTTACTTTACTTGTTTTTAGACAGACATTCCTTAAGTGAATAGCATGTGTAGGTATAAAGTGGAGCAAGAGTCAGACCTAAAGTTTAAGGTGGCAAAGAAGACACAAAATGAAGACAAAAATATAAAACTTTTACCCCCTTTACTTACCCAAAATATATTTGCTAATCCAAGTAAAGGGAAAGTGCTTTTTAGAAAAAGCACCCACTATATCCCTGTTATATTTGTTCTGTATTTTTTCCCTCATACTTTCTACTTCTGACTAGCATCTGTGTATTTTGAGGGATTCCTGAGTTGTAGGTTAAATACTTTATATATAGATTTATGTGATGACATTATAATTTTAAAATTCTTAATTTCTAAAACTACCTTTATGATTTCCAACAACTCCTTTACATGTGTATTTTATCAAGGCAGTAAAACATGTTTTATTAAAATACATTAATAAAACATTTTGCTTTTGTTTATTTTATCTGTTTTCTCTAGAATTATTTTCTTTTTCCCCACCGACCTTTATTTTCTTGTGACAGATGGAAGAACTGGATGAACTTAGAATCATATGCCAAAATTCAGGAGTTTATCACTATAGGATCATTTAAATTTTTAGAATCAGAAATGGGGCATAGAATATTCAACTCTGATTCCAAAAGTGTTTATTGTATAAGAACATAATAAGATAATTCATTCCTTGTGGCAATGATAAGTGACATCATGTTGCAATTCTATAATGCTTAATATTTTACGAATTTTCATGTCTCTTGTTTTTATTGACATTTCTAATTCTTACCTTCTTGCTACTGGCACAACCTGATATTTTGGGTCATTCTATACTTGTTGTGATCCTTGGAAGCAACCCTAGTGGCTTTCACTGCATGATAGTATTTAAAAAACAAGTGCCTGCCTCGAATGAGTTCAATTCCCAGAACGGCAAAAAAAAAAAAAAAAAAAAAAAAAAAAAAAAAAAAAAAAAAAAATTGGTGTTTGGTGTGCTGATGGCTTCTACAATGTAATAGTCAACTAGAGAATGTACTCTGTGTGTGTGTGTGAGGGGGGGGGGGAGAGAATATATATACAATTCCTCAAACTGATGAGCTTTGTTTTAACCTCAACTCTACCAAACATATTGTCCAAATGGCTGCCTTCTGGGTCTTAGCCATATGAACATAGCAGATGTGCCAGTCAAATTGTTGACCCTGGACACAGAATATGCCAACCACACCAGACAGTTAGTCAGGGCCAAATATACCAAGCATGTCAGTTATTTTAGCCAAATTCTTAATCCCAGTTCTCAACTCTGGACCAGTCATAACCAAGTTCTTGTCAGCAGGATCCTTGGCCCAGGCAAAGAGAAAAAGGAAATCATCAATAAAGGAGAAAGCCTTCTCATATATGTATTCTTATTTGCACTTTAGCACTCAACATATGTTAAATATTATGTCTGAATGTTTGTTTTCCCTTAGAATTCACACACTGAAACCTTCCCACCAATGTGAAGCATTAGGAGAAAGGACTTCTCCTAATAAGGAACTTCTCCAAAATAAGAATAGCCGATCCCTAATTAATGAGATTAGTGCCCTTATAAAAGTCCCAGAGAGCTCTCTGCCCTTCTGCCATGTGAGAACACAGTATCTATGAGAAAGTGGGCCCTCAACTGACAGTGAATTTATTGGTGTGTTTACCTTGGACTCTCATTCTCCAGAACTGAATTGTTGTTATTAATGAGATACTCAGTCTATGGTAATTTGTTAAAGACATCCAAAAAACACCAAGACAATAAATCAATGAATTTACGATGTAGACTTTGATTTGTTCCTATTGTCTGGTGCCATGTGCTTCAAGTCCAATAGAACTTATTCAATGTTTTTTTTGTGTGTGTGTGGGATTATCATTATTCCTTGTCTTCCTCTCACAAAACATTACAGGCCTTCCTTGAGTGTTTTTTTTTTTTTTTTTTTTTTTGTACCAGGGATTAAATTCAGGAAAACTCCACCACTGAGCCACACCAATGGCCCTATTGTATATTTTATTTCGAGACAGAACCTCACTCAGTTGCTTAGCACCTACCTTTTGCTGAGGCTGGCTTTGAACTCGTGATCCTCCTGCTTTAGTCTTCTGAGCGCCACCACAACCGGCTTTCTTGGTGTTTTATTCTGACCATTTTTATTGATTTCAGAAGCCTAATGAAAAGCTTTCTTAGACTAAATATTTTTTAATTTCTACTGATTTTTAATAATCAACCATTCTCATAAAAAAGTAAAAAAAAATGCCAAATATATATTAAGCAATAGATGATTCATCAACTCTCCATATAGTAGTCCTAGCAGGCCCAGGTCTGAATGTTTGTTTCCCCTTAGAATTCATACACAGACCTATATTATAGGTATTTCTGTATACATGACTAAAGTCTCATCTTCCCTAAAGTTATAGTGACATGCAATCAGCAATGAACATTGTGTTGTGATGATAAACAGGTCAATCTCTGTGGTTCTTTCCTTTTTATTGTTCCTTTGGTTAAATTAAAATGGCCTGCAGCACAGTCCCTGTTTCTTACATGGGATTTTATCTCAGTTGTATTTATACCACCTCCTAACTTTAGCTTCTTCCTTTTTATCAAAGACTTTGAGGAATACCTAAGCAATGTTTAAAAGTATGATGGAAATAGTGAGAGGTATTAATGCCTTATCCAAATCCAGCTATATTCTCACTTCTTCAGCTTTTACCTCTGTAAGCTGAATCTCCATCTGCAGTTCTGTGCCAGGATTTCAAACCCTAACCTCATTACCTCAGCCACAAATAGTTTCTTTTCTCAAGTGCTTTTGTTCTTTCAATACTCTCTTGCCCCTCTATCAACCTTGAAATAGTAAAGTCTTATCATTTCAGTTGGTTTTTAAATGTTCCTTAAAAAATAATATAAAATGATATGTTGTGGTGAAATCATTCCTAGGAAAGTAAGAACTATTTATTTAGAAAATTATTCCCCAGGTTATAGTACTAGTGATCAGCAGGTAATTTAATTCACTTTTCATAATATAGTATAAAATATCACAATTATTGCTTTAAGTCTTAATGTATATCACTCAGATTAATTATTTATCTGCATTTTATTTTGTTATCCATGGGTATCAATAAAGAAAAAAAAGTGCTAAAATGCACAGAGTAGCTACATGAAGTTAGCAAACTAAAAAATAGGGAGTGATACTTCTTAATTGTATGTTAGCTCACAAATAAATATAATCAAATTATAAGAAATAAGAAAAAAATGTAGATTTGGTTATGTTTTTGAGTTTGAATTTTGTACTAATTACCGTGGAGGAAACCCACTTAATTTAGCAAAATTGGCCCAATTCAAACTATTTGAGAGAAAAAAAAATCAAACTCAAAAGGCCATTCTGAGCAAGGATATATGTTAAAATGTCACTGTCCATAAGAAGTTAGTTATCATACTCACATCTGACTCTTGAGAAAGGTTAAATTTTTCATTTAATATATGATCATCTTGGGTTTCATATTTTTGGAATCAAAATGACATTAAAAAGCTCTAAATCCCCAAATAGCATCCATTAAAATAGCCATAATAATAACAACAGCAATAATAATGTTTTATTTATATAATGTTTTACACCAAGTAAGATAATTTCAATAGGGTGTCATTACATGTTTTTCCTTACAAAACACTCATAAGTTTATAATCATAGAAAGCTGCATATGAGAAAGATAAAACGATTGGCTTAAATTAATGGGAGAGTAAAACACTGTATCCAGAATGTGGATTTTGTTTTCTATATGATACGAGAAATTGAAGTTTCCACAATTTCTCTATTGAGATTCAGGCTCTGTTGATTGGCCTGACAATTTTGTTCTACCTTTATATTTGACCAATGTCATTAAGATGCTTTTCATCCATTAAGCTGGTGTTTGTTTGCCAGTTTGCCCTAATTAGAAATTCTCTCATGGTGATATTCAAAGGAGACAAGTCTGTTGATGATTGACTAACATCCCAATAGGCAAGATAGACAAAAGGTATCAATTTATTCCAATGTTGTGGTTCACTGGTGATGAATTTTCTTACCATCTGTTTGGGTGTTTGATTAAAATACTCCATCAGCCCATCTGTTTCTAGCTGATAGGGAATTTTCTGCAAAGGGGAAATGTTGAAAAGTTTGCACACCTCATTTAACAGAGTAGACATATTAGAACTGTGAGCAGTTGAATTTCCTGAGACTAAGTCCCCTAATTGATTTACAGTATTAATCAATTTATTAGCAGTACTTTGTGACAGTCTAAATGTTTACATAACTACCATAGAGTCAGACAAAAGTTCTGTAAATTAAATGAAAGAAGAGTACAGGAAACATTAAGTAGTAAACAAACCACCATGCTTTCCTGATTGAGACATATTGAATTTAAATCTTATTCATGTAACTTATCACTGGAGGCTCCTCAGCTTATGCATGCTTTCTTGGAATTGGCTATTCCAAGTGTATCGCCTGTAGTAGGCTCCTGAGACTTTTGTTTGCTTTCTTACAATTTCCTCTTTCTTAACCCACTTGCAATATTTTCTTAACACAATGGAGAGTTTTTATTCTCTTCATTAGAAAATTAAGTTTCTCTTTATTTTCCGGTAAGAATTTATTATTTGGTATGTTAGTGAATGTCTTGATATTTTAATCTATTTACATATAAATAATGATTTTCATATTTACTTCATAGTTGACTACAAAGATTGAGAGAGGATGAATTTAACTGAGGAATGAAAATTAAACATTGATCAAGATATTCAATGCAATAATACAATAATGAAAAAAACATCTCAAAAGATGATAGAAAAACTCTTGACAAACTTTTAATATTTCAGGGAAAAACTCTCAACAAAAGAATGATGGAGTTTCACTCTCAATCTGTGAAAAGAGCTATTAAAAACCCCTCACTCACACCTTATGTACTAGGGAAATACCGAATGTTTCTTCACTAACCTTGGATAAAATGCAAGGTTTTATTTTCTCTCCTACTGGATATTATAGCAAAAGTCCTAAATATTACAATGTGGGAGACAATGAAAGAAAAGAAAAAATAGAAAATACATAATCCTGCCCTTTTTTTTTTCACAGATGAGATAGCTGTATATGTAGGAAATCCTAGTGATTTCCTTAGAAATAGTGTAAATATATCCAGTAAATTTATAAATTATTCACAAGGAACAAAACAGGCAATCGTTTGACAGATTAAAATATATAAAACAATTAAGAATAAATTTATAGATGCTTAAATATACCTATGTTGGAAGCTACAAAACATTGGTGAATAATTACAGAAGAGATTATTAAGTAGAGAGATATGCTAAGATCATTTTAAAAAAAGACATTATTACTGTTTCTTACCAATTTTATCTTTAGAAAAAGATTTTTGAAGAAATTAATAAGGAGAATTAAAGGACTAGAATGTTAAACACAACCTTCATAAATAGGTCATGTTATCTGACTTCTTAGACTTTCTAGAAGTATGTAGTAGACAAGTCAATGCAGAATTATCACTAATCATACAAAATTTGTCCTTGGAACAAATTAAAAAGTAAAAAGAAAAAATACATGTTTATTTATATAACCAGTTATTTATGCCAAATACTTTATCAAAAAATAAAATCTCCACAATTGGTATCAGAATAAATGATATCCTTGTGGAAAAAGAATAAAAGCCCTTAGTTACAGCCTACATTACCCTATAATTATTTTGAAATGGGTCATAGAAATAAACTCTTTCACTATAGAACTCTTAGACAGAAGTTGAAGAAAGTAAAATTTTCTTGGAAAGGCAGGAAAAAGAAAAAGAACTAACTTTCAAAGGAAAATTGACCAATTTTACTTTATCAAAATTAAAAACTTTCCTGATAAAAGACACTGCTCAGGGGGCTAGGGTTTTGACTCAGTGATGGAGTGCTCCCCTAGCATGGGCAAGGCCCTGGGTTCGATCCTCAGAACCACATAAGAGTAAATAAGTAAAATAAAAGTATTGTGTCCAACTACTATTATTAAAAAATAAATATTAAAAAAGACACTACTCAGCCATGTTTCAATAGAAGACAAGATAAGGTCAGAATCGTCCATTTGATTCGAGTTGATCCTCACTGTTTTGGAGAAATCATATAGTATTTAAAGGTTTTAATGAAAAAAAAAAGAGGTAAATCTGTTACAGTTTGGATGTGAGGTGTCCCCCAAAAGCTCATATGTGAGACAATGCAAGAAGGTTTCCAGGAGAAATGAGTGGGTTATAGCCTTAAGCTACTCCATGAATTAATCTCTGATGGGATTAATTGAGTGGTGACTGGAGGCAGGTGGATTGTGACTGGAGGAAGTGCTTCATTACCAGCATACCTATGAACTACATATTTTAATCTGGTGAGTAACCTTCTTTCTCTGCTTCCTGATCATCCTCTGAGTTGGTTCCCTCTGTCACAGTCTTACCCCATGATAATGTGCCTCACCTTCAGCTCCAAGGAATACAGCCTGCTGTCTATGGATTAAGACTTCTGAAACAGTGAGCCCCTAAATACACTTTTCTCCTCTACAGTTGTTCTGGTCAGATTTTTTTTCCCCTTTTATTCACAGCAACAAAAAACTGACTAAAACAATCCTCAAATTCTAGCTAGAGAAAGCTAGAGAATAGGAAATGGAATTAGAATGAGAAAACCCATATTCAATATTAGTTATGCTATTTTTGTGTGTGTATAATGACTAGTGAGTATTCAAAGTTTCTGGATTCTAGTTTCTTCATCAAGTGACATTAAAATATTCAATACTGTTGGAGATTGAAATGCAAAATCTTTGTATAATTATGAACTACTATATAATACATGTTTAATTTGTTTTTTTCTTTTTCCATCCAGCTTAGTATGTGAAAAACATACATGATCAATACATGCTCTCCAAAGAAAAGAGTATTTGAGAGATGGTAGTTGATGCTTTTCAAAGCAAGTTGTGAATCTCTGGTAACCATAGTCTGTATTTGGGTCTGTATTTGGGTCTCCTAAACAGAAAACTTGCTTTACTATACCAGAAACTTGCTCACATTAAAATATATATGATTTAATTTTCATTGGGCTTAATGTTTCCAATAATGTTAGTTGGATATATTCAAAGTGATTCTTATACTTTGCTCAAATATGGGCACATTGGCCCTTATACAGGATGTATTTGAGTTGAGGCACAACTGGTATTTCCTTCAAGTCTCTTTTGGTAGTATATATTTGCAGACTATTTCCTTGTTATTCTGGACCTTAACCTATGTTTAAAAGTTATGAGCTAATTTATATTAGAGTGAAGGAAAAGCAGAATCAAGAGGGAAAAGAAGAAAATATGTTTGGGGGTGATGTTTTGCCTGAGGTTGTTTGCTTGTTTCAACAAGTTTTGTGTTTTAGTTCTAATACAAGATGAATACTACAACATGCATAAACATCATGGAAAAGTTTCTTCATTAAAATTGTATGGTTAATATGTGTACATATAGATTCATAATATACAAAATATTCAATAAAGCAACATTTAAAAATATTTCCTTGTAATATTTTCCTTTTGCTAAGTGCAAGACAACTAAATTTCCAAAAAAGGTCTCTGGCTTCATCTTTTGTCTTTAAAATTTATTTTTAACTGAGACCTAAAAATTGTACATATTAATGGAATACCATTTCTTACATATATACATTGCATAATGTTTAAATCAAGGTAAACACATTTAGCTGCTCAAACATTTATCATTGGCTTATTTACTTTTCCCTTCTCCAAATAGGTAGCTTCTCTCTCCAAGCTGAGCTCCTTGGAGTTTCTAGAGATGTAACACAAACAATTCTTTACTTCCTGATTTAATTTTTTTTTTGCTTTTTTATGCTAAACTTACTCTGCTCTCCCATCTGAATTCCTTTATTCTTACAAAGGTAGTTTGATGTGCGAATATCTATTCAACTCAATTCTGAGAGAGGTTCACAGGAGGATCTCACTGAGTGGTTATCTTGAGTTTTTTTCTCCTTTGTATGAATCTTCAATCCTGCTTCCCCAGTGCCTTGATTGGTGTTAAGCACATTGGAGTAGTTCTATAAAACTTGATTAAAATGAAGAATGACAAAAAAAGAAAAAGAGAAAGATCAGCAAGAGTGAGAGAGGCACACACACGCAAAGAACTAGGAAATACAGAAAATGAAGTGAGGCCACCTATGAGTTGCTGGGAAGAAAAACACAAAGTGAGAAGTTCGGGAATTCACTTCACAGCTCTGGAGGAAAGAGGGGGCAATAAAAGAAACCTATATGTAGGCTCAATGTGAGTTTCATTGCAGTCAAATGTAACATCTCTGTCCGGGGATGGAATGGAAGTCCTGGAAAAGGATATCCTCAGCTAATATGAGAATTCTGTCAGCAGAAATATGTGAAAACAACTGTGCTATAATAGGAACTTGAGTCCTCCATCAGTACCAGGATAAAATGAGGCTGACATTTTTATTTTCTGAAATTCAGTTTTTCTGCAGGAACAGAACAAATAACGTTTGTAGTGTTTCCTGACTGAGCCAGAGAAAGTGAAGGGGTAACTCAGTCAAAATTTTCCTTTTCACTTGAATACCAGGAAGAAGGTAAAGGAAATTAGAGAAATCTAGGGATGAGTGACTATCTTCTGATTTATCCACAAAGGAATTTTTCCTCCTCTGTCTTATTTGACCTGAATTGAGGTTTTTGGAATAAAAAATCAGAGTTTTTTTTTTTCTAATAATGTTTCTAATTTTATTAATACCTCACATATCATGTAATTTCCCCCTATGATTTTGTACACTCAGTTTCTTAATGTATTTAACAACATGTATTTAATTAAACACGTTAAGGTTATATCATAACATTAAGATATAATGCTAATTTTGTAATAAAAGGATAAACATGTTGGTAATTTAATTAAAAAAATCTAAATATATCAGCCCAAAATATTATTATGTAGTCTTATATTTTCAAAGATGAAAAATGAGATATTAATCAAATTTCCCCATCCTCTTTTATTACAGTTTAAAAAGTATAGCTGTACTTCTTGTGTCCTTGCCTAGAGGAAGTATATTAATAAGTACAACCTACTTCAATTATAAATCAAGGAGCAAATATCACACTGCGCTGTAGTACTCAAAACAATTTTAGATTTAAGAAAGGAATGTACATTAAAATTTACATACTAATTATCATAGCAAATGTGGATGACACAGGGATGATAGATTTTTGATAGAGACTAGCTTTGAACATCAATGCAAAGGAAAAATATAAAATATAATATAGCCAGCTTCACATTAAAATATCCATGAGGATATATAAAAAGACTGCACCACCGAATACTACAAATTATGACTATGAGAAATTGTACGGCCAGAAATTAAGAGGCTTTCTCCCTAATTCAAATCTGATAAAGCAAAACTTTAAAAATAGCATAAAATAAAGGGAAGGAATTCAAAGTAACTTTTCATCTTGATATATTTCATCATATGAAAGAAAATAATAAATCTTTTTGTTTTATATGTGGTCCATGCACTGGATTAGAAGCCCAGGACATATATAAATTTTTCATTTTTGTCTTTTTAAAAATAAAATTGTATATATGTTTAAGATATAAGTGTTAAAACTGACATGATGCTAAGGGATACCTATGGATAATAACAAAGATTACTACAGTAATGCAAATTAGTATATCTGTCATTTTTCAGAGTTAGCCTTTTTTTTTTTTCATTTTCTTGGCAAGAGCAACTAAAAATCAACTCATTTACACTGAATTCCATATACAGTACAATTTTATTGCCTGTATTTTTCATGTTGTGTGTTAGATCTCTAGTCTGTTCATCCTATCTGGCTGCACTTTATTTCCCCATGACAAACTCTTAGTCTCTGTTAACCACGGTTTTATTTTCTATGTCTAGATATTTGGTTTTAGTTTTTAGATTCCAAATATAAGTGAGATTATGCAATATTTTTTCTTCTTGTGTCTGGCTTATTTCACTTAGTACAGTGTTCTCCGGGGACTTCTGAGTTGTGGTAAATGGCAAGATCACATGTTAGAGCTAAATAATATTCCATTATATATAAATATCAAAATTTCTTTAGTCATTCATCCATAGACAGACACTTAGGGTGTTTTCATAACATCCTAATTAATTCTTAATTATTAAGAATAAGGCAGTAATGAACTTGGGAGTGCAAAATATCTTTACAAAATAATTATTTCATTTTGGCGGGGGGTATATACCCAGTAGAGAGACTGTTGAATCATGTGGTATTTCTCTTTTTAATATCTTTAGAAAATCCAATTCAGTTTTCCATAATGACTGTCCCAATCTACCTTCTCATCATCCTTATATAAAAGTTCACCTTTCTCCAAGAAACAAAAATCTTAATTGCAGCAGATTCTTGAAATTGGAGATTTTTTCAAACTTTTCTAGCCAGTAAAATATTCATGAGAGTAAAAAATTGGCAAAAGTTCTAGAAGTCCAGCAGATCAACCTTTAGATCAGATAAAATTCTGACAGAGAGCATAAAATAGAAAAGTTTGCTGAGTAGTAATTTTTTCAAGTTTTAAAATGATTATATTCAAAAAGAAAACAGAACATAACCAATACATATACTCTTTGTTTTAAAAAATTTGAAGTTTAGTACAGAAAAATAAATCAACTCTGAGCACCTAAGAGTATACATGTTTCAGCAAGAAAGGAAGAGACCCAAAAGAGTATACTTCAGATTATTTCTGAAGAATGATTAGTTAGAGGAGGCAAAAGACATGTTTCCACATGGTTAGATATTCTTAGTGGAAGGCAACAAATATGCAACCTCTGGATGGAAGGTATACAGACAAAACCGGATATAATTAAAGAAAAAATATTTAAGTTATCAATGATCGTCGAGGTAAAATGGAAGCAGGTAATATGAAAATATTTTAAAGAAAGTAAAATTACAACTGCAAAATTAAGATGTAATATTGAACTATTTTAGCAGGGAAAATATCAAATGTCATGTGCAAGATAATTTGTAAAATATACTATAGTTTGCAAATAATGAAGCATGCACTGACAAAATATATGAAAGAGAGAGATGGCGATGTTTGGGTGAGGTATTGTGCTATTTCCTGGATATAAAGATGAGGGGAATGGGATAACAAACATGGAGGGAAATGAATTACAGTAGATGGGGTAGAGAGAGAAGATGGGAGGGGAGGGGGGATAGTAGAGGATAGGAAAGGTAGCAGAATATAACAGTCACTAATATGGCAGTATGTAAAAATGTGATGTGTAACCGATGTGATTCTGCAATCTGTATTTGGGGTAAAAATGGGAGTTCATAACCCACTTGATTCTAATGTATGAAATATGATATGTCAAGAGCTTTGTAATGTTGTGAACAACCAATAATAAAAAAAAAAACTAGAGAAAAAAAATAAAGATGAACAGGAAAAAAACAGGGCTTTTTGTTTTTCTGTAATGTCCAGAAAATACATTTTCCAGAAGAGCCTATAGAAAGGAGTGCAACCCTGTTCAAACCATGATTTTAGCCCAGTGTTACTAAGGCCAACAATAGTTCTGACCTGTAGGATCTTATGATAATTAATTAGTGTTCCTTGAAGATACTAGGTTTACAATAAGTTATTACTTATTTGTAAATTAATACAATATACATTCAAGTGAAAAAAATACCAAATACAAATTTACATTGAGAAAAAAGCTCCATTATAAAAAGTGAATCAAAATTTAAGAGAAATGAATCTGATACAGATTAAAAGACATCTTTGAATTATCTCAGTTTTTAAATTTGGATAAAAGTGATTTTATATTTTAAGTGAATTTATTAAATGTTTGCAAATTTAAATATTCTATAAAAGGATAAATTCATTAAGGATTTTTAAATATTGCACATAGCTTTTCTTATTCAGTGCCTTACATGAAGATTTATAGGAATATTAAGAGAAAAAATTATGAGTAAAAACCAAAGATAAAAGATAAACTCAAGGAATCCTCAGAAAATAAATCATTAGCTATTTTTTTAAGTTTCAGTATTAGAAGTGTTAAAATTCAAAAAAGATAATATTGAGACACTGAGCAGAAAATTTTATAAAAATAATCAACTAGAACACTTAAATCTACTGAACACAAATATTTAAATTAACAACCAGTAAATTATTTTAACTACAAAATGTAACTTGTATTAAAAAGTAAAGAAAAGGAATTTCAAACCAGAGATTTCAAAATCACTACAAATATCAAGAATTATGGAAAAAAACATTAAATTTCTCCCTAAGCCCATCAGGATAAAGTAGTAAAGACAAATTAAAGAAAAGGTCTTCAAATCAGTCAGAGGAAGATAATAATAGATTAGACTCAAGCTTCCAATAGTGAAGCTCTGAGCTGACTGAGTGCTCATGAGAAAAAGTGACAACCAAAGAATATATGCATAAAGCAGCAATAATATATGTGTGTTTATGCTTTATATGCAATGCCAATTATCTAATTATTTTTTTCAGAAAATAGACTAGGAGGGAACACAATCTGATTCTGACTCTGAGACCAACTTTGCATTCACATTAAATCACTATTAAAGAAAATTTCTGAGAGGCACACCTCATAGTCATAGAAGCAGAAATTCCAACAGAATATTAGAAAATCCAGTCCAGGAATACATGTAAGAAAAAATATATCCTTGACCAAGTGGAATGTGTGGTAGGAAATCAAGGTAGTTGATCATTAAAATATGTATCAGTCTAGTTCTGTTATGGAAATAAAATGGCAAGAAAAAAATACATGATTATCTCAGTTTCATCTAGGAAAAAACACTTAAAATTAAACACTTATTCATGATGAAATGTCTTAGTAAGTTAGGAATACAAGAAAATTTCTCAATTCTCATGAGGTTTTCTAAAAGCTTACATTTCACATCATTGTTAAGATTAAAATATTTAAACATTTTCATTTTATATTGGGAATGAAGCAAAGTATCTTTATTGTTGTACTGCAAGACCCAGTATTTATAATAAATCAAGGAAAACTCTCAGATGATATCATACTTATATAAGAAATAATCAGGGATTCACAAAATAACAACTGGACGTAATGAATAAATTTAGGAAAGTCATGGGAAAGGTTAATAGACAAAGTTAATTGCATTCAATGTCAAAAATAAAATTTTAAAATTTCTTTTACATGAACACAAAAATTTAAATTACTGAGGCATAAATTTACCTGAAGATATAAAAGACTTCCATACTGAGAACACAGTTGACATAAATTTAAGCATTAATAGAAATTTATTCCAAGTTTATAATTAGAAATCCAATATTTTAAAAATATATCAATGCTTCCCAGATTATCTATAAAATCAATTCAGTATTAAAACCCAGATGGTACTTTCTCATAATTAAGAATCTAACTCTAAATGTGTATGGAAATAACCAAAAGTGGCCAAAGCAATTTTTAACAAAGAAAAGCAAAGTTGAAGAACTCACACTACCTGATTTGAAGACTTAATATTTACGATATTAAGAGATCCTGATACTGAAAAAGTATAAAATTATTAATTGATGGATCACAAAATAGATATTATAAACTGATCAATATACTTAAGAAAAAATTACTTTTGTGAACAGTGCCAGGGAGATTCAATGAGGAAAGGAAAACCTTCACTATACTGTATTGGAATGACTACACATATATGCATGTGGGTAGAGAATAACATTTCCTCTTGCAACAATTTTATAAATATATTAAAATTTTAAATGATGTGTTTTCAGGGTTCTGAATTCAATAAAATCAATATTCACAGTTGAAATTACATGCATATATGATAATATTCTAATGCTTAAACAATTGTGGTCATGTCCTCCTTGGTTCATAGGTTATTAGTTACAATACTATAGCACCAGATACAATTCATAATGTTTTTATTAATAAAGGTTAATACTTTGCAGGCTTTTCAAAAAGAAACAGTGATGTGTGGAACAAGGTTGACAAGCTAATTTGTGCACAGTTCACTTATTATCTGTGCTGAGACTCTCCAACTTAAGGCTTTCCTTCATTTTTCTAAATAAAAGAACATATTTTCTGAAATTGTAAACAACATAAATCATTTCAAGTTAAAACTAATTTGTTGACAGGATACACCATTTGCAAAACTCAGTGACTTTAACTCTGTCGTGGGCTCTGACTATTCTTCTAGTTCAATCCTAATGAATGCTCAGCCAACATATCCCTAGAGATATTACATGTATTTTGTGACAAGAGTCTTAGGTATGGAATTCCAACAGGGATACCATCTGGAAGTCCTTCATAAAATATCCCATGAACAGGTGCTTTTCTTCTGACTCAGTGCCAGAAATAGTAGAAATTATTTCACCTAGTTTGTGAATATTTGAGCACTAATTCTATGTCATGTTAATTGGCTATGCACTGAGAATATAAATTTGAGTAACAACAGAACTAGCTCCTACCACCATGTTGCTAATAACATAATAAAGTATACCCTCCAAAAATAGTCAAGTATTCAAGAAAGTACAAAATTGGCTCCATAACAATTGACTAAAGGAGAGATGCACTATGAGATGCAGTATGGTATCAGAATCTGGAGAAGGGGGATCTAACTAAGGGAAGACTGGGAATAAACATAACAAAAAGATATGCTTTCTTTAACTGAGTTTTGATCATGAGGAAGAATTAATCTAATAAAAATGGGGGTAGGTAGAGATTATTTTTGGTAGAGAAGATTTTATGTGTTAAACACTCTAACAGGATGAGACATTCAAATCAGGGATACAAACTTGGGCATTAGAATGGAGATTGTGTTAGGAGTTATACTAGGAAAAAATCAGGTTAAATCTATATTATAAGTGAAAAAAATATTTAAATAGGTCTTAAGATTTAATGGCTGTAAGAGTTCAAAAAATCAAACTTTTTCATTAAGAGAAAAAAAATGAAAATGTCAGAACAATTGTATTGAGGTGTTTTTAAACTTCCCTCTATGACTTCTGCATATAGTTGCAATAGAGTTTCTTATAGCAGATTGACAACAATGCCAAGAATGATGAAATAAGCTGGATAAAAAAAAATACCTATGTATGTAGGCATACTGAATGCCCCCCCCCCACAGTTAGAAGTGAAAGGAAAATTGGCTCATGAAGTAAGCCCGGACTTGAGCAGACTGCTTTGCACAAGACATCTGATATAACTTTTGCAAATATACCTGAAAAGCAGAGCAGGTTTTTAACAATCCTGGAAAGGTAAAAATCGAATTCCCAAGACCAATACAGGAGAAAATCTTCTGTAAATGTTTGACTCTCAAATGGGATTCCTGGAAACCTCTACTCTAGTGATGTGCATTAACCAGCAGTGGAATAAGCCTTTCAAAGACTGCAAACCATGTGAAGTCAGCTCAGTTTCTGATTGTGTAGAGGTGGATCTGTTGCCCATGGCCTGCAAAGGAGAAAACAAAAATAAAAGAAAAAAAACTTTTATTTTCATACAAAATACTTGAAATTTAATTTAAAAATATGTAATACATAAAAATATTAGAAACTACAAAGAAAATATACATCCAACAAACACAATAGACAAATGCATGAAAACCAGATTTTGGAATTAGATTCAGCCTTTACATTACTATATTTAATATGTAAAATAGTAGATGAATAAAATGGAGAAGTTTACAAGCAGCATGTATCTAAAAAAGGAATTAAATAAAAATTATGAAAGTGAAAAATATAATAATTGAAATTACATTGTGCACAAAATAGGTTTAATAGTAGATTGAATACTACTGCTGGTCAAAAGATTATAGAAGACAGGTATTTATAAAATGATCTGATTGAAGCAAAGGGTACTAAAAGCATATAACATTAAGAACACAAGAATTAATTTTATTATTATCAGGAATTCTAGCATAAGTATAATGGGTTCCAAGATGAAGAAAAAATGAATGACAAGAACCCATAATCTAAGATATAATGGCTGAAAAATTTACTAAACTGAAAGATAATAAATTACAAATGAATATGAGATAAAGTTGATGAATGTAAAATGGTACATCTGGACACATAATTCACAAAGTACTAGAAATGAAATATAAGGTATATGGCAGTAACAAATGCATTTATACCTAAAATATTTAAGAGAGAGGAAATCAGACCTCACAGAAAATGAGAGTTAAAATAAAAACAAAACTTAATAACATCATAAGTACAACAGGAGAACTAGTTTTTCTTATAGGGTGAAAACATCTATAAAAAATGGCAATAGGCTATGGACATTCCCAGATTATACTACCCTGACCCCAAATAAAAGTCTATTTCAGAATTTTGTACCACATATTTTTATAGGCCAGGCTATATGGGCAATGACCAAACAGACTCTATTTTATCCTGAGATACCACACCATGTAAGAAATGCTTCTCCCATGGGAACACCCCGCCTCTGAACCCAACAACAGTTGCTTAGCATAGCATGTTTGGCAATGCAAAAATGGCAATTCTTATACAATGTAAGATTGTTCTCATTTTGCTTTCAAATTTTCTTGGACAACATACCCTATCAGAGATTAATTATCTAAACATTAGTAACCATCTGTAATTTGTACTCAACTAGGGACGTTTTGACCCACTCCCCCATCAGCTTATGATTTTAGATCTCATGATTTTTTTTATGTTTTTTGAATCATAGCAACAGCCACTTATGATGAGAATGGTTTTGAACTATAAAAGGTGGATTCAAACCCCCAGAGAGGTCAGAGGGTTTAGATTTGCAGACTGCTTCTTGGCCCGCCAGCTGGTAGATCCAGACCACTGGCTGGTGAAAAGATTCCATCTCCTGCTTTAAGATCGACATGGTGATTCATTGCAATTTCACCATAACAATAGCTACAATAAAATAAATATGTAAATTGATTTTTTCAGATATAAGAAAGTCACACTAAACAGAAATAGATAAATTCGGTAGGCATGAAGTAAATAACAGACACTTAAGTGGGTAAATAATAATGAATAATAATTATATAAAATAGCAAAAATAATATCATCATGCATGGTCTGAAGTGTATTTAAAATTATAACACACAATAGCAATGGCATCAAAAGTAAAAGTTTAAAAAGTTTGTAAAGAGAGTTAAAATAGTCTAAGATCTGAGCCTAGATGAGCAAATGATCAATTACTAATTTATATCAAACTCTAATAACCCGGTGATGATTTTTCTACAGTACAAAATGCATAAAACTATGTAATTTAAAACACTAGTATAGCTCAAATGAAAATTCGAGAGGAAATATGGAAAAAGAAAAATTGTAATGTACAAATGAGAGAATTAGAAATAGATGATAACAAGGCAAATAAACAACCTGCAATTTTATTAAAAATGATTTAAATATTAAAAATTTGAATGACATAAAAGCAAAACTTTAGTCCATCTTTAATAAAGACATTGGATATGAAGCACAGGCTATTTGAAAATAAAACATAAGAATGATATATGCCTTGCCAGCACAAACGATAAGAAAGCACCAATATTTCTACTATTGAATAAGATAGATTTTAAAGCAAAACATTACAAGAGATAAAAAGAAATTTTTCATAGTAACCAATGATTGACTCTACCCAGCCCATATGACTTTTAACCTTTGAACCCCTAATACTACAGTCTCAAAACTTGTAATGGAAAATGTAATCAAATTCTAAAAGAAAAGGACTAAACCCCACAATCACAGTGGGGAAATTCATAAAATAAAACAAAACCAAAAATTTGTAAAGATATAAAGAGCTGAATGAATTGACAAATGTTAAATACCTGACACAAAATTTTCTGGATATTTCAGCTCTTTAAATGTATCTGCACAGGCCCAGATTGATCACAGGTCAGGTAACATAGCAAGCCACACAAATTTGGAAGGATAGAATCACATAGTTTTTCTTACCACAGTAAAATTCAATGTAGTCAGTTTATAAATAATGATTTTAGAACTAAATAATAACTGGTATAATACTAACTTTTGAGAAATTAACATCTCATCAGTCAAAAAATATATAACATGAACATGAATTAATACTTTAACAATAAAAACATGGTGTGTACAACTCCAAGGTAGTAGTTAGCACTATTCTTAGAAGGAACTTTATAACTTTACAAACATACACATCAACAAATGTGGCAAAATTATTTTATAAATATTATACCTAGTCATTAAAATATAATAACTCATGAGCAAAAATGTCAATGGAAAGAAGTGTCCTTAGTCAAATAAAAATCTTTCAAAAAGTTTACCACAAACATTATTCTTAAATGAACTAGTCAAAGCTTTTTATAAATAATGAAACAATATGAATATTGTATTTAAGATACTGTAAACTGTCATTATTTGAAGGTAGCATCACTTTGTATTTATCTATAGCCAAATTACTATATCCAAAACAGTAAATTTGATGACCTTTAAATTTAAAAATAAAGAAAAATCAAATTTATTTCTATACTATAGAAAATGCTGTGAAATAGTAACATTTTAAATATAACCAAATACTTTTAAATACCTAGATATGATTCCAAGGGAAACATACTTGTTCTATAGAAATACATAATATTATTGAGAAAATTAATTAAATGGAGAAATACAACAATCAACTGGAATTTAGTTTTGCAAAAATTTTTTTCCCTACAAATTGATGTATGGATTCAATCTAATCCTAATTACAATCCCATCAAAGTTTTGTATGTGTATGGAATTTGACAAGCTTATTTTCAAAAATGTGGAAATTTAAGTGATTGTAACTAAACTATTGGTGAGAATTTGGAACAAGTACAATTCTTATATACTATGAATTTTATTGGAAACTGTTACAACCATTATGCAAGTCTGTTCGACAGTTTCAACTGAAGTTACACACACACACACACACACATACAATTGAGCAATTATGACCAACAGAATTATATAAGCATGCATAAAATACATTCAAAATGTTTTAGCAATAGTGTTTTCAATAATCAAAAACTGAAAATAGTATGAATGTTCTACAAGAGTGTAATAGGGAAATGATGAAACCAACAACAATGTTTAATCATACCAATACAATGTGGAAAATAAGATATACATCATTATTTCATTAATATTAATCAAAAAATGAACAAAACATACATGTTCTATGTACAAAGATGGTTAACTATGTAAGAGATGGTAAAAGATTAAGACAAACTGTTAATGGATCTATTGTGCTATTATTGCTCTTTCTTCATCCAGATAGTAGTTACACTGGTGTATTAATTAAACAGTATACTTAAGATTAGAAAAATTTTCTATATACATGTTATCTCTCAATTAAAATATTTAGTTAAGAATGTATTCAGAGTGATTTTTCTACAGAATTCCAGCAATTAAGAGTGATATTCTGCCTTATTCTTCCTCCAAATTTAATGTATTGCTTCAAAAAATATGTTGAGGAACAAGCATTCAACTTGTTAATAGATATATCAATTCAGTAATAGATGTACCTGTTTATTCCATCTGCAGCTTAAATTTTGCTACTCTGTTGCTATTCCTACATATATTCAGAGCACAGACTTACCTTAATATCCATGGTAATAATAAACTTTATAATTAACCAGCAAACAGAAATGTTTCCCTCAGTTCTGTAAGCCACTTCAAAAAATTAGGGAGCCTAAAAAATGTGGTCTTGAGAACTTTCCATTTGTAGCTAAGTCAGACAGAAGTCGGGGGTAACCTGTGAACCTTCTACTTTGAAATTGGCATCTGAAGTGGAGGACAATTTTAGAACTGATTCCTTAGCCTGAGGGGTCTGTAATAAATCCTTAGAGTTGAAACTAAATTGAATTATAGTACACTCAGATGGTGTTGAAAAATTGTCTGGTATATTAAATGCCCACAAATCTCATGTCAGAAGTAAATTCTTGAAAGATGTATACACAAATGTGTGTGTGCGCGCGTGTGTGTGTGTGTGTGTAAGCACTACTCACAACACTCACAAACTCTAAGTGAATATATACATATATACAGACATACAAATATACAGATATACATTATATATAATGATATTATATACATGTGTATATATATAAATATATATATATATGTACACACACATACACACACATGTAAGTACTATTCACTCTACATAGTAAATCACTTTTGAGAGAACATTACATGGATTTCTAATTCCATGTACACATATATGTGCACTTAACATAGTATATATAGTGTGGGTTTGTTTAAGTGTGTGTGTGGGTTTAAGTGTGTATGTGTGTGTGTGTGTGTGTGTGTGTGTGTATGTGTGGGGAGAGAGGAAAAGAAAGAGACAGAGAGAAACGAAGGAATGGAATGAGAAAGAATTCCCACCGATAATAGGAAGAAAGCAAAGTGGGTTTTCAATCCCATAATACATTGAATTTGTTATTATTAATTTGAACTTAGTTGTTATTAGTTTGGTCCTGTATGAAAGATTTCCTTAGTCTGCATATTGCTTGGTAACATTTGAATTTTATCAAAATTCTTCAGAGAATACTTTTGATCAGTTCTCTTAGAAATGAAATGGTTTCGCCTTTTTATAGCTAGCCTCTTCATTTTTTTCTTGTAGGCAGATAATTTTTTTCAGACTATATTCTTCCAGTTTGTGTGATATAATCTTGTAATTTCAAATCAGCATTTTCAACAAAAGCTACACCAAGTTTTCAACACACCTATCAATGTTAGTTCCCCGTACTTTGGTGATTGGAAAATGCATTACTTTCTCTTTTTCAAAATCTATTGTAATATATATATATATATATATATATTACATAATAATATAACTTTTTATATATATATATATATATATATATATATATATATATATATATATATATAAAGTTCATTTCATATGCTGTTATGTTCTTAGTACCAGGCCATATAGCAGTGAATATATTAAAAATAAACTACCCTCATGGAAAATAAAAAAATAAAAAATAATAGAAAGGTAAATATGTGTAAGAAAAGATAGAAGTTTGAATTAAATTTTAAAGTCTAAACCAAGATGACAGAACTCACAATAGAAATTGATATTTCAAACTTCTGGGTAAATTCCCTCATGGACAATTATTGTTAAATTCAGACTAAGTCCACCTATATGCATAAATAGCAGAGAATTCATTCAAAATGAATTAAAATGAACAGCATTTTATAATATCCAGACCAAAGCTCTGTACTTTAAGAATATTTATTAATTACTATATAAACACACTACAGGTATTTCTCTCTGTTCAAGAATTTTTCTCAGAAAATATCAAGCAATAATTGAGAATAAATTGTTTCCTTCATTATAAATCATACATATGCACTATATTTCATACATATAAAAATCTATTTTATGAACAGATAAGCTATGAAATGTAAATTTTTAACATCTTATTGTCAGCATTATGAGCCAAATGTTAGGTCAAAGTTATCCTTGAAGTTGAAGGTTGAGAAGTCAGAACTGCTTTACTGAGATGGAATGAAAGAATAGACTTGGAGTGCTAGACATGCCAGAAGGCCACATCCTGAGGATCCTGCCACTAAATTGTGACACGCATTTATAAGTGGAGCTCATCTGAACCTGCATTCATGAAGACCTCCTGGGACAGAATATGACATTGTATAGACATCAGACCAAGGCCTACTTGACAAATAATCCAAAGAGGAAGTATAAATAACCTGAGAAACTTTCAAAAAGAAACCCTTTTGCTATAGGTAGTCTCTAACTCTGCATATAAGAGCTTCACATTTTTAGCATACTTTACAAGTTAAATTTCAGAAACGCAAAGAATATCATAAATGAGCTTCCAAAAACATAAAATTTGCATTTGTTAGATATTTGATATTCAAGCTGAATTGTTGGCATTGCGACCTTGCCTCCTCATCTCTTCACCTCTATCTACTATGAAACTACCTCACACTGGACCACTCTGAAGAAACTGATGCAACTTTCACTTTGGCACATTTCACTTTTGTCTCTGAAGGGTCTGTTTGAAGCGAGAATCATGAGCTAAGTGAATTGAGCTGACACATCTGCACCTCCAATCCAGTACCTGCTCGCACATACCTGATGCATACATCTCCTCTACAGATTGCTTCTTCCCACTCTAACCCTGGCACCTGAACTTGCTGTGGCCAGTTTAAAGATCCCTGAAAGTTTGAAACTAGAGAAGAATCTATAAAGAAAGAGTGAGATGGATGAAAATGTTGAACCATCAACAGCATTATAGTGTCACCTGATAAGTTTTCTCTTTGTCAGAGGAACTATTTGGGGAGTGTCATCTGGTTTGTGTGGTCAAGCAAGAATTGTAGCTCTTCACTGAACTGACAAGGTCTGACCAGAAATTTTCTCCTCATGAAGTCTCAATTCTTTTCTTTAATAGTCAAAAATGATAGGTTCTACTACTATGCAATAATTTAAAAATTAAAAGAAAAACACTACTGACAATTGTCGGTCTTTTTGGACCAGCTTTTTTTCCTTCAAGAAACTACTTTATCTCCCAAACCTCAACTCCATGTGGTCCCAGTGAGGTCAAATGACAATTTTCTGCTAACTTAGCAACAGAATAAGTCCAGTCAGCAGGTGACCTTACCTGACATCCAATAAATACATGCTATCTGGTAGAGTCATGTTTTTTCCTCTGTGATCAGATAAGCCTACAATTATCTCTAGTTGCACCCACAAAATGAAATGAAATTCATCAGGAACTGAAGATTAGGGTAATGCATAAGAATTGAGTTAAACCATTAGAGTGTAGAAGTCTCTGAAAATGCCAACATTACATCCCCAAAGCTATTACATTTGATTTTCTTTCTTCTTTATCTTTTTTTTTTTCTGAAGTAGTTCAAATTAGTATTGTCTCCACTATTCACATAAGATATTTTAGCTAATGTATTTGTTTGATTTCTAATAGAATTAATGTGGAATATAAAAGTGCATTCAATAGTGCTGATGATTTGTGAATCAAAAGGTGTAGACTGAAGAGTAGTTAGAGAACTCTGGAGAGGGAAACATTCCAAGGCACATTCTGTAATAAAACAAACATATATTCAAGTGGCCTGACTTTATTTGTAAGAACCATTCAGTGGGAGTGTACTTGTTGGTTAGGAGTGGCATTTTAACAGCAGCAAAACCAGCCTCATCCTTAAAAGCCTTCCAGATCTGACTCCCATATCTCTATGATTCAAGTCACTGGTCTAGCTGATGCTGATTGTGGTCATTGCAACTGTTCTCAATCTGTCTGTATTGATACTGAACAACTGTGTGGAAATATTTCATAAGGTTTTAAAAAGTACATCAATGACAAAATGTAAATTTGTTGATAACATGAAGGCAAAAATTAATCTTTAGATGTTGAGTAAAATGTTACCAAAATACATGAGAGAAAAATTCTATTCAGGGAAAATCTTCTTGCCAAGAAATTTTCCATTAATTTTAAATCTAATATTAAATCTTTGCCTACTATCCATGTCTTTCTATTAGGCTGCTTAATATCTTGTATGGAAAACTGTAGATAGCCTGTATTTTTTAACTTTCAAATTTAACGTCTGAATTTTCTAAATGATTTCCTGAATTTAGTATTAGGATTTTGTATTAGTATTTAGTATTACTAAATACTAATTATTTTAATTACTAAATACTATTATTTTGTATTTGTATTTAGTATTACTGATTTTGTGGGGAAACTAGAAGGGATCAAACTCAGTGCCTCACACGTGCTAGGTTGGAAAATAAATGCATATGCTGGCATGAATACATCATCACCTAGTTTAGGAATCCTGTGTTTTTTCATGAAGGGAAAAAATCATAAGCAATATATGTCTTTTGAATTAAAGCTATCACACAGGTTAAATCCTTGGTGACCTAAAGAATTCCTATTTCGTAAAGAACCTAAGTCTCTGGAGCCCAGTAGAATTACCAACCTTCTAAACCATTTTCTTTGCTTCACCACAGACAGGGGGTGTTTCATTAAAATTTAAGCAGTGACAGACATAAAAATGAAATATTGTGCTCGTTTTGTCAAAATGTGTTTCAAGAGACATCTTGAATTTATTCATTTATTCATACAATTTTCTTTTTAACATTTTATTGAAATATAGTTACATAAATAAAACTGCAGGAAATATATACCTTTCAAAAATTTTAAAGCTGAACACGCCTCTGTAATCATTACACAAATAAAAATGTAAAGTACAATTTTCTTAACTGTAGAAGGACCCTCATCTTCTCTTTAAGGCATTGCCCCTTCCTAACACTATAGATCAACACCTCTTGTTTTCATACTCTTTCTAGATTCATGGAATCATACAATATGTATTCTCATATCTTGCTTCTTTTATGCTTAGAGAATGCATCAATAGGGTTATGGACCATTATCAGACTTGATGAGATTGAGAAGTCTGATGTCTACAATTCCAGTGAATAATATACTGGATATATTTTATCTATCCTTCTATTATTGCATATGTGGTTAGTTTTTACATTGGGTTTATTCTAAAAGAAACTGTTAAGATACTTTACTGTGTGTGTTTCAGTGAACATATTATTCTTGATTGTATGGGAATTTTAGGAATGGAATTGAGTGATAGTTAAATACTTACATTTTTTGAGCATTTATCTGTTATAAGGATATGATTGGGGATCATATCCTTAAAACAAATCTTATTTTACTGTTATAGAGATCAGCTAGGGCTGTTTGCATTCGGAGTGGCCCTGGCAAATAGAATGGAATACAGAAGACTCATTTTAGAGCATGTAGAAATCCAGAGGAAAAAATAGAAGTTTTATTTCATAATTTGTATATTAAGTAATTCCAAAGATCAATTTGTTAAAGACTTAGTTCCCCAAATGATGCTATTGGGAGATGGTTGAGCTTTTAAAAAGTGGGGCCCAGTGGAAAGTTTTTAGGTCATTGGATCATGCCACCACCTGTGATTGGGGGATCATGTTTCTTTCTCATTTTTTGCACAGCTGTGAGATAAGCAATTTTGAATTACTCCTGCTTCCTTTCCTAGGAAAAGCATACTATCTTGCATCTTCCCTTCATTTCCATATATGAGGATTCTGTTCCATTAGGGGTAGGGTCTTCCTTTCTGAGTAATTGAATAGGATTTGGATTCTTCAAAGTAAAAATATTGGGATATCTCTCCTAATGTGCTGAAATTTTGTCAAACAGATATATAAAGAAGATACCTGTCAGAGTTCTCTCCTATAAACTCTGACAGGTTAAATGTTCTCCCCAGGTATTGTTTCTAGAGAATATCACTGTCCAAATCCACAGATCTGCTGAATATCCTGCTTGTCCCCTACGGTTCTTTGAGAAGCCCTTTTCCAGCCCAGCAATGGATAGTGCCACTATATGTGTAACTATTTACTTTCTCTTTTTATTCACCTTCAGGAACTTGGGCTTTGATGTCAAACCCCAGAAATTGTTGGCATATGATCCTTGATTTAGGCTCTGTTCTCTAGAGCAGTCAGGATCAGACAATGTCTAAGCCCGTAATCACCAGGAATTCAAACCAACTAATGGAACAAGAACATTTCCTGAATTATTATCTACTCTCATTTTTACTTTTTTTAATTTTCAAAGAGAATGTTATTTTAATTACAAAGCTAATGTTCGAATGTTATTTTATAATTAATACTGTGTGTGTACGTGTGCATGTACGTGTAAAGAAAGTGAGAAAGTGTGTCTTGATTCATGGAAACTACATATAAACTGAATCTAGCTTTACAAATACATATAATGTATGGAAATGGACATTGCACTAATTGTACCCTCAGAATATGGCATCTTCTGAAATTAATGTATTAAGTTTATATCCTGCCAATATTGCTAACAATGTAGGAGAACAAATTTACTTGGTTTGTCTTGCCTTTTGAAAGTGGATCATGGTATGGATATAGAAGTGGCTTTGTGCTCACAGCTCCATACTTCACCCCATCAGTTGGTGCTTACAGGAATTGATACTGAGCATGATGCTCAGACTGGGTTAAGCAGGTGGACACCTTGGTAGGTAGAATGTGAAGAGAGGAAAGAAAGGCCATGTTTGATGCTGTCATCCCAATTATTTATGATTTTCTTCAATTTTGCATCTAAGTAAAAAAGAACAATAATTGAAGTCACCCTAGGAGGAAACCATGCCCCCAGACGTTCTACATTTTCTAGAATTGATAAACCAATTAAACTGGGAGTATAACTAATATTCTAATTTCTTTTTATTTATTTATTTGCCAAAAATGTTAAAATTGAATACACCTTACAATATGTGCATCTCCAAGTGCTCAACAATGAAAACCAAATATTAGATACTAAAAGTACAGTGATCTTTAAATGAGTATATATAGTTAACTACATATATTTCCTAAATATTATCCTCAATGTTTCTATCCCATATTGTATTTACAAGATAATTTCAGATGTAACAGAATAGACTTATAAGGGTTTAGAAGCATGTAACATTGTAATATCAAGTCAGGTTTTATGAAGAATGATATGATGAAGGAAATCAACTAAAACTCAAATGCAAATCAAGCACAAAGCTTTTGTTTGGAAATGAACCTGGAGAGTTTAGAACATATCTAAACAGACAAAGCAGATATAAATATATGGTGAATAACACAGTGTGGTACACAGTATACTCAGGTAAGACTACTGCCTCTGGTCATATTTTAGACACTCTGGACTCAAATCCCTGCCTGTTAATGTATTCTAGAAAATTGAGATGAACAAGGAAATTTTAGGGATGGATCTTGTACACTTTAGTTTTTGACACAGACATAGTCAGACCTGGAAAACACACACAATAACACAAAAGTAAATGTGTGACTTCTCAGGAGGAGTTGAAGATAATTTGCAGCCATCAGAAAATAATATCAACCCTTCAACTTCCAGGTACATCCTGTCTGCAGTCCCAGACTCTATTATTTACCCTTTATGTTTCTCTTTAATGCTTAGTGGACATTTAGAATATAATTTGAAAGAACAGGGAGAGGTATAGTTAATAGAGAATCTTGACAGCACATTCATTCATTCTGAGAAACAACAAATAAGGAAAAATAACTTGTATAATATAAAGTGAAATGCAATTATTGCCTCTGCTTTGTTTCTCTGAAACCTGTTGGAACCATACTGCCTTGAGCATTTTGTTTTGGATTGACCCATGCTATGCAAAAGCACTTGAGAGAACCTCTGGGATTAGGAGGATGAATCCCTGCTATATTTGCTTTTTATCACCTCACTTTTATTGAGAGTTAACATATTGAACTCATGTATTCTTTACATGATGCTCAGACTGAGTTAAGCAGGTGGACACCATGGTAGGTAGAATGTGAAGAGAGGAAAGAAAGGCCATGTTTGATGCTGTCTTCTTCATCTGTTGTCTTTCCCCAAATGCTTTCAGGTAACACAGTATACTGAGAAGTAAATGGAAGACAAAATTCTTATCTTATATATTACAGTAACTTTAGACTATAATATAATTAATAATGACAAGGGGAATCAAAAAGTTACATTTGCTATCATTTCAACTGCTCTACTCAGATGGTGTTAATCCTATTCCTTGTTACTGTAACAAATATCTGAGATAATCAGTTTATAAAGAGAAAGGATTTATTTTGGCTCACAGGTTTGAAGGTTTAAGTTCATGGTGGGTTTTTCCTGTTACTTCTTGGCCCGTAATTTGGCAACAACACAAGGCAAATTCAATTCATGGTATGGATGTAGACGTGGCTTTGTTCTCACAGCTCCATCAGTTGGTGCTTGCAGGAATTGATACTGTCATTTATGGTCTGGCTTCCCAGGCTCTTCCGTAAAATCCTGGTGGAAGACTCCATGACCCCATAACTCTTACATACATATTTCTCTATTCTTTCTAAACATGTAAAGACCTTCATCTAACAGTCCAAATATTTAACATGAAAGATTATTTGAGAACAAAGACCAAATATTGCTAATCAATATAGTCTTATTGTTTAATTAACACTAAACACTTAATTCATTTAACAAGTATTTGTTAGATCAATTAATTAATCTCTACTACAAGTTGATGTTTCTCTATGAAAAAGAAAATTTCTGGAGAGCAAATTTACCTGGTTTGTCTTGCCTTTTGAAGGTAGATCACTGGTCAGCATATTTTCTTTCTTGGATTTAATTGAGCAGTCTTGGATCCATGATGTTTTCTAGGTGGTGATGAAGTATAAAGTATATGCATGACCCCTTAGTGACAGTCAATGAGCAAATCTTGTGAATATGGGAACATTTACATGAACAAGAATCCCCAGGCTTCTCTTATACTCACAGTTTAATACAAGGAATACAAAAACTTCCAGTGATCTGCATTCTCAGGCCTTTATGCCCAAAGGTAAGGACTGCTAGGAGAATTTAGGGAGTCTGCAGCTTCATATTAACTGGTTAATTGGCCTCACTTAAGAGAATGAGGGACTCAGATTTAAAAAAATATATATGATTTGGAATAACCTAGTGTATTTTATATGACAAAAATATTTCCAATCTCTGTTTGAAAACCTGAACAAAGAGAAAATATAATACTTTCTCTAATGACTATTACATGAGACTTTTTTTGAAAACACAATATTCAAATTAGCAATTTTTATTAATTCTAGTTCTATTTTCTACGTCACATGAAATACATATTTTTCCTCTTTTACTCTACTGTACACCAGCTCTCATAGTTCTTGTCTAATCAGACTCTCTAAAATTCTTCACAAAGTATTTTCAAGTTTTATTACCTATGTCCTTCTGTCAGTATCTCACATAGCTATGATATTCTTATCAGATTCAATAAGTTGATGTGATTTTCCTTGTCTGTAATAGTTGTATTATAATATTAATTTAATATATAGTACCATCAAATGGTCTCTTATATAAGCAATCCAATTGTTCTATAATAGTTATGACTGAGATACATCTAGTTATCTCTAAATTAATTCTGACTTAGCACATTATAGTATTGTAGAATAATACAGATAATCTTTGAAACTGTTTCTAGGTATGTCCAAAAGAAATATCATTTTTTTCATATAAAATTTATCTTCAGCCTGCGGATATAGCTCAGTTAGTAGAGTGCTTGCTCACATTCACAAGGCTTTAGGTTCAATCCCCAGCATCACACACAGACACACACACACAAAAAGAAATAACACTCGATTTAAAAAAATCATTTTGTTTGATGTTCGTATACAATTCTGATTCCAGGTGGGAATAAGAATGATGGTTTCACGTATGATTCTAAATCTATATTTCAGAAAGATCTTATTAATTTATAATGCTCTTGAAGTTATATGGTGAGTTTGCTATTCAAACAATGTTTCAACCTTTATTTGATGTGTAAAAGGGAGACTTTGCTTATGCTAAGAAATCACTTAGGAGCATGGGTCTTATTTTCAACTGACTCTATTGAAAGAAGGTTGGTTGGAGTTAATTTTGTTCCCTTTTTCCCCTATGAACACTGGTACTAATACACATTTTCTCTTCTCAATACCTACTTCTAATCCCCATTTTATCATATCCCTAGGGATTCCTCTTTTCACAAAACCCGTTTGAAAGTGAATATCTCAAATGATAACACGAGTTCTCTTTATCAATAGCACACCTTTTTCTCTTCATTCTTGTCTTTTTGACAATTGAGTATACAAAGTACTGCCCCCCACTGGGCCCATCATTAAAGACTTAATCAGGATATTATAAAAATTTACTATACATTTTTATTCATTGGAAGCTTCTCATTCATTCTGGAGCTCTAAACTCTCTGGTTCAGACACTGGTGACCAAAACATCCCATGTGGTCAGATAGCTGTCTCTCTCTGCACAAGGTTATTATTTAACTTCTTTATGAATTACCCCAATCATATTCAGAAATCACTATCTTTCAGTCGTAAGTGTTTTGTTCTGAATTCTACAACACTTCCCTGGATTCAAAATTTTTCTATAGGAAGAGCTTCATTAATTCAACAAATACTTCCTGTACCGGGGATTCTTTTAAACAATGGAGTAAATATCCTTCCTCCCATGTCACTTACCTTCTAGAGGCAGAATTAAGTAACATAAAATAAATAGTATCTGTTTTATCTGTGAGTTTGCTTTCCAAACAATGCTTCAGCCTTTATTTAATCTCTAAAAGGTAGAGTGCTTGACTCACATGCACAAGGCCCTGTACAGATAAATGTTAAATGTCAAATAAACTTAAATAGGTAAATATTTTATTCAGCAGGTCATTGGGCATAAAGAAGAGACTGGATATGAGAAAGGGTGGTTAGCAAAGACTTCCACTGAAGAGTGACATTGCAGTGGAGATATCAATGACTTGAAGGCTGTAGTTACATGAAAATCTAGTAGAACAGCACTGGGATCATCCAAGATTATGGAATGAAGGTAGAGAGAGCTCCCTGTAACTGCTGCTGTATATCATTTCCAATGTCTAGAGAGATTAGGGAGATACCTTTTACATGTCCCATATTTAATAGCATCAAAAATCTGGGAGATAATCCATTTAAATGGACATTTGCCTGAGGCGAGCTACTTCTGCCACAAATTCTCATGGTGTAACAATTGTCCTCAGTACAAGCCCAAAAGGGACCTTTGAGTGCTACTCACTCTCTACTCCAAAGCCCTCAAAAAGTGCCCAGGTGTGTATCCTCCACAAATATAAGAATTTAATATATCAACTGGTTATCTCTTTATCACTTATCTACAATTCTTTATTTTAATATTATTTTTTGTTTGTTTTAGTTTTGATAGACCTTTATCTTATTTATTTAAACATGGTGTTGAGAATTGAACCCAGTGCCTCATACAAGCCAGGCAAGTGTGCTACCACTGAGCCACAACCCCAGACCAAATTCTTCTCTTTCTGCTAACCATTTCCTCAAAGAAGTAACTAGGATATTATCAGATGAGTCAAAAATATCCTTGATTAACTATTTTCAACCATGAACTACATACCATCTATCTTTTTAAAATATTCACAGAGACCATGTGTATAGCCCCATTCATCCATTCTTCAGATACTGTCAGGTTGTCAGTACTATCACCTGATAATTATTGCCATCTGATCAGGACTCTTAGACACATCTTGAATTTTTTTTTTGCCAGTATTAATTTATCCAAAGCTGGGATCTAATTTATGTTGTTTGGTTTTGAGTTCTTGGTAAGTAATTCTCTTTGCTCAATTATTTTCTCCAATTATAAATTTCAAAAGTGAGACTCGGTGATTAATCAACAATTAAAATCTCAATGCAATTTCAAAGATTCTCATAATGAGAACTAGATTGATTCTTAATCTCTCTCTCTCTTAAATTCCTTGCCTTTATTTGACTTTAAAATAATCAAGAAACACTTCTCCACTCTTACAGACATCTTCCCAATTATGAACACATGAACTTTATTGCTATTTTTCTCCATTTGCAACAATAGTTTGTACTCCATATGAGCATGTGAGGAAATTCCCTAAAAGTCCCTTGGGTTTGTTTGTCTCCATTTATTTTGTTATGTCTTATATCTTGTACCTATAGTAATCCTTAAGACATTGCTAAAATTTAAACGAAAAAATAAGAAGGCATTTTGGGGAGGACATTGGTAGAGATGAAGAGAAAGACTTCTGATAATCTCCAACATGATTCCCCTTAGCTGCTAAGATTGTACAAGTGTTGGTTGGGTAGTTTTGAGTTTGGTTGATATGATTGTTTTCTGTCATATTTCTACAATGTTTTGGGATAGATGCTGAGAATTGTATATTATAAAATCTCCAAATGATTTGATATTCTTTTTGAGCAAGGAAACTTCATGTCCTCTCCACAAACAACAGAAATGTGTGTCCTAGCATTTCAATATACCACGTTAACCTATGAAACAGAAAAAAAAATCCTGATGAGAATTATTTCCCACTCCAGAAACTGAAAATACATGTCCCAGTTGAAATTGTCCATAAAATAAAAACTATACTTTCATTTTGAACTAATATGAGTACTTCCAATTCTCATCTGCTAATTCCACAAATACACCAAATTCTACATATCCTTAAAGATTGACAAATGTTGCTTTTAATAAATATTGAAAAGTCAGGTATGGGGGCACATACCTGTAATCCCAGCAACTTGAGAGGCTGAGGCAGGAGGATAGCAAGTTCAAGACCATATTCATCAACTTAGCAAGGACTTAAGCAACTGGGAGACCCTACTTAAAATAAGAAAGGTTGGGGATGAGGTTCAGTTAAAAAGCATCACTGTATTCAATGTCTGGCACCCAAAATAAAATAAAATAAAAATTAAGAGTCGTAGAATATTTCCAGTATATCTTTAACTTTAGTCTTATTTTTACCAGATATGATCAACATTTCAGGATTCAGACTTTATTTTCATTATCAGATGTTATCTTCTGGGAGATCCAGGAAAATAAGAAAAAGCTAAAAATTCAGTCTTTGTACAGCGTCTGATAGAAGAAAAAGTGGGCTACGATCTACATACTGTGGGGTCGGGCCCCAAATTCCTCAATAGGACACCCATAGCACAAGAGTTAATAACAAGAATCAACAAATGGGACTTACTGAAACTAAAAAGTTTTTTCTCAGCAAAAGAAACAATAAGAGAGGTAAATCGGGAGCCTACGTTCTGGGAAAAAATCTTTACTCCTCACACTTCAGATACAGCCCTAATATCCAGAGTATACAAAGAACTCAAAAAATTAGACAATAAGATAACAAATAACCCAATCAACAGATGGGCCAAGGACCTGAACAGATAATTCTCAGAGGAGGACATACTATCAATCAACAAGCACATGAAAAAATGCTCAGAGAAATGCAAATCAAAACCACCCTAAGATACCATCTCACTCCAGTAAGATTGGCAGCCATTAGGAAGTCAAACAACAACAAGTGCTGGCAAGGATGTGGGGAAAAGGGTACACTTACTCATTGTTGGTGGGACTGCAAATTGGTGCAGCCAATTTGGAAAGCAGTATGGAGATTTCTTGGAAAGCTGGGAATGGAACCACCATTTGACCCAGCTATTCCCTTTCTCGGTCTATTCCCTAAAGACCTAAAAAGAGCATGCTACAGGGACACTGCTACATCGATGGCTGTTCATAGCAGCACAATTCACAATAGCAAGACTGTGGAACCAACCTAGATGCCCTTCAATAGATGAATGGATAAAAAAAAATGTGGCATCTATACACAATGGAGTATTACTCTGCATTAAAAAATGACAAAATCATAGAATTTGGAGGGAAATGGATGGCATTAGAGCAGATTATGCTAAGTGAAGCCAGCCAATCCCTAAAAAACAAATGCCAAAGGTCTTCTTTGATATAAGGAGAGTAACTAAGAACAGAGTAGGGACGAAGAACATGAGAAGAAGATTAACATTAAACAGGAATAAGAGGTGGGAGGGAAAGCGAGAGGGAAGGGAAATTGCATGGAAATGGAAGGAGACCCTGATGGTTATACAAAATTACATACAAGAGGAAGTGAGGGGAAAGGGAAAAATAATACAAGGGGGAGAAATGAATTACAGTAGAGGGGGTAGAGAGAGAAGAGAGGAGGGGAGGGGACGGGAGGGGGGATAGTAGAGGATAGGAAAGGCAGCAGAATACAACAGACACTAGTATGGCAATATGTAAATCAATGCAAGTGTAACTGATGTGATTCTGCAATCTGTATACGGGGTAAAAATGGGAGTTCATAACCCACTTGAATCAAAATGTGAAATATGATATGTCAAGAACTATGTAATGTTTTGAACAACCAACAATAAAAAAAAAAATTCAGTCTTTGTAACTTGGCAAATCTTGCCACACTTTGGAGTTAAGAGACCGCAGAAGAAAAAGTCAAGCATCGTCTTAAAGTCATGTCAAAAGTATACGTATTGACCTAATTTTATATAAGTTATAGAAACTTCTCTCCCAATTGCAGTAGGAGCAGAATTCAGGATCCCTCTGCCCTTTTTCTTGGTTTACATGCCTTATTTGCTAGAATCCGGGACATATTTTGAATATTTTAAATTTCTGTTGCCAAGCCTTGCCTCTCACTTCTGAAAATTCAACTTGTCTTCCTTATATGTACTAGAGGACTCTTGGTACCTCAGAAATGTAAATGTAAATATAAATTCTTATACAGACAAATATGTGAGCATTTAAGATTTTCCAAAATAATGTCACTATCAAAAAGGAAATTAGGAAGAAAATAGTATTTCTTCATGTCTACACAATTTTCACTATCCTGTTCAGGTATTAGAGAACATTAACCTGGCATTAAAAAGCTAAAAATTACTTTAATATCTGACTAATGATATTTTAATAGATTTTCTACTTACTTTCCTCTAGCTATCCCTCATCTTCAAGACCCTTAAAATTGATTTATATCACATAAATGCCCTAATGTGCAATAGAGATGAGAACACTAGATAAAAACCTAAGATCAAATTTGGTAGAATATCTCCAGAAGATATCCCCAGATTGAAGGTTATTTGCTCACAAAAAGAAATTGTGTTTTTAAAAGTTGGTTGAAGTACACTTTTTATTTTGAAATTTTCTTGATATAGAACTGTAACTATAGAATACAAAACTAAGGGGTTAGTCAGTATTAGATTTGGGCATATGAAAGAAATTATTATTATAAAAAAGAAGTTATTTTTTCTATCCTATCTTTGCAAAGCAGAGGTGATGTTTCACTGAAAAAGAAATAAAAGAAAAAAAAAACCACCAACAACAAGAGCTGTCAGCTTGTACAAATGTTCCTGAATTATATTATGGATACTTCCTCATTCCAAGGGATTCATAAGCAACCGGAGGGGAAGAGATATGCTTGTCTTGAGACATTTCTGCTTCCCTGTCCTAGCCCCAAATGTTTAATAAAATAGACACAAGAAAACATGCTATTTTATTTGAAGTGAGTGAGAAAAAAAGCACTGAACTTTTTTTTTTTTTTAATATGAAATCTCATTATGCCTGTTTGTTTGCTCTTTTCATAAGAGTCCAGTTTCCCAATCTTGCTATCTGAGAAATAGTGAAAACAGGTTACCCGGGATTTGATCCAGTGGAATTTTACTGTTCAGCATTTCCTTCTTTACAGTACATTATAATGATAATTCTTGCTCTGAAGGGTAAGCACGTACCTTTACTAGATTCTGAGTTATGTCCAGTACCAGCAAACAAATGTCAAGTCTCTAGCTATGTTGGAGACATGCAGTAACTCTCATTAAAGAAACAATTAATGAATCAAAGCCACAAATTTTCTGATTATTTTAAGAAATATGATGGCCATGTTCTTTATGTAATCAACCTTGTAGGTAATCTTGCAGGAGAAGGAACTTCTAACTGGTCCTCCTGCACCCACATTTATCATCACTACCAATTCAGGCTTATATTGTACAACAGTGACCTCATTGTGTACTTGCCTACCTAGAAACCTTTTCCTAGCTCTTTAGACCTGCCAAAGTTTTACAGTTTTATTAGGACCCCTAAGCAAAATAACAGTGCAATGCACTAAACTATGAACAATAACAATAAAAAATGCTCTTGAAGAATGAATTTTCCTGAAACTCTCACACAGGTTTTCACTTTCACAGATATTAAGCAACCACAGTTTTTAGCTGATATATAGAGAGGACCACTCTTTACTCATTTGTGCTATTTTCTTTAAATGTTATGCTGCCTTTGGCATTGCCTTTCTTCATATATAAACTGCATTAAATTGCTTTATTCCATTTATTCTGGACATGGCTAGTGGGAGTGGGGAACAGAAAAAAGGATCTAGTAGTGTTTATTTTTCAAGATGTTGGGAACGTTCAGACTGATTCTTCTGAAAAAAGACAAGCACTCCTCGGTGTTACACATAACTCAATACTAAGATACCAAAAAAAAAAAAAAAATCAAAGGCTTTTTAAAATAAGATCAAGAATTATGTGCCCAATAGAGTAAAAATTAGGCCCAAATCTTCATCACATCAATTAGGCCCCTAGTTCCTTAATAAGACTCCTAAACCACAAGAAATAAAAATCAAGAATTAACACATGGGATAGACTCAAACCAAAAGGCTTCTTCTCAGCAAAAGAAGCAATCCATAAGATGAAGAGAGAGCCTACATTTTAGGAGCAAATATTTGCCACACACACGTCAGATAGAGCACTAATCTCCAGTATATATAAAGAACTCAAAAAACTTAACATCATAAAAAATCAAACAACCCAATCAATAAATGGTCTAAGGAGCTGAACAGACACTTCTCAGCAGAGAAGCTATGGGAAGATTATACTATATTATCAAACTGGAAACAAATTCCCATTACATAACAAACCAACATCCCAAGACATATCTTTAGGAGAAGATGTGCCACTCTCAACATAGGAACACCAAAATGTGAAAAAAAACAAGGTAATGTGAGATGCCCTAAAGTCCATAACTCTCTATTAACAGATTCCAAAGAAATCAAGTGGGTGAAATGCATGCTAAAGAATTTAAAAGAATAATTCTTAAAAAGTTAAATGAGATCCAAGAACACAGTGTTAAATTAAATTAGGAAAAGAATTCAGAATATGAATGGTAAATTTTAAAAAAAATGACAGATTTAAAAAAATCAATCAGAAATCTTGAAAATGTATATTTCTATAATTTAGATTAAGAAAAAAATAAGTTGCTTCAACCACAGTCAAACAAGAGCAAGAGGAAGGGAAGGAGGAGAAAAGTAGTATCAGAGCTTGATGATATGTCTTTTGAAATAAAGGCAAAAAGAAAGAAAGGTGATAAGAAAAGGAAAGACAGTAGAATGAATTTGATATAACTTTCCTGTGTGCATATAAGAATATACCAGAGTGAATCTCACCATTGTGTGCATACATGAATGAATTTGATATAACTTTCCTGTGTGCATATAAGAATATACCAGAGTGAATCTCACCATTGTGTGCATACATAGGAAATTAATTTTAAAAAATAACTATGGGTAAATAGCAGAAAGATCAATATAGGGAAGGGAATGGGGGTGAATAAGGAAAGGGAAAGAAGAAGTACTAGGGACTGAATTAAGTCAAGATGATTTCATAATTATATCAAAATGAATTCTTCTGTCATGTATAACTAAAAAAAACCAATACAAAATAAAAGAGAAAAAAATGAGAAAATACAAGATCTTTGGGACACTATTATAAGATCAAACATCCAGATCGTCAGCATACCTGAAAGGGAAGAAATAAAGGATAAAGACATAGAATACTAACTCAGCTAAATGATAGGATAAAGTATCTCTAAACTTAGGAAAGAAATGGAACTCCAGACAGGATGCCTTTAGAATAGCAAGTAGATAGGTCCAGAAAAGATCCTCAGCATGACCTAATATAGTCAAACTTTCAAAAGTAGAGGGAAAAATTAATTTTAAAATCTGCAGGATAAAGGTGCCAAATCATATTTAAGGGCAACCCTATCGGATTAAACAGATTTCGCAGCAGAAACCCTAAAGACTAGAAAGGCACAGAATAGTATGTTTCCAGTAGCAAAAGAAAATAACTGCCAACCCCCCCAAAAAAAAAATAAGTTGCCTCAACTATTCTTAAGTCCCTAGTGCTTCCAATTCCCTTCCCTATTCTCTCCCCCCTTGATTTTTACCTACTCTACTAGTCTTCTGTGCTTTATAGATACCCATAAGGTGGAATTCACTGTAATATATTTGTGTATGTACATAGTACAATTTGATCAATTTCATTCTGTACTTGTTACCTGTTCCCATAATCCTCCTCCTTCTCAATTCCCTTCTGTAGTCCACTGATCTCCCCTCTATTTTCCTGGGATCTCCCCTACCCTACTTTTCCCTATACTTTGATCCACCTTCTGCATATGAGAAAAAGTACTAAATCCTTGACTTTCTGAGTCTGACTTATTTTACTTAGCATAATATTCCCCAGTTCCATTCATTTACCAGAAAAATACTATAATTTCTTTCTTCTTTATGACTGAGTAAAACTCCATCATGTGTACAAGCCACATTTTCTTTATCAATTCATCTGTTGATGGGCACCTGGGCTGATTCTTTAACTTAGCTATTGTGAACTATGCTGCTATAAACACTGATGTGCCTATGTTATTCCAATTTGCTGATTTAATTCTTTTAGATAAGCTTCAAGATAAAATTCAAGTAGCATGTTTGTATATATTCATAAGACACATTGGTCAGTTTCATTCTGCCATTTCTTTTTTCCATTTTTTTCCTCAGCCTTCAATCTTCTTCCTCTAGTCCGCTGATCTCTCTTCTTCTTTCCTGATATTTATTTACACCACCAACACACTTTTTCCCCTTATTTTGGTTAAGATTACATGTATGAGAGAAAATATTCCACATTTAATTTTGTGAGTCTAATTTATTTCACTTAGCATGATGTTTTCCAGTTTTATCCATTTACCAGATATGTCATAATTTTATTCTTCTTTATGACTGAGTAAAAGTTCATTGACTATACCACATTTTATTGATTCATTCATCTGTTGACAGGCATCTGTGATGAATCCATAACTTGACCAATGTAAATTTTGTTGCTATAAACATTGATGTGTCTGTATCATTAAAGTAGGCTGATTTTAATTTTTTGGATAAATATCAGAGAATGGGATAACTGACTCATATGGTGGTTTTATTCCTAGTCCTTTGAAAAATTTCTATACCACTTCCCAAAATGGTTATACTAATTTGCAGTCCCATCAACAAGTTATGAGTGTACTTTTCTCCTCATATCCTTGCTAGCATTTATTATTTATTCTTAAGGATTGCCATTCTTACTGGAGTGAGATAAAATTTCAGTGTAAGTGGACATTATTACCCTATATACATGTATGATTACGCTACTGGTGTGACTCTACACCAGGTACTGCCAGAGGAATGAGAAGTTATGCTCCATTTGTGTACAATGTTGTTAAAATGCAGGTATGACTAATTAGAACAAATAATAAATAAATATACAAGAAAAATAAATAAATAAAAGCTGCATATGACAAACTCAGATTCAACATTATACCAAAATGGCACAATACCAGAAGAATTTCTGCTAAGACCAGAAGACAAAGATATTCACTCATAGCTCTTATTCATTGTAACTCTAGAAATTTAAGCCATAACAATTAGACAAATAAAAAAGAAATAAAAGACATGCAAATAGGAAAGAGACAAGTCACATTATCTCTGTAGATGATATGGTTCTATACAGAGAAAACCTAAAAACTTCACTAAAGTACTATTAGAACTTATAAACAAATTCATTAAAGTGAAAGGAAACATGATCTGTACAGACTCTTCTCCAAAAATACCAATAGCCATTAAGTATACATTTTAAAGATGCTTAATATCATTATCTACCAGTGAGATGTAAATCAAAACCACACTAAATCACCAACTTACCCCAGTTATAATTCTACTGTCAAAAATTTCCAAACTAACAATGTTCATAAGGATGTGGAGAAAAACAAACTATACACAGTGTTGGTGGGAAAGTGAAGTCATTATGGCATTTTCTAAAAAAAATAAATAAAAATAGAGCTATCATATGATCCAGATACCTACTCCAGTGTATAAATCCAAAGGAAATGAAGTCAGCATACAAAAGAGATACACAGATATCCATGTTTATAGCAGTGCTATTCACGATAAGTAAGATGAAGAATCAATCTAGGTGCCCATGAGCAGATGAATGCATAAAGAAAATATGGTATATATATATATATATATATATATATATATATATATATATATACATACACAATGAATTATCAGCCACAAAGATGAATTAAATCTGACCTTTTCTATAAAATAATTATAACTGGAGAACATCATATTTAAATCCGACTTATTTCTGTGCCATGTCAGATATGAGTAGGAATTTGTTCTTTAGTGTGGAAGATCATCAGATAGAATTTGAGAGTGGGCAACTTGAAAGAGAGAAAATTATTTTTAAATGAGGTAAATGTAAGTTGAAAATGGGCCAGATGGAAAATAGAAAGTTTAAAGGCATAAAATGAGAGTAAAGTCAGATAACAACCAAGTAAGAGGAGAGCTGTCTTCTGAATGTCAATTCCAAAGTGAGAAAGCCCCTGGGCTGATGGTATCAGGGCAAACAATTATAGGTTGGACACCTTGCTTTCCAGCACAATATTTTGAGAAATCTTTAATGGATAGGATCTTCCACTTCAGGTAGGGATATATTATGAAGATTTCCAAAGCACTGTACTTGGTAGAACACAAAATACTGTTAGCATGTGACTCATTTTCAAAGGAAACTCAAGACTTAATCTGTAACATTTCATTGTAAATATTGCTTTATCTTGAGTGGATAAATTCATTCCTCTGAATCTGGAAAGGAGTCTTCTTCTCAATCATGAACTGATTACCCATCTTGCAGCAGCTGAAATGTGATCTTTTTCTATGCAGTTTTTCATTTTCTAAGCAATTGCTCTCTGTGAATGAGTCATCAGTTTGGGTGTCTGTTTTCTTCCTGGCACTTGGCAATCATTTTTTTCTTTTAACTGGGGATTGAACCCAGGATTATTATCCACTGAGCCACATCCCTGACCCTTTTTATATTTTATTTTGAGAAAGATCTCAATGAATTGCTGAGGCTTGTTTTGAACTTGTGATTCTCCTGCCTGCCTCTAAAGCTCCTGGCATACAGTTTTGTGCTGCCTCGCCTGGCACGTGGCAACCTTCTTATCTTCTCCTCTACATCACAGAATCCACAAGAGAGGAATCCAATCTCATTCATCATTTCCATCCTAAGTGATCACTAACAAATAATAATGTAGGGCAAAGGATTTGGGATTTGATTCTACATGGCTCACTAATAAAAACAAATTACTTCCTCCAGTCTTTCCAACTGGAAATTAGGAAATGACCAGTTGTACCTCTCTCTTGCATATTTGACTCATTCTTTTGCTACAGGTCTGAGCATTTACCTAGTTAGGAATGTTGCAGTTATTTCTCATGGACTACAGACAGCATCATAAATGTGCTGATTAAAGGATGCCTGCTTAATGTCAACGTTAATCATTTAAGCGAAATGAACTAAATGCAGAAGCCTTAACTTTATTTGTAATTAAAAAGACTAGGAAGCTGTGAATATGGGTTCTACATATCTGCAATAAAACAGCTCCAAGCCTACAATTAAGTCATTTGGTTGTGCTTCATGGAAAGAAGCTGCATAAAGAATTAAAAGCAATTCTGGAAGCATTCAGGCCTTTATAATAAACTGTAAACCACACTCGCACTGCAAAGCCCTAAGTCACCACCAGTGAACTAGCAATTCTCTCTACAGCATTGTTTCCAGATGTGTTTGAAACGGCAGCCTTGCCTCTTATATTAACCAGGAAAGCATAAAATTTCATGTCATCTTATCATGCAGAGTGAAAAAAAAATCTTTAACTTCAAGATTTAAGAAATAAAAAAAAGATTAATGTAGAAGGGAAATAAGAAGATTTAAATGAAATGTACACTATTTTGAAATGTGCCCTGTACTCAGCCAATTTATAGTTTAAACTATGCTTCTTTGCATGAGACAGAAATAGAAGCTTAAAACATATGACGAAGGGAATAGTTATAGTCTGAAGAAATTCATGAACTAAGTAGAATAAGGTGGAGAAACAAAAGAAAAGAGATTGCCTGTTAAAACTAAAAGAGGGATAGCTAACTCAATTTGGGGCAACCAGGAAAGATTTCCTAGAGGGATAGTATTGAGTAGAGAGAAGATGCATCCCATAAGAGACTAAGAAATGTGAGATTATGCAAATTCACTAAAAATAAGAACTAACAGTGTACTGAGGTCTTATTATGTTCTTATCACCATTTGAATGCCTTAACAGGAAATATCTAAATTAATTCCAATAACAACATTTTGAGATAGGCATTTTCACTATCTTTATAGTATAAAAAGGCAAATAGATATTGTATAATTTATCTGAGATCACCTATCTAAAACTCTATTATTTGAATCTATGCTATTTATTGACAAGTAGTCTAGTAGGAACTTTGCAGAAAATCCTTCTTTAATCTACTGGTAGTTAATTTGGGTGAATGTCCTTCTTCTCTTCTGTATCTGAAAACTCATGATCACCACTAGAAACTGGTGGAGCTAGGGTTGAGATTCATTTTTGTTTACATTTTCTACATTCTTCCATTTGATCTTTGGTCTTTCCAGAAGTGATTTACTCTATGTTTATTTCTTTAGTTGCTTAAGAAAAAATTTATAGTCAGGTATTTCTTCTGTTAGTAATTTTAAAATGTTTTGATGATATCTGTCCTCTCCACACATGTTGACTCTTCTCAGACTGTTTTATTATTTTTTTAATTGTTGTATTTCTTGCCCATTACCATCATCTGCCAAACTTCGTATTTTGGTGAAACCTCTAGAAATCTGTGACATCTGACTCAGGCATTAACTTATTCTCAATTAGAAGGATTCAGATTCTGTTATTTTTAGAAAATATGTAGAACATCTATTAGTTTATTTTTTTAGAACATAATAATGACAACTACCAAAATTATAATCACTTTTAACTTTTTATTTCAAATTTTGGGGTAAATGTAGCATGTTTATTTAAAATAAATAAGTAAATCTTTGCTCTGTAATATTTTTTCATCATGGGATTAGATGATTCATTTCAAGTCAGTAGTTACAATTTAATAAATGAACTATTAAGTTTGACCTAAATTTTACATAATTCTACAAGTTGAGAATATATCAATTATTAGATATAAAAATTTGTTTAATTCTAAATGGAGAACTTATTGAGAAAGAATTACTTATAGTGAGCCATTTTTTTTTATGCATCTAAATATAACATAAAATACCTCCAGTTACATTAATCATCACTATGGCCAGAGAGATACAATTTGGGTAAATGTTTTGCCAACCTTAACTGTCTCAAATACAAAGTTTTCCCTTCACTTTAGGATTTACTGACTTACATATCTTGTTTCTTTCTTTCTTTCTTTCTTTCTTTCTTTCTTTCTTTCTTTCTTTCTTTTTTTGGGTATCTTGCAGGTTTTTAACTTAGATCATAGATGATTTGGTTTTCTTAGTCCCACTCCAGAATTCTTATATATGAATAATTCAGATCTTCACCTCCATGAAGTTAAGGCCACTTTCCATTTAAGCATAAGCATTTTTCTCTTATTTCCTCTATCCCTCTTGTAAATGCAGAACAAAAAGCCACCATCTATTACTTATCCAACAGGATCAGTGGAAGAAGGTATCAATCATGTACTGATGAGCTAGTTAATAAAGTGTTATAATTGTTCTTTGGAACATATGTTCCTTTTTTTCAATTTGCATGACATTTATATTTCTATTTCACCTGCCTTTTATTCCTCAATTTCCCAACATCTCAGAGGCTATTCAATTCTAGAATGTTGATCACTTGACCTAGAGTTAATTTTCTCCTTCTGTAAACCCAAATTTATTTTCTGGTAACTAAAAATTTCCCTTGACATACACATTATAAAGTACATAATTATAAAACAAAGGGTGCTGCCTGCTCAAATGTACTCTGAACTCTTTAAGCAAAAGAACTGTATCTTTTATTTCTATTTAGTCTCCCAACACCAAATCATCATTTCCAGTTGCCACTCTGAATTATCTATATTTTGGAAACAACCATGTATATTTTGAAGGTTATTTGTTTGTTACCATAAATATTGAAAAATGTACTAGCAAAAGTAGTTTGCAATACTCTCCACTCCATGTGCACTTTCAAGTATCTCAGACTTCCAGCTGTGAGTATAATACTTCCCAGCATGTCAAACTCTAATTTCATCTGAGACATATAACAAAAAGTTACCTTTAGTATACTCAAACACAACTTTCAAAGCTAGACAAAAGCACATTTTCAGAGCACTATACATGTGATATTAATTTTATGTATTTTTTTTTCTAAACTGGTTAAATATGTACAGGGACCAGTTTATGCTCTTGAGAATCATTTATTATTTTTTTCTCACAATGACTCTATTTGCTTGATATGATAGTTATTCTTGGTTTAAGCCTGATTGGGATATTTACTCCAGAGGGAGTTAATGAATTATCCAAGAGAGTGCAATAAGTTAGAGTTGAATTATGAGTCTGAATTCAGAGTTTGTATTTCCACAACTACTCTTTTCTTATAGCTTTTCTATATTAATATTGTATATTTATGAAGGTTTGATGTCACCATTGTGCTTCTGCAACTGAAATACCTGATAAGATATTTCAATACAATTTTCAGAGGGAAAAATTTAGAGGTCAGTCCATCATGGGCTCAGTCCATTTCTCTGGGCAGCATATCATGTTACATGAATTCAGAAACTTTTGGAGGACACCTTATATCCAAACTATAACAATTAGTTAATAGTTTCAAGCAAACTCTTAGATTATGATTGAATCATTTTGCTACTCTTTTAAATGCTAGAAAATCTATGCTTGACTTTTCCTGAGAATAATAACATACAGGAATAAAAACTTTGAACCAATCGATGTTATTTCATCCAAACCAATTTAATCTTATAGATAATAAGTTTTATTCTGGCTGCCTGCACCATTAATGAGAGTCAGGTCTAAATGTGTGCATTTCTTAGTACATATTTAGCACATATTTCTTTTAAGGAGCAGAAAACCTCATGACTATGAAAGCATTGCCCCCCAAAAGACTCACATTGGACAAAATATGCTAAGCAGGGAATCAAATAAAATGAAAATTTTTGAACTATAGAGAGTGGGGAATAAAAGTAATCCCAAAAAATTTTTTTAAAAATGTTTCAAATTTTTTTCAAAAATTTAAAGAATCTGTGAATTTGTAATTCTGATTAGTTCAGAGATTTACTGTTCATTCATTTTCCCCAGCTGTTAATACTTCTTCCCTTACTTATTTTGGGAAAAAAAATTTGACAGAAATAATGTGATAAAATATAGTGAGAAAGATATTTAAAACTATATGTATGAGTTGATTATATAATTTTATAGTTAAAAGCATTAATCAGAAAAATTACCTAAAATCTCTGAGAAATAAGATTTAGAAAGTTGAGTAACTGAATTCAATGACAGAAATGGTCAATTGTATCATCTGTATTCAAATACTATATGAATGTGTAAATATCTATAACAAAATATTCACCCTATGGCAGCATAATAAGTTATTATAAAATCTTGCTTATATCAATTATTATTTATTGAAAATAATAGGATAGGCAAGAGAACACAAAAGACACTAGTATGGCAATATGTAAAACAGTGGATGTATAACCAATGTGATTCTGCAATCTGTATATGGAGTAAAAATGGGAGTTCATAACCCACTTGAATCAAATGTATGAAATATGATATGTCAAGAACTATGTAATGTTTTGAACAACTAATAATAAAAAAGAAAAAGAAAAGAAAATAATAGAAATAGAAGGGGACTTCAATGAAAATGAAAATATAGCATATATATGAATAAGAAGTTAATATTTTCTTTTGACATTTGAGTAAAAAATTTACCAATATCTTTATTAAAAGAGTCATGATAATTTGTACCCATTATTATATGAATTTCCGAAAAACAACAGTATATAATCAATCTAATTTTAGAAATTAATTATTTTTAACCCTCCTGGCCCAAAGAGGTTTCAATAAATATGTTTTGGTAATAAGTATGTAGCAAATAATTTAATTTAGTAAAATAAATCATATATACATGACCAACCTGTTAGAACACTTGAAAAAAAATCTAAGTAGACAAATTTTTAAAAAATTTTAAAAACATGGAAATTAAAGCTGTACCTTTTTTTTTTAATTTAGCTGTATCTTGTATATAAAGAACACTGTGGAACTCATCAGTAAAGATTAGTATGCAATGGAATATGCATTCACGTATACCAATCTAGAGACCAAACTAGCATGAGACTTCAGGAAAGTGAATTAGCAAGATACATTGAGCTTAAATATATTTTGAGCTATGAAAAAGGGGACTAATCTAAGGAATAGTATTAACAGGAGAGGTCCACAAGTGAATGGCTATCTTTTCCTTTTTATTAGGATTTAGAATTAATTCCAAAAGTATATGTACTTCAGGTATCACAAGAAGTGGATTTTTACAATTTGACCATAGTTTTATTTGTCTTTAATCAAACCTTCAATCTTTACCTGAAATAAAAATTCACTGCCAGACAACATGAAAAAAAGCAATCAGCAGGAATGCAAAGTTAAATTCACAAGCACTATATAAACTTAATTAAACCTTCAAATTATTACTTGAGGAGCGGATATTCTCTAGGCCCATTGATCTCGCCCAATAATTCAGAAAACTCATTGTATCTGTATGCTTACAATAGCTTCATTTTTTTCAAATGTATTCATTTGATAAATATATGAAGAGTAAATAAATAGAAATGTCATTGTTCAGTAACTTTCCATATTTAGTTCTTTTTCATTCTCTGTATAACCTGTGAAGATATGTCGTGGGGGGACACATGCATGTGGGCACATGTGTGAATTTTGTAATCGTAGGTGATAAAATGGAAACCAGTAAGGAAGAGTTTATGGATTGCTTTCAGTTTCAACCAAGGGCTTGTTATTTCTTATCTATAAGTGACAGTGGTTCAAAGATGTTTGAAAAGGAAATGCATGACGATAAGTAACTTTTCTTAATAAGTAACTTTTCTTAAAAAAGAAAGTTACTCTGGTAGTCAAATATAAACTTCGAAACAGAAAATTTTATTTCACTCATTTATTGAAAACCTACATTTTAAAAACTTAGTTAATGAAGAGAGTTTTCTAAGATCTAGTAAAATATGAGAAAGAAAGTTGTTGATCTATTTATTTTAATACAAAGAGAATTATAGTAATTCGTGTACAGTGGCGTGTCCATAATCCCAGCTTCCTGGAAGATTGAAGCAGCAAGATTCTAAATTCAAGGCCAGAAATTTGAGGTCAGCCTGTGCACTATAGTGAGACCCTATCCCTAAAAATAAACGAATAAATAAATAACAGAATTATACTTAATAAAACACAAAAATGAGCATATGTTATACTAGGTAGTGATATATAAAAGAAAACCAAATAGGATTAAGGCACAGACAGTAAGAGGGTGCTATTTTATTTAATGGAAGATTCCCTTTAACTAGGTGCCTTTGAAACAAAGAAACTTAGTTCAAAATTATGGAGTGATCACATGGATATCTCTGTGAAAGAACAAGCAAAGTGTTACCATTGGGGTGTCCATTGGGTTCTAGGGCCTTGGTGTCCCACACAAAGAACTGAACAAGACATGTAGAAGTAGCAGGCAAAGTGAACATTTATTGAAGGTGAAGGTGAAAGTAGCACTTGGTAAGGTAGAGCAGAGTGCACCAGCAAGAGAAAGAGGCTCAAGGCCTGGATGTCTTCTCATCTTATATGCTCAGCTTTGAGGAGTTCTCTTCCCCATGTGGACTTAATTAAAAACCTTACCCCATTTTTTTCCCATTGGTCACCTTATGGTACCTGATTAGAATACTGTCCACTTTACTCCCATTGATTATTTATAATATCAAACCTATGATGGGAATTGTCATGCTGATGGGACTTGATGACTCATCTTCCTGTCTTGTTCTATAGCTGCATTTCTCTTGTACCTTACCTATGATACCATGGCATCTCTAATAAAAGAAACTCAGGTTTGGAACATGAGTAGGAATTTTAAGAAAAAGCATGAGGAAAGTGGATGGTGAGTGGTTGAGAGGGTGTTTCTGGAAGAGAAGGGCATTTGAATCAATGTACTAATTAAGGAGATCTGCCCTCCCCCAATGTGGGCAGCTCTATCCAATTTGCTAAGGTCTTAGAACAAAAAAGCATGAAAAAAAAAAAAAAAAAAAACAAACTTTCCCTCTGTATCTTCGGAAGAGGGGCACCTATCTTCTCTCATCATTTGCCTGCAGAGTCCAGGAATTTTAGTACCTCCCCGTGACCCCCGGATTCACAGGCCTTTTTACTGAGCCACTGTTTTGGCTTCTCTGGTCTTTCATCTTTCAGATAAAACAACCTGAAAAACTCAGCCTTCATAATCATATAAGCCAGTTCCCCTAGATAAACCCTAGTCGTCTATCTGCCAACTTGAGATAGAAATTTAGGATAAAGAAAGATAATGAGTCTCAAAGGAAATGCCCACTAGCCACTGAGAGGCAGAAAATGCAGCTGTAAATCCTCAGCCATATGTCCTTAACCTGAACCCTTGTGAAATAAGGGAAATATTCAAGCACAGGGAAAAAACATGTGAAATTATAACACTCCACCCTGGCTTTACCTCCAATTCCACCTCTAAATTTGTCATTTAACTACAGCTCCTCTATGAAATTTGGACCCCAGACTCAAGGAGGGACTTCTCACTCTCAAGATACAAAGAATACTCCCTTGAATATGGGTTCTAAATAAACCCTTGTCTATAAATTTATCTGGACTCTGTTGGAATTCTTTTCTTTTATTTATGCCAAGAATTCCACTGGTCCCTAGTTGAGTTTTCCTTCCTCTCTAGGAACTCGTCAGACTCTTCCCCAGAGACAGCTCTTCTGCCATGACTCATCCATTCATTCTTCTTATCTTTCTGTTTCACTGGAAACCCCTGATAAATACAGAAAGGTAGTAGAGGAAAAACAGATTACAGAATAACTTAATTTAATTATATTTTTTCCTTTGGGTAACAGAACACCTTTCAAAGTTTTTGGAATTCAAATTGCCATGATTTACTTATGTTTTAAGACACCATGGTCTTTCAGGGAGCAAGAATAAAAGCAGAAAAACTGGATAAAAAAGAAATCTATATATGATGATGACTCATACTATGATGGTAGTGTTGGGGTAGTGGGAAAATATCAGACAAAGCATGCATCTTTTTTGCTGAGGTTATTAGTTTATGGGTAATATTTGGAATATAAAACATGGAAAATAATGACATTATAGGTCTTATCAAGGTGAAATGGAAGAAGGATTTTGATATTTACTAAATAAAAAAAAGTGGTGTCAGGGAGGTTTATGGAATTTAGAGGATTGGAATTTGGATATATTGCATAAAATTTTTCTCCTAATTAGACATTGGGATAAAACCTGTAAGATCCAAGGGAAGAATGAAACTGGGCATATAAAATTCAGAGTCATCAGCATATGGATAGAATATAAAACCATTTTAGCAGATAAGATTAGCTGGAGAGTGAGAGAAAAGAGTCAGTATGAAACGATACACTCAAATATTAAGGGTTTAGAGAGATGGCAATGAAACAATATGTAAAACTATAAATTACCATCCTAAAAAAATGCATAGGATAGGTAAATTCCTAAAGGCATCTTTACTTGAAAGCCAAATAAGTACATCATTTCAAGAAGCAACAAATCATTAATTGTTCCAATTACCACTGAAAGAAAAAGAAAAAAGAATTGAAAATTGAATATTAAATTTTGGCAATAGACAAGTCATTTTACCCTAAGATAAGGCATTCCAATCTTATTTTGTGAGGTTTCTCTCTCTCTCTCTCTCTCTCTCTCTCTCTCTCTCTATATATATATATATATATATATATATATATATATATATTAGACACACAATACACACACACACACACACGGTATAGAAAAGTACAGACATAGTTCTCAATATTTTAGATATTAGAAAATACAACTTTGAACTAGAATTTTGCAACTAGAAATAAAAAAGGAAGCAAATTTAAGTATAAATCTTAAAGGTAAAGTTAAGTCTTTCATCACTGTCCCGATACAAGGAGCAAAAGAGATCCACATGAAGGATGTATTGAGTCTGGATGCCTAGAAGAAAAAGAGTGCTGTTAATAACAATTTATGGCCATCTTGTGGAATCATTAACTAAAACCTGGAGTGCTAGTCTACCTTTAGGAAAAAAGAAATCACAAGTAACACTATTGGTAGGAGTAAGCAATTAATATTTATAATCTATAGGTTCACATGGTTTCAAAATGGATTTATATTGATCTGATTTTACAGTATTGATCTTTTATATTAATAATTAATCAAAAACAAATCCTGGTGTATCTTTTTTCCTAGATGTTAATGAAGTGGTGTGTGTGTGTGTCCCCTCTTGGTAGTGTTGTGAATTAAACCCAAGGCCATACTAAGCAAGGGCTCTGCCACTCTAACACTGAGTTACATTCTGAGCTCACTGATGAGTCCTTTCTTATGCAATTGACCCTAAACTAAAGTCATAGAACCAGTGCCTGCCACTGCCCAAGAATGAATAAGAAGATGGCAGAGTGAAAATCCATGAATCAATTCAAAATTTTACTTATGATCACAAAAAATAAGATTTCTATTTCCCCAGAATTTTTTACATTATTATAAATACCTGATGGTTAACTAAATCATATACTGGAGGAAAATATACATGTACCAATATAATTTTAAAATTAAAAACAAAATTGAAATGTATAAGTAATGTGAATTGATGTACTTAAATGAATAAAACTTTAGCCATGTTATCAAAACTGTATTAACATAAATATGCTGAAAGTATGTATAATTTTTATGCTTTTGTATATCAGTTAAACATTTTTAAAAGTAAAAAAACCTTGCATTAAAATTTGAAAATTAAAAAAAGTGTTACAACAATTATGCTACTGCTTAAAACGAAATTTTGTGAATATTTCTGGTAGTGGAGTTTATTCCTAAAATACAATGACCCACAAAAAGAAAACTCTTTTCCTTTCAGGATTAATAATCCTATGTTTTATTGAAAAGAAAATTCAGAATCCAGATCAAAAGAGTTTCTGGCTAAATCATAGTTTCATATTCCTAATAGACTATAATTTATTGTTGATTTTTAGAAAAAAGTTGTTTCTGTAAAAAATCAAATTTAACAAAACACATAGAAAAAGCTAAGTATAATTCAAAATAATAATAAATATATCAATTTACTTTTATTTTATTTAACAGGAAGAAAAATGAAATTTAAATTTTCACTTATTATGTACATTCATTCTGTTTGGAAGAATGTGAACATCATTAGTGTTCAAATAACAAAAATGGGATATCGCAGGAAACTGACAATTTGTGTCGACACAAAATATATGTTTATTCTAATTTAATAAATTTGTTGACTGTCTTGAAGAAAAAAGCCACTGTACAGACTTAATCCTTTGTTTTCCTAAGTTAAACATTCCAGACAACATTTTTTACTACAATACTATACTGAAAATATTCAATATAATAAGAAACAAAATAGTTTATGTGGTGTGTAATCATATTAACAAACCATTTCAATGAATAATGGTGACATAACAACAGGTAGTTGGAAATGAAAATAAGCAACTGTGGGCCTGAAATCTCTACTGTTATAAGAAATCAGTTGTGGTAGATCCTCGGATTTGCAAAGCTTAAATAATAAAATCATCAAAAGAAAATATTCAGAGATGGATAGATGATAAAGGGAAATATCTAGGGGAGACTGATAAATAAATCAACAGATAGCTAGATAGCTTCACAGACATATTCAAATATATAACTATGGTTTAAATGTTTAAACCATAGTCATCAAATTTTATTATATTTATATTTATTTCTTCTTACTGCTGTAATAAGTTTCCACAAACTTGATGATTTGAATGAGCACAAATTTATTACCTTATGGTTCTAGAGGCCAGAAAAACAAAACTCAAGTCACGGTCTGGAGATTTTGAAGGTTCCAGAGGAGACTACACTTCCTCATGTTTTCATTTTCTAGAGATCCTTTACATGTCTTTTTTTTGTGTCTTTTAATTTTTATTTTTTATTAGTTGCTTGAGACAATACAATGATCTTGACATATCATACATTTGATTCAAATTGGGTATGAATTTTCATTTTTCCCCATGTACAGATTGCAGGATCACATTGGTTATACAGCCACGTATATACATACAGTAATACTAGTGTCTGTTGTATTCTGCTGCCCTCCCTATCCCACCCCTCCTCTCTCCTCCCCCCATCATCTCTCTCTACCCAATCTACTGTGACACATTTCTCTCTCCTTTTTTTTCCTTCCCCCTCACACCAACATATATGTATTTTGTATAACTATGAGGGTCTCCTTCCATCTTCCGTGCAACTCCCCTTCTCCCTCCCATTCCCTCCCACTTCTCTTCCCTGTTTAGTGGTAATCTTCTTCTCATGCTCTTCCTCCCTACTCTGTTTTGAGTCACCTCCCTTATATCAGAGAAGCCATTCGGCATTTGTTTTTTAGGGATTGGCTAACTTCACTTAGCATAATCTGCTCTAATGCCGTCCATTTCCCTGCAAATGCCATGATTTTGTTATTTTTTAGTGCTGAGTAATATTGCACTGTGTATAAATTCCACTGTTTTTTTTTTTTTTATCCATTCATCTACTGAAGGGCATCTAGTTTGGTTCCACAGTCCAGCTATTGTGAATTGTGCTGCTATGAACATTGATGTAGCTGTGTCCCCGTAGTATGCTCTTTTTAGGTCTTTTGGGTATAGTCCAAGAAGGGGAATAGCTGGGTCAATGTCTTGATTGCACCTCTCTTCCAAATCTCAACCTCTGCATCCATCTGTTCTCTCATTCCTTCCTGCCTCTTTCTTACAAGATCTCTTGTTATTATATTTCTGTAATATAATTTATGGTCTGGAATTGTGATGCTTTCTGCTTTGTTTTTCTCATTTAAGGATTGTTTTGGCTATTCTGGGCCACTGATTTTTCCAGATAAATTTCATGAATACTTTTTCCATTTCTGTGAAGAAAGTCATGGGATTTTTATGGGAATACCATTGAATGTGTTCAGCACTTTTGGTAACAGGTCCATTTTGACAATATTAATGTGCTTATTCAAAAATATGGGACCTCTTTCCATCTTCTAAGGTCCTTTTCAATTTCTTTCTTTATTGTTCTGTAACTTACATTGTAGAGGTTCTTCACCAATTTTGTTAGATTGATTCCCAAATATTTCTCTTTTTTTGTTTTATTGATTTTTTTTGAATCATTTCTTTAATCTCAATTTCATTGACTTTGGGTCTGATTTTCATTATTTTCTGTCTCAACTGTGTTGATTTGTTCTACTTTCTCTAGATGTAATGCTAGGTTATTTATTTGGTGGCTTTCTATTCTTTTAATTAATGAGCTCATGCTATGAACTTGCCACTTTCATAGAGTCCCAGATATTTTGATATGTTGTATTGCTATTCTCATTTGCTTCTAATTATTTTTTTAACATTTCACCTCTGATTTCTTCTACTAGCATTCATTATTCAACAGTGAACTATTTAGTGTGAAAGTGTTAGAGTAGTTTCTATCTTTTATATCATCATAGATTCCCAATTTTATTCCACTACAGTCTGATAGAATACAGAGTATTATTTCTATTTATTTGTTTATTTATTTTGTATTTGGTAAGAGTTGCTTTGCCACCTAAGGTGTAATCTATTTTAGAAAAATTTCCATTATCATTGGTGAGTGAAATAGTTTATAAAAGTCTGTTAAGTCAAATTATTAAGTGTATTTTTAGTCCTATAACTCCTTTATTATGCTTTTGTTTCAAAGATCTATCTGGGGGGCTGGGATTGTGGCTCAGAGGTAGAGCACTCACCTAGTATGCATGGGGCACTGGGTTAGATCCTCAGCACCACATAAAAATAAAATAAAGATATTGTGTCCACCTATAACTAAAAAATAAATGTTAAAAAAATCTATCTGGTAATGAGAGAGGTGTTAAAGTCACCCATATTATTGTGTTATGGTCTACTTGATTCTTAATATTAAGAAGGTTTTTCATGTATCGAGATAATAATGTAATTCTTGTCTTTAAGTCTAGTTATGTGATAGATTACATTTATTGGTTTCCATATTTTGATGTATGTATATGCTCCATTGTTTGGAGCATAAATATTTATGATTCTTGCTTCCTGTTGTTTCTTTGCCTTAAGAAGTATGAACTGACCTTCCTTGTTTCAACTGATTAACTTTGTCTTGAAGTCATTGTATGGGTATGTTGTAGTTTAGTATATTTGGAGTCCTGTATGCCTCTTGTATTTGATTTTCCAATTCATTCTTAAGATTTAGAAATGTTCTGATATTATTTAATTGAAAATACTGCATTCCTTTAGTTTGTTCTTTACAGTCTTCATCTATTCCTATGAATCTTATATTTTGTCTTTTTTATTTTATTCTATTTTTCTTGAAACTTCTGTTCATGGTCTCTTTTTTTTTTGGGGGGGGGGGTACCAGGGATTGAAGTCAGGGTCATTCAACCACTGAGCCATATCCCCAGCCTTATTTTGCATTTTATTTAGAGGCAGGGTCTCACTGAGTTACTCAGCACCTCACTGTTGCTGAGGCTGGCTTCAAATTCATGATACTCCTGTCTCAGCCTCACAAGCCTCTGGGATTACAGGCATGTGCCACCACACCACACCCATCTCTGTTCATGGTCTCATAACATCTTTTCTACATGGTCAAATTTATTTTTAAGATTATATATTTTGTCTTCATTGCCTGAAACTCTGTCTTCCAAATTAACTAGTCTATTGGTAATAATTTCCATTGAATTTTTAAGTTTATTAATTCATTTCTTTCAAGGATTTCTTCAGGATCTCTATCTCCCTATTGAAGTGATCTTTCACTTCTTGTATTTGCTCTCTGATTTCACTCATTAAATCACATTTTACCTAATAGATCAGTGTTACCATGACTTTTCTAAATTCCTTCTCTGACATTTGCTTCACTGTGATTTCAATGGAGTCTATTATTGAGGTATTTTAGATTGCTTGGAATTTTTTTCTTGCTTTTTAAATTTTATGTGTCTACTCATCTATCCAGATGGATCTGAAGCCTCAGAGTTTCTACTCTACAAACTTATAGTCCCCTTCTTGATTTCTAGTACCTCAAAGATTAGGGAGATCCAAATAATAGCAATGACCCATGTAAACAATATATATCAATAACTAAGTTCTTTGTTTATATTATGACTACTATGTTAATTTGCACAATATACAAAATTGGTAGGGTAATCAATTTCCATTATTAAGAACATTAAGTAATCATGCATTTTATATGGCATAAAATCAAACAGTAGGTTCTATGTTTGACTTCTGTAGTATTAATTATTACTACAACATTAGTGGGTGGTCTGCCATTATATATACCAGTTAGTGCTAAGGGATACTAAGAATAGAGTTAAGAAAAAATATGAAGAGATAGGAGGGTAGAAAATTGTTTGTGATTTCATTATTTGAAAGTGGGGAATGCAAAAGCAGCATCGCATGTGATAGTTATGCAGACAGAAGAGAAAAAAAATAAAGTAAAAAAAAATAAAAGAAGAGTAAAAAGAGAACAATAGAAGTTGGCTGTTGGGAAGAGGAAAGGGAGAAAGAAACAAAGGGAACAGCATAATGAAGAATACAATACAAAACAAAATCAAAATATACCAACCAAAACCCTTAACCTGCAAAAGACAGAGCAAGGAAAAAACACTAACTTAAAAAAAAAATTGCTAGAACTTCAAAAACAGAAACAAACATGAAAATGTATAAATATATTTATAGGAAAACAAACAAATAATCAATTAAGAAGTTATTTCCATTGTTGTGGACAAATAAAATAAAATAAAATAAAAGTCCATGAGAATATACGATCACCATCTGTGCCCAACTATCAACTTTATTTCTTCTTGATGTATGTGCTGGGCACAAGAGTAGGGGCTGTGAGTTGTTAACTCCTTTCTTTTAATTGTCTTGCCCACCAAATTGCCAGTTGAAGTTCAAAACTCTCTGCTTCCCTTATCCATGGTAAGATAAAAGTTTGGGATAGGAAATAGTGTTAGTTCTGCTCCAAATGAAGCCAAAGCTTCATTTTGTGAAATGAACACCTATAGGTAGAGCTCTTAGATGTGGGACTTGGATCTTGTGAGACCCCAGGTGCAGCTACTTATGTGAAGATATAAATCAGATGCCTAACTATGTTAAGAGATTGTATTCCAAGAACTTCTCCAGGGATCTGCTCATAAGACAAAGGATCCAGTCCCACATCCCTTCTCTCCTTCACAAGTTCTGTCCCTCACAGCCTCCTGGGGCCTGTCACTGAGCTCAATCACAACCACCTATTCAGATTCCCTACCAGTGCAGCTGACCCTGCTTTCTTCTCAGCTGGTGGGGGTGGGGGAGTGGGAGGTGTTGGTCAATCTCCAAGCACAGACACACCTGCTCCTTCAGATTCTCAGCCTTTTGGGATTGGTATCCGAGTGCATATATACACACACCCATTCAGACTCATGATCCACTGTGGCTGAACCTGTGAGCACTGAACTCAAAGCAGAAAAGGAGCCAAATTCTTCCTGGCCTCCCTGACCTATATTCCCTCAAGTTAAATGCTCTCTGTGCCTAATTTTTCTCCAGATTTTGCTGTGCTCAGACTAGTTCACATGGCTGGTCTCTACCTGTACTATCAAAGCCAGTCCCATTTTTCTGGATCTGAGTTCTCAGGTTCCTGTATCTGCCAGCGGGTACAGTGTGTTCTGCTCAAGACGGCACCTTCTAGCAATAGTCATTTTATTAAGAATTTCAAAGAATATTTGTGAGTAGAGTGTATTCTAAAATTGCTATATAATGGCAACTGGATAGTAGAAATTGAATCCTGTCCCATATCATCTATAAATTATGTTCCTTATTATTTGTAAGATTTAACATAGTTTAGAAGGAGAGAAAGAATTCATATATCCATATAATTAAATTCATTGGACTTACACTAAACACTTCCTGCTATCCTTCTTCCCCTACTTTTTCCCAAGGTAGGAGACAAGACTCATCTGATTGATAAGTCACGGGAGGGACTGAGCCTTAGTGCTTAGCATCTTTATTTCTCCAACTTTTTTGGACCCTGCTGCTCATGAAAAGGAAGCATATATTTTCAGAGCACTCAGTCCAGCATTAAGGCTTTTAGGGTAGTCCCCAACTTGGTATGGGTGTTTAATTTCAATGCAGGCAGTCTTAAGAAGTACCTTGATGAGACTGAAGTCATGCCCTCCAATATGCCATGCACAGTAACAAAAATAAAATTATGAGTCAAATTGCCTCCTGCCTTCTGAATTTCCATCAGTCAATTCTGAACTTAATAGTGTTGAAGGGTGTTATGGTTTAAATATGAGGTGTCCCCCAAAATCTCATGTATGAAACAATGCCAGAAAATTTAGAGGTAACATGATTGATTTATAAGAACCTTAACCTAATCAGTGAATTAAGCCCCTGATAGGGATTATCTGGGTGGTAACTATAAGTAGGTACTGTGTGGTTGGAACAGGTGGGTACCTGATGCAATGCCTTTGAGGTTTATATTTCCCCCTGGTTGAGCCAAATTTCCTCTATCTTTTTCTTTCCTGGTGTGATGCCTTAAACTGATTTCCTCTATCATATTCTTCTACCCTTATGTCCAGCCTCACCTGAATTCCACAGGAATGGAAGTGGTTGTGGCTATGGGCTGAGGCATCTGAAACCTTAAGCCCCTGAACTTTTCCTCTAATTGTTCTTGTCAGGTTCTTTTCCTCAAATCTGTAAAAAAACGACTAAAATAAACAGGATGTATTTATTAATATTTAAATCCCAAGGAGAATGTCCTGAGACATTGCTGTCTACCATTACTTCCTTATGCATCTGGTTTGCTGCATAAAGGTGAGAAGCAATAATAAAATAAAAAGTTCTCTTGGTACCTTGAAAACTGGCTATTTATCAATGAGTGTTCTTTCTATGTCTTACTATTTACTTAAATATAATTCATTATTCTCAAAACAATTTCTTAAGTGACTTAAAGTTTTTATTCATTATTTTAACTTTTTTTTTCTTAGAAAATTATAAACATCAAGCTTCAATCTGGGGAAAAACACAAAACTAAAACTTTCTCTATGTTAAAAATAAATTTAATTTTAGTTCTAAGGTATAAATAAGATGGAGATGGATAGCTGTGTCATATCATGGTTCCATTCCTAATCTTTTATGGAATCTCAATGGTGCTTTACAAAGAGCTTGTAATAATTTCCATTCCCACCAACAATGTATAAGTGTACCTTTTCTCCCACATCCTTGCCAGCATTTATTATTATTTGTATTATTGAAGATTGTCATTCTAACAAGAGTGAGATAAAATCTCACTGTCCTTTTGATTTTCATTTCCCTGACTGCTAGGAATGTTGTACATTTTTTCCCTATCTCTTGTTCATTTGTATTTTTTTCTCTTGAGAAGTGTCTGTTTAATTCTTCTACCCATTTATTGATTGGGTTATTTGGGTTTTGGGTTTTGGTATTAAGCTCTTTGAGTTCCTTATGTATTCTGGATATGAATCTCCTGTCAAAGGTGCAGCTGGCAAAGATGTTCTCTCATTCTGTAGGTTCTCTTTTCATGTTCTTTATTGTTTCCTTTGCTGTGCAAAAGCTTTTGAATTTAATGCTGTCACACTTACTAATTTTTTGTTTGTTTTGTTTCTTAAGCTTTAAGAGTGGTTTTAAGGAAGTAGGTGCCTGTGCCTATTTTTCCCTATCTTTTCTTCCAGCAGTTCAAAAGTTTCTGGTCTAATTTCTAGGTCTTTGATTCATTTTTTAAATTGACTTTTGTGCAAGATGAGAGATAGGGATATAGTTGCCTTGTACATATCCAGTTTTCCCAGTACCATTTGTTTACAAGACTCTTTTTTTTTCTCCAACATATATTTTTAATATCATTGTCAAGATTCAGATGACTGTATGTGGATTTGTCTCTGTCTTCTTTTAGTTTTCATTAATCTTCATGTCTGTTTTGGTGCCCATACTATGCAGTTTTCATCACTCTAGCTCTGTAGTATAATTCAGTGATTAGGTGCTGTGATCCCTCCTGCATCACTCTTCTTGATCAGTGTTGCTTTGGCTATTCTGGTTCTTCTGTTCTTCCAAATGAATTTCAGTGCTGTGAAGGATGTCATTGGCATTTTGATGGGGATTACATCCTGTAAAAGATTTTTTTAAAAAATACTCTAGATATAAATTTGGTAAAATAATGTGTTAGTGTTTTTGCAACTGAAATCTCGGTCTCTGTTCCCAATGCCAGTTAATGCCAATTTAATAATGAGGGCATGGTTTTGAGAAAAAGGAAAAAGAAAGTTTATTGCTTTACTAGCAAAGGAGAAACAGAGGATTCCTGTCCCAAAGTCTGTGACTCTTGCCATCAGGAGGGACAGGGGGGTATAAAGGAACTCTTCAAGGGTTATATTCCAGGTGTGCTCTGGTATAGGTGTCCAGGGTGCCCTGATGGGGTTAGGATTCACTTGTTGATTTGGGAGATATTTGCTTCACAGATCCTCAGCAGGCATCACCTTCCTGTAGTGGGTGTGTGTGAGGGCAATTAACTATGGGAAGAAAAGATAACACTGACTCCCTAATCTTGTTTGGGAGGGGCAGAGGAGAGAAGAGAGAAACAAAAACAAAACAAAACAAAATACAAAATGTGTTATTTAAAAAAAAAAAAGAAGAAGGCTTAGAGCAATGAGGGCTATAATCAGAAGGTGAAGGGAACACTGTTACATTTTTAACTGGGGAAAATTGTATTAACACTTAGAAATCAAGAATTGTGAGAGCAAGAATAATCAGTTCCTGTGCTTCTATTTCTGGCCATTCCAGCACACATCTGAAAACTTCAGCAGGCTGGCTCACTGTGATCCTCTGAATTCATGCTATTTTGCTCTCCTAAAGAAGACTAAGCTTAACAGAGATTCCACCACCACTGCCACACAGGAGGCCAAATCACCTCCCCTTACCTGCCAATAATGGTGCTATCAAAGACAGTGACAAACCTCTGATCTTAAGTTTCTAGTGGCTTTTAATGGCACAGTTGATCTGGAACACAGCTGGCAAAATTTATTTTTTCTTTTCTCTGGTCCTAACATACAGGCAGAATATAGAGAGGAAAAGGTGTGGTTGAACAAAGTCAGTTAATAGTTGACACCTTGACTCAGGTGGGGTGGGGGTGAGAGGGATGTGTATGTGAATGAAACAGGTTTGGGATAATGATAATTTATGCTTTTGTGTTTCATTTATTTTTAACTATATCTGCTACATATGTTATTTGCTGTGCCTGGCTGAGCCTGTGGCTGGAGTCAATTTAAAAGTGTGGCAGGGGTTGTTGCTGGAAGAATTATTGCTTCAAGGAATTTTCTGAAACCTTCTCAAGATGGTGGAAGTTGGATTTGCAAAGACTAGAGCACTAAATGCCAGAATGATCAGCCCAAAGCATTTATTTACATGTGAGATACTGGATATACAGTACTGAAACAAAACAAAAACTCTACCCTCTTGTATTGCATATTTGTAGTATTACTATATTTTTTTTGTTTTGTGTTGTATCAATAAACTCTTTTTGTGTTTTAGTGTTACTATTTTTGTTCTGTGTTAGTATTTATTTGATGGTATTTAAATTTTCATCTATTTTACTAAAAGAACTACACATTAATTTTATTTTTTCTACTTAGATTTTAGGATAATCAGTAGGCATTCATTGATTAATTGAAAAATTTATAAATACTTAAAGAATAGCTGATATGTGCAAATTTACATGTGAGATACTGGAGATACAGTACTGAAACACAACAAAAACTCTACCCTCTTGTATTACATATTTGTGTATTTGACAGATAATATCAAAGTATTGAAATAAATATGTAATGACAATAAATGTGTCAATGACAGCTATTAAGAAAATCAAGAGTAATGCCCTTTTAGGTAGGTTGATTTTCAGTTAGTTTGTTAATTATCTTTGAACATAGAATAAAAGAGATAGGATACATAAAACAGAAACAGACACACACACACACACACACACACACACACACGAATGATTGTCTAGGCAAGTACATAGCCTAGAATAAAAGAAAATTGACCATTTTATTTAAGGGACAGTGATACTAATATAAGACTAACAAATATTTTATAAGTAAACATACCAGGGATGTTCCTTAAAGGATTTACATTCTCTAAGTAAATAATTCACAATTCATCATAATCTTATGATCTAGATGACCCTAATATCTCATTTTACAGATGAAAATGTTGAGGCACAAAGAGATTAAACATTGTATCCTATTGTAGCAAGTACAGAAGGTGGGATTTGAACTCTGGCTCTTGTTTATAGACTCCAAACTCTGAACATTTGTCACTAAATTATCATAACTTTCCATGTTAGATCTGTATGATGAAATAGAAAAAATAATTTAAGATATGACATCTGAGAAGTTACCTGAGAGACCATATCATGCATATTTAAAGTATGAGAAGAAGCCACTGAAGAAGCATAAGCAGAAGAAACACATGATTTAATTTATATTTATGAAGAATTTAGCTTTGGTTTCTGTATGAAGAACAGAGTAAAAATAAACATAAGCATACTTATTTAGGAAGTGCTGCCTTTGATACTTTTTTTAGAATATAATATTAGTTTAGACTAGGACAATAATGATAGGGAGGTTCTGACTAGAAAGTGTTGAAAAACTTAAAACAGTAAAGAGTTTAGTAATAGAAAATAAAGTATTATGCAGTTAAATATTAATGAAGAAACATAATCAGTGTTTGCTGCTGCAATAAATTTCCCAGAATCATTCTTCATTCCTGAATAAAATATTTTAAGGTTATAGGTAGAATTGCTTAGTATGATTATATTTATAATCTATCTTATCTAAGCCATTCTGTTTTCTCTCTTGAAAATAACCTCTTGTCCCTGATACCCATTATGCTACTCAATTTCTAATTCTATTACCTTTCTTATTTTAAGCCTTATCTGACTACTCTTAATATGTCTTAATCTGATACAGCTAATTCCTTCCTAAAGGTCATGATACATATCTATGTTTAGTTTGATTATTTTATAGTATATTATTGTTTGTTTATTTTGCCCCTGACATCCTTGAGGTGATGCCATCCATTTATTAATATCCTTATGTCCTGGGAATGGAGCCCACTTGAATTATGAAGAACTGCCTTACGTATCCACTTTACTACCTAATAACTAAATTATTTCAATAAATTAAACGGTGGTTGATTTGATGTTGAAATACCGGTAACCATGGCTTCTAAAAAGGCTCTGATGTATGAAGTCACCAGGGAATAGGCACTTACTCTCTTCCTAGGCCTCAAATGCATAGTGAGCCTAATATTTTAAAGTAGAAGTAACTATCTATTAATGTTTTTTTTCTGGGCTTTTCTGAATTTTTTTGAAATTCAATAATATAAATTACATTCAGAGGGACTTCAGATCTTTTGCTGAAATAAGTGATTGGGAAGGTGCCTCAGTAGGTGCTGTGGCTTGTAATTTCCTTATTTTTGGAGAAGGCATTGCCTCTTTTTATCATCATTCTACATTTTTGAATCTTTGTTTACTAATTCCCAGAGTTGCAATGAACTGTGGAAATTTCCATTACAATTGCCTAGACTTTGTAATTGTGAACTAGGTTAATGATTTTTATTCCTAGGCTGTTCTAAGAAGAAAAATTCCTTTTCTTCCTTCCCTAACTTTTACTCCAAACAAAGCAAACTTGTCCTTTGTCCTTTCCCTTCAAGTATGTGACTGCTCCTGTTCAACTTAAAGAAAATTAAAAAGTACTAAGAGATGATGTTTTTTAAAGACATAAATATTTTACAAATATTTCACTTTTCCTTAGCCCAAAACTAACTTAATTTTCTTCAAATTTCAACTTAGACATGGATTTCTCAGAGAAATCTTTCTTGGGGTCCAAGCCAAGTTTAGTATCATAATCATACACATCTATCAAAATATTTATCTCCATTATTTATATGCTTATTTACATAAATTTTGCCTAATTGGACTGAGTATATTACTCAGTGATTAGTCCTTGCCTAGCATGTGTGAAGTTCTGAGTTTGACCCCCAATATTGTAAAAAAATAAAAAAGCCTAATAGCTATGCCAACTGCTAAATTATAAACTTCTTAAATGCTAGAATCAAGTATTTCTCATCAGCTTCTCTGATCCAAGTGCTAGCACTTGTCAGGCCCTCAATTACATAAGAGAATACATTATTGAATAGCTAGTTGAATCTTTCCAAAAATAATGTCCTAATCCATTTTAAAACATATTCTGTAACTAGAAAATCCAATTCACATTTGAGGAATTCCATTTACTCTGGAGAACTTTCTTTCTGAAGAGTTCTAATTTCTTTCTAAGTTTGAATTTCTTTCTATGTTCTAATTTCTAACTTCGAATTTCTAAGTTCTTTCTGAAAGTTCTAATTTTTGAAAGTTGCTAATTTCTTTTACTTGATGTTAATTTCATCCTATGAAGCTTCATGGACTGAAGTTTACCTTATTAACAATACTCAATATTCAAATGTTTAAAGGAATATATATTATTTTACCTATGTTTAACTTTATCCCAGACAAGCCCATGTATTTCATTATCATGATGCTAATTTAAGAAGAATATAAAACATATTTCTGAAAATCTGACAGAATTTAATTTCAATAAAATGGCTTTTATTTTATACTATAATAAAACCAATTTTTGCTAGTCCCTCTTTTGAATATCACCTTCACTTTTCTCATTGTGATTACTCTTCGGTCTTACATGAGGGCAGTTCTGTATTCAACAAACAAATAGTGAAAAAGTGAAAGAAGGTGAGATACTATGAGTAGAATAGATATTTATTGGTTTGTGATGTTGCCTGGTTGTTTATTTCTGCTCTGCTGCCATGATCTCAGTGCAGTCTGAAATTGAGGGAGAGTTAGGACAAGAGGAGAGGAATGGAATGAATATGATAGGTTTGAGTATGCTTAAGGATCCTGACTCTCCTGACTCACCTTATTCATGCCATATGATGGCATTAAAGTGATTTTAATGTTTTTATGAATAAATTTTAAGTGGTTTTATTATTATAAATTTTAATTATTTGAATATATTCCTTGAGAAAATTTTATTAAAATTATTCCTTCATATTTACTTTATTTTATTATTTAATTTTTTTAGTTATAGTTGGACACAATACCTTTATTTTATTTATTTATATGTTGTGCTAAGGATCAAACCCAGGGCCTCACATGTGCTAGGTGAGCACTTTTACAGCTGAGCCACAACCCCAGCCCTATATTTACTTATTTGTTGGCTTAGTTTTACAAAAACTATTATTTCAATATAGATATATAATCTAATGATAATACTTGTCTGTTGTTATTGACCACTGTTTTTCAATTAACATTCTAGAAGTGTGTTAATCAGAAATTTGTATTTGACACCAGACCTTAACAACAAATATTACATTAATCAAAGACTTGCAGCAATTTGTTGGTTTATTCTTTAAAAAGAATTGAACCTCAGCAGCAAAGTGTGTTGTGTTTAACTAATGCTATGGTTTGTATCCTGAAGATACCAAAATTAACATGTGGCTGGGTGTTAAAGGTATGTCAAAACAGTCTTTTGCAAAGAGTAGGAGATTTTTTGCTTTTAATAATATAAATAAATTCCTTGTTAATCATTATCTAAAAACTAAGTAACTTAAAAAGACTAAAATGATTACAGATTCACAAAATATACCTTAATTAGTTTAAATAAGTCACTAAACAAATAAATGATACCCATGAAAGAGACAAAAACAACAATAATCCCCAGAAAGGGAAAGAATCTGACTTGCCCAGTTAGAACAGTGCCACATTTAAAATGCTCAATTTTCAACAGAAACAACAACAAGATTATAGTATATAAGAATGAAAAGAGAGCCAGGCACGCCTGTAATCCCAGTGGCTTGAGATGCTGAAGCAGGAGGATCACAAGTTTAAAGCCAGCCTCAGCAATTTAGCAAGGCCCTAAGAGTTGGGCTGTGGTTCAATGGTTAAACACTCCTGGGTTCAATCCCCAGTACAAAAAAGAAAAAAAAAAAAAGAAACAAAGAAAGAATAAAAGCCGGGTGCTGTGGTGCACACCTGTAATTCTGTAATTCCAGTGGCAGGGAGGCTGAGATGGAAGGATTGCAAGTTCAATTCAGTGAGAACCCTGTATCTAAATAGAATACAAAATAGGGTTAGGATGTGGATCAGTGGTTGAGCACCCCTGAGTTCAATCCCTGATACCCTCCCAAAAAAAGAAAGATAAAGTATGGCCCATACTAGATATAAAAGCAATCAGTACAACTTATCCTTGAGGAATCACAGTGTTGTACAAATTGGGATAAGACTTCATATCAGTAATTAAAAATATTTTAAAGGGTTAAAAGAAAACTAAAAAGCTGATAGGAAATACAAGAACTATATTTCATCAAATGGACAGTATCAATATGGAAATGTAATTACAAAAAGGAACTAAGTAGAGATTGGCATTCCAACAATAAACTCAATTTCATGGTTATACATATTTCTATTTATGTACTACTAAAATTGTTTTGCTCATCATCGACTTAGGGTTTTTGCTTCTCTACTCATTTATAATTTTATTTCTACAAATTGATGTCAGTCTCGTCTAATGTGACATTATTTCTGCCTTTAATGTTTGATAGAAATAACAAAAAAAGAGTAAATTACTTCTGACATTTTATTTTAGAACACATTTAAAATTTGGATTTTAATTAGTAGGTATAATACATTTGAAATTTTATATTTCTTCTTGTTTTCTTTTTGTAAGTTGAGCTTTTCTAAAAGTTCTTCCATTTCTTTCATAATGTCAGATATTATTTTATATTATCTCTTCTCCCACTCCTATTTAAACCACTGTCACTCCATATTTATCACTTCCATTCATTTTTTTAAGGAACACATTTTTATTTTCTTTATTCGTTTGTGTAAATATGCAGATATAACTGTTTAATATATAGTTATTTCTATATCTAATAATACTGTTTAATATACAGTTATCTCTATACCTAATAATATATACACACATCTATATATCTATTTCCATTCACATATCTGTATATATACAAATATGTGTATATACAACTACACACACACACATATATACATACATATGTAAATCTATATAAACTATATATTCAGTTGTTTTGTCTTTCTACATTTTTGTATTAGATTTGATTTTTTTAGAGTCTTGAAATAGACACTTAGAGCTATTACCCAAATTCAAGGCAATAACTTTTCACACAAAATAGATTTGGCTTGTGATTTCTTTCTTTGGCCCATAGGTGGTTATAAGTGTTTTTTAAAAATAATTTTTCAATTTCATGTATATTCTGGTTAACCACATTAATTTGGGGGGGCTAAAAACACAGGCATTATAATTTCAACAGATTGAAAGTCATTCAAGCATGGTTATAAGTCACAAGGTCATTCATAATCAATCTTTCCTAACTGGCATGTGCCTTAAAGAAAGTATAGTGATGGATGTGTTTTCTGTCAGTTTTGTTTGTTCAATCAATTACTGAGGGAAAGCATTAATATTTTCTACTTTGATTATACATTGTGATTTTTCCTTCTTCCATCATTTGTATGTTCGAAGGCTAGTTTAATAAGTACATACAAATATGAAAATTTTTCTAACTTCTTGTATGTTAACATTTTTAGTCTTTTTATTAGCATAAAATGACCTTTTGTTCCTAACAATTTTTTGTAAAACAGTAATTTATTTGATTTCACAACTATATTAAGCTTTATTTTTAGAATTTATCATTTCAAATCTTTTTTCTATTAGTCATTTAAGAGAAACTTTGTGTTTTCATTATATCATTGGGTACTTTTACATTAATTATTGATAATAAAAATACATTTCTCGGCTATATCACTATTATTTTTAAATCTTTCTGAAATATTTTTCATATTTCTCTCCTTTGTTACTGTATTTTGGGTTGATGTTTTATTATTCAACCTTCCATTATCTTATTTGTTATACTTTATTATCTTTTTTTAATGGTAAGAACTACAAATTGAATATTCAAATTTTCAACAACTATTTGAAGTCTTAAGTGTTTATTCCTGATGAAAACATCTGCCACACACTTTAAATTCACTTACTATCTGACTCAGGACTTAAAAGTTATGGTGATTATGGATTAAAATTCTAGACATGTTTTATAATAACGGTATTGGTATTACTACTTTATCACACAATTTTTTAAAAATATTTACCCATATATTTATGTAGCTCCTAAATTCTTCTACAAGTTAACTTTTGGGGAGAATAATGCAAAAAAAATTGGACTTTAATGCTTATATAAATTTTATTCATAATGACCAGAACACTTGATATCCTAACATCCATCAATTTGTGAATAGGTAAATGCATTGAGATGCATCCATACAATGGAATACTACTTGGCAACAAAAAAGCAACAATGCTGGTGCAGAAACAACATTTCAAAAGTTTTCCCAAATATTATGATAAATTAAAAAAGACTGAACTACAAGAAAGTACACTAAGTTCAGTTACATAAAACATAAAGAGGTTTTTAAAAGATAAAGCTCTAGTGAAAGAAAACAGAAAAGATATTGCAAGGGGCTTAGTCTGGGAGACAAGATATACCACAGAGAGATAATGATAAAATTATGAGAGTTGATGAGAACATTCTTTATCATGATGGTTGTGGCGGTTACACACTGTACAAGTTTTTAAATTCATCAAAATGTAAATCGATGAACTACAGTTTATGTAAAAAATACCCTCATAAAGCAGATCTTAAAATGCTTACAATAACAAAAAATTCATTCATAAGTCTTATACAAAAATTCTAATTTAATATGAAACACTTCTCCATATAAGCATATATCTTTTAAATATCGTATTAAAGAAATAAATAAATTCATCAATTTGATATTAAATTACTTGAACAAAGACACAATATTGTAGTTTAAAATCAATTATGTTAAAGACACTTAACTTGGCTTATTTGGTCCTAGAAAAATTGCTGCTGTACCCTTGAAATGCACCATATATTTTTCCATCTCTGTACTTGCATAAGTAAGTTATTTCTGATGGAATCATTCTGCTTTCCCTAACAATAACAAAATCACAAAACATCTTCACTTTTAATCTCATTGAGTCAAATCCCCCTGTCTAAAGCAATCTATTCTGCAAGGTTATGCAAAAGCCTGACACCTAGAAATAATTCTTAATAGGGTGTATTGTTGCTGTGGGTCACTGGGCTACCTCAGTTGTGGCGGGTGTGGGGGATGCGGAGTCAAAACACAGACACCGGGAGCTGGTGAGAGCTGGCCGGTGGCGAAGTCAGCAGCAAGCTCATTTAATGCGGAAGTGATTACAATTCATATAGGCGCATCCTCCAGTCATACAAAAGCAAAGCAAGTTATACAACATCTAGAAGCCAGTCATCTTATGATCAATGTAACCCCACTATGAGGAAGCTCTAAATATTGCTATACGGTGGAAGGCAGACTGGTAGGATCATTGTCCCTATGAAAAGGGGGCCTTATGAGTTGGGGGAATCATGTGCTGTGGCCCTTGTTACTGGGTTCCCTGGCAATGCTGACCTCAATCACTGAGGATGTGGTTTCTCAGAAGGCTCCCTAGAGCAGAAGAGGTGTTCCTGTCAGGCCTGTAGGAGCCTAGGTTTTTCAATCACTCTGAGCTGCTCAAAGCTGCTAGCTGCAAGCCAAGAGTTACTCCTACAGTGTGTTATTACTTATTTTCTTAATATACAATCACTGAAATCAGGGTAGTATTTTATGGAGACCAACCTGATATTTTATAAATATGTATTTCTTTAATATTTTTCATAAATATGTTATGAAATCCATGTTATGTTGCCTCTTTTCCCCAGAAATTTGGCTTTGAAAAGACATCTCTGATAGTTTGATCTTTTTTTTTTGTTGTTTGTTTTAAGTGCAATCTTTTAGTGCAATGCAATACCCTGTAAAGAGAATAAAATTTATGGGTTAGATTTTGTCACTGGGGAAAATGAACTAGCAAGGGCCATATGAAAAGCACATAAAAACTAACCAGCCACAGAAGAAGAATGCTTTGTGAAACAATGCCAGGACAGCTCTAGATAACTCCTATAATCATTCCTATTCTTAACGTTAGTAGATATGCATCATAACATTTGCAAAATTAACATGGCACTACATTTTGTAGAGCTGCAACAACTATCATAACATATTTCTAACAGTTTCAGAAGTAAAATATTAATTTTAGGAATCATGTTATTATTTATGAATAACAGTATGATTATGACAGTGTGAAACTTGGTGTTACATATCTAAGTAAGGAAAATATGAGGATAGTACCACATCAAATGGAAGGCTGGAAGAGTGTGCAAGGAAGAATCCAGAGTCACAATAAAACAAGGGTGCCAAGCAGCATTTGTATGTGAGAAAAATATATTCAGAAGAGAATTTTTATTGCTATAGCATCAACATTCTCTGCTAAGCAAAAAATAATATTTATAATGATGAAATCACCTAAACTCTTACAAAAATGAAGTATAAGATAAATTTTTCAGTATTTAGGCAAAATATTATGCACTAATAATGCTTATGTATCTCTTGCCTTGTCAATCAATATATTTCAGAGATATAGAAAATGATAACAAAAGGAAATCTAAGACTCCCAAAAGATGAAACATCAACACATTTTTTGTATGATTAGTAGGTTTCATGGTGAATAATAATTGTGTTTTTATAATTGTTTCTATTTTCTGTTTTGTTATATATATGGATTGCTTTTAAAATTATCATGTGTTAGTTTTCAACTTTTTAAATTGAATTGCTTTGTGGACTATTGGGAAAAAATTAGAAAATCCACCCTATTTACAAGAGCCCACAGAATAGTAAAATTCTTATGGATAAACTTAACTAAGAAGGGGAAAGACTTATACAGGAAAAAATACGAACCATTGATTAAAAAAAATGGAGATACTGATAGAGTCACTTCATTTTTTTTCCTTCCTGGACGAGGACCCACAGAGCTGGTGCAAATTGAGATGGTATTTATGAAGTCATAAACAAGAAGAAATCAGATATACTGAACTGTGACAAAGGAAAAAAGGAGCTGATATCAATACAAGTGTTTTATGTTATACAAAGATACCCTCTTCCTGTCTGAATATGGCCAGGTGCCTGGATGCTTCACAGGGCCCAAAGTTCAAAAGAGTTCCATGTCCCACTTAGTGGTGTGCTATTACCATTATCAAATGCCTAATAACATTTGAATATGGGAGCTCACATTTTTAATTTCTACTGGTCTCACAAATTGTGTAGCAATCCTGGTTAGAATTTATGATTTTGCCATAGTCTGTCATATAATTGCTAGTTGACCAGATTGTCCCCCTACCTGCATTTGGAAGTATTCTTTATTGTTTATTCTTGGAGTTTGTATTGTTTATTGAAATCCTTATAAGTGGACTCATCTGGGTTTTTTGATTGCTCACTGCTTACCTCACATTTCAGGAAAGGTACCCTTCCAGTTTCTATTATAACTTAACATATATTCAAATACATTCCTACTGCAATTTTGACAATGCACTCTAAATTTTCTTTGGCAGCACCTTGCAAAGTGCTTTAGACACATGCAAATTATTAAATGCCTGTGAAAGCAATAAAGAAATTGTGAAAGAAGGTCATCGCAGATGCAAGTCCCATTGTCCAGTTTTACCTTATATCACTAAGGATAAGACGACTCCTTCAACAGTTATTTTACATGAATATTCCTTCATCACCCATGTCTATTTCCAAACCTAAAGGATGTAGATAGACAGGGCCCCAAAGGAAGGATTTTTCAGGAGTTCTATAATATGATGAACATCTAAAGCAGTGAAAGATTACACTGTATCTTCCAAATTCACAAAGTATTACACAAATGGGGACAATTTGAGTATGAAAAAGATCCTGTTAATTATCATATCAGGATAATCAATATAAAATGTCCATTTCCTTGGCCAACAGGGATACTGAGTTGCCTTAATATATGTCGTACATTTCTCTGATATTTCCCTTCAGTTTTTGCACTACAATCATTGTTTTCCTAAAAGTTTAGGAGTAAAATTATTCATACTTATTGGCCACAGAAATTATCATGTATATAATATCCTGATTAATTTTTAGAACCAATCTCATCGAAATAACTACTCTATGTAGTTTTGACATGTGCATGTATTTAAGGAGCTTGAGAAATGCCCGTTTTCCATCTCAAAGATACCAAGGGAAATTCTCTCCCCTTAGAGAGTATAGAGATCCTTCATGCATTTGAAGAAAGCAACTTGACTGAATATCAAACTTTATCTAAAATCAGGGACACTCACTAGGTTCATAGATTTGTAGAACACAAATATTTTGGTTCCATGAGAGCATAATACAGATTAAACAACAATCTTTTACTAAAACTCCAAATTAGAAGCAAATTAAATACCAGATATACAAAATTATTTTTGCATATAGTATATATACTTATATATACACATATATATTTAAATATATACATAAATATATATATACATACATATATACTTCAAATCTTCTCATATAAATATGTATATATAATATACAAATAATATGCTATATATATTTAATATCTATAGACTGTGTATACAGATGTGTGTGTGTGTGTGTGTGTGTGTATATATATATATATATATATATATATATATATATATATATATATATTTAAAACTTAAGGAATGAGTGATAAAACCTACAATCAGTTTTACAAAGCTGTTAAATGATGAATACTTCAATTGCCTTAATTTATGCATGAATAATTCTCAAAAAAGTATAGTCATTTATACAGTCATCTGTTGATTTCCTGGCAGAGTGAAATAGAATCCATAGCCTCTTAAAAATACTTCATTGAATGTTTAAATATTTATAAAGCATATTGCACTAGGTTACAAAGTGGTTCCCTGGCAGGTAGTACATTGTCACCTGAGCACCATTGTTCCTGTATGTATTGTGTTCTTCATTGGAGAGAGCAAACCAAGGGCTACATCTCTCAGAATCCTTTTCTTCATATAGTACCAGATGTGAGATGCCAATGGGGAGAACTCAGAGGAGATTTGAAGGTTAAAAAGAGGAAGGCCTTTGTACCCCATAGATGGTTTCAGTCAGTCACATTAACAATCATGAGAGGTGGGCCTGAGTGTTGCAAAGGCTTAGTGAAGACAAGAATTTTCACTACTTTCTACAAACTAAGACAGATGGTGAGAGATTTTGCAGATATGCTTAATAACCATGAAGACTTCTTGATGATATTTTGACAGCCAGCTACTTAGATGTTTTAGAGTCCATAAATGATCTCTTATGTAGACTGAAGGTGCAACTTCTACCTAGGTCAAGATATTCCTATGGCAAAGGATGGAACTCAAAAAACTGGCACAAGCCTCTACTGGACACTGGACTTTCAGTGTTGTTGAAGTTACATTCAGAAACCTTATCACATGGCTTTTCATAAAGGAATAGTAACTATACTCTTTTCAGGCATGTGAAGGGAAGGGGGATAAAAAATTGGTAGTGATTTATGCAGCATACAACATATGATAACATTTACCTAAAATACTAAGATATATAAACTAGTATTATTCTGAAATCTTTGAATCCAAAAAAAAGAGCTTACCCAGCTGAGTCCACAATCAGCAATAACACCTGTATGTCTTTTATCAAACTTTCTCAGAAAAATAAGGAAAATAGGTATAGGAAAGTACTCAGAACAAATTATAGTATATCTACACTTTTTTACAAATTCCAACTTTCTGTCCTACTCTAATACAGTAAAAAATTGGATACCCACAATTTATTTTATTTTATTTTTTTTGCTAAACTCTCTTAGAAAGTGTTTTTGTGAACAAAAATTTAGACAATATAAATGAAGAAAACACACCTCACAATTGTAATTAATCCCTCATCAGGTAGTTATAATATTTCTCTTTCAGAACTTCTTTCTCTCTCTTAATAAATATTGCCTTTTAAAATTTTCCCCCAAATCTGAGTTCTAATCTTTCTGGATGTTAAGAGCATCTTCTTTAATAAGAATATCCAAATTTATCTCATTATTTTTATTGTTAATAGCTTGGCATTTGGTGCAAACTTCCCTAATCATTTTAAATTCATTTATTTGACATTGAGAATCTTGTAGATTACACAATCTACATGCCAGAATAACATAGTTAACAAAAAGTCCTATTCTTTACCCTATTGGAGCCTGCAATTCTAAAACGTGTTAGATAGATTTTAAAATTTATAGGTCTCTATAGAAATTAAAAATGTAATAGGAAAGGTTTAGATTTTTATATTACATGAGGAAGTCAGGGAACGTATTTCTCCCTTGATTAGATGACATTTAAGAAAGTGCTTGAAGGCTGTAAGGAATCAGCCATTCGGGCAGGGGATGTGGCTCAAGTGGTAGCGCGCTCGCCTGGCATGCTGCGGCCCAGGTTGGATCCTCAGCACCACATACAAAGTTGTTGTGTCCGCCAAAAACTAAAAACTAAATATTAAAATTCTCTCTCTCACTCTATCTCCTTCTATCACTCTCTCTTAAAAAAAAAAAAAAAAAAGGAATAAGCCATTTGGACATCTGTGGAAAGAGTGAACTACGCAGTTCACCAAAATCTCTCCTTTTGGTGCGTGCTTGTCCCATTCCAGGAACAACTAAGCCATTAGTTTGGGCAGAGTCAAGTATATCAGGGAAAAAAATGGTGGAAGGGGAAATGAGAAAACTGGGGGCAAGTCAGTGTTCTAGGGACTTTGAAGGAATTTGTTTTTTACTCTAAGAGAAGTGGAAAACCATCTCAAAATTCTAAAAATAGAGGAAACTGATATGAGTTAGTATGAAAAGGGATACTTTGGTTAGCCGCTGCATGGATTATATTATCTGAAGTTTGGAGTGGAAACAAGGTGACCAGAGAGGAGGCTAATGAATCACTCAGGAGGCAGAGGTTTGTGATGTGAAAACATGGTCAAATTATAATACTTGAAGCAAGAAGCGTTTGTGAAAATATTATAGATGTGTGTGGAACAGAGTAGAGGAAGATTCTAGAAATTTAGGCCAGGATAACAACTGCAGAAAAAAAATCATTTTATTATTTGTTCTAATTCAAATCTATCCACTTGAACTTTCTTATATATTTTTATATGAGTTGATTTATATCCCTTTTTCTTTATTTGGGGGATATATACAAGTAGCTTATTCTTTTAAGGAAGAGAATGAAATAAATATTGTTAGAGAAAATCTTGATTTTACTATTTATCTTAATTCTAAGCAAATTTATGAACAGATTCTCATTAGCTCTAATGCAACTTTATATAAAATTTTAGGAGACTGAGTGTCAAACAGTACCCTGTTCTTTGAAAATAATGCTTTATTTTACATTTTCTCTGTTCGATTTTGATTCCTGTGGCTTTTTAATTTTTTTTCCTTATCTCATTGGTTTATACTACTAAATATGAGTAAAGATTTTACAACCCAACAAATTGATAAAGGAAAATGTGTCTAGGTAAAATATAAGAATATTATATTACTTAGGGTTATATTACTTAGATTTGAGTATTCCTTGCTTACAAAATATATGGAGCAGAAATATTCAGGATAAATTTTTAACCGTGAGCAGATAACTTAAAATGGGTTATATAAATGATAACAAGATTCTGAAATAAAGCAAGAAAATAAAGGTAAGGTGGGGTATAAACATATTTAGAAATTCAAATATAAGTAAATTTTTGGTTCAATTAGGTCTTGAAAGAAGGAAATAGGATTTGAGGAAAGCTTTCAGATTTCTGTTTTTGGATGCCTACATAGTTACAGATGCTGGTCAGACATTTAGCTAAGTGTGGAAAAACAAGAGCTGGGAAAATTTGAGACAGGGATAAATGATGTAAGTTTATAGGATATTAAATTTGAAGCTCCTACTGCATATGGTTCTGTTACTCAACAAGCAACAGTTTGCACAGTACAAGTTTGATTGGTTTGAAAATCAAGTAAAGAGATCTCATTTGATATAATAGAGATGAAGAGGCCTATTGAATATATTTAGTGGTATCACATAACATGAGAAAAGATTTATAAGAGTGAAATTGGCAACACTGTATGTTATGATTCTGCAAGGAGAAATTGATGGTAGATGAGAGGATTTTTAATTAATGTGCTTGAAATCTTCTTTTAATTAGTGTGTTTGAAATCTTGAGGAACTGAACCAGAATAAAAACTGTGGCAATGCAGAGAATGCAAATAGAAGGAAATAAGCCACTCTTACTAGCAGTATAGGTCTCGAGAAAAATATTGGCAATAAAAGGCATAATCTGATAACTGGCAATATGATGCCGTGTATGATTGGTAATTTTTATGGATTATGTGCTATTAAGTTTCAGCTATGAGATATCCCAGAAAAGGTCATATGTTAGGCAAGGCAAGAATGTCAAGAGGTGAATGCTTTGATTATGAGAACTGTAACCTCATTAATGGATTAATCCATTTGATTGATTAATAAACTGGATGATAACTGCAGGTGGGTGGGACATGCTTAGAGGAAGTATAGGTTACTGGGGGTGTACCTGTGGGGATTATACCTTGTTCCTAGCTCCCTGGCTCCTCCCTCTCTGCTTCCCACCTGCAAGGGGCTGAGCGGCTTTCCTCTGTCATACCCATCCTTCATGATGTTCTGCCTTACCCCAGCTCAGAGCAATGTAGTCAGCTAACTATGGACCGACCCTCTGAAACCAGGAGCCCAAATTAACTTTCCTCACCTAAGTTGTTCTTGTCAGGTATTGTTATCACAGTGACAAAATGCTGACAGGTGGGAAGTCCTGTTTTAATCTTATTATGTATTATTTAACAGTGTGTGCTATGTGCTAAATCTAAGGGAGAACTATCATTGTCTTGATTTTACCCTTGATTTTCAGAATACTTAAGTAATTTTCCAAGTTTATTTAAGATGTATTATAAGAGCTGAAATTTTGAACCCTTATCTTTGTGGTTCCCAAACCTGTCCTGCTTATTTTTCATCTAGTAAAGACAAGCTAAATGTAAGATACAAAACAGGATAAACAAAAGCAATGTAACAAGAAAGAGGGGAGAATAAAGTGAAGAAGATCTTGGATAAGGGATAAGGCTTACTTCAACACTTTTCTATTTTATTCTTCCATCACAAAATAATGACAGAAGAGTCATGCTCTTTGGCCCCACCCTCACCCAAATGCACGTAAAAAGGCACATGGTAACACATATAAATGTATACACTACGTCTTACCCACACATACACATATACTTGCTTCTCTGATTCATTTGTTTGATAGTGATTTGTCTCAAAAGTGATTCTGGGAATTGATAATATCTAAAATATTTCTATGTTCACTAATGGTTGTTTCAAATTAATTCTGAGAAAAGCAACAAATGATAGATTAGTCTCTGAGATAATTATGAATTAAGAATAAGTTCTTTCATCTGTGTAGATATAATTGTTGACCAGAAATGTATTTCTAGTCATACGTATCTGAAAACTTCAACATATTTGTCAATAGTATCACCCCTTTGCTCTTCCTAAACCTATCCCTTTCCACCCTTACACTCCTAATCTTGCAATTCTATCTGTTAGAGGTGGGCACATATAGTATGTTACTGAAGATTATTAGAAAGTGAAAGGTGTGTAAATACAATTATATCTTATTCTATTTTAAGCCAAGTTCTTAGATAATATTCAGAGATATAGATTTGTATGCAGCATTGTAACTGCTCTACAGAAGTTTATTGTTCAGGACAAGGGAAAGCAATAAATCGATATAGAGGACATAATTTCATAAAAATACTAATATTTATAATCATATGTTTAAAAGCCAAGGTGTTACTAGCTTTATTGATGAGGTACAGAGAAGGCTTCATGGACATATCATGTTTGACCTGAGTCCTAAAACTACCGTATAAGTTAATGTTTAAGAAATATTAACAATGTTAGCTTTTATCTTTAGGAAAAGAAAGGGAAAGAGATTATTACTAAGGATACTTTATGAAATAAAAGCTATTTAAAAAAATTCTTTTGGAATATCCAAAATGGAAGAGGGAAAGATGAAATATGAGCTATAAGTAAAACTGTACCAATACAACAAAAAGAGATAAACACACACCCATAAATTGAAAATGATAAGAAGATATGTTCTTCCTTGTGATGTTCCTAAAGTCTCAATACAAATAGCCCTGAACTGAATTTAGTGGCATACTTTGGCTTTTATTCAGAGAAAGATAATGCACTGATCACTTCTCAGTCATCTTGGCAGTCCATAGCTTGTGGAAGTGGAACAATTTGCTTTCTCAACAAATCAGTTTGATTCTGAGGAACATCAGCCAGGTTTTCTCTGAACCTATTTCCTACTGGATGTCTTCATCACTGAGGATTTAAATCTTTAGATATTCAAAGACCAGAGATATTAGTCCAAAAAATAAACATGTATGGCTTCTGGCATTTTTGATCATTAATTTAACTGGTGGACACACATTTAAATATAATCAGGGTCAAACATTTCATCCAAACTTTCAATTGGTTACTAGTAATTTGCAGTGATCTCTGTGAATTCTGACTATGGGAATTGCCCACTTTACATTCATGATTATTATGTTAATCCAGCCAAGAGACTAATATGAAAGAAGTGAATATACCCTCATCACACAAAGCAGAGGAAATCTATTAACTAGTGAGTCTTGCTGAAAAACTATATTTGTGAAGAAGCAGCAGTCAATCAGAAAGTCACTTAGCCTGTCCTGTAGTTTCTTACTGCCCATCTGCCCTCAATACATATGCACACATTGCTTCTTTATACAGAACTCATGATCATGCATTCCGAACTAATGCAACAAAAGTCTCAATTGCTTCTTTATACAGAACTCATGATCCTGTATTCCGCACTAATGCAGCAAAAGTCTCAATTATGTATTATTTTTTTCTTGGAGGTGCTAATATTAAACAAGCAAAACATTTCCTATCACTATCTATAACTTATAATTCACTGTGTTCCAAGGATCAGGAATGTGGACCTAAGTTTTTATAGCCCTACAAACATGTTTCATTTTGACATGACCGTCTATCTCTTCAGACACAAAATCTTAAGAAATCAGAATTTAGTTATTTCAACTACTTCAGATTTATGGGAATAAAACCACACGCTGATTGTATAATGTGGCCAAGATTCAATTTCAAATTTGGAAGATAACAAATATCTAAAGGCAAATTAATGGGAAATTCACCGGAGAAACCTAAGGAAACAAATGTTAATTGAATTGTTGCTTCATGCTTAGAATTTGGTTGAATGGTCTACATTCCTACAATTAACCATATCTCAATTGTCAAGAATTTATCCCTGTCGCCAGGTCTTTACAGTTGATCATGACCATCTGGAAGGCTACCTCTCCTATTTTCAGATCTCAAATTCTACTCTATTCCCTATAAACCCAAATAAATAGGTACGATAATATCTAATCCATGTGTCTTTATCACAGTGTCTCTTAAATTTAATTTCAGTTTTTACAATTTTTAATTACCTATGTATCTATTTACCTATTTTCACATGATTGTTTTCCCTGTTTCCCTGTAAATTGTATGAAGATAGGGACACTCTGTGTCAGAGACAGTAGAGGCCTTTGTAAATTATAATAATCTAACAAATAAATAAACATCATTCCATTTAGAGATAAGGCATATAGAAGCAAAGAGTAAATCATTTCTCTGGTTCCTTCCATTACTTAAAAATGTATGCTTATTTTCAATATGATGCTGACTGGACTGAAATTCAATGCTTCTAGATATAGTATAATCTCTGAACATCACAGTTCACTCAGCTCTGTCCATAAAGAAACACTACTTAAGGAAAAGTGGAATTGACTCCAGGAAGTGAAGGAAGACATTTCAATGGCTCTGAGTAATAGGTAATAGGGTGGACTTTGAGGGAAAAAAAGGATATACTTTGGCTTAGGGAAAAAAGCTTGAGTGTTTGCCTTAACTCCAAACAAAAAATTCGTAGGTCTTTGAGACAAGTTGGCTATTCAATAGACCTAAAGTTATCTGGTACATTACTTCTCCTATTTATTCTACAAAATTGAATTACCACAAATGTCAGAAGATTTCTGTTTTTACCAAGGCAAGGTACAAGCTATTCACTGTTAAATTAATGAATATAGAAGTCAGTACAATTTGGAGAAAATTATGTTTTATGCCATGAAGAATTAGTATCTGATAATTATGTTCAAACGTCAGCCTCTATTTGTGTCACATGAGTAAATGTATTATTGTTCAATTCTGCAGCATTGCTGCCCTTTAATCTTCAAATATGGGATACACAATTATGCTTCAAAAACTTTAAGAAGATAGAGCCCAAAGCAAACTTACTATCTGAAAGACCTTTTAAAAATAGTTATGGGTAAAAAATAAATCTGAATAAAAAAATGAAAAGCACAAACAAAGTCCCTGAAGTGTCCAATATGAATGTTCTTTAAAATATACATAGAATAATAAAATGAGTAAAAACTAGATATAAGGTATGTTTCATTACCAACCAATGAGTATATGTATATTAATAAAATGTTCTTAAGTAATTAAAGAGGCATTCCAATAAAATAAATAATGTAATAGAAAAGATAACCTAAGTATTGTTCAATGTTAATTAATTTGTGTGCTGCTATGGCTTGATATTTTCTATCTCCTAATGGTTCTGGTCGCCAGTGTGGAAATTTGGAAATAGAAAGTTTAAGAGTTTGTGCCTAGAGATCCTCAGGTTGTTATCAGTGTGGCCTTCAGAAGTGAATGCTTGTCTTCAGGAGTGAATTATTGAGACAGTGAGTTGTTATAAGAACCTGAGCCCGACCCCTGAATTTCTCTTTGTCTTCCTCTATAGTAATGTGATCCCTTCTTCTAACATATACACACTCCTGGCCCCAGGTCTTCAACGGAGCCAAGATGATATCAACACCATGCCTTCCACATACCTCTGCCAGTTGACAAGAAGGTGTGCTCCTTGATGATCACTGTTTTGCAAATTTCTTTATGCAGCACCAGTAGGTGAAAGGTTGATCAACAAAGCTTTAGTCCTAGTGATCTTGTCCAACAGGAGAATCAGATGCTGATCTTCACCTTGCAGATACTTTTGGGCTCCAAAAATTATTTTTTAGGGTATGTTTCATTAAGCTTTTTAGAACAAAAGACTTTGCCCTCCACTTTGGAGAATTCTTTAAGGACATGTTATATCTTCAACTAAAAAATCAGAAACTCAACATTTAAATAAATTCATGGGGAATGATTCATCAGAGTACACAGAAGATATGTATATAAAATCAATAATAAAAAGAATCAGAAAATTAGAAAGGTAAAGGTAAACTTGTAAAGCAAAAGTAAATTGTTAACTGCTTGAACACAAAAATTTTAGATTAGACAATATGTTAACTCTTTTCAAGGAGTAAACGTCTCCCAAGACATGGTCAGGTGACAAAAAGCTGGGTTTAGCACATCTTTTTTTTTTTTTGGTAAGTGACCAGATATTAAATATTTCAGATTCTGTTTGTCACATCTTTTTTCTTTTAATAGGCTGCAGACAGGATTTGGCATGTGGGTCAGTTGCAATGGCAAATCCTACTTTGGAGAAAGTAGAAGAAATTATCAGTAGATGCATCATGTACACAGAATAAGAGAAAAATTGTTTTATTAATGTTTTTATAAAATTAACACTATATTCACTTACATAGTATCATGGATACTATAGGGACAAATTCATTCTTCCTGATATAGTCTCATTATCTGGATTATACCCTTCCTCATTTTCTGATTCTGAATTTGATTCTGACAGTTCTGATAAATGCTGTGAGTTATAGAGGTATAAATGAGTTCTGTGCAGTATAAAGAAACTATGCAGACCCTTGCCCTCCTCTGAAAATAAGAAACAAACAAAACAGTTATTTCCTATATTTGCCCATTCATTTTTATATTTCTGCTCAATAAATGCATCTATCTTTGGCTTCTCTTTCTAGGTGTCTACAACACTGTTCTTGAAATAATTCATTGAAGTCTTTAAAAAATAAATTCACTGTCTGTAATTTTAAACTTCTCCTCCATAGGAGAAGCAAGTAAACTTAAAAGCTTACTTCACTTTTCTGCCATTGAATATATTTCCATTAAATAAAGATAATTCTGGTGGTAAAATCTTAATATGTCAACTGCCAGTATGCATAGGCTTGTGATTTCTAAGCCTGAAATTGATCTAAAAGAAAATTCTGAAGTTTTTTTAAAAAAAATGGTAAATAGCCCAATCCAGATCTTACCTTATTTGTTCTACTGATTTTTTTTTTAATACTCAGCTTCCATGAAACAAATGCCAGGTGGATAGCAGTAGGGAAGGAGAAATGCTTTCGGTTGAAACATATTTCCTGCTCCTCCCATGTCCTACTGAAGTGGCACCCCTTTCTCCACAGAAAAGCCCTCTTTAGGACTGTCAGCAAAAGTGTCTCTGCAAAAGAGTCCAATGTAGATAAACGTCCTATTTTCGTGTCACCCTGTTTTCTTGGCCACTGGCCGAGAAGATACCAGTACTCCAGGTGCTGGACACCCTCTTACTAGTTATCACAAATGCATCCAGTATAGTACTTTGAAGAAATGTGCAAACAAGGCCTTTGGCCTTGAGCTGGGGCTTCAAAGAGATGTCTACGTTTTTAAGATAAGTTACAAATGGGCTCATGGTAACAGCTGGCAGGGGGAAGAAAGAAAGGGGAGAAGAAGCTCTCCCCTTCTCAGGTGCTGTCCTTGAAGAGTTAACTTACCCAGAACAGTGAAAGAAAAAGCTACTTTTATGTGAACTTCTGCAGACTGTGAACTTCTGAGCCCCTCCCCTTACATGCTGGGTATAAAACTCTGAAACTTCCTGAACTCGGGGTTCAGGGGATTGATTGATTACAGCAAAGGCTGTACCCTCTGAACCTGGCTGCAGCCAAATCAAACTGTTTCCTGCTATCTTTGGTGCCTTGGCTCGTTTGTCCCTACAACACTACTTTCCATATTACAGAAAAGATTTAAACAACATTTTATCTTTCAAATCTACAAAAAAAACTTTAAAGCTAACCAAGCTCAATAACCAGAAAATTTGAGAGCTTTTAAAATATTTATGGGGAAAAGCAAAGTGACAGAGTGCCCTGAAGGAAGAGTGGAGAGGGAGGAATAACCGAATCTGTGGCCTGTTCCAGTACTCATCTTGATTCTGCATTGCAAGAATTGTTTGGGACTTCGGAGATTCAGGGGTTTGTAGGAAAAAAAAAATATATGTCTGCTCATAACAAACACAGAATGAGTGCCTGAAAAGCCAGTCAGACTGTTCCTCTGCCATTTCATTGCCCATATCCTTGAAAGTCTTGGGAGGAGATCCTTCTGGTTGACTCTTTTGACCACTGTTTTAATCAAAGCTTATTTGTATTCATTTCTGATTAGAGCAGCAATACAGCATACGGCAGATTTTTAGATGCACATAATATAAGATTTATTGGGTTTGCATCTAGCTCTGATATTATAAAACACAATTGCCATGCCACATATGAAAATAGAGCTATGACCACAGTCAGCAGCCACCAGACCAGGAAACCAAGCCACAACTCCTGCAGCAAGCTACCCAGGAAATCAAGCCACAAACTGTGTAGCAGTTCACCTCAAATAGTCAAGACTCTATGGATAACTGATAACTTCCCTAATTTTTACCTTCACTTCACTAGAGCCCCCCTTTTTTTTTTCACTCAACCTTTTGTACATGATTGTACACACATACCCTGGAGTCAGCATGGATTTTTCTGGTTCAGGTTGGTCCGGCTGTTTACTTGATCTTCTGCCTTGGTTCCTGTTGAACATGCACAGCTGCATGGGGTTAGTGAGGCAAGTGTCAAACAGGAGGGATTGTTACCAGATTACCTAAGTGAAATTACCATAAGGTAAGTGACTTGTGGTAATGTATTTAACTGATCTGAACCATCTCTAGTGGTACTAATAATAACATTTACCACCTAGCAATCTAAGAGGCATTGAGAATTAAATGTGTTAATGAAGTGCATGTAAAAGTTTTATTAAGATGGCATAAGGAGAAGCAAGCAAGTAAACTTAAAATCTTACTTCACTTTTCTGCCATTGAATATATTTCTAATAGAATCTAAAGAATCTGTTATTTAATAATAATATTTATTGGATTTCTCTGCTTCATTTCACAAAAGTTAAAATGATGAAAGCTGTTTTTAAACTCCTAAACAACCAAGCCTGTGTTTTGCTAAGAAATCACTCATTTTCCCAGCAGACACACTCCAGCTGAGATCATTAGGAAGATTCTGCTCAGAGGTCCCCAAAATTTCATGACTTATTTGGAGAGGACTGGTATTTGAAATTTTATTTATTCTATATTGCCCAATATAGAGCATATTTTACTCAACACTATTATTGTAACCAATATCATAGATATTTTCCTCCAAATTAAATTCATGTATTTGCCAGAATTTGAAGGTTGTTCCCAAGATCATTTTCTCCTGTATCTCTGAGAGATGGTATCCCCCTTCTCAGATGGAAGCACAAGAAGTTTCCCTGTCTTTGTTACTGAAATATTATCAAGCTTGTTATTACACTGTTATTTATTACATGAATGGGTAGTAATGATATTCATGCGAAAGCCCTGTATGTTTCCCTTCATCAATTGTTGAAAAATAGACATAGTTATTGTTCTTGCTTTACTGCATAAGAGAAATCCAGGCTGGAAATGTGGCTTAACCATAGAACACTTGCCTAACATGTTCAAGGCCCTAGGTTCTATCTCATGTATAAAAGAAGGAATGAGAGAAAACTGGAGGGGCTGGGGAGAAAAGCAGACAATAAGTTTAGGAAAAAATCCTAACTGTAGATAGATAAGAATAAAGACCATTTCCAACATCCATCCACTCATCACAAAAACTTGGTTAATATTCCTTTAGTTGATTTTTAAAATGTTTATGGATATAGATAAATGTATTGTGTTTATTGTAACATATTATCCTTTTCAAACCAGTTTTATAGAAAAATTCAGAAGGTAACATATATCTCTTCATCCAAGTTTTCTGCATCTTATATTACCATGGTTCATTTCTTGTAAGAAATGACAAATATTGACTCAGTATTATTAACTAAATCCCACTGTTGATTTAGATTTCCTTAGGTTTTGGGTTTTTTTTTTTTTTCGTAATGCTTTTTCTTCTGCTCTGAGTCCCCATTTTTTAATGTCCCCTTAGGCACTCCTGGCTGTAATAGTTTCTCCAGATTTCCTCATTTTTTCCATGAACTTTTCTTTGATATCAACATAATTTTTGAGGAGTACTATTCAAGTAATTTGTAGAATGTCCACTTGTTGGAATTTGTCTGAATTTTTTAAAACTTAGAGTAACCCTAGTGTTACATTTTAAGAAGGAAGACCACAAATATAAAGTGGCATTTATTGCTATGGATGTTAACTTTGTTCACATGACTCTGGTATTTTTGTTTGTTTTGTTTTTTCCTTAAGATTTCTCTGTTGCAAAGTTAACCTTTTCTCCCTCTTTCTAATATAAATTTTTGGAAAACAAATTACCATGTGTGGGTTACACTAGAGTAATAATTTATGCCACAATCTCCTAGAAGGTGGATATTCTGAATAAATGATTTGAAATTTGTTTACAGGAAAAATTTGTCTCTTTTCCTTTATTTATTGACTGATTGATATTTATATCAATTTTCTCCAAAATATTAATGTATACTGAATATTAGAATCCAATACAATTTTGTTTTTTAGTGTGGTGGAGTAAAATATGCCACCCCACATGTTTCTTTGTAATTTTTTTGAGTTGGTTATTGTGGGGACAAGTGCATGGAGTACTGCATACATGGCACACTTGAAGGGCAACTGAGTGGCAAGCCAAGTGCATGAGAGTACTGCATACATGGCACACTTGAAGGACATCTGAGTGTCAGGCCACTCCCCTCTTGCTAGGCCCATGAGTGGCAGGCCACTTACCTGGTAGGCACAGCCCTGGGCATGAGGCCATGTGTTGCAGTCCGTGTGCTTGTTCCACAGTCCACTCCTCAATTGGTTGCTTCAAGGACAGTTAGCAGAAACTGCATTGGTGGCTGCCTGTAATTTGCTTAGCTACTGCCTGAGTATATATACATGGTAACTGCACAATAAAATCAGAACTGCTTGCTTCCTGCTTGGTCTCCAGAGGTCTTGATTAGTGACTCCGCAGCCACTCTCCCTGTTCTGTGGACCTCCTCGCTGGATGAGAGAGAGCCCACACAGATTATTTAGAGAAGTTAACTGAAGACAAGGGAATGACTCTGACAAACTTTTATGAAAAGAACTACACATACATTTACATTACTAAAGTAAATGCAAATGCCTTGGAAGAATTTTTCAGTAGAAAGAAAAAGCTGGGATTCTCACAGGTGGCCCAGACAGACATTACCCCAGGCAATCCTTACCTGGAGCAGCTCAGTTGCATTAACAACACAATCCTTGCTTACTGTGAAGTCCTCTTCTACCCTTCCTAGATTATCTCCCTTCTACTTCCCTAGTTCTTGTTTGTTTATACTGGAGATTGAACCCATGAGCTATGCCGCCCCCAACACCTTTTATTTTTTATTTTGATACAAAATACCACTAAGTTGTTTAGGACCTTAGCAAATTACTGAGGCTGCCTTTGATTTTGCGAGCCTCCTGAGATTACAGGCATGTACCCCCACAAACTCTTCTACCCACCACCCCTGTACTCCCCACCACCCCACAGTCCTTTTGCTGTATACAAACGTGAACTATTTGGTCCTTCTTTGAGTCTAATACACACACACCTTAGGCATGTAGTAAATGTTTCATGTTACTTTCATGTGTTCAGTCTATTTTCAGTTTATTCTATAGAAAACAAATTATTGAACTTTTCAAGGAAAAAGGTGTAACTTTAAGATTTAAGTCTTAAAAAAAAGACTTAAGACTTTAAAGGTAAATTTGAATGCTCAAATTTTTCTCCCTTTGCCCACTGGAAACTCTTTCAGTCACTTCCTATGTCATTTTGGCAAAGTTCCATTGGTAATTTTCTTTTTCTTTTTATCTTTTTAATATTTATCTTTTTAATCACAGATCATTCCAAGAAATAAACACACCAGTGGGTGTGTACACACACACACACTCACACACACACACACACACACACACACAACTCTTTCTATATGTAACTATTTTGTATCTGTAGGTATCTATATTGAAGATGAGTTCATGCTAATGTATATACCTCTAATCTACTATCACATGGATTATCACCTGCTCCCTTTCTTAAGTTTTTCTTCCACTATATGCTATTTATAAATTGCTCAATTTTAATACCAATATTAGAACTGTTAACCTGTAGCACAATGAGAAATGATTTGTTAAGTAGAGTATAGCACAGTTCCTTTTGTCTTCAGTTTCAAAAATTTCATTCATATCATGTTATTCAGTTCAGAATATCTTCCCCTACTTCTTTCAGTGAATAAATTTACAATGCAGTTTGATTCTTTGGTGATATTCTGCATTCATTCCTAGGGCCCTCTATCTGCTAAATAATTTGTTTTAATTTGTAACAGTATATTGCATTCTTTGTTCTGTAAACAAATGCAGGGTTTCATGAATCTACCATTACAATATCTTATAGAATATATATATCATGAAAATTAATCTGTGTTTCCATACAGAACCTCATTCTTCCACCTGAGTTTGTGGAAGTCACTGGAATCTTGACTGTCTCTGTAAATTTTCTTTCCAGAAAGCCATAGAATTGGAATCATGCATTAATTCATTCTTTCAGCTATATCAGTCTGTTCTCTTTCAATCAACAATATGCATTTAAGTTTCATCAATGCATTCTCATGCCTAATAAATTTATTTTTTAAATTTCTGAATGATTTGTGTGTTTGTGTGTGTATGTGTGTGTGTTTGTGCGTGCGCACACGCACGCGTGTGCAAGTATACCATTTTATCTACTTACTTATTACAGGGCATTTGGGTGTTTCAAATGTTTAGCAATTGTAATTAAAATTACCTAAAGTCTTCACTTGCAAGGCTTATGTGGATGTAATTGTCAAATCAGATAAGTACCTACAATGTGATTGAAGAATCAAAAGGAAAATTGTGTTTAGCGTATTAAGAAATTCCCAAATTATCTTCACAGTGGCTGAACCATTGTGTATCTACACCTGCAATGACTGAGAGTTTCTTTTCCTTTACCAGCATTTGGAACTGCTCTAAAGCAAAACTTCCTTTACCAGCATTTGGAACTGCTCTAAAGCAAAACAAACAAACAAACAAACAAATACATTATTAGAGATCAAAAGCCTGCCATGAAACCAAGGAAGCTGCAGTGGTCCTCTATTACAGGTTCTTAACATCACACTGGAAATATTTTACACGTATCATGGAGAGTAGAAGGCATGAGTTTATTACAACTGATAGAAAAAGAGAAAAAAGGGAAATTTTCAAGGAAATGCTCTGAGAGAGGAGAGAGACAGCACCTCCTTGCTTTTTGGAGTCCCAGGTAATTTCCAGAGAGTCCCACCCAAGTCCACCTCTTTACTTTTGACAGATAGCAGGATTACATCAGACTTTCAAGTCCCGATTGTGCATGATTTTACCCCAAAGAAAATTCAAGGTAACTCTGGGTCATACTAATCAGTTCTAATGCAACATATTCTTACAAAATTTATGGGTGGGGGGAGTTGCTTCTAATCATGGTATCTTTGAGTTCTAGATGTGGTCACAAATTCCTAGCTTGTGTTCTTATTGGCAGGAAGGAGACTTTGGTTCTGCACTGTCCTACAGATAACAGGTTGCTTGCTGAGAAATGCTAACATACCCTATTGACTTAAGTCAGGAAGGGCTGCAGATAATTTTTTTTAAAAAAGCATGAGGTGGGGATCATCACAGTAGGCCCAGTTTAGAGAAATATTGCCTTAACCTCATGTTCCTTCCACATATATTGGTTTTTGTTATCTATCATCAAAATTGGCCATCACAATCAGTGTACAGTGGTGTTTTATTGTTTTGATTTGTAATTTCTTAATGACAAATTATTTGGACTATATTTTAATTACAAAAAAAATTATTGCAAGAAATTATAGAAATCATACCCTTCTCTCAAAGTATCCTATATTATTATCATCCTGAGAGTCAGTGTTATTATTTGGAACACACACTCCCTTACCCTTTTATATGTTTATTACATATATGCTTTATGGTGAATATTTTTAACTTCTTTCACATGTAAATCTTGTGCTCTAAGATAACAATATTAATAGGCAATATATTTTGCAGATAATTAAGTCCTGCGGATCTAAAGTTTGTGAATAAGATTAATGTCCTTATAAAAGTGGCTCCACAAAAATCCCTTTGCCCCTTTTAACAGGGTGAAAACACAGGAAGCCACAATCTTAAGAAAACTGGCTTTCACCTGACACTGAATCTTCAAGTGCCTTGATTATGGATGGACTTACCTGGCTGCAAAACTGTGAGAAATACTTTTTGTTGTTTAAAACACCCACTTATGGTATTTTGTTAAAGCAGTCCAAATGGATTAAGATAAAGATATAATGAATTTATGATCTAGAGTTTGATTTGGTCCTCTGGTTCTATGTAATTTACATTGAATCTAATGGAAATTCTTCATAGATTTATTATGTAACTTTCTTTGTTCTGCCCTTATGCTCTCACCTAAGATATTTACTATGGCTTCTATTGATGTTTTCCTCCGACCATTTTTAATGACTGAGGATGTCTAATGAAAGCATTTGTAATGCTACTTTTTCCCCCCTAGCATAATCAAAGAAGGATAACATTTCTGAAAAGAAAAAAGCAAAATTCTAAACTACAAAGAGTAACTTCAGCAAGTCTGTAAACTAAAGAATGGTAGCCCAGGCAATAAACACTTGAGGGTTTTTTTTTTTTTTTCTGAGACTCATCATAGCCATTGATACTACTTACAGCTTGCAAATTTGGGTATGGAAAGACAGATAAAGTTTTGAGGTAAGCACCCTACGAATCTTTTCAAAGAGAAGAAAGCTAACTGCAGTAGTAATTGTTTTAGGTTTTCTTTACCAGTTAGTAGAGGGTTGTGTTGTTCAGTTATTGTTTTGTAGGATAACAAGATTAAAATTTGTAAGATAAAGGGTAATAAAAAATTCATTTCATAAGTATAGAAAAATCCGATTACATTTTTTGTATTACAAATATCTTAAAAGTTTCTTGTAAAGTACACTGAGTAAATAATTCCAGGATGATTAAGAGATGAACACATATTTTTAAAAAAGTATCCTAAAAATATATTCAATCAATAAAGTCATCACTTGTTAATAAAATATAAATTTGATTTTTAAAGAGTCATTTCTCATATTTGATTTTGAATTTTTGCCAAAATTGCAGAAAGAAAATGAACAATTTCATCATTTTAAAAGATTGTTTGATGTCTGAACAGTGGCAATAATTTTAAGCATTTGACTCCCTCCATGTTGAACATATTCACAGCAATTTCACCTTATTTTTTCCCAAATTGTTTATGAATTCTTGGTAGAGGCGATTAATAATACTATGTTAACAATTCTCTTATGGAAAACTTGGTCAAAGACCTAACAAAAATAATCAAATGCAGACCTTAAAACCTGTTCTTCTCATTGTTGTAATAATGTACCTTTTGATTTCAAACTTCAGAATAAAAGTTTCATCTTATGTCTTGTATGTAAAAGATCCTTCTTAGGAATACAGTACTCTAGAGAATTAATTAATATCAATTACACTATAAATACTCTCAAATGCAGTTACGAAGAAAATAATTAAGAACCCAGATGCCCTTCAATAGATGAATGGATAAAAAAAAAAATGTGGCATCTATACACAATGGAGTACTATGCAGCAATAAAAAATGACAAAATCATAGAATTTGCAGGGAAATGGATGGCACCAGAGCAGATTATGCTTAGTGAAGCTAGCCAATCCCTAAAAAACAAATACCAAATGTCTTCTTTGAAATAATGAGAGCAACTATGAACAGAGCAGGGAGGAAGAGTAGGAAGAAAAGAGTAACATTAAACAGAGACATGAGATGCGAGGGAAAGGGAGAGAAAAGGGAAATTGCATGGAAATGAAGGGAGACCCTCATTGCTATACAAAATTACATATAAGAGGTTGTGAGGGGAATGGGAAAATAAACAAGGAGAGAAATGAATTACAGTAGATGAGGTAGAAAGAGAAGATGGGAGGGGAGGGGAGGGGGGATAGTAGGGGATAGGAAAGGTAGCAGAATACAACAATTACTAATAGGGCATTATGTAAATTTGTGGATGTGTAACCGACGTGATTCTGCAATCTGCATTTGGGGTAAAATTGGGGGTTCATAACCCACTTCAATCTAATGTATGAAATATGATATGTCAAGAGCTTTGTAATGTTGTGAACAACCAATAAAAAAAAAAAAGAACTTGGAAGTTAAGTCCAAGAGAGTATATCAAAGTTATCTTTTTAACATACTGGTCATTATTTACAATTTTATTCCAAAACTATTTAATTATTAGAGAATAATGCTTATCTTGATCATTTACTATTTTGTTAGTGATCAGATATATTAAATATTTGTGTATGATAAGAAAGACAAGCCCAGATCAGTATGGTTTTATTGTTCCAGAGAATATGATTCAATTTTAGCTAAAAGCAGTCTTATAATAATATTTTTCCCTTTTACATTTCCTGATAGACTTATAAAACCCTGTTCCTGAAATAATTTTGGAATCAAAATTTCAACTTCCTTGGTTTACTCATAATTGATGAATTAAATAAAATATGACATACACATATTTTATATTCTCGTTAGAGTCACATTTTCATGTTTATAAAACTATAAAGATTGTCAAGCTTACTTGGATTGTCAAGCTTGAAAACAAAAAAAAATTGTTTTCTGCCTGATAAGAGTATCTTTGTTTACTTTGGGATCTTGTACCATACCAGAGACCCAGTGAGGTCATTTGGGGGGATGGTTAACTCATATGATATCAGTTTGACCACAATACGTGTGTCTCCTTAGGAGGTCTGCAGACTGAGGACAGACATTTGGTCGCAAACAATTTCTGTCTAACCAAGCATCATGTGGGAACATGAGGTTAAGAGGATAATTCTACAGACTGGGTGTACCCATTTCCCTTTACCTATGCCTCCTAATAAAGTCACGCCTGCTACTCTGAGTGACCCACCTGAAATTTTTCCAGCATGGTTGCAAGTACCAGTGACTGAGGATATCTGTGACTACTTTGGCTCTGTGGATGGCCTTGCTCTGCAACATTGGAGGATTCTGAACTTCTAGTAGATGTCAAAAGTAAGGGTGGTATTGGACTGTTCCCTAAATCTGCAATTACGTATATACATACATTTGATTATATACTAACAGCATTATAAAATACTATACATAATCAAAGTGCCTCACTAATTTTAATGGCTTCATAGTAAATTTCAATATGTATATGACAAAATTCCTACTATCAATTTTAAAATAACTGTTATCTTGTTATTAGATGTCATTTTTTTTTACAATTTTCACTATTGTACTATTGAAACATAGGTTTAACACACATGCAAACATATTTTGTACAAAAATTAAAATGTACTAATTTTGCATAAATAATAAGACTGTTGGGTAAAAATGTAATTTGGAATCAAACATGGTAGCTAGCACATGCTTGCAACCCCACCTACTACTTTGGAGGCTGAAGATAAAAGAACATAAGAAGTTGAAAGCCAGCCTGGGTAACATAGTGAGACTCTGTCTCAACGTAAAATAAAAAGACAAATTGGCCAGGAATATGAAGGACTTGCCTAGCATATGTAATACTCTGGGTTCAATCACCAATACTGGGGAGATATATATATATATATATATATATATATATATATATATATATATATCAGTGGTGCAGGCTTGTAATCCCAGTGGTTTGGGAGGCTGAGACAAGAAGATTGAAAGTTCAAAGCCCGCCTCAGAAAAAGTGAGGTGCTAAGCAACTCAGTGAGGCCCTGCCTCTAAATAAAATATAAAATAGGACTGGGGATGTGGCTCAGTAGTCAAATGCCCCCGAGTTCAATCTCCAGTATTCCCCCAAAAAATAATTATTATATATGAAGATAAAACATATTATGCATGCATGTCTTTCTGGGTTCTGCTGTATAGCATGTACCATTTACCGCCTATATTATTAAAAAAAATCTTCCATATTAAAATTTTAATTTTTTGTTTTCATAAGTGAAGATCACATGGAAGTTATAAATTAAATAGATCATATAATAAGGAAAGACTCTACTTTTGTCTGGAAATATATAATAGGTGACTAAAAGCAGGATTCAGGACTTAAGACTTGATATCTTTGCCTCTAGTTTGCATCCAAATCCTATGCTCTGAGTCACCTTGAATTCCAGGAAAAACATGTTTGATTTATAAATATTTTGTCTTTAGTCAAAATACCTTCCCAGGCAACAGCAATTTTTTTTTTTTTTTTTATCTCAGACAAAATCCCAACCTGACCAAACCTAAAATACCAATGGACCAGACCATGCTTGTTAAGGTTCATCTGCTTGAGCAGCTGTGCAAAGCCTCTAGCTATGCAACCCCTAACCCTTTCCCTCATTCCCTTTTCTATAAACCTCAGAGTCACTGTGATTCCCTAAAAGACTTTGCTAAGAATATTGCCTTTTCTTTTTGGTGTACCTACACTGACTGAAGTTCATTTTATTCTTTTCATCAGCACCATTTCTCTGGTTTTGTGGTGAGTGGCCAGACCTGATATATTGGATCTCCAAAGACAGACTCCTGTCCTAAGACTCCAGTAGCAATTGCTAATCATCAAAAAATTAGTGACTATCACACCTCATCATTTTTTCTTACCATCTTGTAGATACATTTTTTATAATTAACTATTGCCATAGGGACTTAGAGATTGCTTTTGCTAAAAGCACTGACTTTTCTCTTTAGTTTTTAGATGTCCAAAGGGTAATTCTGTCTGAACTACCTTAAATTTGGGGTTATATACCTGCTCAACTTTGCAGGTAGACATGTTAATGATTTAAGTGTTTGACTAAAGCAAGTGATTCTTCCCCATTAAGGCCGAAGACCCTATTAGAAGAGTAACTAAGATATTTTTCAAGAATTGCAAGCACCATCAAAGTGCTGCCTAGAAGTCTCTAGTTACTGTGGTAAACCCAAAGGCCTAGCTTCATCTTGCCTTTCTGATTTGCCCTTCCTCTTGTTACTGTAGGAGGTCTGAGGAATTTCTAGTGAGGAAAACTCAACTCAGGACTACTGGGGTTTGTGACAATAGGAAAGAAATGAATTTAAGGAGACATCAGATTTTTTTTTTTCTTTAGCAAAGGGAAAAAAAAAAAAAAAAACATTCCAAGGAGAATGTGGACTATGTCAAGAGTGAGAAGCACATCTGTGGTAAAACAAGGAATGCAGATTCAAAGGAGAAATGCAGAATATCTCAAGAAGGAGAAACAGTAACCCCTTTATCTGGGAAGGTAATATTTACAGAGGAACAGTATCTAGAGGCTGAAATCTAGGTAGAGTCATGGAAGGGTTACAGGACTTCCTGCCAATTTTTCTAGCACTTGCTCATTGTTCTCATAGCATGTTACTTTTTGTGGCCAAGGATCCAGACGAAGGGCATGGACTGAGTTGCTCATGAGGCTCCTTTTGCCTTCCACAGGTTCATAGTTGTGTCCTGCATTCTAATGGCTTAGAGGAATTTTTCTTTTGAGGTTCAGCATGTCTTTTCCTGTATCCCCAAATTTTTATGAATCGTTCTCTCCCACAGTCACCTTCAATTCTAGGAACAGCAGGTAAAAAATGATAAACATCCTGTGACAAGCACCAGGCAGCAAAGACTTTCTTATCACTAATAATGTCAACTATAGTTTGACCAAAACTACTTTGACTTTGCACCCCACACACCTCTCACTGCTACTTATACTTTTCTATGATCCCCTATTTATTTTCTATGATCCCCTATTTACTTTTTATGATCCCCTATTTAGCTCCTTGAAAGCAGGGATTAGTATTCTACTGGTTCCCCTACTTCCCAGTATGGTTATGTTAAATCAATTCATGTAATTTCACATTATTTCTTCTTCTTCTCCTCCTCCTCCTCCTCCTCCTGCTCCTCCTCCTCCTCCTCCTGCTCCTCCTCCTCCTCCTCCTCCTCCCCCCTCCTCCTCCTCTCCTCCTCCTCCTCCTCCTCCTCCTCCCCCCTCCTCCTCCTCTCCTCCTCCTCCTCCTCCTCCTCTCCTCCTCCCTCCTCCTCCTCTCCTCCTCCCCCCTCCTCCTCCTCTCCTCCTCCCTCCTCCTCCTCTCCTCCTCCTCCTCCTCTTCCTCCCCCCTCCTCCTCCTCCTCTTCCTCCTCCTCCTCTCCCTCTCCTTCTTCTTCTCTTCCTCCTCCTATTTCCCTTCCTCTTCCTCCTCCTCCTCTTCTTCCCCCCTCCTCCCTCCTCCATTTTTCTCCGTGCCCTCACCCCCCCACACACACTTCCTTTCTCCTTCTCCTTCTTCTTCCAGGGCAAGTGGCTAGGCATGGTTTGCTGGAACTTTCCCAAAGGCAGGGCACCTCTGGCCTAGCACTCTGTCAAAAAATATGACCCAAAATTTATCATTCCACCCTTTTTGGATTTGTTTTGCATTCACAGAAAAAAACAGAGATCTATTCTACTATACATAGGAATAAATGGGAGTCAGAAAAGTAAAGTACAAAGAGGACCATGGCTTTGAATGCCTCTAATGAGTTCCTAAGGGTTTTTCAAGGAATTAACACTTAGATGTTACTCTTCCTGTCTGTCTCTTTCATTGAATCTATCTCTGTCTCTCTTTGTCAGATGAGATTTTCTGGTTTTGTTTTACTTTTTAAATATGTGAAATAAAAACTATGTTGATAATAGAAAATGTAGAACATGATTTCTCCTTTGCTAATCAGTTCTTTTCAAATTACTCTAAAAATATAATCCATTGATGTTTTAATTTCTAGTAGGGAAAATGTATGTTCACCTCCATCTCATTTATCCTTATTAATTATTGTACCTTATTCCAAGAAAGTTACTTTTATAGATTACATTTGAAATGTATTATTGTGTAATAATATACTTTATTATTATGTATTACTTTATGTAATACTTTATGTATTATTGTGTAAAATATACTTTGAGTGCTTGAATAGGATATAACTGAATACATCATTTATGAATAGTAAAAAATGGAAAAATTTATCATGATATCTGAGAACATGATATAGAGTTTGGAGATTTTATTTTTAGCAGTGATTATTTTAGTGTATTATATATTTGTAATCATTCCTTTTGTTTAGGAGAAGTACCTATTTTTACAGGTTAATATTATTGTGTAGTTTCACATTTTAATGTCATTAAAAATGTTTGTGTTTGAATGCTTTCTTACATGTGCTTTGGGTAGCAAATCACATGGCTTGTGTATTTATTCCATCACTATTCTTTTCTTTGGCTTCAGGTAGAATCTCTATACTTTTTTTCTATGTGCAGTAGACAGTAAATATTAGGATCTTATTTTTAACTGTAATAGAAATGCTTCTGCTGTTTAGGTATATTAATAATTTTTCTGTAAGTTCTGTACCTAATTCGTTTTAAAGTTGATAATCCATGTTATACCTTGTAAAATTATTTTCCAACATTGAGTAGTGAAATTATAGAATTATTCATTTGATTCAATTTATTTTGATAATACTTTAGTTCATCTAGCGATCATTGCATTCCTGGGAAAAATGCTACTTGATTATGATGCATTATGCTTAATTATTTTCAGACTTTATATGCTAAGGCTTTAACTAATTATGTATACACACACACACATATATATATAAACATACATATACACATATAGGTGTACTTTAATTTATTTATGTATTTTTTACTTTACTGAGAATTGAACAAGGAGCTCTGCCTCTGAGCTATATCTTCAGCCCTTTTTATTTTATTTTGAGACAGAGTTTTATTAAGTTGCTGAGGCAGGCCTTGAACTTGCATTCTCCTGCTTCAGCTTCCCAAGTTGCTGGGATTACATATGTACACCACTGTTCCCAGCTTTAATTAATTTTTTAAAATCTACTATTCAAATTATCATTTAGTATAGATCAGTATTGTTTTCCCTTTGTCCAATTGTGAGTGTTAGGCTTATCTTACCCACAAAGATTGACTTGAGAAGTAATTTATGATTTCTAAACATTTCTATATCATACAATATGTTCTCTTCAAGGTTTGCTAGAATATTTGATTATTTGCATGTAGATTCTAAAGAGCCTTTAACATATTTTGATGTTCATCAAATCATCCATTCAGATTCTGTACTTGAGTAATTTTTTACCATATATTTCCCTCAAAATTAAAATGCTAATCAAGATATCTAAATTTATAATTTATGCTTTTTATATATTGCTGATTATGTCTCCCCTATAATTCCCTAATTGTCTATTTTCATATTGTTGCTTTGGTGACTTTTGTTCTCTTCTTGAGAACCATATTTTTTCCAGTCCAACACTGACTTTTAAAATATTCTACTTTATTGTCTTCCTTTTTAAAAATTCTTAAAAAAAATAAAAAATTCTTGCTTTAAATTTTTTCTGATATTTATTTTGATATTTTTCTTATTAACTAATGAAATTAATATTTTACTCATTAACTTAAAAATATTTTAAGATAAAGATGTGTATAATATTTTACTCATTAACAAAAAAAATTAAGAGAAAGATGTGCATTGTGTGTGTTCAGTGTCAACTGTCTTTGACTGAAAACTATATTATATGTTTCAAGTAATATAGTTGTAGAAAATTCAAATTTTATGTTTTTTGTTTATTTGTTTTAGCTTATGATATTTTGGGGGGTTAGAGAGGGAGGGTACTATGAATTGTACCTAAGGATGCTCTACCACTGAGCTCTCTCCCCAGTCCTTTTTATTTTTTCTTTTGAGGCAGGATCTCACTTATTTGCTAAGATTTTGCTGGTCTCAAACTTGCAATATTCATGCTTCAGTTTCCCAAGTCTCTAGGATTACAGGTATGTACCACCACATCCAGCTAAAGTTTCAGTTATTTAATCAGAAAAATATTTTTAAATATACTGAAATTTTAAATTTCTTTGCCAAATTAAAATTTTTTGCAATAAATATTGTCATAAAAAATGTGTACCAATCTTGGAAAGCAATAATTCATTAATTCTTGAGAACAGTAGAGAAATGAGATTGTTGTAATATCATGTTCTTCCTCAGAACTGGTGTATGTAAAAACACCTACTGCTTCAATAAAGACATCTATTGACTGATGATATCTATGTAAGTTTCACAAATTCTGTGGAGCTGAATTAGCTAATTCTGAAGATTGATGTGCATCAATAGGATGCTGCTAATATTATTATTGATATATACTTTGGAATAGGTAGACAGCTTGATGGTAAATATATAAAATCTTCCATAATTTTAAGTGTTTGAATTTTTTGTTACAGATTACTGCAGGAAACCAATATTACTCTCACCATAATTAAAATGCATATAAAAGAAGATTTTATTAGTTTTCCTGCACATTTTTCATGTAACACTATCTTGCATTAATAAGACTAGCAAAGTAGTTTATACAATTTATATAGTTGCATATATTTCCTTGGGTGTGTGTCATAAATCATAGATTTCTGGGAATCATTGAGCCATTTCTGATTAAGGTTTTTTTCAATCTTTACATGGAAATCTACTTTTTAAAAATGTTTCCAGTGGCAGTATAATCCTTTGTTATAAAAAACTTTTCCATAATGCAGATTCTCCACAGTGTAATTTTTTATTTTTTTTAGTAGATAAAGCAGTGTTTATTTTTTTCACTTTTTACCATATTTTAATGGATTAATTTGAAGTAATAGAAGTGGAGATTAGACATGTTAATATCATGAGCTGAAAAATAATTAAATATATAGTTGAATTATTTTGGGGTGTTCAACATAATGGCTTCCACCCTTTTCTATAAATGCCCTAGTTGTCTCATATTATATAAAGCAGCGTTTTAAATTTTACTTCAGGATGCCTTCCACATCATGTCATGACTGGGCCAAAGTATAGTTAATAGTATAACAAACCAAAATAATCCCTCCCTACTCACTTATCTATCTATCTATCTATCTATCTATCTATCTATCTATCTATCTCTCCATCTATCTATTTATTTATTTTGTAGTTACTCCTGGCTGCAGCTGACTGTTGCTAAAACTGATAATGCAAAATGACCACAGTTAATGGCTTCAGGCTAGTGGAATTCAAACTTGATTGCATATTGAAATCACTGGGGATGATCTTTAAACACCAAAACCACCATCATGACCTCCAAAACTTATTCTTTGTTCAAACCTCAGACCAATGAAATAAGAATCCTTGTGATAAAATTCAGTCTCTATTAGTTTTTAATGCTCTTCTGGTTACTTAATACACAGAGAAAGTTGCAAAACATTAGCTTTCCTAAATCTCAAATGGATCCAAAGTAAATATGTTTTAAAAGTAGAAATGTTTTTGTGTGAGTATGCATTTAATCATTTATAATGCCACCCCATATGGCTAACACTTAAAGTTTAATTTTTTTAATTAAAATATCCATGTACAATATATGTTACTTTGGGGTTGGATGGAGCAGGAAAGAAATTGTGAATGTTATTTTTCAAGTCAAAATTGTATAGGCATTATCTGTGAGCCATTTAAAAAATTTAAATTAAAAAAAATTAAGCAATTTTTTTTTTAAAAAAAGAGCAAGAAGAGAAATAGAATAACTTTATAGTGGATTACAGGTGACCAACATTAACATCAACAATTAGCTCATATTAATAATATATATATTTGGTATCATGAGATAAAAATTTGTCTTCATGGTTTTATCCCTAAATCATAAACCCTCAGTCTATCATAAGAAAAATCATCAGAAAAGTCCCAATAAATGGCCATTTTACAAATTACCTGACCAGTATCCTCAAATATGTCAGAAACATCAAAAAAGTGGAAAATATGAGAAATCATCACAACCAAAAGGAGCCTAAAGAGACATGATGACTAAATGTAATGTCATATCCTGATGATATGAGAGAATATTTAATTTCTAATAAAGAAAATGAATATTAGTTAATCACTAAGGAAAACTCATTAAAATATGAAAGCTAATAATAATACACTATTGCTTTACTCATTAATTGGAGCAAATTTATTATACTAATATATGATTCTATATTTGGAAGTTTTCATATCAATTTTCCTGTAAATCTAAAACCCCTTTTTAAAAACGAAGTTTCTTTAGAGAGAGAGAGAGAATGACAAACTCATTGCAGCCACTTTATGCAGTCAGTATTAAGATCAGCTTTACCTGGAAATAAAATACAAAATTTTGAATTTGGCTATTTTCTGTATACCTATTGAGTTGCCCTAGAAATTCCCACTAATTAGAAATAGCCATAGGTATGCTATTCTGAAGATTTCCTCTGAGTTTGGTACTATCTAACCTTTCTAATTAATTTTATGTGGATAATTTCCTAATTCATGTTTCTTTAGTCTTGTCTTCTTACATAATACCACATACTTACATTCTCTTGCAAATGTTTTCATAGACTTGTTTATCAGCACAACAATAAGGTAGTAGAAATTTTGTAAATATCTATAATCCACCATCTTATCCAAAGGTATTTATCATTCCTCCTCTTCCATGCCACAAGAAGAAAAAAAAGAAATAAAGAAAGAAAAAAAATTATGTCCCTTGAAAGTTCTCCAAATGTTTTTTATATCAGGGTTAAATTAAACATATTCTTCAAATCCTATCTGTAGAGAGATAACAAATTGTATTGATTCAATCGTAAGAATATTTTACATTTCATCCTTACATCATATTCAACACCCCACATGATCTATAGCTACTGCTAATTTCTGGAATAGCATCAATAACCCAGTTTCTTCTATCTTTAATGAGGAGTTTTAACCTTCAATATGGCATCCTTTCCACAAACAACCTGTGATGACTCCCTATTTCCAAGCAAAGCAAGAAAGAATTTCTAATCATGGCATTCAGGCTCTTTCATATGGTAACCCCAAACTATCAATCATATTTCCTGTTTTCTAAAATACAAGTTTTCTATTTCAAAAGTTAACACTGTTTTCATGTGAATCTGTTGTTTGCATTCTTGCCCATGAGGCTTACTATCTTTTATTCTCTCAGAAAATCTTTCCTCACAAAAATATTTTTCTCCCTACCCCTGTTATTTCTGTACTCTACGATGTCCATCAAAACTCCAAATATTTTCTAGTATGAGGTAATTTAGCGCACTTATGTCTCATTATAGATGTTACTCAAATTTGAATATAATCTTTATGAAAACAGATGCTATTTTAAATGATTTTCAAATGTCTGCCCCCCTCAAAGGAGTTCTTCATGAAAATTTAAATACCTCTGGAGATATAACTAATTGTGAATAAATTAGCATCCATTTATACTATAACAGGGACATTTTTAATTTGAGAGTAGTTAATAGATAGCAGAGGGAATAGGAAATTCAATTGGGAAGTTACAGCCCAAAGACTCAGGGAAATCTAGGGACCATGAAAACCGAGTGAGAGACCTATAAAAAAGTCACCAGTGAGATAGGTCAAAGCACACAGGAAGATAGGGGAACTGTACCTGAGGCCTTCCTAAGCTCTGTTCTGGTGTGATCTACAGTAAGTACAAAATGCTTGCCTAGGGAAGTCATTCAAACTTTGACTCAAACTCTTTTCTGGATACTTGTTTATTCCTTTGTCATCATTTTTGTAGATTTCCTTAATATCAAAGAGAATACAGATGTCTTTTACTGAAGTATCCAATAGAGATTGATAAGTTCATCTATCATGACCTTAGAAACTACTTCAAGGACATGCCCACAAGGAAGCACATAACCTACTCTTGACCAGGGACCTTGACTTGTCCAGTGATTCTTGGATTATTTTTATCAGTGACAAATGATGTATCCATACTTGAATGTTGTTGAAAAATCACATGGGAATATCATTATAAGGAGTAAGTAATACAAAAATAATGACAATGGTTATAAAAAAACCTCTGTTGTCAACTAGCATTTATTTGCATTATTCTTTAAAATGTACATGGTTTCCCGAACTGAATAGCCTGAAATGTTTTCTCTTTTTTCAAAATGCTCCTCTCTGTTCTGTAAATTTTCCATAAATTATACTGTATTCAACAGGACATTAGAAAAAGCTAAATCCAGTGAGGTATGAGGATATCTTTAAGAAAATAGGTAAGGATCACAATAAATTATCAGCCTCAATTTATTGACACTGGGGTCCTTTTATCAATAAAGAAAAGAAGGCTGTGATTCTATTATTAAACATTAGAAATTAAAAGATGTTTCTATAGATTAATTTACTCCTATGTCAAAAATGTCTTTCCAATTAAAATCTGTTAAACATATTTGTACTGATCCCATGGGAAAAAATTTTATTATCCTCTGGAAGAATATAATGGAAACATTTATGAATAATAATGATGAGTGAGCATGGGATGCGAGGGTGAACCAATAGTAATCCTAGGCAATCATATGGCAAATAGGACATTAGATGTTTAGGAAGCATTTAAAGACTATGATAAAAAAAATCGAAAAAGTAAAAGAAGAAAAGGTACAGACACAGTTGACCTACTTAGATCTTGGCACATCAATGAAAAACTAACTGTATAAATAGGACAGTAAAAATTTAAATTGAGGATCCTGAGGAACACTGGCAAATTACTCTGAAAGAATAAACAATAAAGAAAAATGTTGGACACTGGCGTTAAAGTCCAAAGCCAAATACCCAGAGTATTATTGAGAAATAGCTTCCATTTAAATGCATAATTAGATCCACAAGTAAAAAAAAATCCCAGCAGAGATGAATGCATTTGTATCTTTGAATTCAATTCAGTATCTATTTTAGCCAGTGGGAAGCCACATAATGATCCAAAATACATGTATCAATGCCAGGAAGTCATGAATTTTTTTTTCAGGAATTTTGAATGAACAAATAGGCAAAATAAGGTGGCGGAATATTCATATTAATGTTATTTATTTTCTGTTTTCTCCCAGAGAACTTTCTCTTCTCTGTCCTGATATGTTATCCTACTAAGCACAATGTGTGGACTATACCAAGAATCTCTTTCTCTTCTTCCCATTGTATTTGGCCAATTGTAGGTAGTGGTAGGGGATCAGGCATTGGGAAAAGGATAGGTTTGGTCATTTATTTCTCTGGCTATTTCCTTGCTAACTTGCATGTGTACCAAAGACTACAGGTTCTGCCAGGGAACTATTCATTTACAAGGTATCCTCTTTGATTTATGGTAACTGTTCTGTACACACGCACACACACAAACACACACACACTCATATTTTGACACTGTCACCAAAAAACATGACAAGAACAATTTTAGAGGAGTAAATATTTATCTGGGGCTCACAATTTTAAAGCTATCAGTCCACAGAGGGACAATTCCATTGCTCTGGGCCCAAGATGAGGCGGAATGTCATGGCAGAAGGATGTGGTGGAGGGAAGTGCCTCAGAACATGGCCATCAGAAAGCAGAGAGAAACAGCTCTACTCTCCAGCAATAAAATATGTAAATCAAAGGCCTGACCCCAATGCCATACCTCCTGCCTACAGTTATCACCCAGTTAACACTTATCAGAGAATTAAAATACTGATTAGGTTAAGGCTTTCATAACCTAATCATTTCACCTCTGAACTTTATTGCATTGTTTCATACACGAGTTTCTGGGGGACACTTCATACCTAACCCATAATGCTTTCTTCCTTTGCTCCTCTAGGTCTAGGTTATACACAATTCCCTATTGTTGCTGATCTTGGAGTAATGCACTGAGACTTTTTGTTTCTCTAAACCCTTCCAACAGTTTGAAAACAATCATTTCATTAAGGTTTCCTTATTAATTTAATTTAATGTGGCCTGTCATTCTATTGGGAACCTTGATACAGTTATATATCAGAAAATTAAGAATCATAAAAACTGCAATAATCCCATGCATTTATTAGGGAAAAATTATTGCTATTTAACTATAATCATGATGTTGCTTATTAGTCATAAGTTTATATTTTTAAGCTTAATACTCAAAAGTTTTTATAACATTATATTTTCAGGAATTTAGTAGTGGAAATGTTAAGTAAGGTCAACAGCTGAGAACAAACATCATTAGGAATCTCACCATCGGGCATTTTTTGTAGGGGTTACTGGCTATTGAAACCAGGGATGCTTAACCACTGAACTACATCACCAGCCTCTTATAATTTTTATTTTGAGACAAGGTCTTGCAAAAAAAAAAATTGCTAAGGATTTTGTTAAGTTTCTGAGACTGGCCTTTAACTTGTGACCTTCTTGCTTCAGGCTCTGGACCTGCTGGGATTACAGGTGTGAACCACAGAGTCCCAAAACCATCATATTTTTCAACTTGGTTGAAAGAAACATTTTCAGCACAGTCTCAACTACCACTACTTATCTTCCCCTTTCTGTGTACCATGTGGGAAGGATTTTGAGAGAGAAAGGAATAATCAAATGTTAGAAGGGCAGTGATCTCTAAGAAAGGGCAGGTATTTACTTTAGGTTTCTTCTCTTTTTCAAAACCCAGACAGACTTGGAGACTCCCAATATAACATTGAGTATAAGCACGGATACATAATCCATTGGATATACGATATATGGTATTTTGCTGTTCTATCAAAAAATGGGAAATTATATTTTTGAAGAGATGGAATGATTGGGAATATCCAAGGTAAGAGAAAAACAAGCTAACACTCCTTGATTTCATGGTTCATGGGGGTTGGGGAGAGAACGAGAGAGAGAGAGAAGGAGAAATAGAGAAATAGATGTTGTATGTATGGTCAAGCACAGTTAGAATCACAGAAGAATCTGAGGTAAACTGCATGCTCTGAATGTACATACCAAATGACTTCTCTGACAAAAGGTGTCTTTAAAAGACTGAGTTTGTATGTTATGAAAAGAATGTATCTACAAAGACTAAAAATTAAGAATTGAGATATTTTTAAAGAAAATTATTATCATCTAGCATGAGGAGAAAATGTTAGTATTATCAGAAAAATACAATGAACACAGACTGAGAATCTCTAAACTGTGGAAGTTTCTGCTATTTATTGGAAAAGAGTATAAAATAATAATCTCTTTATTGTGACAAGAATACTATTTCTTATAAATTAGTGCTCAATGAAGAAGTGCCAACTAAAAGATATTTGTGGGGCTGTGGATGTGGCTCAAGTGGTACCCTGCTCGCCTGGCATGCGTGGGGCACTGGATTCGATCCTAAGCACCACATAAAAATAAAAAAAAGATGTTGTGTCCACCAAAAACTAAAAAATAAATATTAAAAAATTCTCTCTCTCTCTCTCTCTCTCTCTCTCTCTCTCTCTCTCTCAAAAAAAAAGATATTTGTATTGCTATTGTTATAAATAAATGTGGCTGCTTGGATATTGCCGTATTTTTATATCTATGATGTAATAAAATTATAGAATATACACGTAGATTTCAACCATTTATCTGACTCAGAGACAAATAGTAAATAGCTTGTTATCAATGCAAACATATGTAAAGTGAAACTTCTGTCAACAGAGCCACAATTTGAATGAGCAAATAAGCAAACAAAAGTATCACATAATATGTTGAATTGAATTTTATGCTAAGCTCATTTGATACAATCTTTCATTCAACCTAGAACTATTTTTTAAATATTCAATATTTGACTAAGTAGTTGTTCATAAACTATTAAAATTTATTAGCATATATGTCATTGATAAAAATATGACTAATAATAATAACATTTGGAAATTTAAAATGTCCATGTAATGATCCTAAAATTTGTTTCTCTTGTTCCATATGAAACGGTAAGGAATAATAATAAAGAGAGACAAAGACAAGGTGCAGAGGCAGGGAAGGTGGCTGAGTGGCTCTTTGTCCAAGCGACCACATTTATTTATAACAATAGGTTACATTAGGTCATTGGTACATAACCACATCATTGTTTAGAGTATCAGTAAGGTTGCTTATTTTGCAGTTACATTTCATAGTTACAATATGCAATGTTAGAAGCTTTGTGCAGTTCTCAAGAAAGTCCATTGTCTGAGTTACTGTTAGGAGGGCAGCTCCAAGAGCACTGGAGCTTGGTGAAATATTGTAGTTATGCAGCAAACAAGTTCTTCTATTTGCAGGAGTTATGTGCCTGCAATCAAGGTTGAGATTTGATGAGGCTCTAACACAGTGGCATCTTAGGGCATTACCATACCAGCTAGACATTGCACATATATCAGCTATATTATTAGATCCTAAGAGAGATTACAGGGCATTCTAAGGGTGGGAAACAGAGTTCCTGTTACCCCCACCCCCCACCCCGGGAGTTTTCTCACCAAGGGAATGCTTCCCTGTACATTTCCACAGCCAGAATTCCTACATGAAACAAGCTTCAATAACCATTAAATAAATGTTTGGCTTCTATCTCTAACATGACTTTAACTGATCAACGTTTTCTCTCAAATATTATTGCTTAAATTATCTTTGTCATTGTTTTTAAGCTCAAGGAAAAAAACACATTGTATTTTAAGTCTATCTCTCTAAAAAAAAATTGTCATCTATAGACTTCAACTGAGTTTCTAATCTGTTAAAAGTTTAATTGAGAGCACAGGGTTGGGTTGTGGCTCAGCAGTTGAATGCTTGAATATCACACAAGAACATGGGTTCCATCCCCAGTACCACAAGAAAAAACAAACAGCCAAAACCAAACATTTTTTAAATTAATTAAATATTCTAATAATCTGATTATTTTGTTGCATTGTTTTTATAGCACTTATGCAATTTTTTGTTTACCATAAATTGTGGCCAAAGTGAACTCCCTAGATCTTGTTCTTAATAAAAGCCTCCAAAACAGTATCTTTTTAAGTCAAATAATTCAAAAAAAAAAACAACAACAACAACAAAGGCCAGAAGAGCTACTTATTGCTATTTTTCTTTCCATGTACAATTAAATTTACATGGCTTCTCTATGTAAATTTCCATTGAGATATCAATTAATATCATAACAGGTATAAACCCTGTACCTGTGGAATTAATCGTTAACACCAACTCCTACCTGCTCTGCTCAAGTTTTTTTGGTATTTTTGTTTGTTTGTTTTCCTCCATTTTCTCACCGACTTAAGTCAAAAATTGTTTTTCCTAACTTATTTGGAATTCTTAATGAAGTTAGAATTCTCCCGTGACTAATTCATGTGTGATTGACTTTCAGTCTTCTTTCCCAGACTGTTTTACTTAGATAACAATGCTTTTCTCCTTTCCAGCCTGCAGAATCTGAATTGATCATAAAATTTCAAACATTTGAGGATAAAAAATGACATTATGGAAAATAATGATGGGGTAGTGAACATAACCTGGGAATGTCCATCCTATATCAGTTGCTGTGGTTACTGTCCAAAAGCCAGATCCTCACATGATGTTCTAAACAAATTAAGCATTATTCCAGATTTCCTCCCATGTACATATGTACAGTGTTAATAATAATTGTGCATGTATCTGAGAAGGTAAAATATACCTGCTCCCCAAAGTAACATATGGAGTTCAATATTAAATTGATTATTTAATCCTTACTTTTAGGTTTAGCTCTGAGAAAGTTTTCCTTCTGCACGGTTTAGTTTCTTATGCCTATGATGTGTAACAGACCAAGGCAGTGCTTCAAAAAAACATTTTAAGTTACATAGAATTTATTCTCAATCCTTAAGGCTGCTTAGATAACATTTTTTCTTTATATAAATTAGAATTTTATAGTTATATATGTTCAATAAGCTTTAATTTATCAAAATTTAATTTCTTCTCAGTTTACTACTATACAATGTTCCTGTTCCCCACTTTATTTTTCTAATGGTTTATATAATGATTCTTTCATGGTTAAAAAGATAAGAAATAACATTTTAGCTCAAGCATAATAGCAATACTAAGTATAAGAGGTTTATAACCAATAAAGTTCATAGAGACAGGAAATACAAAGTTTATTGCTTAGTTGATCCAACTGTCACTTCTTTTCCTTCATATTGAATCTCAACCAAAACAATTTGCCCCTCAACTACTTCTGTCAACCTTAGATCATAATACACGTGTATCTTAAATATCTGTAAGAAAGTAATGAGAGTTATGTGAAGGAAAGCACTGGTAGCTCTTCTGAACAGAAAGAACTTCCTCCCTACCTAAGATCTCAGTGGACTACTTACTTCCTGAGATGCACCTGACTGGGATGAATGAAGCTCCTTTCAACAAATGCAATGTTTTCTATCTTTAAGAGTAGTGTCTTTCTATCTTCATATCTTAAAAATAAGGCCTAGAAACAGCAGAATTAGGAGGTAATTCTGAAGAATTAGGAGTACATTGCAGCTCAAGCCACTATACAGTTAAATGATTGATTAGTAAATTTATGTATGAATAATGAGATATTGATAGTTTCTCATACTTAATGTATCAATTCATAAGATGAGTAAAAACAATTTTCAAAGAATGAAAACAACTTTAAAAGGAGAGATTAAAAAGGAAAAGAAAAAAATTCACATATAGCTTAACTGTAGCTCTGCTTTTGCAAATCACCAGCATATTTTTAGTTTTTTCATCATTTTAATTTTTATATTCAAATTTAATGAAAGTAAAAATACTTTAACTGTACTTTTTATTTTGAACAATGAATTATGAAGACATCATTGTATTTTAAAGCCTAGTTTTAGACATCATCTATAGTCCCCATGCATTTCATTTTTACTACATGAGAAAGTTGTTTACATCAGTTTTATTGAGCCAAGAAAAGTAGACCTGAGAAGATGAGTCTTTGTCCTATTACTCGATAAGGTATATACCTCAAGGTTCTTCTGCTATAACACAACCTGTCACATGTTCAGATATCACCTGAGTTTCTTTGAATGTTCTTGTAGGGTCGGGACATAAGAATAAATACAATTATGATGCTCTTTCTTCTATTTAATCTTTAATAGTGTCTGTGTCATCAACCAGCACCCATGAAGCTGTGGCAGGCTAATTTGTCAGGTTCCAAGTACAGTAAAATTTCAAACCCATCACAGACAGCATTGGCCATTTTCTTCACCAGGGGATTTCTTTTTTTTTTTTTTTTAATTCTGGAAATCAAAAGAAAGTTAAATAATGAGTATCACATAAATGAAACATTAGGAGAGCTAAATTTTGTCAAATATTTATTTAAATTCTCCTGCATTCTTAGTATTCTATAAACATTATGAATAAATGAAAATCACACTTTGTCTGCAATATAATGTAATGAGATGAGCATACAATATAATGTAGCATTCATGGTCTTCTCTCAAGAAGATGGCAATCCAATTGTAAAATTAATATCCATATTTATGAAGAAAATATAACAAATGAATAACAATAGAGCAGTCTGGAAAGGAAGTTTGGAATTTAAGAATCATTAAGTGAAGAAGAAACACTTTTTTCAGTCTTAAGATTTAATGAGATTCTTATGAAAAACAATAGAAAAAATGAAAAAAGAAGGGTTAGAGTGATCTGTGCAAGAGAAAGTATCAAAAAATCATAAAAATAAAAATTATATTACATAGATGAGGGAAACATTCCATACTAAGAAACAGAAATAAGTAAAGTTGAAAGAAATGGTAGTGAATTAAAAGAGGCCTTAACTTTTGATCTAAGGTGTTTTCTCCTTGCCCTGACCTTAATGGGCAAGTGAATGGAAGTTTTAAAAGAATTATAATTAAATGTGGTTCCAGGAAAATAAACCTAGGCTGCCACAAAATAAAAGTGTGACTTTTTAACAGAATCCTAGAATGTTACCAGGTAAACTTGAGGCTAACATGTATACTATTCTCATGGTATTGATCTGTAATCAACATACTGATAGTTTCCTAAATTATTATAACACAATAAAAACCACCATTATAGTCCACTGATCATATGTTAATTTATTATTAATAGCATAATAGTACATTTACAAATCTTAGTAATGAGCTCCTAAAACATAGCCAAAAACAAAAGCAAAGTTACAGGTTATAGAAGACAGACAATACATTGCAGCTCAAGCCACTATACAGTTAAATTCTTGATTACTAAATTTATGTATGAATAATGAGATGTTGATATTTTCTCATACTTAATGTATCAATTCATAAGATGAGTAAAAATAATTTTCAAAGAATGAAAACAATTTTCAAAAGGAGAGATTAAAAAGGAAAGGAAAAAAATCCACAGATAGCTTAACTGTAGCTCTGTTTTTGCAAATCACCAGCATATTTTTAATTTTTTAATCATTTTAATTTTTATATTCAAATTTAATGATCACAAAAACACATTAAAGTTATACATATTATTGGGTGACATGATGTTTTAATACGTGCTGACATTGTATAATGTTTCAATCAGGTTAAACTTAAGTGTTGCCACAATGATTTATCATTTTTTATGATTAAATATGTTTAAGATATTTATCTATAAGTTTTTAAAATATACAGTTCATTATTAGTATCCATTGATCAACATTTTCCATTTTATCCTTCTTCCTAGTTTCACAGCCTCAGATAACAACCATTTTAGTCTTCATTAATTTATTTTTAAATAATATTTTACAACTGTTTTTTTAATTAGATATTGATACACTATTTATTTATTTATTTATTTATTTATTTATTTATTTATTTATTTATATGCAATGCTGAGAATCAATCCAGTGCCTGACACATGCTAGGCAAGCACTAGACCACTGAACTACAACCCCAGCCCTCTAGTCTTAATTTCTATGAGATTAACTGTTCACATGAGTGTGATTCATGCAGTACTTGCCTTTTGGTGTCTTTTGGTTATTTCATTGAACATAATGATCTCCAGCTCTATTCACGTTGTTGTGAATGAAGGGATTTAATTAATTTATGGTTCAATAGTATCCCACTGTGTACATGTTCCTCATTTTATCTTTGCTTCAGTTGATGAACATTTAGTTTGCCTCCATGTTTTAGCTATTGTAAATAGTCCTGAAGTGGACATGAGATGGATGATGTCTCTTCAACATACTGATTTAATTACCTCTGGAAGTATACGCTGTAGTGAGGTTTCAATTTGGCGGGTACCCCCGCCAAATTGTGGTTTTAATTTGGCGGGTACCCCCATACTACTTTTCATAATGGCTACATTAATTTATATTCACACCAACAGTGTGTTCCGCTGGATCCACATCTTTTTATTTATTTATTTATTTATTTATTTATTTATTTATTTATTTATTTGTTTATTTATTTTTATTGGTTGTTCAAAACATTACATAGTTCTTGATATATCATATTTCACACTTTGATTCAAGTGGGTTATGAACTCCCATTTTTACCCCGTATACAGATTGCAGAATCACATCAGTTACACTTCCACTGATTTACATATTGACATACTCATGTCTGTTGTATTCTGCTGCCTTTCCTATCCTCTACTATCCCCCCTCCCCTCCCCTCCCCTCCCCTCTTCTCTCTCTAACCCCTCTACTGTAATTCATTTCTCCCCCTTGTATTATTTTTCCCTTTCCCCTCACTTCCTCTTGTATGTAATTTTGTATAACCCTGAGGGTCTCCTTCCATTTCCAAGCTATTTCCCTTCTCTCTCCCTTTCCCTCCCACCTCTCATCCCTGTTTAATGTTAGTCATCTTCTCATGCTCTTCTTCCCTACTCTGTTCTTAGTTACTCTCCTTATATCAAAGAAGACATTTGACATTTGTTTTTTTAGGGATTGGCTAGCTTCACTTAGCATAATCTGCTCTAATGCCATCCATTTCCCTCCAAATTCTATGATTTTGTCATTTTTTAATGCAGAGTAATACTCCATTGTGTATAAATGCCACATTATTTTTATCCATTCGTCTATTGAAGGGCATCTAGGTTGCTTCCACAGTCTTGCTATTGTGAATTGTGCTGCTATGAACATCGATGTAGCAGTGTCCCTGTAGCATGCTGTTTTTAGGTCTTTAGGGAATAGACCAAGAAGGGGAATAGCTGGGTCAAATGGTGGTTCCATTCCCAGCTTTCCAAGAAATCTCCATACTGCTTTCCAAATTGGCTGCACCAATTTGCAGTCCCACCAACAATGTACAAGTGTACCCTTTTCCCCACATCCTCACCAGCACTTGTTGTTGTTTGACTTCATAATGGCTGCCAATCTTACTGGAGTGAGATGATATCTTGATCCACATCTTTTCCAGCACTTGTTCTCCTTAGTCATTTTCATAAGTTATTCTTATTGAAGTGATGCGATTTTTTGACGTGGTTTTGATTTACATTTACTTGATGATTAATGAGACTGAGCATTTTTTATATACCATTTTGTCCATTTTTATGTCATCTTATGGAAGTATCTGTTTACGTCTATTGCCTGCTTTTTTTTCCCATTGTAAATTACCAAAGTGTAACTAACTGTACATAATAATAGTATTCCTTGCTACATATTTGGACATGCATATGCTATAATAAAATTTGGTGAATGTCATTCCCCAGTGTTTGCCCCTTCCCTCTCCTTCTGCCTCCTGCTGGTCACCTTCCTGTGTTAACCTTCCTTTGATTTTCATGAGATCTTCTCTCACCTTTTTTTTTTCTTTCTAGTTTCCACATATGAAAGAAAACATGACTCTTGACTTTCTGGGTTTGTATTCTTCATTTTTAATCAGGTGTCATTTTTTTATTTGTTTTACTATAGAGGTTTTGGAATTTCTTATGCATTCTGACTGTAACTAGTGTATTTTTGATGAGTTATTTCACAAAAATGTCATTTCTTTATCTTTACTTCTTAAAAGAGCCCAGGTATTACAATAATTTCAGTAAAAGAATGAGAATTAGAGGTATTATGAACCATGATAACTTCATAAATGGAAGATTTGATCATATTTAAAAGATAGGCATGTAGGTAATGGCCTTTCTCATATGATCATTTCACTAAATCAAAAATCTAAGAGTTATACTTTTAATACGCTGTAGGTTTATATGAAAATAAAATATGAGCATTTTATCTCATGCTATCCCTGTCAATAACAATTACATTTTAAACTTAGAGAATATAGCATTTTGGATTAACTTAATATAATCTAAGTTTAATGGCATAAATGTACAGAAAAACAAATGTAAAAGATAAATGCAGAATCAATACAAAGAAATTAATTTGTAAATGATTATAATAGAAACAAAAATAAAACATTCAGTATTGTGATCTTCTTAATAGAGTAGCTAATTATAAAACAACAATTAAGATATTTTGTATTTCTTGCAACCCACCTACCTCTGTGATAATTGCCAATGAAGAAATTAAATGGTTCACTAAGTACCGAATTCAGCATCCCAATACCATAGAGAACAATCCTTGCTAATTGAAATGTGATGCATTAACCACTTGGCAATGCAGAGATATTCTTTATTTTCCTGTAATATATGCATACTGGTGAATAGCCTAAATGTTAAGCTTATTTCACTTTAGAATTATGGAGAAATTAGCACTGGGCTACTGTAAATTCTTTCTACCCCTGTTGATAAATTAAATATACAATTAAATAATTAAAGGTGTGTGTGTGTGTGTGTGTGTGTGTGTGTGCATGTGCATGCACGTGTGTGTGCTTTTGAGATATATACAATATAGAAATATTTCTACTTATAAGTATTTAAAATTTATATTATATACATATAAATATATACATACATATAGAAACACATTTATTTATTGACCATGGATAATGGATGAATAAAATTCAACAAGAATTTTTAGGGAATATGATAGAATTGATCTAAATTTTCACTGTGCACATCAGCAAGCTGACTCATCACTGTCCTGGGCCCTATACCTCAGAAGCCCTACTTTGTTAACTACCTTTTATGATATATCCTAAGAGCCCAGAACCTGAATTTATCCACTTGCAGAGCTATTCCCTACATAAAGAGGCATACTTCTTTCAAAATGTTATATGTCCTTCCCAGGTGGCTGGGCTCAGCCCAAAAGTCTGATGCCATTTGAATAGTCTGAACCTGGATCTGAACCCACGTGGTATTCTAAACCAAATGTCTTAAGGTTCTCTTGATTCATGTCAAATGCCCTTCAAGAAAGTGGCTTGTCCAACAGGTCATACTCCCTGGTCAGCATGGAATAACTTTCTTACATCACAGGATTTCTAAATGGTGCTGATTTTGGTTGACTTTCTGATTGGAAGCTAGACAGTGATTTAGTACAACCGCATGTTCACAGGCTATACTTATAGTTCTTTCTGGTCACCTAAATTCTCCCTAAAGTATAAGTTGGGTTTCTGTAGTGGTCAGCTGTGCTTAGCAGGGTAGTAATTTCAGAAAAGTCCTATTAACAAAAACAGAATTATGATGGCAAGATATGTTCTCTAAGACTTTCTTAGAATTATCTGCTGAAAACATATAGGTTTGGGAGCATGGAAGGGAGAGACAATGACTATTGGAAAGAAATCTAGAAAGTAATTAAAAATATCAATTTAGTTTGTTGTCATAGGTTGACATAGACTACAAGTCTATAAGCCAGAAAGGAAAATATAGGGAAAGGGAAAATTATGAGAAATGAGAGATGGGTAGCTGATCATGAAGTGACCTTGTTTAATATTTAGCAATATGCAAGATACTAGAAGTAAGAAAGTAGAAGAAACTGTAACATTTAAAGCTAACATTTGAAGGAGCAGCTTAGCTGGTTCGTGTGTTTTGATAACTTTCCTATTATGTCAACATATTGAGGGTTTTAATGAATTCTTATTTCCCCTTACATACATTTGGGAGAGACCCTGAAACAACAGCCCCTTGAATACCCTTTGGTTTACCAAAATCTGATATTATAATAAGCATAAAACTTAATGATTATGAACAAATCACTAAAATTTTTGTATAAGGCAGGTACTATATGAACAGAACACCAATTGTCTTTCTGCAGACTCTTCTTGACTCTTTCTAAAATTAGTCATTTAATGAAAACTCTGTGGGATGTTTTAAGAAAGAAGAGTTTTCTCACCAACCAACTGTTTCATGAGTCTCTTATTGTCTGCAGAGCAGGAGGATGCTGAGAGCCATAGCCAAATAGGACGCATGGCATTTTTGCCAGAGGGAATGTTTGAGAAAGGTGACCCTGCTCAAGGACCAGGGCAGATCCGGGTTTAGGGTGGTTCCAGGTTTAGGGTGTGGATCCTGCTGGGATTAGGGCAGGCAGTTTCACAACCTACGCCCAGCAACTGCCGATAAGAGAGCTTCCCCATCCCCAGCATATAAATACACCTGCGTGAACAATAAAAATTTGCAGCTTGATCAGAACTCCTGTCTTGCTGTCATCCCTCATGTCTCTTGTCCCTTCTTTCCTCCCCACCTAGGTTCGACGCCCACATTGATGTGTCCTGCCGGTCGGGACAGGAGGATAAGGAAACATTGATATAAATATGTTCCTGATATGTGTAGTTACAGTGCTAATAGATTAGACTGCATCTTAGTGAGCTTAATCCACCAGCATTTAAATAAGCAGTTATGGAACTGAAATTGTGAATAGACAGATGATTATAGTGACTTCAATGTCCTGGTTCTTATTCCAATTAGAAACTGAAGAAAATACCCAACATATATAATAACTAAATAAACAACCCAATCAATAAATGATCTAAGGAGTTTAAGAGCCACTTTTCAGATGAAGATACACATTTGATCAACAAATATATGAAAAAATTTTCAATTAGAGAAATGCAAATTAAAACTACTACTCTAAGATTTTATCTCACCCCAGTCTGTTATCAAGAACACAGACCACAATAAATGTTGGCAAGGATGTCGGGGGGGAAAGGCACACTCATACATTACTGGTGGGACTGCAAATTGGTGCAACCAATCTGGAAAGTATTATGAAGACTCCTTACAAAACTTGGAATGAACCACCATTTGATCCAGCTATTCCACTCCTCAGTCTATACCCAAAAGAAATAAAATCAGTATACTATAGTATTGCAGCCACATCAATGTTTATAGCAGTTCAATTCACAATAGCTAAATGATGGAGACAAACTAGATGTACTTCCATAGATGGATGGATAAAGAAACTCTGGTATGTATACACAATGGAATATTATTCATCATTAAAAGAGAATAAAATCATAGCATTTGCAGGTAAATGGATAGAATTGGAGAATATCATGCTAAGTGAATTAAGCCAATCCCCCCAAACATAAGGCCAAATATTTTTTTCTGATAAGTGGATGCTGATCCATAATACGGGGGGTGGCCATGGGAAAAATGGAAGAACTTTGGATTGAGGGAAGGGAAGAATTGGGAGGGACCATAGGGAAAGAAAAGATGGTGGAATGAAATGGACATCATTACTCTAGGTACATGGTGACTGCACATACGGTATGACGCTACATCATATACAACCAGAGAAATGAAAAGTTGTGCTGCAATTGTGTATAATGAATTAAAATGAATTCTGCTGTCATATATACCTAGTTAAAATAAAATAATTAAAAAAGAAGATAATCAAAAGTAATCTTTTTTAATGAAGCATATTCTATATTCAACATTAGTATAGAATTTCAGATCAATGCTTGGAGGTAAAACAGGGCAGATCTATTGTTATACTCCATACTAACAAATAAAATACATTTATAAAAACAGCTTAGCTCAATCTGGGCACAGTGGCACATGCCTGTAAATCCAGAGGCCAAGGAGGCTGAGAAAAAAAGTATAGAGAGTTGAAAGCCAGCCTCAGCAATTACGAGTTGCTAAGCAACTCAGTGAGACCTTGTTTCTAAATTTAAAAAATGCAAGGTAGGAATGGGGATGTGGCTTAGTGGTTGAGTACCCCTGAGTTCAATCCCCAGTACAAAAAATAAAATAACAAAAAAATAAAAATAAATTTAAAAAGTTAAGTTCAATATAGATAAGTGATCTGCGGCTAAGTCCCATTGAATTAAGAAATAATACAGGTTTCTTAAGTTTTACACTGTAATGTATAGTTGATTTTTATAACAATGCAATAATTCCAGGGTGAACTTGCATATTTTATATACATATTGATTCTAAAGAATTAGGCAATATGAAAAAGACTACCTATTTTAAAATTTCCTACAAATGAATACTATACACATGTACTAAACTTAATGCCTCTTTTTCAATCTCTTTTTAATAACCCAGATACTTCTGACTGAACAAGAACAAAATTTCAGTAGTTATTTTCTTGCTCTAAAAATATACAACCTATATTCACCATTTTCCATTTCTAAAATGTTCCTGCAGTAGGTGGGATTAGGGTGTTTCTCTTTTTCCCTCCCTCTCTTCCCCTCCCCCTTTCCTTATTTTCCCTCTTTTTCTCTCTTTCTCATTTATCTGCATTATACCTTGCATTTTCTTCTGCTTGCTTGTGACCTGTTTAGTAGTCTTCTTTTCCTTGGGTTTCATTAATCTTTCACAAATATTCTTATTTGTAAACACTCAGAAGGGAAAAAGAGCTATCAGCCTAGTACACAGGATCCAAGTCAGATGCACAATTGAGTTACTGTTCTAGATCAAGTTTCAGAACAGCTATTCTTGGATGAAATTCTCTTGCTACAATATGAAATGGGTATATTCCAAGTCTCTCATGACATTTAACTTTTTTTTTTCATCTAGTTTGTTAATGGTTTCCTTCTAGAAACCTTAAAAAGCACATAGCATTATAGTATAAAATAGTAATAGACAGAATAAATAGAGTAAATATATAGTTCAAATTTGTAGCAAAGTGAAACCCATTCTATTCAGATGAAGATGTATCAAGTTTTCACTAAGAACACAAAACCCCAAAAATTATAGAGAAAATTTATAAAGATTATGTAGAATTGTCTTTTTATCTTAATAAACCAGTATTTCAAACATCGTGTGTTATGTCTTTTCCTCTGGCACTATTGCTGCTATGGTCGAAATGCTTTTGTATTCCCAAATTTTATATGTTGAAATCCTAGCAGCTTAGGGCTTGCTTTTTAATTTAATTTAATTTAATTTAATTTTACTCCTATAGCACAAGAATTAAAACCAAGAATCAATAAATGCGATGGACTCAAACTAAAAATTTCTTCTCAGCAAAAGAAACAATCTGTGAGGTGAATAGAGAGTCTACATCTTGGGAGCAAATTTTTACCCCTCACACATCAGATAGAGTACTAATATCTAGGGTATATAAAGAACTCAAAAAGTAAAACACCAAAAAAAATAACCCAATCAATAAATGGGCCAAGGACCTGCACAGACACTTCTCAGAAGAGGATATTTGATCAATCAACAAATATATGAAAAAATATTCTTCATCTCTAGCAATTAGAGACATACAAATCAAAAATACTCTAAGATTTCATCTTACTTGAGTCAGAATGGCAGCTATTATGAAGACAAGCAACAACAAGTGTTGGCGAGGATGTGGGGAAAATGTTACACTCTTATATTGCTGGGGTGTAAATTGGTGAAGCCAATATAGAAAGAAGTATGGAGATTCCTTGGAAAACTGGGAATGGAACTACCATTTGACCCAGCTCTTCCTCTTCTTGGTCTATACCCAAAGATTTAAAAACAGCAAACTCAGGAACACAGCCACATCAATGTTTATAGTAGCACAATTCACAATAGCTAAACTGTGGAGCCAACCTAGATGCCCTTCAATGGATGAATGGATTAAAAAATGTGGCATATATACACAATGTAATATTACTCAGAAATAAAAGAGAATAAAACCATGGCATTTGCAGATAAATGATGGCTTTGGAGAAGATAATGCTAAGTGAAGTTAGCCAATCCCAAAAAACAAATGGTAAATGTTTTCTCTGTTATAAGGTGACTGACTCATAGTGGGGTAGGGAGAGGGAGCATGGGAGGAATAGATGAACTCTAGATAGGACAGAGGGGTGGGAGAGGAAGGGAGGATTCAGAGGTTTAGCAATGATGGTGGAATGTGATGGACATCATTATCCAAAGTACATTTATGAATACATGAATTGATGTGAACATACTTTATTATATAAACAGAGGTATAAAAATTGTGGTATATATGTGTAATAAGAATTGTGATGCATTCCGCTGTCATGTATTTTAAAAATAAAAGCAATTAAGGCTTTCTTTTTGGAAGTGCAACGTTTGGGGAGGAAATTAGGTAACAAGAATTGAGCCCCTAATGAATCAGATTAGTGCTTTAATGAGAGCCAAGGGAGCACTTTCACTCCTCTATCACGTGAGGGCAAAGCAAAAAAAATCACCTACAACACTAGAAAATGGGGCCCTCACCAGACCTGTAATCTGTCCATGACATAATCTTGGACCTCTAGCCTCCAACACTGTGAGAAATAAATTTCTGTTCTTTATGAACCACACAGTCTGTGATACTTCTTTTATTGCAGTTCAAACATACTAAGGCAATTTCTTATCTCAAAATGTGCTTTTGCAAATATTAATATAATCAAAGTTTTACATGATTAAAGTTTACCTGGCATAATGTTTAACAATATACTTTCAACTTATCATTTTTAATTTTTTAAATTGCAAAAATACAATAACTCTATTTAAATTGCATCCTTAGAAATCATCTGTGATGAGCCTTGATATTTTTCATCTAGTCTGTAAAAGTTAGAATACTTTTATTCCTTCAACTATTTTTTGAAACTTTAGAATAGATTTATAGTTACAGAAAAGCTACTAACATAATATGTATTTCATTTGCCGTACAGCAGTGGTATTATAATCTTAATATTGTATATTTGTCAAAATTAATGAAAAACTTTTATATAATATTCACTAAAGATCATACTTTATTCAGATTACATTTTTGTATCTAATGACCTTGTTATGTTTCAGGATCCCATGCAGAATATACATAGAGTTTAGTCATCATATCTTCATAACTGGAGTGTGACAGTTTCTCAAACTTGCCTTGATTTTGAGGATCTTGAAATTTTGAGGAATATATGTCATATATTTTGCAGAATACCCTTCACCCAGAACTTCTTTACTGATTTTCTCATGGTTATGTAGGAGGTATGGGTTTGGGTTGAAGACTGTAAATGTAAGTTTATATCTTCCTCACATTCCACCAAGGGTATACACTATCAATATGATATTACCTTTGGTGTTGACTTTGATTACCTGGCTGATGAAATGATTGTAAGGTTTTTTTTCCACTATAAAGTTGTTCCTATATCCTGGAAGGATATGATGTACAATCTGATCATAAAGAGTGGAGTGTTAAGTTTCAACTTCTTAAAGGTGGGGTATTTGTATGATCTACTGAGCAGTGTTCTGTAGAAGGGAATTTTCATTTTTATTCTGTATATTTTCTAATTCTTTTTAAATATCAGTACAAACTAATATATATTTTATACATTGTATTATAATCTAATGTTTATTTTATTGGTCAAATTTTCCATCTTCAGTCATTGAGAGTTCTTTTACTCTGTTCCTTGTCCCTTTGAAATGCCTCTCTTGTTGAACCTTTTCATTAATATTACTATCAAAATTTCAAAATTTTATTTCACTGCAAGATGCTTCAGGTTCACCTTCTGTATTTTCTCTTCAAGTCCTAGGATGAGCCATTTTCCCAAGGAACTTTGGTTTCTTTAACAGTAAATGGTACTATTAACTATGATTTGAGTGCTCGGTGTGCTTATTTTCTTTGTATCCAGGTATCTTAAGTTGATGGAACAAGAAAATATGTACGTGTGTACTAACCTGTGTGTTATATACAACTCCTTTCACACATGTAGTCTTTTGAATCTACATTAAGCTAAACATGATTTCATATTGAAGTTGCCAACTTTAATCCATTATCATACGGATTTTGCTAGTCTTCCCATCTTTGTGTTTGAAATGCAACTTCAAAATAATTTTAATTTATTGTAATTATTATAATAAGTCTATTATCTTCCCCTCCTTGTTTATTCCTACATTGATTGCTTCTTTCCTTCCTCCCTCATTTCCAGTTTTAGGGCCTATAATTTCTGAAGAAAGTCTGATTAAAAACCTTGCAATATTTTTGTGCTTTCATCATTTAAAAAATGTTTCTGGCCACTTTGGTTTCACATATTTTGGTGTTATAATTTTATTTTATCTTCTTTATGATAATTTATCCATTTTAAACTTTTTTTTAATCAATTTTTTTATTGGTTGTTCACAACATTACAAAGCTCTTGACATATCATATTTCATACATTAGATTGAAGTGGGTTATGAACCCCCAATTTTACCCCAATTGCAGATTGCAGAATCACGTCGGTTACACATCCACAATTTTACATAATGCCCTATTAGTAATAAACTTATAAAATAAGTTTTTGGTATTTTAAATGAAACACTTCATCTTTTAGTGTATTTTTTCAGATTTAATTTCTATGTCATTGTTAGGTGCTTTTGTAAATGCTATGTAGCTTGATATTTGTTCTTTGCATATATCTGGAGTTTTTATTTAACCCAAGAATTGAAATGGTTGATGTTTGTTGTGATTGCAAAAAGATATGTGAAAGAAGAGATATTTATCTCTTTCCATCATTGATTTATTTCTTGCACTAAAAATGTTCCTTACAACTATTAGTTACTCAGTAAATACATATTAAATGACAGCTTAAATATTACTGTTATTTAACTTTTTCATGCCACTATATTTTCTGATTTATATATACAATTATATATTATGATTTATATGATCCAGGCTTTCTATTTTTCTTCATGAATCCTAGTGATTTGATTGATATTTCTATATTTTATTTACTGAAATTTTAAATAACATTAGTTTTCTGTTATTGCACATAATTCATACATTTTAACTTGTTCATTTTAGTCAATATCTTCATTTTTTTCTCGAATGTCTTAAGAATGTGAGATCTCATAAACTCTTCTTACCCCTTCACATACTTAGTGTTGTTGGGATCTTTGAAGACAAGTTGCTAGAATCCAAATCCCAGAACTACTTGTTGCCTTTGGAAAGTATAAAATTTACATGGCATCTTTTGGTCATTTTAAAATAACAATGGCAAAAAATATATCTGTTTAATGAGTCAAAATTAGAATTAGTGGAATATTGTATGTAAAACAAAATATTTTAAACACAATATGTTAGCTTTTATTATTGTTGTGATATAAGAGTTCACCTCCTGTTTTATTGTTTTATTAATTTTTTAAATGGCTGCACTATATTTGTACCTAAAAGTGGAATTTATTGTGATATGTTTAGACATATCACATATGTGTATATGTATAGATAGTGTTTTAGGTACTATTTTTTGGCTGCTGTGACAAAAACAACAACAACAAAAAAAAAAAACCTGACAAGAACAATTAGAATAAGAAAAGTTTATTTGAGGACTCATGGTTTTAGAGGTCTCTGTTCAAAGACGGCTGACTTCATTGCTGTGGGTCCAACGTGAGGTAAAACATCATGGGCGAAGCATGTGGTGGAGGAAAGCAGCTGGGAGCACAGCACCAGGAAGCACAGAAAGAGACTAAGTTTCCCTCACCAAGGACAAAATATAAACCTCAAAGACAGGCCCTCTGTCACCATCTCCTCCAGCCACTCTACCTGCCTACAGTTACCACTCAGGTAATCCCTATAAGAGAATTAATGCACTGATTAGGTGAAGACTCTCATAACCCAATCATTTCACCTCTAAGCTGTCTTGCATTTTTCTCACTCATAACCTTTGGGGGAACTGTTAGAGTCTGTAAACAAGTCAAGATGGCACCTGGCATTTTGCAGAGGGAGTGGTTTGTGAAGTAATGCCAACGAGCCATTAAGTGTGGAGATTCCTTATTGGTTGACTGCTGTATCTAGTTTATGTTATTTAAGATAAGCTGTGTGGAATGTATAAATACCTCTGTTGTCCTACAATAAATGGCTCCCACTCCTGCTGTATCAATCTACACAAGTTGCTCATCACCCCCTGGTTATTTTGCTGCAGCCGGACTGCAGCAGGAACATCATATATAAACCATATGCATAGTTTCATTAATTTTATTCTGCTCTTCCTCCCTTTTCCATCCCTTCTTCACCCTACTCATTTCCCTTTCTCTAGCCCATTGATCTTACTTCTGTTATCATGAGTTCTCCCCAATTTCTTAAAATTCTTCATATCTCCATAGCTTCTGTATATAAGAGAAAACATTCAACGCTTGACTTTCTGTTGGACTTATTTATCCACTTCCATGCATTTTACAAGTAAATGACATGATTTCATTCTTCTTTATGGCTGAGTAAAACTCCATTGTGTACATATTCCATATTTTCTTTATTTAGTCATCTGTTGACAGGTATTTGGGATGATTCTACAACTTGGCTGTTGTGAACTGTGTTGCTATAGACATTGAGTGACTATCACTATAGCAACTGATTTTAGCACTTTGGGATAAACACCAAGAAGTGGGATAGCTGAGTCATATGATGGTCCATCCCTATTCTTTTGAGAACTCTCTGTACCACTTGCCACAGTGGTTGTGCTAATTTGCAGTCCCATCAACAATGCATAAGTGTACCTTTTTTCCTCACATCCTCCCCAGAAGTTATTATTTTTTGTATTTTTCATGATTGCCATTCTTACTGGAGATGAAATCTCATTGTAATTTTGATTTGCATCTCCCTGATTGCTAAGGATGTTGAACACTTTTTTTTCATATATTTTGGACATTTGAATTTCTTCTTTTGAGAAATGTATGTCTAGTTCTTTTGTCTATTTATTGATTGGGTTTTTTTTTTTGGTGTTAAGTTTTTTATTTCTTTATATATTTTGTTATTAACCTCTTGTCAGAAGAGTAGGTGATAAATATCTACTTCCCTCACACAGGCTATCCCTTCACGGTCTTAATTGATTTCTTTGCTGTGCAGAATCTTTTCAATTTGAATACTTCCCACTTATTGATTCTTGGTTTTATTTCTTTAAACTTTAGAAGTCTTATTAGGGAAGTCAGTGCTTGTGCCAATATGTTGAAGTGTTGATTCTATGTTTTATTCTGGCATGTTTCTAGTTGATTCCTAGGTCTTTTATTCATTTTGAGTAGGTTTTTGTGCAGGGTGAGAGACAGAGGTCTTTTATTTTTCTACATATTGATATCCTGTTTTCTCAGTTTAACAGGAATTTATCTGCTTCTGGGTGGGCTCTGTGTACGCTGCAGGCCTCTGTATTCATGACATGTGTTGCAGTTCTTAATGGTGTTGCAACAGACTACAGTCTTTCATTGCCAATGTCTTTCCAGGTACTTTTTTGTGTATTCAAATAACAAAATCCACCAATGAGGATGAGTGAGTGTAAGAACAGGATTTACTCAAGTGTGAATAGAATTTCTGCAAGGTAAGGGGAGACCCCAAGAGTCGTTGCTGCTTGAGTGTATTAGTGTGAGGGCCTATGTAGCACTTTGGTCAACACTCTTGGTCCAAATTTATGCTAATTAGGGTTTTGAAAAGTACCAGTACTATTGATTAGCCCTGCAATCCCATTCAAGTCTGCTCTACTTCCATTTTTCCACAGGTCATAAGGAAGCAGAAAGCATGAAGTTGAAGTTTTGGGATCACAGATGCTGGAAGGGAGGATTGCACGTGCAGAGTTGTGTGGAGAAGGCATCCACACAAGCCCACACCAGACTCCACAGTGCTGGCTGGCTGTGCACCTGTGCCAGCAAGGTGGACTCCATGCAGCTGTGTCCTAAGCTTGCTGCTCTTGCTCCCACTCACCCATGTCACTCCTCCAATGCTGCTTTACTGCCACTTTTTGGCAGGGGTTAATGAGCTGGCTGCATGGCTCAGTTATTAGGAGCCATGTGACAGCACTTTTTTTTAAATGCTATATTTTCTTCAATGTATATTTTGACACCTAGGTCAAGGATCTGATGAATGTATCTGTGTGGATTCATTTCTGTGTTTTCTTTTTTTTTAGGTTTGTAATTTTTTTTATCAATTACACATAACAGTACAATTATCTTAACATTTCATACATTTGAATCAAATGGGGTATAATTTCTAATTTTTCTGATTGTACAGGTTGCAGAATCACATTGGTCATACAGTCACATATATACATACAGCAATAATAATGTCTATTTTATTCTGCTGCCCTTCCTATCCTCCCCTCCCCTCCCCTCCCATTCCATCACTTCTCTCTACCCAATCTAATATGACACACACTTATTTTTTTTTCTCCTCACAACATCATACATGTATTCTGTATAATGATGAGGTTCTATGTTTTCTATCCTGGTCTTCATCTCTGTTTTTATAACAAAAACATGCTATTTTCATAAGTGTATCTCTCTTTTTTATTTCTTACATACATGACAATAGTGGAATGCATTACATTCATAATTATCCATTCACAGCATAATTTTTCGTAACTCTCTATATAAAGTATGCTCACGCCAAATTATGCCATTATACATGACCTTTCTTATTTTTTTTTTGCATTACAATTCTTAATTCACCTTTATACCACAATTTATCATATCTCTGTTTGTATATAAGGTATGTTGACACAAAATTCATAACTTCATACATGTGTTTTGTATAATGTATCTCTATAGTACTGTTTTAAAGCAAGTATTGTGATGCCCCTAGCATCACTTTTATTGCTCAGGATTGAACTGAGTCTTTTTATTCTTCCAAACAAAATTTATATGGAAATTTTATTTTGGGAGTCTTTTTTTTTCTTCCAAATGAATTTTAGGACTGTTTTTCTTTTGTTTTGTGAAGAATATCATTGGCATTTTTATGGAATAACATTGAATCCATATAACACTATTGGTAATATGGCCATTTTGACAATAGTAAATCTCCCTTTCCAAGAGCGTTTTAGCTCTTTCCAAATTCTAGTTCTTAATTTCTTCTTTCTTTTCTTTTCTCTTTATCTCTTGATTTCTTCTTACCCTTATTTTGTCTTATTTAACATAATACTCAACAGCTTCCACTTTTGCCTGGGAATGACATGCTTCCAAAGTAATTGTTTTCCTCCCAGGCTGCTGGATTGTGTCATTTTTGAAAGTGAATATTCTTGATAACCTCATATGCTCACTGAAGGGCCATTACTTTTTCAGTATTCTATAATTTTCACTGTAAAATCTCATTTATATTCTTATTTAAATTTATTCACAAGTATTTCATTTTATTTTATTTGCAGAATATTGTGGATGGAATAGTTTTATTGATTGTTTTCTCAATAGATTCATTATTGGAATATAGGAAAGCTATTGTTTTTTATACATTGTCCTTGTATCCTGCTACTTTGCTGAATTTATCATATCTAGTAGTCTTTTTGTAGTATTATAAGTCTTTTAAGTATAGAATCATGTCATCAGCAGAGATAATTTGATTCGTTTCCTTTTCTTGCCTGATTATTTTGTCTAGAGTTTTATGAACTAGATTGAATGGGAATGGTGAGAGTGTATATCCTTGTTTTATTCCTGATTTTAGAAAAAACTTCTTTCACTTTTTCTTAAATCAGTATAATGTTAACTTTACATTTGTCACATATAGTCTTTGAGATGATGAGGTATGCTCCTTCTATTCCAATTTTTTTCAGTGATTTTAAAATAAATGGGGGCTGAATTTTATCATATGTTCTTTTCTTTGTCTATTGAGATAGTCATACAATTTTTCTCCTTGATTCTATTTATGTGATGAATTAGATTAGTTGTTTTTCATATGTAGAACCAAATTTCACTAGTAGTCTTTGGGTATTGAATTACCATATTATTTATAAGTTTTCATCTGAAAATACTTCATATTGTTTTTATACCTCATGAACGTTAAAATGGGCATAGAATTTTAGATTAAGAATTATTTCCTTCAATCTTTTTGACTACTTCATATATATATATATATATATATATATATATATATATAATGAAATATATATAATAAAGTATTATTCAGCCTTAAAAATAATGGGTAAAGAAAATGTGATACATATATATATACATACACACATATACATACACACATATATATATGGGTATATACAAATGGATAAAGAAAATGTGATATGTATGTATATACATACATATATACATTTGGTTATTATATTCATACATATCACATATATACATACATATCACATTTCCTTTACCCATTCATCAGCTGATGAACACACAAATAAGTTGCTTCTATTTCTTGGCTGTTGTAAATAGTACAGCAATAAACATAAGTGTGCACATGTCTCTTCAATATACTGATTTTATATTTACCTTGGCTATGTGTCCAGTAGTGGGATTGCTGGATCATATGCTAGTTCTATTTTAATTTTTAAGGACTTTCTATAAAGTTTTCCATATTGGCTATACTAATTTGTATTCCTCCCAATAGTGGGCAAGTATTGGATTTTCTCTACATTCTCTCCATCACTTGTTACCTTACTTATATTGATAACACATAAGCAAAATGGGGTGAGGTAATATCCCATTGTGAGTTTGAATGATGTTTCCCTGATGATTTTAAAATAAGATTATTCTTATTAGTATACTGTTGAGTTTTTGGAGTTCTTTATACATTCTGGATAGTAACTCATTGTCAGATGTATAGTATGCATGAATTTTCTACTATTCTTTAGTTGACTCTTCACTCTGTTGATGGTTTGCTGTTCATAAACTTTTTTCTGATATAGTACAATTTGTCTATTTTTACTTTTTTCCTTGTGCATTGGGGGTCTTTTCTAAAAAGTACATATTAATTCCAACATTTTAAAATATCTACTCTACTTTTATTACTAGTGGATTCATGGTTTCAGTCCTCATATTTAAGTTTTGATCCATTTTTAAAGGATTTTTGTAACTTCTGAAAGATAGGAGTTCTGTTTCATCCTTCTGTGTGTGGCTATCCAATTTTCCCAGCACTATTTATTGAAAAGTGATATTTTCTCAACATGTATTTTTATCACCTTTGTCAAAAATCAGTTGTCTGTAGATATGTGGCTTTACTTCTAGGTTCTCTTTTGTGTTCTGTTGGTCTCTGTGTTTGAGAGTTAGTATCAATATTTTCAATGTCTGTAAAATTCAGGGTGAAACTATCTGGTCCTGAGAGTTCCTTTGATGGAACAGTTTTTATTACTGATTCAATCTTGTTACTTGTTATTAGTGTGTTCATGTTTTATATTTCTTCATTATTCAATCTTGATAAGGTGAATGTGTCCAGGAACTTCCCATTTCTTCTAGGTTATCAAATTTGTTGACATATAGTTGCTCATAATAATCTCTAATAATCTTTTTTTTTCATTTCTGTGAGTTATAATGTTTCCTGGTTTTTTTATGATTTTATTTGAGTCTTCTCTCCTTTATTTAGTTCAGTTGAGGTGTTTTTTTTTTTTTTTTTTTCTACCATTATCTGTTTGAAGAACTGGCTTTTTGTTTCACCCATCTTTCCTATTTTGTCTTTTAGCCACTATTTCATTTCTGTTTCTTGTTCATTATTTATTTCCTGCTAATAAATGTGGCTGTTTTGTAGTTCTTGTTTTTGTAGTTCCTGCACATGGAGAAACATATTGTTTAAGTTATGATATTTCTACATTTTTGATATAGGTCTTGATTGCTATAAATTTTCCTGTTAGTACTACCTTTGTTTTAACTTTGAGTGTTGATAAGTTGTATCTCTATTATTGTTAGTTTTGATTTCTTAAATTTTGCTTTTGATTTTTTTCTTTGGTCCATTTGTTCAAGAGAAATTTGTTGAATTCCCATGTATTTGTATAATTTTTAATTTTTTTTTCTTTTTTTGTGATTTGTAGTGTTATTGAATTGTGTGTAAAAGAGGAACTTGATCTGATTTCAGTCTTTCCTAATTTCTTCAGACTTGTTTTATGGATTATCATATAATCTGTCCTGGTGAATGCTCCACATGCTGATGAGAACAATGTGTATTAAGCAGATTTTGAGTAGAAGGTTCTGAAAATGTTGGTTAGTGTCATTCAGTCTAGCATGCAATTTAACTTTGCTGCTTGTTGATTTTCTCTTTAACTGACATTCCATGGGTGAAATTGGTGTATTAAAGTCATCTCCTGCGGTTATTTTGTTAGTCTATCTTTTCTTTAGACTCGTTATTACTTACAAATTTGGTTCTCCAACATTGAGTACATATATATGTTTAATCTCTTGATAAATGGATACCTTTATCATTATATAATGATCTTCCTCATCTCTTTTTTATGGCTTTTGATTTAAAGTATATTTTATCTGATGTAAATGTGGCTATTTCATGTTTCTTTTGGGTTCCACTCCCATGTAACATCTTATTCTAGCTCTTTACTTTCAGTATATGTGAATCTTTAAAGGTGGACTAACATAATCTTTCTTGTAATCAACATATAGTTGGGTCTTTTTTTCCAATTTAATTACTCTATGACTTTTTATCTACCATCTATCTATCTATTATCTATCTATCTATCTATCTATCTATCTATCATCTATCTTTATTTATTTATTTATTTTGGTACTTGAGATTGAACCCAGGGATTCTTAACCACTGAACCGTATCCCCAGACCCACTTTTTAATTTTGCTTTGGACCTCACTAAATTGCTGAGGCTGGCTTTGAACTTCTGATCCTTCTGTATTAGCCTACTGAGATTTGGGGGATTACAAGCATTCCCTACAGTACTGGGCCTGTATGTTTTTTTAATTGTACAATATAATCCATTTACATCCAGTGTGGTTGGTTATTGATATGTAAGATCTTGCTGCAGTCATTTTGTAACTTATTTCATAGTTTTATTATGATTCCTTACTTTTCTCCCCACACTCTGTCATGGCATTCTCATGTGATTAAGTTATTTATTTTAGTAATATATTTTGATTTCTTACTTATTGTTTTTGGCTTGTTTATTGCATATTTTTGGTTTGTGGATATCAAAAGATTTGAAGAAAAAACATGTTTTGATTACAGCAAGCTATTATGAAATGAGATAAATTTAATGTGATCATCAAGACAAGAAAAGAAAAAGGAAAATATGATAATAAGAAAAGTCTGTACTTAAACTCTATTTCTTAACAATCTTCTGAATTTTTCATTATATCTCATTTTGCATCTTCCTATATTGCCTCTCTCTTAACCTACTAATGTACTTATTATTATCCTAATCATTATGCTTAGTCTTCTTACTAAAAATAATGATTTACTCAACATTATTATCCTAATCATTATGCTTAGTCTTCTTACTAAAAATAATGATTTACTCAACATATTTACAATATGAGAAAATTTATATTGTTAGTCTTAGCTATGAGTTTTATACCTTATCAATTTTTTTGTCATAAATATCACTTTCAGCTGGAGGAACTCCCTTGAACATTTTTCATAGAAAAGGAATGACAGAGATTTTATCTTGGTTTTTACTTACCTTTCGTTCATTTCTGAAGGACAGTTTACCTGATTGCAGTGTTCTCAATTTTTATGTTTTTCTTCTCTTTTTCTTCACTACTTTGAAAATCTCATTCCACTCTCTATTGGCCTATAGGGTTCTGCTAAAAATTCTTCTGTTAGGAGGATTGAGATACCCTTCTGTGTTGCTTCTGTTCTCTTGCTGCTTTGAGGATTTTTTTTTTCATTATTGGCCTTTGAGAGCTTGATTATATGCTGAGGGTGGACTTTATTGAGTCAAATCTGACTGATAAATTTTAATTTCTTGTATTTGGATATTTCTAATCTTCTCTAGGTTTGGAAAATTTTCTGTTATTATTTTTTGAATAAACTTCCTACATATTTGGCATCCTTAAGTCCCAACTGAACCCCAGTACCACAAATATTTATTTTGTAATGGTGTATTAAATTTCCCATAAACTTTCTTCATACCTCTGAATTTTCATTTTTTCTTCCAATTGTGTATTTTCCAGTAGACTATCTTCAAGTCTACTATTTCTTTCTTCTTTTGAGGTACCTTCCAGTACATTTTAATTTCACTTTATATATTTTTAGCTCGAGAATTGTATAATTGTTTTTGGAAAATTGTTTACATTTTTTGGTAAGTTTTTCTATATTGACTCTCTTCTTGTTTAAAGCTCATTGTGTTTCCTTTAAAATATCTTTTAAATTCTCCATGAGAGAATTTTCCCATAGAGATTACTATCTGATCAGTTTCTGGTACCTTATATTGACCATTAAGTGAGGTTATTGTTTCCTCAAAGGTGTTGATTATTCTTGGTGTGCAACATCATCTGGGGATTAAAGGATTAGTGTTTATTCCCTGTTTCAAAATCTGGTTTTGTTTTTGTCTTTATTTCCTGAAATCCCAAGCAAGCTGCTTACTTCCACTGAGTCTGTGATTACTTCCACTATTTAAGCACTGAATGGAATCCAAATCCAGCTGTTACAGTAGTCTTTTGTTGGTGTTATCACTGTTTCAAAACTAGAAGGTCTTCCACCCCAGGTTTATCTCAAGTCTTTAGTTAGTGTTTTCTTCAGTCTGAACAAGGGGAGTACCTAGAAAGGGTAATCTATTTCCACAGCTTATTTCTGTGTCCAGATTAGGCCCAAATACCTCATCCATCAGACTGTGGTCAAGGACTGGGGGATTCTCTCCAGTTCTGGACAGAATCACCAGGGATAGACCAGAACCCACATTCCCATTCCATGCTTGTGGCCACCAATGATACATACAGACTGTGTTTTTCCCTGGCCATAGCCTGCCAAACCAACACACCACTGGGGAAGGATCAAGACCCACATTGTTATGGGAGGCCTTCTGCTATAATGGACTTGTGTCTCAAACACTATAACCAGACATAAATAATCATGGCTAGAATACAGTTTCAAAAAATTAGGGTCTTGTGTCTCCACATGACTCCGAGTCAGATCCAGATGCTCAAAGTGTAGGGATGGGGGACACTAGGTTGCACTCAGTGTTAGCTTTCACCAGCCTGGTGTCAAATTTAGGAACAAATTCCTTTGGTCACTACCTTGTCCTACTCTCAGCAAATGGGGTATTTTTCCATGCTATAGTAATGCCCAGGATTTGAGTAATGTTAGTGAAGGTGGTCTCTTGATTTCTTAGGATGATAATTAACTAGGGTGTGAGTAAATTCCATAATCATAAGTACCTACACAGTCTGAAGGTGTCTATAAGACCCAAACCATAGTTGTCATTGATGAAGCCAAAATCCAAATCATCCCTACCAGTGCACAGGTCTCTGCCTGGTGCCAACACAGGTCTAGAGCTCCATCAATGAATACAGACTTAGTGATAATACTAATACTCAAGGTTAGGAATGGGTGATGGAGATAGTCCTTTGACAACTAAGGCTGATGTTAAGCTGAATTGCACACAGCTAAGATACCTTCAGTTTCAGGGGAGAGTATGCCCTAGGATGACCCTAAGGCTACAAACCATGTACACTGTTATGGTTTAGATATAAGGTTTCCCCCAGAGTCTCATGGGTTAAAAAATGTAAGAATGTTCAGAGGTGAAATTATTAGATTATGAGAGTGGTAACATCATCAGTGGATTGATCCATTGATGGATTAAGTAGGTGGAAACTGTGGACAGGTAGGTTGCAGCTGGAGAAAGTAAGTCACTGGGAGCATGATATTGGGGTTTATAATTTGTTCCTGGTAAGTGCAGCTCTCTCTATTAGTTTCCTGTTTGCCATGTCCTAAGCTATTTCCCTCTACCAGTCCCTTCTACTTTGGTATTCTACCTCATCTAGTGCCCAGAGCTATGCAGTTATCTAACCATGAACTGAACCTCTGAGACCATGAGACACAATAAACTTTTCCTCCTATAGGTTGTTGCCAAGTTTTTGTTCATGGCAATGCAAAGCTGACTAAAATGCAGGCTGAAACTTTTTTTAATTCTTGATTATATCTCTTGTGCTTTAGGAGTCTCGTTAAGGAAGTTGGGGCCTAATCTAACGTGACAAAAATTTGGGCTTACTTTTCCTCTATTAGGTGCAGGTCTCTTGTCCTTGAGCCACTTTGAGTTGAGTTTTGTGCATGGTGAGAGATAGAGGTTTAGTTTCATTTTCTTGCATATGAATTTATACTGGAGTATAAATTTTCAAAGTAGTTTCTTATTGTCTTCTGTATTTCAATAATATCTATCGTGATATTTTCCTTTTTATCACGATTTTTAGTAATTGAATTTTCTCTCTCCTTATTTTCATTAGGGTGGATAAGGGTTTGTCAATTTTATTTAGTTTTCCAAAGAACCATTTTTTTTGTGTGATCAATTTTTGACTGTATTAGCTCATTTTTTAATTTGGAGATCATTTTAATTATATACATTCTGAACTCTTTCTCTGACATTTCAGAAACTGCACTTTCAATAGATTCTATTGTTGTTGTATCTTGGTTTGTTTGGGGCACTTTCCTTTCCTTATTTTTTCATGTTGTCTATGTGTATCCCTCTCTTGCAGTGTAGATCTGAGGTATTGCGGCTTCTACCCTATAATCTTGCAGTATTCCTGCAGATTACCAGGACCTCACCTTTAAAGGGGATATCAATGTTTATAGCACCCAATGCAAACAATATGCAGTCATAAGTCAATTAGCTTCTATTTTGACATTTACAATTTTGTCACTATAAATCGAAATGATGAGCTCTCTTATCTTATACCATATAGCCAGTAAGTTTGCATAAGGGTTAATGGTTTCTAATGGTGGATGGGGGTATAGGCTGTGATGTTTATGAGATAGGATGTGAAAATATTGAAGTATTAGATTGTAGGAATAGTGAAAGGATAACCAAGAGAAGTTGGCTGTTAGTAGGAGAAAAAAGAGAGAGAGCCAACTCCATGCAAGGCTCCCTGTTGTCTCTGAAACAGAATGGTGTCTGTTAGCACAACTAGTAGAGATACCTATGGTGCAACCAGGCCCACAGGAAACTTGGTTTTCCAGGTCCTGGTTGTTGTCCCTAGATGGAAGCGGCCATGTCTGTTGTTGGTGGCCACAGCAGCATCAAGCCTATAAGTACCTTGATGTTGGGCTTCCAGGCCCCAGTCAGTGTCCCAAGGTGGAAGCTGCCCCAACTAAAGAGGGTAGAGGGGGCAGTGGAAATAACCCAAGATGGCTGTGGAGGTGTCTCAAGATGGAGGCAACTGCTTTCAGAGATGGATCTGGAAGTATGGACTGTGAGATGGCATTGGGTGGCCTATTTGGTGATGTCACAGTGTGGCATGCAGTGCTGCAATGAACAGCTGTTTCCTAGTCTTCTCTGATGTCCCATGGTAATTTTTACCATGTCAGATTAGACCCGGGACGTCCTTAACAAGACTCTTAAAGTGCAAGAAATAAAATAAAAAATCAACAAATGGGATGGAATCAAACTAAAACTTCTTCTCAGCAAAAGAAGCAATCAATGAAATGAAGATAGAACCTACATTCTGGGAGCAAATTTTTGCCACACACATGTTAAATAGAGCACTAATTTTCAGGATCTATAAAAAATTAAGAAACTTAACACCAAAAAGAAAAACAAACAACCCACCCAATGAATAAATGGACAAAGGAGCTGAACAGACATTTCTCAGAAGAAAATATACATTCAATCAACAAATATAAGAAAAAAATATTCAACATCTCAAATCAAAACTATAAGATTTGAATCTCATGCCAGTCAGAATGGCAGTTGTCAAGAATACAGACAACAATAAATGTTGGCGAGGATGTGGGGGAAAAGATACACTCATACATTGCTGGTAGGACTGCAGATTGGTGCATTTGAAGCAGTATGAAGATTCCTTAGAAAATGGAATGGAACCACCATTGACCCAGATATCCCACTCCTTAGTCTATACTCAAAGGATTAAAATCAGCATACCATACTAATGCATCCTCATCAATGTTCATAGCTGCTCAATTCACAATAGCTAATTTGTGGAAGCAATCTAGATGCCCTTCAATAAATGAGTGGATAAAGAAACTACAGTATATAAACACATGGAATTTTACTCAGCATTAAAAGAGAATAAAACTATGGCATTTGCAGCTAAATGGATGGATTTGGAGAATATCATGCTAAGCGAAGTAATCCAATCCCCCCAAAACCAAAGACTGAATGTTTTCTCTGATAAGTGGATGCTAATCCATATTGGGGTGGGGTGTGGGGAGATGGGATGGGTGTGGGCATGGGGACAAGAAAGATGGTGGAATGAGATGGACATCATTACCCTACGTGTATGTATGACTAGACATATGGTGCAATGCTACATCATGTACAATCAGAGAAGAGAAAAATTGTGCTGCAATTGTGTACAATGAATCAAATGAATTCTGCTGCCATATATACCTAATTAGAATAAATAAATTAATTACTTAGAAAAACATGTTTTAATACAATATTTTTAAAGTAAATATTAATAAAAATATGATAAGCAAAATATCAACATTATAAACAAAGTTAGGATGAGCTTTAGTACTACAGAGTCATACTGTAAGCTGAAGCAAAAGAAAAAGGCAGTTGATATTGATAAGTTTCCTGTTCTAAATTAAAGGATATTGCGTTAATATCAGGTAATAGTCTGCATAGTATAAACCTTGCTCTAACCTTCCTGAAAAATTGAAGTAAGCTCCAAAAAAATTGTAGTATTTCCAAGCAACATAACTGTATTCAGAGGTATAGCAAAACTATACTATGAGTAAGAAAATATTCCTATCCCTAAAAATATGAAATTCATTATTCCTGGTGTCCAATTAAGAATCACTAGGCATGTAAAGAATCAAGGAAATAAAATCTCTCATGAGAGAGAGGGAAAAAAAAACAGTAAACTGAAATTGACTTATACCTATATTGAAATTAACAGTAAAGTGCATTAAGGTATGTATTTCTCTAGCCCTATATACAAAAGGTAAATGAAAGCATGAGAGATATAAAAAAGACCTAAATAAAATTTCTAGTGTTAAGTATACAGTAGACCATGCTAAAAATAAGCTAGGTAGGATTAACTGCTTATTCAATATTGTTGAAGAAAAAATTAATTAACTTGAAGATATAAGGATTGAATATAACCAAATGCAAACTTAAGGGAAATTCATAACACTAAATGCTTGTATTAGAAATACAAATAAAAAAGTCTCCAATGTCTTCTTCTTAAGGAAACAACAAATTTCAAAAGTAAATCAAACCAAAAATCCATAGGAAAAAGAAAATAATGAAAAGATGATAAATCAATAAAATAAAAATATAATAAAAATTAATAAAATATAAAACAAATTGTGATATGCAAATTTATAAACCTTTATAAAAGATCAACAAAAAGAGGAACTACAAATCACCAATAGAAATAATGACTATGATAATATATTTTATGCACATTAAGTGTAAATGTAAGGAAATATTGTGAACACTTTTATGCCAATGAGTTTGACAACTTAAACATAATAGAAAAGTTTCTTGAAAAATACAAACTAAAGCTGGCTTAGTAAAAAATATAAAACTAGAAATGGAATTGAATCTGTAATGAAGCACATCTTTCAAAGATTTTAGTTCATACATTTTCATTGGTGGATTCTAACAGTAAAGGAAGAAATAATATAAAATCTATAAGAGCTTCCCCAGGAATGCAAAACAAGGGAATATATCTTAACTCATTCTCTTGAGGTCAGGATTACTCTAATGTAAAATCCACCTAAGATGTTAAGAAATTAAACACAAAAAAATTACTTCTAGAAAACATGGCTAACTTTATGAATTAAATTTTAGTATATCAAATCAATAAAATATATAAAAATAACAATAGATTATATCCAGGTGAGGTTTATCCCAGTTTATGGATGTAATATTCAAAAATCATTTAAGATAATTCACCATATTAACAAATAAAAAATTTTAAAAGATCATCTTAGTATACATATCCCCCCAAAATTTGATATAATATACCATATGTTTCTAATAAAAATATTGGTAAAAGAATAAGAGAAACATTTCAGCTTAATAAGGGCATACAAAGATAACAACCCCTATTATATTAAGTATGAAAGACTGATTTTCTCTGGGGGATCTAGTCAGTGAAATAAGGAATGATAAATGAAAAGCATATAAATTGTAAAAAGAAAGATTATTATTTTTTAGTAACATGTATTAAATTTATTTATATCTATAAAACATTATAGAACTAACAAGTGAGTTTATGAGGGTTGAAGATACATGCTATGGTTTAGATATAATGTGTCCCCTAAAAGCTCATGTTGAGAAAATACAAAGTCTCTTCAGAGGTGAAATGCTTGGGTTATGAGATGCTTAACCTAATCAGTGAATGAATCAACTCATATAGATTAATAGGGCAGTAACTGTAGGCAGGTAGGGTGTGTCTGTAGGAGAGAGGTCATGAGAGGTTTGCCTTTTGAACTTATATTTTGTCCCTGGTGAGCAGAACTCTCTCTGCTTCATGATTGCCATGTCTTGAGCTGCTTTTTCCTTTTACACCCAGATGCCATGATATTCTGCTTTACCTTTGGCCCAGAGCCATGGCCCAGAGCTCATGAAACCATGAGCCAAATCCATTTTAGCATTAAAATTATGAAATGGGTGAGGAGAAATATGACAAAAAATGGAAAATTCTTGTACACTCCAAATTACAAAGCACTGTTGAAAGAAATGTTTAAAGAGTTAAGAAAATTATTAAGATAAAAATGCTCCATATTAAAAACAAATGCCAAATGTCTTCTTTGATATAAGGGGAGTAACCAAGGACAGGGTAGAGACGAAGAGCTTGAGAAGAAGATTAACATTAAACAGGGATGATAGGCGGGAGGGAAAGGGAGAGAGAAGGGAAATTGCATGGAATTGGAAGGTGAGCCTCAGGGTTATACACAATTACATATAAGAGGAAAGGAGGGGTAGGAGAAAAATTATACAAGTGGAAGAAATGATTTAAAGTAGAGGGGGTGGAGAGAGAGAAGGGGAGGGGAGGGGAGGGGAGGGGGGATAGTGGAGAATGGGATAGACAGCAGACTACATCAGTCACTAGAAAGGCAATTGTAAATAAATGGAAATGTAACTGATGTGACACAGCAATCTGTATACGGGGTAAAAATGGGAGTTCATAACCCACTTGAATCAATCTGTGAAATATGGTATATTAAGAACTATGTAATGTTTTGAACAACCAACAATAAAATTAAAAAAATATATTAAAAAAACATATTTAGTTTGTAAAAAAAAATGCTCCATATATATCATATATATCAAATTTAGAAAATCTATTTATAGATAGATGCAATAAAACTCCTATAAAAATCCCAATAAGTTTACATTGTGAAAATTGAACAAATGATTTTAAAATTCATTTTTAAACACAATTGATCTAATATAGTCAAACAACTTAAAAAAAAGACAAGAGTATAAATAGTAGGACTAGTAGTACCTCAGTCAGAAGGCTACATCTAGTGGGAACGTTCTTCTTGGGGGCTAGAAGGACAGGACTCTGCAGAGTCCTAAGGTGTTGCAGGTATCTCATGGCAAGATAGAGCAAGCTTTCTTGAGAACTCACTTTCATAATAAAATCAACGAATCGAGGATCTTTTAATCTATGAATGGATTCATCTGTTTGTTCATCATGACTCAATGACCTTACAAAGGTTTCACTTCTCAAAGTCATTTATATAAGATGTTGTAAATAATTTCCAATATACATTCAAATCATAGCATTTAATCTGTTAGATGCAAATTAATTTCCTTATTTTCTTAACAGTGATTCCTGGAGTCCCAGTTTAAAGGCTGATCTAGAATTTTTTAAATGTTATGCATAAAATTGTCTTTAAATTCCTTTGCCTGAAATGGTTGGATTCTTACATGTATAACTGATTATAACTGAGATACTGATACTTGATGTGACAAAATGTATTTTGAAGATAGCTACCCATAAGTCAAAACAGCCTGGTCAAGACATTGAAGTTAAGAATAACTCAGTCAAAAATGATATATGAAAAATTTACTTCTAACAAGAACATTATTTTTAAAAGATAAGCATTGAGTACTTATATATTATAAAAAATCAGTTTATGATAGTTCACAATGTCCAACATACTTGAGATTGCTAGGGTATTTTCTCATCTAGATGCCTTTAGCTCAGTCTTCTTCTAGTTTTACAATGGATCTGGACTCGGTTGTAAACCTGGAAAATCATGATACTGTCTTCCATGTTTGTGCTTAATTGAGTGATGACCTCTACTTATTTAGCCACTGATTTATTTATAGATTAATTTTTTAACCTAACGGCTCATTAAAGTGTAAATATCCATGTTATTAATTTTTAATCCCTTTTTATTAAAAAAATGGAAAAGTTAAAATCTTATGGTCATTAGTTGATCTTTAATCTATTATTTCCATGTAATTTCTTTATTGACATGGTGAATTCACTTGGTGTGTTCAATTTTACTACCCTTATCTGTGTATTTTAGTAGGGGGAAAAATGACAATAGGCCAGTGAACTAAATTGAGCAGACAGTTGGGCAGAGCTGCAAAATTCAGGTGGAAAAAAGGTCCATTGGTTCATTTAAATATGAATTAATAAGACATCACTATTCCAGGAGCTATGAACCCTCAAATAATAAATGGCAACAGGAATAAAATTGGGAAAACATATTCACCATTAGTTAAAACATGCCTCCCACATCTACACATTCTAACACATTCTGATACAAATGTTATTTGTTCTTGGGAATTCTTGTATTATGAATAACACTTATCATATTTACAATGAGTCAATAAATGGAATAAATTAAATAATAATTTTATCTCTCTGTATATAAGTATTTTTATCTCTGTATGTAAGCATTAAGAAAGGCACATGCATGGATATAAATGGTTAGTTTGTGGGAAATTTTTCAAAACATAAAAAAAATAACAACAATGAATCAATTAATGTAATTTTCTATTTTTCACAAAAATCTTTGTGAAATGCTCCTTACACAAGTCACTAAAGAATTTATCATGGAGTTAGGAAGTCAGAATAACTAAAAAATATATTTAGAGTTAAGAAAACTAAGAAAGTAAATAGATTTGGGACTCTTGAAAGCAACATTTCAATAAAATCTCCATTTATTAGTTCCTGTAGTGATAGTTATATGTGAGATAACTCATCTTTACTTCCAAAAACTCAGGAATTGAAGCACAGAAAAAGTGAAGTTTCCCTAAAAATCACTTAAGCAAGTTTTTTTTTCAGAGCTGGAGAGAAAACAGCTGAATACCATATTTTTCAATAAATTTCCCAGAGGAGATAGTACTTATTTAAATAAGACTTTAAAAAATGTAAATGCATGTGAGTGGATGAATAGGTTAACTAGGTTTCAAACATCTCATAATCTCTCTACTGGAAAATTCACACAGAAATTTATCTTTCACTCTATGTCTCTCTCCTTCTTTCAATTAAAAATTAATTAGAAACAAGAACTTTATTTTTTCTCATTAAGTATATCAATTAGGATAGAAATCTGTAAGAGCTAACATGCTGGTTAATATTTTAAGTAATACAAGGTATTCTATGGGGTTGATGTGCTTGATAGTCATTTATGATAACATTAATAATCTTATTGTATTTCTAAAATCTGTTTGCCCAGTCAATCCTAAAAAGACATGATATCTTCCAGATTTAGAAGAATCAAAGAACATTGCCTATTGGTGTTAGAAAAATAATTTTAAGTGCAAACAATAGTTTGATATGAGAAGATCATTATAAAATATTTATAAATGAACATTTATACAATGGAGTGAAATTCTAAAAGCAGCACATGATATTAGTTAATTTGCATATATTGACTTCCAGACTAAACTTTCAATACCAGTTTTCATATAAAGATAGATAGGAAGCAATATCAGAATGCATATACATACAGAGTTTGTAGTCATAAGCAAAAGAACAGAATGAAAAAAACTGTTACAAAGAATTCAGGGCAGAACTCATTTTGACTAATTAAAAGGTAGTTCATGTTTTTTCACTTGTAGTTCTAATTGTGTCATCTGAGGTGTTTTATATTCATGCTCTAAACCTGCTTTCAAAACATATTCATCACTAGTTGAGACAAGCCTCTCACATCTACACATTCTATCAATGTGTAGATTGTTAGAAAAAAACTCTCTCTTCTTTTCTTGGTCCTATTCCTGGTGTTTGCTCATGTGAGTCTACTTGCCAGGAAAGGTTTCTGTTTTGGCTTTTATGTTTCATGATTTTATTTACTCACTTCATTTGATTAATATCTATCCAGATTTCAAGGGACTACTTAGGTGACTACTTTGTAGAAATTTTTCAAGATGATAACTCCCATGGGAATCCCACCCTGTTCTACACTTGTTTCTCCAAACATTTATTAATGCATGTGTTGAATTTTTTTATTGTTGGTTGTTCAAAACATTACATAGTTCTTGATATGTCATATTTCACACTTTGATTCAAGTGGGTTATGAACTCCCATTTTTACCCCATATATAGATTGCAGAATCACATCAGTTACACTTCCATTGATTTACATATTGCCATACTCGTGTCTGTTGTATTCTGCCATATGGATCCTTATACCTTGTGACTTCTCTATTGAGGGAATGTGTGTTTTACTCATTTTTAGTATTAGGCCTATCACTTCCTTAATTTTATTAGTGTATTTCCTACATATATATGTTTTCATTAAAGATAACATCCAAAATGACTTTAACACTGCTTAATAGAGTTCTACGTGGAATTCATGGAACAAAATGGCAGATTCACATTTTGTGTTGCTATTCTCCCACAAAAGTTTTAATTTGAACAACTATATGTGCATGAAAATATCTTCACTTGAGTGAGAGATTGTGACACCTAGTTTTATCACAGATATAAGAAAAAAATTATTGATGAAGATAAAGAGTTTCACATTACTCAAGCTATCTCTCTCAAGCCTAGGAAGAACTGTATGGAAGTAGCATTCTTCTTCATGTAGAAAAAGAATAGAAAAGTGAGCATATGCCTTCACTGTGGGCCAAAAAATGGGTCCACTCCAGTGAAAGCCAGAGCCTGGCCCACCACAACACCAGGATGCTCCTGTGCTGTAAATTCCAGCCCACCCCCCTGAAAATAGCTTCCAAGTCATCTCTCAAAACTCCCATGGTATACACAGAGGTTCATGTCAGACCAGCAGACATGAACTCAAACTCTGAGATGACCCTTAGAGACTTAGACTCCAATAAACTTGAGGTCCAGACTCATTCTAGTGGACCTGATATTGGCATAAACCAAATAAATTAGATGAATAATTTTCTCACAGTTCTGGAGGACGAGAAGTCCATGGTCAAGCTGTCATATGTACTCAGGGTCATGATCATCCCTGTATTGCAGGCCTATATCTGGCCTCATAAGACTAAAAGTTCATATATGACTCAGTACTAGTTTGGTTCTTATGTACTTAAGCTCCAGTTTGATACCCATGGACTCAAGTATTAGGCCTATCATAATTTCAGGTGAGAAGTAAAGCCTGCCCCAGGGCAATATTGGTCCCTTTGGACCTAGGAACAAGGCTCACAGAATCATCTCAGTAGAATTTGTTACCAGGACAGCCTCTGTGGAGCCAAGCTACAGACTTGATCCTATAGATTGAGATACCAGAGTTGTTCCAGTGGACCACATGTCAGGCCAGGACACTTTCTGATACAGTTATCATGCCACCTTGCCCCAGAACACTAGTAATTGTCCATCAGTCCCACCAGATGACTCACACAGGGATATTTGGATGGAATACCAATATCAATATATTAGTAAAGGGATTTCCCTGCCTGAGCCAATAGGTAAGGATTGGACCCAGGCCTGGTTTTACATGTGTGAAGATACCAAGTCAAGAGCATGAAGATCATAGTCAGACAGGTAAAGAGGATACAATAAAAAGGAAAAAAACTCTAAAACTTAGTAAAAATCTTAAAAAATTGAAATCTAGTTCATAGATCTCAATTTTTTAACTGACAAAGAACTCCAGATAATAGTCTTAATCTCAGAGTGCTAAAGGAAAAGACAGAGAACTAAATAAAATAGAGGGAAAATTAACAAAGTAACAATTCAAGAACAACAACAACAACAACAACAACAAAAATATAATAAAATTAAGTTCTGGTGCTTAAGACCATAATGACTGAACTGAAAAATTTGATAGTCTCCACAGCAGACTTAAGCAGAAGACTCAGTGAGTTTAAAGACGTTCTCTTTGCCATTACATAGTCATACAGGACGAAAGAAGAGTGAAATATGGCACTGATGGGACATCATTTCCTTATTCCATTTTATGACACTATAACAGATTGGCATAAACCAAGTAATTTATATAAATAGAAATTAATTTTCTCACAGTTCTGGAGGATGGGAAGTCCATGGTCAAGCTGTCATCATCTGGTCACGGCTTTCTTACTGCATCATTACATGGTAGAAGATGAAAGGGCAAAAGAGGGTGAGAGAGAGCAACAATTATATATATATATATATATTTTTTATATATATATATATATATAAATATATATATATATATATATATTTATATATATCTTTATATATAACAAAATATAAAGATACAGTAATGAAACCATAGCATAATCAGGTTATAAAAAATGAGAGGTGCTTCCATGACTTAAACACCTCCCAAAGGCAACACCTCCTAAAACTGTTGCCTGGAAGATTGTTTCCAACACATGCTTTTTGAAAAAGCCACTCAAACCATAGCAATCATTGAGCCAGGTTTTCCAGAAGGATCAAAGAGAAAAGGGTGGAAAGCCTATATAAAGATAGAATGACAAAAATTCATAAAGCTGAAGAGGAAAATGAAGATCCTGATCCAGAAATTCCAAAGAATTGAAAATAAACATAAAGAGATCTTCTCTAAGACATAATAAGATTGTTCAATACTAAAGACAAATAATTTTTAAGGTATGAAGAAAAAGCACATTTAACCAACAAAGGAATCTCTATAAGACTATATCAGTAGATTTCTCCGCAACAACATTTCAGACCAACACTGAGTAGGATGGCATATTCAAAGTGTTGAGAGAAAAAAGAAATATGCTATCCGATACTATACCTGACAAGTACATCCTTCAGAAATTATGGCCACATAAAGTCTTTCTCAGAAAAAAACAAAACAAAGTCATGGCATTTTATCACCACTAAATCTGAATTGTAAGAAATACTATAGGTAGCTCTTAAGGTGAAATGAAAGGACATTAACAATATACAAAAGTATAAAACTCACTTATAAAGTTCATAATATACTCAAATTTAAAATATAAATCCCCTAGTAAAGCATAAGTGAACTTTTAGCTAATATAAAAACTTAGACACAGTTAATCATATTAAAATACTTATAGATACAATAATTGATTAATGGACACAAAATATCTTATGCATAAACTGTGAATGATATCAGTGATGTAGAGTTTGGGAAAGAAGAAATTAAAATGTAGAGTTTCATAAACAGCTCAAAATTATATTTTGTAATAGCTGAAATTACCTAATTATAATTACAGATATCTTATGTAAACTTTACTGTTACCACAGAAAATATATATATATATATATGACAAAAAATAAAGTAATGAAACCATAGCACAACAATGGCAGATCATCAAATCTGAAAAGGAAGATAGCTAGAAATTAAGAATGAAACAAAAAATAATAAACAAAATACCAGTAGTAATCTCTCTCCTATCAATAATTACTTTAAATATAAATTGATTAATTTTTTAACTCAAAAACAGGTAGTGGCAAAATGGGTAAGCAAACAAACAATCAAAAATTCCAGCAGTACGCTATCTATAAGAGGTTCATTGTAGATTTAAAGACACACATAGCCTGAAAGTGAAGGGATAGAAAAAGTTATTCTATGCAAATGGTAATGCAATGAAAGCAGGAGTGGCTATTCAAAAGCTATTCCAAGAGACAAGGAAGGTTGTTATATAATGTAAGGGGAGTGATTCATTGACACATAAATATGTGTGCACCCAAAATTGGAGGCATCTATGTAGAAAGCCAAAAAAAATGTAAGGAGAAATAGGAGCAATGCAATAATAGAAGGGAACTCTAACATTCCACTGTTACTATTGGATATGTCATCTGAGCTGAAAAATCCATGAGGAAATGGAAGACAGCAACAACTCCACATACCTTATGAACTTAGGTGACTTATAGAAAAATTCATGCAAAAGCATAATGCACATGCTTCTTCAGTTTTACATAGGACATTCTTCAGAAAATATCATATGTTAGCTTATAAAATAAGTTTAAAAATTTTAAGAAAATTTAGAACTTGTCAAGTATCAATTTTTACCACAATGGTACAAAACTAGAAACCAATAATGAGAGAAAAATTCAAAAACTTACAAAGAAGTGGAATTTTTTTTTAAAAAAAGCTTATTTCTCTGTGTATATATGTGACTGCATGAACAATGTGATTCTGCAACCTGTACACCCAGAAAAATGAGAAATTATATCCCATCTGATTCAAATGTATGATATGTCAAGGTCATTGTACTGTCATGTGTAACTAATTAAAACAAATTAGAAATTTTTAAAAAAGCCTCCAGAACAACTAAGAGTTTAAAAGAGAAACCAAGGCGTATTTTGAGACCAAAAAAAAAAAAAAAAAAAAAAAGGAAATACAGTATACTGATACTTATGTTTTAGAACTTTTTATTTTATTTTATTTTATTTTTATTTGCATGGGAATTGAATCCATGGCTTTACCACTGAACTACATTCCCAGCGTTTTCTGCTTACAGGAATATACCAAGCTCAAGGCTAGCCTCAACAACTTAATTAGACCCTACCTGACCAAACTAGCTGGTTCCTGTGAAGAGCAATGGGAGATTAGAAAAAATAGTCACACATGCAGATCTTGAAGATAAAGCTGGGGTCTGGTGAAGCTCTGTTCTCTGACAGAGAGGAAGGTCTAAAGAATCACACCAGCAATCTTTATTATATATGTCTCATTAATCAGATTAAAGACTATGCAAGCATTATTCTTTGTAATCAATGAATGTTACAGAGTTAACAACAGCATGCAGCTATTTCCTCATACATTCTACTATTGCAATGTGCAATATTAGGAGCATTGGGCAGCTCTCAAGAAAGTCCATTGTTTAAGGTTACTAATTCATAGGCAGTTTCAGGAGCAGTGGAACTGGTGAAACATTGTGGTTATCTTAGCAAAGAAGTGCCTTCATTCCCAGGAGCTGTGTGCCTGAGAATAAGGTCAAAGCTGATAAGACTCTAGAAACAGAGTCTCCCCATGGAGAGCATTGCCATAGCAACCAGGCATCCTACACCTTTGCATAGAAACTTCCCCAGTCATCAAGAATGCCTCAGCCATGAAGTCATCAGGGACATCAGTATCAGATACTGGTCTCCCAATCAGTGTCACTGCTCTAAAAAAGTAAAGAAAAAGAAAGAATAAATATAAACTAAGAAATAGATAAAGAGATTGAATCAAAAACTTCCTTACAAAGAAAATATCAGAAACTGATATCTTCACTGGTGAATTGTACAAATGTTTAAGAAAGAATTAATGTTACTCCTTCACAAACTCTTCCCAATAATTAAAAAGGAGAGGATGATACTTTCAAAGTTATTTTTATACAGCTACCATTATGCTGATATCAAAGTCAGAGAAGGATGCTATAAGAAAAAAAAAAAACAATTGCAGATCAATATTCCTGACAAAATACCACAAAACCACATGCAACAACATTAAAATGATTATACATAAAATCTCAAACATGATTGATATTTGTCCCTGAGTTGCAAGGATGTCTCAAAATATGCAAATTAATTAATATGACACATCAGATTAAAGGGAAAACCCTGTAGGACTACTTCATTATATGCATAAAAGCACTTGAATAATTTTTATGCATTCATGATTAGAAACAATTTTTAATGAATAAAGTATATAAGGAATGTGTCTCAGTGTAGTAAAGGCCATACATGAAAAGGTCACAACTACATAATATTCAATGCTGAAAACTTAAAAGTTTTTCTATAAGATCTGTAGAAGATGAGGATGTTCACTATTACCACAGCTATTCCATATAGTACTGGAAAACCTAGCTAGAACACTCAGGGAGAAGAAAGAAATCAAAGTCTTCCAAATTAGAAAGGAAGAAAATATAAATAACTATATAAAGAGTTCAGAAAACCCAATAAAAGAAAAACACATATCCTGATTGACAAAGTTGTTGAAGGAACTGTAAAGTCAGTTACAGTTAATATATGTAATAAAAATTGCAATGCATTTTGCTGTCATATATAAATAAAAAAGGACATACAGATGGCCAATTCCCAACATCATTAATAATCAGGGAATGCAAATTAAAGACATGAAAGAATATCACTTCACAAGTGTTAGAATGACTATTATCACAAAGAAAAACAGTTAACAAGTTTGTGTAAAGATTTAAATAAAGTGTACTTGAACACTCTGGGTGGGATTGTGAATTAGTATAGCCATTTTGAATAACTTGCAGAGGGTCCTTCAAGTGTTAAAAATAGAACAATATTATGAATTAGCCATTCTGTTTCTGGGTCCATATCCAAAGGAAATGACAGCAGAATTTTAAAGATATATCTGTACTTCCATGTTCATTGCAGCAGTTTTCACATGAGCCAAGATATATTATCAACTAAGAGTCCATGGATACAAAATTGATAAAGAAAATTCAGGATATATGCAAGCATTATTATTATATATTATATATAATTAATATAATTATATATATGCAAGCATTTTATATTATATATATATATATTCCCCCGGTCATGAATACAAATACAAGACTAGGAAAGTTGTGACCAATTAATTCTACTCTTTCTTATTCTACTGTCCCCTCTCTTCTTTTTGCTTTCCTTTGTCTAGTGGCTATTTCTATTATTCCCCTCACTGACCTCCTTGTTTTGGATTAACATCTACACATCAGAAAGAACATGCATTTTTGGGGGGATTGGCTTATTTCACTTAGCATAATATTTTCCAAGTCCATTCATTTACCAGCAAATGCCATATGTAATTCTTCTTTATGGCTGAACAATATTCCATTGTGTACATATACCACATTTTCTTTATCCATTCATCTGTTGAAGGATATCTAGGTTGATTCCATAGCTTGGCTATTGCAAGTTGAGATGATATAAATATGGATGTGGCTGCATCAGTGTAGTAAGCTGTTTTAAAGTCCTTTGGGTATAGACTGAGGAATGGAATAGCTGGGTGAAAGATGGTTCCATTCTAAGTTTTCTAAGTAATTTCCATTCTGCTTTCCAGAGTGTTTTCAGCAATTTGCAGTCCCATCAACAATGTACTTTTCTCCCCACATTCTTGCCAACATTTATTTTTACTTGTGTTCTTTATAACTGCCATTCTGACTTAAGTGAGATGGATTGGAATCTCAGTGTTGTTTTCATTTGCATTTCTCTAATTTTTAGTAATGTTGCACATATATATATATATATATATATATATATATACACATACATATATATGTATACACATATATATGTATATATATATATCTATTTAATATACTTTTTTTAGTTGTAAGTGGACACAATACCTTTATTTATTTATTTTTATGTGGTGCTGAGGATCTAACACAGTGCCTCACACATGCTAGGTGAGCACTCTATCACTAAGCCACAATCCTAGCCCCAATTTTTTCATATATTTTTGACCACTCATGATTCTTTTTCTGTGAAGTGTTTGTTCAGTTCTTTTGCCCACTTATTGATTGGGTTGTTTATTTTTCTAGTGTTGATTTTTTAGGTTTTTGTATATCCTGGAAGTTAATGTTTTATCTGAGGTACTGGTGGTGCAGATTTTTATCCCAGTGTGTAGGATCTCTGTACAAATTTTTGTTTGTTTCCTTTGCTGAGAAGAAGCTTTTCAGTTAGATGTTTATTTATTCTTTATTTTACTTCTTGTGCTTTAGAAGTGGTGTTGAGGAATTTGGTTCTCAAGTCAACATGTTAGAGAGTTGGACCTACTTTTTCTTCTAGTTAAGTACAGGGTCTCTGGACTAATGGCTAGGTTTTTGATCCACTTAGAGTTGAGTTTTGTGCAGGTTAAGTATGGGGGTTCAATTTCATTATATTTCATGTGGATTTCCAGTTTTCCCAGCACCATTTGTTGAAGAGGCTATCTTTTCTCCAATGTATATTTAAGGTACCTTTGTCTAGGATGAGATAACTGTATTTACGTAGGTGTATCTCTGTGTCTTCTGTTCTATGGAACATGGACTGATTTGTAGGACATTGTACTAGGTGAAATAGACCAAGCACAGAAAGTAAAATACTGCACAATGTCTGCAGGATGTATGCATGACATCTAAAGATGCTGAACTCAGAACCAGAGAATGGAAACGTGGTTGCTAAAGATCTGGGATGTGCATGTATTGGACAAAAGTGACCAAGTTTCAGTTCTGGAAATCACATCATAGTGACTGTATGAATAATGGTTATATAGGATATATGTGATTTTGGAAGGAATCTCACAGAAGTAAGGTCCCATTATTATCAGACATATTATGGTCAATAAATTCGATCACTTGACCAAAGTAGAGCTTGTAAGTTTTTAGTATTATAAAGTTACTCTTCTCCTTTCTGTACTGTAATATTTATAATGAAGCTCCATGGGCAAACCATACTTACAGAGCAATAGTGTTGTTCCATTTCCTTGAGGGCAGAGTATTTGTATAGTTATTTGGATTTCTGCACAAGTGTTTTCTGTCCTCCTTTACACACATACACACACACACAACACTCACAGACACATACATATATATGTATGTGTGTGTGTGTATATATATATGCATATATAGAGAGAATTTCAGTAACTTATGGATATTTATTTTATGCCTTGGGGTATAATCCAATATTTTTTGGATATTATTTGGGTTTTGCTCAAATTTATCAAGTTCTAATCATTGGAACTTTTTTCTTTTGGGCCTGTGTGTCCTTTTGACATGCTCTGCCTTTTTTTTTGTATCTCTTTGTATTTTGTCACCTTAAAATTCTTCAGACTCATGTGGTGTATTTCTTCCCTGAGCCCTAGAGTCAATCAGCACTTTCTTTAAGGAGAAGGATCTAATTTTAAACCCTCAAAATTTTACAATGATCAGGTGGATACATTGATTTATACCATTTCTGAGAGGAATTAATTATATTTTTGAAAGTCTAGATAGTCTAAGGCCCCCACACACTGACAACTATTACTTTTGCTGCAATTTAGAAAAAAATCTGTGTGAATATATTATGCATTTATTTTATTCCCTGCTTATTTTTTTCTTACTAATATCATTTTCTCATCTTCAATTATTTTTTTTTTCTTTTATTCCAAGTGCCTTCTTTTATCTATTTCATAAAAAGTACAGAAAGTGCTTTAAAGTCTTTGTTGTATAAATGGCACTGCTAACTCTACTGTGTTCAAGTTTCCTGTCAAAAATATTGGCACTGTGCTGCAATTTTCATACTCTAGAAATGCAAATGGCTTGGTTTAAGGCATATTACATTTGATTTTCAAATAGGTGTCCGCTATTCAAACAGAATTGAGAGAGTGTATTAGAAACCTAAGGATTACAGACAAGCTTTTTTCTACCATTTTAATATTAAATACAATTATGGCAAGCAGTATACATAGAATGCCATCTAAATTTTCATTCCAACATGAAAAAAATATTTTATTGATACATTGCGACTTCCTACAATGTTCTACATCAACAATAACCTCATTTCCCCTGGTAGATCATCAAGGTTTTATTCAGATGAATCAACCACATTTCACATTATAACAGGAGACAAGGACAACACTGTTTATTTCAAATTCAAAGATCACTTTAAAGTCATGATTTGTATATATTTATGAATTTCCCTTATATTAATGATTCACTTTTTATCAAAGGATTATCAGAGCTATAAATGACTAGAGGTGAATGTCTTCCTCCCCTAGCAGTAAAATGTGAAGACAAGAAAAACAATGGCCCTGGATGTTCTTGACCAGTATTTCTGAAGCATTATGCACTTAGCAATCTTCTCTTCTAAAAGACAACATTAATAAGAAAGAAGTATCATCCTAAGCCTATTATACCTTTCAGAAATTGAAGCCTAGTGCTCAAAATAATCTAACTGAAAGGTGACATAATAGTGCCTTCTCTTTTTATCACAGGGATCACAAGTGTAGGGATTTCACTCTCATTTCTTTGAAGTATAGCAAACCTGACATTATAAGAAATTGAATTTACTACTGAATAAAAATTTTAAAAGTGCGAGGGCTACAAAGACTACAGGAATAAGGCACATAATTAGTTCACATCCAACTGCATAATAAGTCTGAACCTTCACTGCTCCACATTGGTAACAAGCTTCTCATCTTTTAAGTCTTGTTTCCTAAGGCTGGGGATATATCTCAGTGGTAGAGCACTTGCCTAGCATGCTCCAGCCCTAAGTTCAATCATGGTACCACAAAAACAAAAAGATCCTAGCCAGACAGTAAAGTTCTCAACTAGATTTGAAGCCTTTTTTAACATAAAAAAATGGATATATTATTTTTTAGGGATTGGCTAACTTCACTTAGCATTATCTTCTCCAATGCCATCTATTTACCTGCAAGTGCCTTGATTTTATTCTGTTTTATTGCTGAGTTAAATTCCATACATGCCACATTTTTTTTTATCCATTCATCCACTGAAGGACATCTAGGTTGGCTCCACAGTTTAGCTATTGTGAATTATGCTGCTATAAACATTGATGTGTCTGTGTCCCTGAAGTATGCTGTTTTTAAGTCCTTTGGGTATAGTCCAAGAAGAGGAATAGCTGGGTCAAATGGTGGTTCCATTTCCAGATTTCCAACGAATTTCCATAATGCTTTCCCTATTGGCTGCCACCAATTTGCAGTCCCACCAGCAATGTATTAGTGTACCTTTTCCCCCACATCCTCGACAACACTTGTTGTTTGTCTTCATAATATCTGCCATTCTGACTGGACTGAGATGATATCTTAGAGTAGTTTTGATTTGCATTTCTCTGATTGCTAGAGATGATGAGCATTTTTTTCATATATTTGTTGATTGATTGTATATCCTCTTCTGAGAATGTTCAGGTCCTTGGCCCATTTATTGATTGGGTTATTATTTTTTTTTTTTGGTGTTTAGCTTTGTGAGTTCTTTATATACCCTAGAGATTAGAGCTGTATGTGTGTGTTAGAGGCAAAAATTGGCTCCCAGGATGTAGGCTGTCTGTTCACCTCACAGATTGTTTCTTTTGCTGAGAAAAAACTTTTTAGTTTGAATCCATTCCATTTATTAATTCTTGGTTTTAATTTTTGTGCTATAAGAGTCTTATTAAAGAAGTTGGGGCCTAATCCCACATGATGAAGATTAGGGCCTACTTTTTCTTCTATTAGATGCAGAATCTCTGGTTTAATCCTAAGTCCTTAATACATTTTGCGTTAAGTTTTGTGCATGGTAAGAGATAAGGGTTCAATTAATTTTGTTGCATATGGATTTCCAGTTAAGTGAAGTTAGCCAATCCAAAAAAAAAAAAAGACAAGTGTTTTCTCTGATATAAGGGGGGTGACTCACAGTGGGGTAGAGAGGGAGAACATGGGAGGATTAGATTAATTCTATACAGGGAAGAGGATGGGAGGGAATGGGAAGGGAAGGGGATTAGCAATAATGGTAGAATGTGATGGTCATCATTATATAAAGTACATGTATGAAGACTTGTGTATTAAAAATTGTAATTCAAAAAACAAGAACATGTATAATGGCATAATTTGGCTTGAAAATACTTTATATACAGAAATACGAAAAATTGTGATCTATATGTTTAATAAGAATTATAATGTTCCCCCTTGCCCCTCATAACCTCTTATAATTTTATGTATCATTGAAGGTCTCCTAGGGGGAGGGGAAAAAAGGGAGAGAATTGAACAACAGCAGAGGAGGTAGAGAGGGAAGATGGGAGGGGAGGGGAAGGGAGGGGGGATAATAGGGGATAGGAAAGGTAGCAGAATACAACAGTCACTAATATGCCATTATGTAAAAATGTGAATATGTAACAGATGTGATTCTGCAATCTGTATTTGGGGTGAAAAATGGGAGTTCAAAACCCAATTTGAGTCAAATGCATGAAAGATGATATATCATGAGCTATGTAATGTTTTAAATAATCAATAAAAAATAAATAAAATAAAAAAAGAATTATAATGCATTCCACTGTTGTTTTGTATTTAAAAATAATAATAATAAAATCAATTTAAAAAGGAGAAAAAAAGAAAAGAAAAAGGATATATTGAGTGTTAGATATTTGATATTTTTATGAATCAGTATATATTTTGAGATTTTCCGTATTGGTTATTCATATATATATATTTATATATATATATATATATATATATACACACACATATATATACATACATATATTATTTTAATCTGCATATATATATATATATATAAATCTACAAACATTTCCTTCTTATATTGCCTATAAGAGAGGTATATTTCTTGGCCTATTGTGGTAACTATATGTTATGGAAATTATACTAGGAAAGCCTCTGTTCTTATTCGCTAACATATACTAAACATGTACTTTGGACTTCACAAATGAATTTCCCTTTTAGGGTACCACTGCCTCCGACACCATGCCACACTACTTATTTTCTTCATGAAATTCAAAATTCTGTGGATTCATCATGCTTTTGTACTTACATTTTTATTACCAGTCATACTTCATTAGATTAATGATCCATGGGAGGGGTTTTTACTTTGGTTACAATTATAGTCCCAGTACCTGGAGTAAAGCATTGCCTGTGAGAGAAGAGCAATAATTTTCAATTAATTTATGAATCAGAAAGGAATCTAACAATCAAGCATATAGTACCAGAGATCACGGATCTAATAAAGTAACAAGAGGTTATTCCACAAGACTAACAGGATCATTGCATTGGATTTAGTCCCAGAGCAAGTATGTAAGACCCAGGAGGAAATTATGTTTTTAAATATAAACATAATACTTATCTGATGACCTGAACTTAACCTAAACTTAACCTGAACTTAACCTGGTACAATTAAGACATATAAACAAATGTATCACCTTTATTGAATTTAAACTCCAAGGAGGGAAAAGACAAAACTAAGTAAATTATTATTAAAAGTTGAAGTAAGCTTAAGTTTAGGAGATAATGAGTGAAGAAGTTTCAAAAAATTGGATAAAGGTTAAAATAAAAAGCATTTTAAAAAGTAGCATTTTAATATTAATTCCAATTTAATGACATTAATCAATACTCTACTTGCAAATCATCCATTGTTATCTCCAAATAATTGTTTGGCAATAAATTCTCCCTCTAAAATTCATACCAAATCGTTACTGGATTTCCTTCTATATACATTAGTAACTGATACTCCCTGACCTAGTAAAATAATATTTCAGAAGACATCATCTGCATGCCCTGAAACACATTTCAAGCTTGCACATCTGCTGCCAACACTGACTATGTATATGGAAGGTCACATCTGTGTGACAACTTCATTTGAGATCATGATTTCTCAGGGACAGCTCCGTCCTACTTTAATTTTCTTCATTCTTTTTCCTCTCCTTTTTTTTTAAAATCCCTTCTCTAAAGCACTGCTGGTTAAATAAAAAGATGTATATTCATTGCTTATTTTGTTCTTTTCCTGTGAATTTAACTTTTAACTTTTGAAGAAATCTATATCGTAAGTTTCTATAATACTTTCCATGTTGGATTTTGCCCTACAGGGTTACTGTCCATATGTGTATAATTTGAATTTGTGTAGGGACAGTTTCAGGATAACAATAATGTACAAATGAAAAGTATTTCACAGACAATATTAGAGTTCATAAATTGGGCCAGAAACCCTCACTGCTATCATCCAGTCTTGAAGATACAGTAGTGAGTCACAGATTTTTTCCAATATGTGAAAACTTAGGGAAAACTTGAGTTTTCAAACATTTTTTTCCCTCAGTTTTAGTGTTAGGAAAAAGCAGATAAAGAAAGAGAGGAGACCCTCAGTTATGAACTCATGATCTTGTAGAAAGATGCTGAAAAATGTGTCTTACTGAATTCAATATATCATCATGCACCACCAATTTCTGATTATTATATTTATTTTGAATACGTTGTTATTCTCCCTGTATAAAACAGACCATGATCATTACAGGTTCAGAGTCATCCTATAAATAAATAATAAGTAATTCCATTCTGAAATTAAATGCATCCCTTTTGTTCTTTTTCAATTAATTGCCAGACTATTATTCTTTTGATTTTCTGGGAAGTTTTCCAGTGTAAAACCAATAATGAATGTAAAGTATATGAAGATAAATTTTTTATGTCATCTACATTGAAGAAAGATGAAAATAGATGTTGTCAAAGTGGAAAAATCTTCAAAAAATAACTAATCCTATCCCTTATTTTTATTCATTTGTGTCTGAGAAATCAAACCAACTCTTTCCCAAAGAACATTGTATTATGTTCCAACAATGATTTTATGTCATTTTGGTAACAAATTTTAAAAAGCTTTATGCAGGTATTCCTGATTTGGTAAAGAAGGGTTGAAACACTGTAGAGAAAAAGATGTGCACTAATTTAAAAATAAAGTGGAATTACAAATAGCAAATAGATATGTCTTTAAAATGCAATTGCTTTGCTGCAACTTATGTGCAATGTTGTGTGGAAAATGGAGTGTCTATTGGAGATCAAGACAGAAAGAACAAAGGTGTCAATTGGCAAGTTAGACTAGGAGAACCAGGAATGGCTGGCTACAGGAGTGAAGCTGCTTGAAGCTAAGCTCATGGGGAATAGAGATTCCCCATTTCTTACAGAATACCACACACTAAAAAATAACTCAATAGATATCTGCAGATTTGTGGGATAATTCAAAGAAGAAATTAATGCACATTTAATGATCACATTGTAGGCCGCTATAGGCAATCAATATATCTTTTCTCTTCTGTACCTTAAAACAATGCTAGTGTATATTTATTGTTTCACTGTGTTGTTATGATTGTTTTTTAATAGATAAGGAATGAATAGTTTGGAAGGATCACGTGGGGATATTTCAAAGTGTTTTATCTTTTACTGGAAGAAGTTGTATGTACACTGCATGTAGAATTTCACACTTTCCCTCCAAAGAGGGTTGAAGTGCTATAATGCCACCCTTCCTAGGATTCCCTGAAACTCAGGAAGAGGGGAGAATCCACTTCAACAGTAACAGACAATGCTTTACCTGTTCCCAGATAGTGCTTAATCAGGAGTGTAGAAGGAGTTACTAAAAGAAGTCTTTGAGATAACTTAATTCTTAAAAGGCAGGCAGCAAATAAATGTGGAAAGGAGAAGAATACCAATGATTAGCCTGAGAGTTGATAAAAAAAAAAAAAAATTAGCTCCCCCTTTTTTTAATGCTAAAACTATTGACAAGGCGTAATGGAGCAGAGTTTGAAAATAAATCAAAAAGTGATTCCAGGAGACAGTTTCAATGACTAATTATCAAAGTTAAGTCTCAGATGGAAGTTTTTCTCTTCACACCAATTTCATAACCTCCTGAGATAAATCATAGTTTATTGTGAAGTTGGCAAACAACAGTGCACACTGGGATGTAAAGAGGAGATTAGTTTTGCCTTTTTATTAAATAGCTGGAGGCAAATACAAGCCATATAGCCTTTTTATAAGTTACTGGCTCCCAAATACTATTGGAGCAGCATCAAATATTCATCTCCATCCACATCCCCTCCCACATACACACGAGTGGACGATGGACTCTCATTACTGTTCCCATTACAATACAAAGCCCCAGTTACAAATTCTTGCCTCTGAGAAACCTTTCCAGAAGCTTCTGTGGGTCAGTATTGAGGAGAATTTCCTATAAACTGTATCTAGAAACAAGTATGTGTGTGTCCTCAAATCCATCATTTATTTGGAACTCAACCTTAGAAACTCTGAGAGTCAGTTGAGAAATCATGGTTCCACTCAATTTCCTGAGAAACAAAATGCAATTTTTTATGTGGACAGTTTTCTTCTACTTCTCCAAAGAATATCATTTTGAAAAAGGAAACCAATCTCTTTCTTCTTTCTTTTTAAATAAATGCAGATATAGCTATAAATTATATATTCATATAGAATATTAATTTATATTGTTAGAACTGCCTATGCCACAGACCCTTCATAACATTGTGCATCTTGCTTTGATGTGAAGCTGTTAGTATTCCTAAACAGAAAAATGAGCATTGAATAAGAAAGTAGGAGAGAACTTCTGCAGCTTACAGGAAGGTCCACTGAAATCTTGTGCTCAGATAGGCCTTTTTTAATTTAAAAAGTCTTCTTCTGCATCACTGATTCTTATCTTTATCACACTGAATAATCAATTAATCAATTTCATGCTCCAAAATTATTGCATTTATAATAGCAGAAAATAACCTTCATGTAATAGCTAGAAATAAATCTAACATGATATTTGCAAAGGTTATAGAGTAGAATATCTATGTTAATATATTTATGAGTATTATATGAATTTTTTAATTTTACTATATTAGGGAAATAATATCTAAATAAATATAACAATATGTTGTTCTTATTAGAAATCTAAGAATAGGAAAGATAATCAGTCTCCACAAATCAATGTACTAATTTAGTGCAATGCAATAATTGTGATAAAGCAATGTGGCATTGGTGTGCAAACAGTGCATAGATCAACTTTATTAATCTAACCTTGATATATAATGAAATGCATAGATTTAACATACTATTAATTTAATCAACTTTGGCACACATAAAATCTCATTAAACTGTAACAATATATAAGATGTAGACATTTTCATCATCAAATTTCTAGAAATTTTCTGCAACCATTAGCATTTCCAGAATTAGCATATATAACACTGTGTAATTCATTTAAGAATTATTCTCTTCACATGTAAAATTCTGCATCTAATAGTGTGTGCATGCGTATCACATGACTAACATACATAAAGCATTTACTACAGTGGTTCTAATATTTTAAGTATTAATTTCTTATTTTTGTATTGAAACTTACCACTTTTTATCTATTCATCTTTGATGGGCATCTAGGCTGATCCCATAACTTGACTCATGAATAGTGTCATGATAAACATGTGCATACACCTATTTCTATCGTATGGTGACTTCAGTTCCTTCATGTACAAAACCAGGATACTCTGATGTTTGTCTTTAATAATTTGCTGAATTTTAGAAGCTAGACTTTCTTCGTTACTATTGTGTCCGAAGCCCCACTTCTTCAAACCTACACGACTCAGTAAAATATTCAAAATATCATCTGGCATTTTAAGTTAGGATGAATAGAGACCAGTTTTGAACCACGAGAAATAAAATTTAATTGGATATAAACATTTTTGTATGGACAGGGTGATAAACACAGCACTGTTTTTTTTCAAATATTGAAAAATTGTAAGACACTTCCCTGTGACTCTTTAAAACAATGGAGAACAAAAACTTAAACTTTTTTGAGTCCAGTCCTCTTCTCTTTTCCTCTTTGAAATAAAGCCTTTAAAAACCTCCAATCAAGATATGGATCTTTATTAGTGCAAAAGTAGGATTAGTTAAATTAGAGCAGAAATCTGCAGCAGCATTCTGCTTAATTCCAGCTCCTCACAGCTAAGAAAGGTATAAACAAGAAATAAGAAAATCTTTTGCCTCAAAAATATACTGGAGGATAAGTCCAGTTTGCCCACAAAAGAGAAAAGTAATGCATTCTGATAACTAAGCCTGGTAAATATGTTTGCCACTACTTTGGAAATAGGTAGCCCTGATACATATTTGTGTGCAGGTGTGTGTGTTCACATTTTAATGTCAACTCTCTTTTTAACATTCATATTTCTGCTATCCAGGAGGAATGACATATGGCAGGTGTCCATACCCACTCATACCAATACTGAGCATTATTATCATCATGCCATTGTTTTACTCTCAATAGAAGTGGCCCATATATGTGAAGGTGACATAAATCTTATACTTGAAGGAGGTATCTTATTTTTGTGTCAGAAAGTAGGCATGTCTGCAGGCATATGTGTGTGGGCTCTCTCTCTTCCAGCAAGGAGATCCACAGAACAGGGTAGAGGAGAGTGTGGCTGTGGAGTCACTTATCAAGACCTCCGGAGACCAAGCAGAAAGCAGATCTAATTTTATTGTGCAATTACCATGTATATATACTCAGGCAGTAGCTAAGCAGATTGCAAGCAACCACCAATACAATTGCAGCTAACTGTCCTTGCAGTGACCAATCGAGGAGTGGGCCATGGAGCAAGCTCAGGAACTGCAACACAGGTCCTCACACCCAGGGCTGTGCTTATGGGATAGGCAGTTTGCCACTCACACGCCTAGCATGGGAGAGTGGTTTGCCACTCAGATGCCCTTAATGTATGCCATGTATGCAGTACTCCATGCACTTGTCCCCACACATATGTACAATTTTAAATTCTAAAATGTAGAAACAGGAATGTGGGGTACTTTAAATGTTGCAAACAAGTTTCCCCTTTATCTCCTTTTAGAAATGTGTGCTTCATTCTTTCTTTATGCTGATATTTGATATTGGGCAAGTAGCCTTTATTAATCGCTCTTACTTCTCTGTAGTCAATTTCTCTGTATATTTTACAAATTGATTCTCTTTTCCCGCCTCAGCACTGATGGTTCTATAAAGCATTGGATTTAGCACAAACCCAATTAAAGCCAGTCTCATTAGCTATGATTCTTTATATTCGGTACAAATTGCTCTTGTCTTTGTGTGAAAAAGGCACTGCATAAATTCTCCTAAGCCTTCATCCTTTTGGGGCATGCACTTTCTGTGTCTGCTGGAATGTTGGAACTAATATTTTCAATCTTTTTCAGACTCCTTTTGTTTGCAAAATATACATGATGCCATGCCATGCTTTTTGGCTAGAGAAAGCAAAGAATCTTCTTTATAATGAAAACACCCTTTTCTGAAAGGGTTCAAAAAATGCTTTCTATGGAAAATGAATAAATAACCTGTGAAACTCTCCACAATTGAATATTATTAAGTTAAACAGGCTTATTAAGATTCATAAAGCAATTAGAAGTATTAAGCTGAATTCTCTTGTCAGTTTCTTGTGCCTGTCCTCACATTAAAGTCAATGGGAGCTGGATGCTTTTGGCCGTGGGCAAAATGTGGTCCATTTTGAATAAGAATAGCATCTGCAATTATACTAGCTGAGATAAAAATTAAAAGGTCCATCAATTCTCATGCTTCAGAGCATAAGATTATAACCAGATGGTGCCAGAAAGTTTTTGCAGGGCATGACGACTCACTAATGGACAGGTGCATTATGACAATTTTCTTTTGGCCTCCCTCCTCATAATGTCTCACATACACACAGATGTGCCAAATACAGGACATCTAAACAAATGGGACATTTGCAGTTTACCAGGTTGAAATCCTTCCATGACCTAACAATACTGAGGCACAGAGATCCTAGCAAGTGTGGGATATTCAATTTGGGATATTCAACAAAAACATTCCAGAATCCAACTCAATAGTAATAACAGATCTTCTGCTTCTAAACTGGCTGCTTTGTCTTCACTGGTGGCCTAGCAATTTACTTTAAACTACATTCTGAGGGTATATTATAGGAAACTACTTGCTAAGGGGAAAAAAAATCAAGTCATTGGAGTTTAGAAAACTCTACATCTAGAAGTGAAAAATCAATAACTGATACATATTCATTTAGCACTCACTAGTTTCTGTGTACTGTTTTGGGTTTAATAAAAATATAAGAAGAAAGCAATTAAAAAAAACACACTTACCTTGATGTAGCTGAATTTTTTTTTTCTTTTGAGTTCTATGAGTGATTAGATGATATAAGGTATAAATTAAATAGGACAGAAAGAAAGTGTGATGTACAGAAACAATTAGGAAGTTTTATGTATATATGTAACTAATACCCTTCTCTCTATACACACACATACACACATGCACACACATCTCTCTCTATGTGTGTGTGTGTGTGTGTGTGTGTGTGTGTGTGTGCGCATGCACCATAGGATTGTTACTTGCTCATATAGTTTATTGAGAATCAAAAACACTAAAATTATTTTGTTTTTAAAAGATATATACATATATCTTTATTAATTTAAGTAATTTTTTTGCATATTTCCTAAATGTTTTGCTGTAAATCATTTTGAAATTTTGTTTGTATTAATATTCTTTGGAACGCAAACATGCTGAGGAACAGTATTTTATATGTTTGGGCATATGGGAGTTTGATTGAACCGCTTTACATTTGTTATGGTTGGAATGTGAGGTGTCCCCCAAAAGCTCATGTGTGAGACTATACAAGAAGGTTCAGAAAAAAAAAATGATTAGGTTGTAAGAGCCTTAACCCAGTCGGTGACTTAATTCCCTGATAAGGATTGATTGAGTGGTAACTGAAGTGAGTGGTAGGGTGTGGCTGGAGGAGGAAGGAGCTAGGCCTTGGCTTTGGGTTCCTATTTGTATTTGGCGAGTAGAGTCTCTCTCTCTGCTTTCTAATCACCATTATCTGTAAGCAGCTTCCTTTCCCACTCTCCCCCCCATGGTGTTCAGCCTCATCTCAATCCATGAGGAATTGAGCCCACCTTCTGTGGACCAAGACCTCTAAAACCATGAGCCCTCCAATAAAGGCTTTTAACTCTGTAGTTGTGCTGGTCAGATCCTTTAGTCATCGCCGTAAAAAAAGCTGACTAAAACAACATTGAAGAGACAAAATAGCAAATGGGGTATGAAATTTGAAAGTTATAAAAGTTAATTAAATATATGAAAGTTAATTCATGTACTCCTTTATTTTAATCCCATCCCACAAATATTTGCATTAGAACATATATATATAAGTTTCTGATTATTTACAAAGCACATGCTTCAAGACTTCCAGAGGATGTCTGAAACCTTGGATTGTAATTATATATATATATATATATATATATATATATATATATATATATATATATGATTATCATGTTTTTTCAATACTTTGTAAATTAGGTACAGCAAGATATTTATAATAACAATAACTAACGATAAGGTGAAACAGTTTTAACAACATACTTTAATAAACTTATGCGAATATGAATATGGTCTCTTTCTGAAAATACTTTACTATAATATACTCACCTTCTTGTGGTGATATGCCAGGGACTAGAAGGCAGTTCTCCTTCAAAGAATAGCCTGACAGTTGCAAGAAACAGCCCCCTGGGAGACATCCCGCCTGGGAGACATCCTGCAGCCATCTATCTCCCTGAGACATCCTGCGGCCATCTGTCTTCCTGAAACATCCTGCGGTTATCTCACCTTGTGAAGACATCCAGCAACTGCCAATAAGAGAGCTTCCCCATCCCCAGCATATAAATACCCCTGTGTGAACAATAAAAGTTTGCAGCTTGATCAGAACTCCTGTCTTGCTGTCACCTTTCGTGTCTCTTGTCCCTTCATTCCTCCCCATCTAGGTTCGCTGCCCACGTTGATGTGTCCTGCCAGTCGGGACAGTGATGGAATGAGGTAAAGCCTACATGGTAAGGCCAAGGGAGGTGAATGAGCAGGCTCTGGGATGCAGCATTAGGCTGGTAAGGACCACCTGATGATCTGTCAGGAGGAAGAGCATCTCCTTTAGGTGACCTTGGATCATGGAGCCTTAGTGATGTAGGTGGTTGGGGAGGCTCCCTAGTGGAAAATTCCTTTTCAAAAAACTTTCAAAAGCACATTGTAATTGTACCTTGATGTCTGCTTTGTAGTTTTGTAAATGTAGCCGCTACTGAGCATCTTCATATATCATATACTCAATTCTCCAAGTACAGTTTTTTCATTTGTTTCTTCACTTTCAAAACTATTTTGCCACATCTACAACAAATAAATCTTTGCTAAGAATATAAGTCCACTTGGATCAATCATAGAAATTTAACACAAATCAATTAATGGTAAAAAACAAGAGATGGAAAAAAATATAATTAGACTGAAGATAAAACAGTTCATACCAAATAAAACAAACATAGCATTGAAAGCAGATGAGGGTCCTGCCTTTCGTGAAATGTAAATGATCAAGGGATTCACGAACATTGGATCTTGGATGTTTGGAAATATCTGAAAAACAGCAGTTTTCAAAGTAATTCTTCATGAAATAACTCATTTCTACCTATGATGGATATAATTACTTGAAAATGTTCTCTTGAAAGCAATTTAATTCTCATGGGTTTCAACTTCTCGTTCTATGCAGCCTTTTGAAGAAGCACTCAACAAATTTTCTTCTTGTTCACAACTGCAGTTCTTCAAATATGAATGAATTTATCTCAACATCTCATATTCACTTAAACATTTCTACATCATTTCACCATGATGATCAACCTTACCTGGACAAACAACACTTTTATCCTTAAATGGGAAAGTACTTAATTAGAAATATTTTTGGATTACTATGCAGTGTAATTACTTTCTGTTATAAAGGAATTATATTTTTTTATTAATGCTGCTTCTGTTTGGGTTCACAGATATAAGCCCCTTCCACTCAAGCTTTCTATTAGAAGTAATATCCAAACATTGATGTTTTTCACCTGAGTCATCCTGGGCTCCTTCATAAAATGACACTGTAATTAAAGTTGAATTTTAATTAAAATGCTTACATTTATTTTTTGTAAATTTTGCCTTGTTAATTTCACTTTGGTATTGCAGTTTGTCAGGTTCATTTTAAATCTTGGTTTAGCAATCTATCATACAAGTTGTCCCTCTTAGTTTCATTTAATTCAGAACTTTAAAGTCTGGTTCAACACATTCACTGTTGATAAACTCATTTTAAACAAATAGATTGGAATGGCTCCATAGTCCCCTGCTACATATCTCCATATGTATATATAAGATATATCTTTCTAGATTTTCATAGTTGCACAACACATGTTAATTGGTGATTTTTTTAATTAAGAGACTCAATTGTCCTTTCTTCAGTTCCCCTTATTTTACCTTTTTAAAAAAGATCCTGAAGTCTCAGATTTAACTCTTCCATTCATATTTCATAAAAGACAAGTTTTCATGCATTAGCCAGATAAAAGAAATAAAATATGATAATCATGGATTCAAGAGACAGAATTTGGGAATTTGAATTGATTCAATTGTAGGCCCAACAAACAAATAAAAGGAAGGATGTCATGATAAGTGTTGTTGTTGACATTTATTGAATCCACTTCTTTATCCCTCTCATTTTTAACAACTCTCAAAAGTCATATATGATGTTAAGCAGTAGGATCTCAAAGACTTAAAATACAAAGGATGTTATCTGATAACTGTCTTAGGGAGAAAATAATATGTATTAACAATAAGGTGACTGAAAAATACATAAAGGACTAGTTGTATGCATATTTAACTCTAACAAAAGTCTACGGTTTTGAATTCTGAGAAAGAAAACATCTAGTTTGAACGAAGGGAGAAACAATTAAACTAGCAAATTGTCAGTTATTCATGAGTCTAAATGACGAATCCCCATTAGTCTGAATAATCAAAATGTTAAATATTCACTTTAAAAGCTCATTATCATTTTCTTTAAAGCTTCAGGTATCAGGCGTATCTAAAACTATTGGTCCATACTTCATCAATATTAAAATTTAATTACCAGTATCATGAAAATATAATTTTAAAACATAAGTTCAGTGTCCTTTACACATATTTTCACCAATATGGATTGATGCCCTGGATAAAAGTTTAGAAAGCAGCCTGAAAATATGGTATTATGGAGAATAAAGTATCATATTCTTGTTTTGTGGGATGGGAAATGTATATTAACAGGTCTGTAATGTATGCTTTCTGAATCAGGGTTGTGGAAATGTCTCAAAAGGACAATAATGAAGGTAGTTTGATTGAATCTCATTTTAAACATATTAATGATAGGCTTTCTGGAAAACAAGCTAATATTTTAATCTAACAGGAAATTTTGTGTCTATAAAATATCTTTAACAGGATGTAATTGAGTAGTATGTGATTATTTACTGTAAATAATCTAATCACTTATGACTTATGGGCATGCTCTTTAGAAAATATAAAGCTATCAATCAATCCAAATATGAAATGGAGGTGTTCTGTAACTAATCGGCTCTCTGTTGCACAAGTGTTGTAGCTGCAGATAGGACTTAAAGACATCATATGTTAAACAGCCCTCTCCATACATAAAGAGGACTGTGGGGAGATGAATTAGCAGTACCAGACGTCTCCTTGATACTATGCCTCAATAGTATCTATTTTAGTCAGATTTTTTTTCTGCTGTGACTAAAACAAGAACATTTTTGTTCTTGACAAGAAGAATTTTGTAGAAGGAAAAGTTTATTTGGGGCCTCACGGTTTCAAGGTTTTCAGTACTTAGCCAGCTCCATTCCTGGGGAATCTAGGTGAGGCAAGACATCATGGCAGAAAAATATGGTAGAGGAAAAGCAGCTCAAGATATCACACCAAGAGAGAGAGAGAGTGAGGATGAGAGGGTGGTGGGGGAAGAAACTTGGCTCAACAGTAGCAAAATATAAACCCCAAAGGCATAAAGGTATACTTGCAGAAACCCACCTCCTACAGCCACACTCTACCTGATACAGTTATCATCAAGTTAATGTCTATCTATTGGACTAATCAGTCCATTGATTAAGTTAAACTTCTTATAACCCAACCATTTAATCTAAAATTTCTTGCATTGTCTCACACATGAGCTTTTGGAGGACACCTAATATCTAAATCATAAAATGTATATACCATAACTTGTAAGTAAATTATTTGTAAGATCTCTGATTCATGTCAATATGTCTCCACAATTATTTATGATATCTTATTTTTGAAAAGGAATATATTGACCATAAAGTGACAGACGGGCTAGGTGTAATGGGCAGCCAAAAACTCATTTGAAACACTTAAATCATGAGTTCCAATGAGCTGAATCCCACTTGCTTGATTAAGTCTTTTTTATGGAATAAGCATTAAATTAAGCATTATTGGAGAGACAGATGAATATCAATACTATAACGTAATAAAAGATGACCCGTGGTAGTAACTCAAAATCATATGAAAAGCAAATTTTAAAATAAAACTGTGATTGAGTTGGGAATGTACTTCAGTGTCAGTGCATTTGCCTAACAAGTACAGTATTCTGAGTGCAATCCTATTGAAGGTCAAGAGAAGAGATACATTATAACTGGAAAAGTCTCATGGATAAATTAAGAATGAGTTGGCCCTTTGGGAATAATTTTATGTTTGACAGGTAGAAGTGCAGGATAGGCATATTCTAGATAGCAAGGATAGTTAAGGTGAAGTGGACTATAGCAATTTCTGGAACCTTTATATCTAAATATGAATAATATCAAGGATATTTTTATTCTAAACATTTGATCTGCCTCTAGGAAGATATCAAATATGCCATGGCATAAAATATTGATATATAGCCCATCACACTCAATATAAAAATCATTCTGATTTTTCATTCAGTTAAATGATTGATTGAATCATCAATTAGGCTGATTTTAGCAAGTGAACTCAATAACAGAAATATTATCGTATCATAGATAAACAACCCAATTTGTAATCCCAACTTAGGATTTTTCCTGTAATTAAAAACTAATTCAAAATAGATGAAATATAAAGAGAATTTATCAGTACATGTACTTGAATGGTCCAGAAGGAAGTGTATGGTTTGGGAATTTGTCTACATCATCAAGGTCACTACATTGATTTAGGCCTGGATGATTCCCAGCAAACTATTGTGACATGTTTAGAAATATTAGGATGTACCCTTGAGATTAACCCTCCACCTACTCCCTCACCACTGCAACACCTACAACTATATAACAGACATCTAGCAGGGAAGAGATGTCCCAAAGTTTTGGAAACTAATGAGTCATTTTTGTTTGTACATTTCTTAAAGTGATGCATTTTCTTTCAGTTTAGTAGATTTTTTACTGTAAGTAAAACATGGGGAATAAAAAGTCAGTTCAACTTCTGGCTATATCTAAAATGCCTCTAGTATTCCCAAAGAGTTTAATTCAGCAAAAATATGTCCAAGTTTAGATTTTCTTTGTAGGAATTTCATATAATTGTTTGGCTAGACATTAATAGTCTTCATAATTATAGGTTGAAATGTGGTCCCACATAGACTTCCTCTGTTCGATGCCATATTTTTTTGGCTTTCCACATATTTTGAATATTGGTATTACTCATACTAGAAAACAGAATCTATGGTTTATTTTGAAAAAATAAAAATAAATAAATAAAAACTGCACCAAATGAAAATAGTAGGTTCTACATTCTGCATTAAAATGATCCTTTATTATATTGTAGATATGCATTTTAGATAGGGCGAAAGTCCTCTAATTTACTTCAGCTTCTACAGCTTCTTATTGCCCTGAAGGTAGGATTTTCCATTTAGCACATTCACCTGACTTTTGTTAAGAACTAAAGAACTCGAGGCAAGCACAACCTGCCAGTCAAAAACAAAATAAAACAAAACAAAAAAACCCACCTCTTCCTGAAAATCAACCACTGACTAATTCAATGAGAAAGCAATTGTTAGGTACTTTCTTGCTAGACATTCCGTATAGATGCTGAAAGAAAAATTCTTGATATTTAGTGAGAGGCTATGACAAAGATGTTAAGTTTTAGAAAAAAAACATGAACCAAAATTGAATGAACTGAACCTTTTAATTTATTAGCAGAGGAAGAGATGAAGCTCAAGGGGAACATAATGCAGAGGTTAACTGTTAGAGAAAAAAAAAATAACGCTCTGTCTCTAAAACAACATAAAATTTCAAAAATGAGCTTAACAGACTGGAAGTGATAAGCAATAAAAAAGTAAGAAATGAAAACATAACTGTATTTTGCCATTTTTATCACCTTTGATGACTTTCTTGAGAAAAACTTTTTTCCATGTGTAATGAATGCAGCAGTCAGTCTGCAGTGGGTCATGAAGTGACTGAGGTGAAAAGAAACAAACCAGGAATACATTCTCCTAGAATAGCACAGTGGTGCACACCTGTAATCTAGTGTCTTGGGAGTCTGAGGAGGGGGGATGTCAGCCTCAGCAAAAGTGAGGCACTAAGCAACTCAGTGAGACCCTGTCTTTATTTTTTTTTTAATATTTATTTTTTAGGTGTAGATGGACACATAACAAGGCCTTTATTTTTATGTGGTGCTGAGGTTCGAACCTGGCTCCCGCTGCGCTAGGCGAGTGCTCTACATCTGAGCCACAATCCCAGCCCCCAAGATACTCTTTTAAAATAAAATACAGAATGGGACTAGGAATGTGGCTTAGTGGTTGATTGCCCCTGAGTTCCATCTCCAGTACCTCCACCCACCTCCAAAAAAGAAAAATAATATATTCTCCTAACTCCAAAAAAGTGGCTGAGAAGGGAACACTGAAATAGCAAAGCAGTTACAACTAGAAATAAAAGGGAAAAATAGAAGTCCTTTAAGTGATTATGAGGAATAACAAGCAATTGACTCCCTGGGGGTAGAAGGAGAGAATATAATTGATGAAACAAGGTTAAAAAAAGGCGAAAATGAAGAAAATATGGGCATTCTGTGTGTAAATGGAAACATACTTTTTTTTTTTCCTCAAGAGGAATGATCCTCTTCAATATGAAAGCTAGGAAGAAGTATTAGGGATAAGAGTAGCTGTAATTAGGATTCCTAATATAAAAACAGTATAAGGAATTAGGAGACCATTTCCAAGGAGATCATATTATATATTAATATTTACAAATAGCATTCATTGAAAAGGGACAAGTTAACAGAAACTGAAGAAAATCTTCAAGAATCTCATGGGAGGGAAGTCTTAGAAATTAAAATAAGTAGAGTCTGAGATATTCACAATAGGAATTATAACAATTGTGAGCTCTATAACTTATTCAAAATAGATTTAAATTTATAGATCTTGAAAATGGTCCAAATAATTACATTGCCTTTTACCAATGAGCCAAACTTTTCCTAATATTCCTTGGAGGTAAAGTACTATTGCTTTCCCACTTCATAAGCAAGAAAGCCAAGGCATACAAAGTAAACAATTTACTAAAAATTATACTGCAGGAAATTAAAAGTTTAAAACAAGGAATTCTATCACTAGAGTTCTTTTATTCACTAACCTCTTTTTCTCTATCCCTGAAGTAAGCTATTTCAAGGAATTAAAGTATTAGTTGAGATATAAAATGTTGGCGGACATTTTTAAATGATTGACAGCAAATCATTCTGCATAGATTTATGTTTTTTCTTTTTCTAACAGTGATTCGATGCTAGTGAGTAGTTTCTCTGAAGTACAAATTGGTGTTGTGTGAGTGCAAGTAGCAGAAAATAAAAGGTAATTAAAGATGGCTGGCAAAAAAAAATGTTGAATAGTTTGAACTTCCATACTGTTCTCCATGATAGCCATCTAATTTATATTCTCACTTACAGTGGGGATGAATGTTCCCTGTTGTCTAAATTCTCACTAGCATTTTCTATTTTTTATATTTTTGATAATAGCCATTCTAATGGAGGGTGATATCTCACTGTGAATTTTATTGCCTTTTCTCTAATGATTAGTGAGGTTGAACAACTTTTTTTATATGTGTTAACCATTTTAATGCCTATTTTGAGAAATCTCTCCTGAGGTCTTTTACCCTTTTATTAATCAAATTACTGTTATTAACACTATTGAGTTATTTGTGTCCTTATATATTGTGATATTAACCCCTTGTCAGATATATTGTTTGTAAATACTATCTTTTATTATGTAGCTTGTTTCTTTGTTGATTGTTTCTTTTGCTTTGCAGAAGCTTTTTACTTGGATGTTTTTGTTCTATTTGTCTCTTTTTGCTTTCTTTGGATATATTTTTGAAGTCTTATACAAAAAAATACCTTTGCTATCTAATATCATGAAGCATACCCATTATGTTTTTTCTATTATCTTTATAATTTAGGGGGTTTTGTCTGTATTTGATCCATTTCTCATTGATTTTGTATATGATTTATATGTCTACTTTAATTCTTCTTCATGTGGATATCCAAATGCTCCAGCACCACTTACTGAAAACTTTCTTTCCCCCAATATGTGTTATTGATGCTCTTGCACTATTCTCAATGCTAAAATATCAAATTAACATACTGTACATCAATAGATAAATTGATAAAGAAATTTTTGCATAAATGCACAGTGTAATGCTATTCATCTTTAAAAGAGATAATGAAATCCTGTCATTTGCTGCAACAGGAATAAACCTGGAGTGAAATAAGTCATGCACAGGAGGACAAATATAGCATGATTTCACTCACAAATCTAATGTTGTGATTTTAACTCACAAATGATTTCAAATCTAAAAATAGTACTTTCATAGAAATAGAGAGTAGAATAGTAGTTACAAAAGGCTTGGGAGGGTGGGGAAAGAGATGGATAAGGAGAGGTTGGTCAATGAGTGCAAAGTTATGGATAGGAAAAATAAGTTCTGGTGTTCAGTTACATAGAAGGATGGCTATAGCCAAGCATAATGTATTGTATATTTCAAGATGGTTAGAAACAAGGATCTTGAATGTTTTTTCCACAAAGAAATAATAAATGTCTAATGTGAAATTATCGATTGGCCAATTACCTTGACTTCCTTATACAAGCTATACATGTATTGAAACCTCACACTGCACCCATAAACATATATAATTAGTCAATTACAAATAAAATCTTAAATTTTAATATATAAGTGTGTATTGTGGAAGCTTGTAGGAAATAAGGTCCTTACGAAAAAACAGAAAAACAAAAAGAATTTTGTTCCCTTTATGCTGTATGTAACTTGTAGGAGTTTCATTATGGATGTTTCCAAAGCCATGTTGTGAACAATGAAGATATTGTTGGTACAGTATGAATAGAAAATTGAAAAAAACCTGAAAGAGCCCACATTTATACATACTATTACCTGAAATAATTGTACATCTTATTGATTAACACAGTTTTTTAATATTTTTATTTATTTATTTTTGCATTACAATTCTTAATACACCATTATACCATAATTTATCATATCTCTGATTATATATGGTATGTTGACAGCAAATTCACATCTTTATACATGTATTTTGTATAATGATGAAGGTCTCCTTTCACCATCTATGATTAACACACTTTTAATGAGACATTTTACTATTTGTAGTCAAGAATAGTCACCAAAAAAAATTTTAAATAAAAGCAAACAAAGTGCATTGGTAGTGCATATTAATTACAATTAAATAATATTCTAATTTTCACCAATTATTTTTCTTATTTTTTACTAATTATATGTAATGCAGATTTATGTAATACAAACTACAAATGTAGCCTTTTAATAGTATAGCTTATTATCTCACTTAGATGTTAGTGTTACATTCTTGTAGATTGTTAATACTAACATCTAAAGTATGACAATATGTTTTCATGTGCTGGTAATTTTAAAAATAATGAGAAAAAATACTATATTCATCATATGTGTTTAATACATGGTTGCAAATTACATTATTTTTATTGAACATTAAATCCCATGCTTTCATTTCTTAGTCTCTCATCTTACACTTAAATATAAACTTAAGAAGCAATTAGCAGTGAAACCTTTTGCTCTATAGCTTTGAAGTGAAAATTTAGAATATGGCTAGAGGCTTTGTGCTACATAACAGTATTTTAATGCTCCACCTAGAACTACACATACTTAGGCAAACAGAATGAATGTGCTATTTGGGGGACTCTAGCCCACTTCTAGGAAGATGATAAAATAACCATTTCAGGGAAAATGTCAGAGCATTTTCCCAGCAGACACTGGTAACAACAAAACACAGCTGCAAATATAAAATGCTTCCAATTATAGCTTCAGCTCTGAGAGCCGTTTCTACATACTTTCTCAAAAGCTATTTTCAATTTGAGATTTGATTCACAGAGATTATTGGTTCATGGAACCGGTAGATACGACACAATTCGATCAATATAGGTGAAGATGATACCTCCTCTAAATGCAGAATTCTTGTTGGTAGTGAAAGACTGTAATGTTCAATTGTTGATATTAATAAGTAAAATGACTCCTTCTAAGGCAACTCATAAATTTTCAGTCAGAGTCTTGCAAAAACAAATGAACTCACACATAAATAAAAATATTCTTAAGAGATTCTTATGAATAATTACATGTCAATACATTGGATAACTTATAAGAAATGGATGAATTCTTATAAACATGAAACCTACTATGACCGGATCAAAAAGAAGTAGAAAACCTGAATACAGCAATAACAGACAAAGAGACTGAATCAGTAATCAACAACACTCCAACAATGACAAGTGCTGGACCAACAGCTTCACTGGTGAATTCCACCAAACATCCAAGGAAGAAACACTACTGACACTTTGAAATTCTTACAAAACTGGATGAAAGGGCACTCCCAAACTCATTTTATGAGACCAACATCATTCTGATCTCAAAGTCAGACAAAGAAAAAGAGAAAGGAACAATATCTTTGATGGAAATAGATACAAGAACCCTCAATAAAATGTTAGCATTCTGAATTTTACAGCATATGGAAAGGTCAATACACTTCATTCAAGATAAATCTTTCCCTGGAGATATAAGGATAATTTAATCTATGTGATATAGTATATTAATAGAATAAAAGACAAGAACCACATCATCATCTTACTAGATGCATAAAAGTTTTGTGACAATATTCAGCAAATTTTACGATTAAGACTTTAAACAGAATAGGTAAAGAAAAAACTTATACTTTAACCAATAACATAAATGAAAATTCCACAGCTAACATCATAATCAAAGGGGAGAATGGAAAGCTTTTTATTTGATATTTGGAACAGTAAAATGAATGTTCACTCTTAGCCCTGTTATTCAACATAATAGTAAAAACCCAAGCCAGAGTGTTCAGGAAAGAATAGGAAATAAAAGTCCACTAAATGAGGAAGATTAAAATCATCTTCTGATGACTTGATTATAAATATACAAAATCCCACAGATTCCATCCACCAAAAATGCTCTTAGAACTAATACAAGGCAGAGCTGACGTGGATCTGGAGCGAACAGTCCGGGCCTCTCAGAACACACACTGAGCCGGGATCAGCTGCATTCAAGCACTTGTTCGCCTACTTCTCGCAGCCAAACCGCTATGACTCAGCACTAACGATCCCGCCGAAACAACTGGTCGGCCCTTCTGATCCTACGGATGTACATGCCAACCGAGCCTGCATAGGCAGTGGACACAAAGTTGAAACAGGGCTTGGGAGAGACAGACAGGACCCACCCGTTGCATTGGTCACCCAGCAAAGGGAATGAACTGTCACCATTTGCATGGGATACCACCATGACAGAGAACTGACATCACCAAAACACGGCGGAGGAGATAAATTCATTGAAACCAGTGGCAGCAGCATCAAATAAATTTATAGGAGTAAACAGTAACTCAGCAGTCAAACAGAACAAGAAGTAACATGAGCAGCATGAAAAAGCAAGGAAGAAAAGGAGTACAAACAATGCAGGACAGCCTAAATATTCAGGAGGACCTAGAGCCATCAGAAAAATGGTCATATAAAGAACTCAAGGAATACCTTAGACAGATGGAATGGAACCTTAAAGAGGATACGAGACAGCAAATTCAAGCAGGGAAAGAATACATTGAAAATGAATTACATAAACAGATAAAAGAAGAAGTTAAGCATCTTTATCAGGAGATAGAGATTATAAAAAATAATCAAACAATAATTCTAGAAATGAAGGAAACGATAAACCAAATTAAAAACTCAAATGAGAGTATCACTAACAGAGTGGAGTAAGTAGAAGCCAGAATGTCAGATAATGAAGACAAAATATATCATCTTGAAAAGAGTCTAGCCAACTCAGAAAGGCTAGTTAAAAATCACAAGAAAAACATCCAAGAGATATGGGATAACATAAAAAAACAAAATTTAAGAGTCATCAGGATAGAGGAAGGCACAGAGATTCAAACCAAGGGAATGAGTAACCTGCTGAATGAAATAATTACAGAAAACTTTCCAGAAATAAAAAAGGAAACAGATATACAAATTGTAGATGCGTGCAGGACACCAAGCACACAAAATCACAGTAGACCAACGCCAAGACACATTGTTATGAAGATATCCAATATACAAAACAAAGAGAAAATATTGAAAGCTACAAGAGAAAGTAGGCAGATTACATTCAGGGGTAAACCAATAAGGTTAACAACGGATTTTTCATGACAGACACTGAAAGCAAGAAGAACCTGGAACAATGTTATTCAAACACTGAAAGACAATGGATGCCAACCAAGAATTCTATATCCAGCAAAATTAAGCATCAGGTACGACAACGAAATAAAAATCTTTCATGATAAACAAAAGCTAAAAGAATTTGCAGCCAGAAAACCAACATTGCAAAGAGTCTTGAGCAGAACACTAAATGAGGAAGAAATGAAAAACAATAACCAAATCCATCAGTGGGAAGTGCCTTGGTAAAGACAGAGGACGGGGGGAAAGCTAATCATGGAGAAACAAACTAAATTAGAAAAAAAAAGATAAATAATCAAACATGGCAGGAAGTACAAAACATATATCAATAGTAACTCTAAACGTTAATGGCTTAAACTCTCCAATAAAGCAACATAGGCTGGTAACATAGATTAAAAAAACAAATCCAACAATATGCTGCCTCCAGGAGACACATCTGATTGGAAAAGACATACACAGGCTGAAGGTGAAAGGTTGGGAAAAAATATACCATGCACACGGTCCTTGTAAGCATGCAGGGGTGGCCATCCTCATATCGAATAAAATTGACTTCAAGACTGAGTTAATCAAAAGGGATAAGGAAGGACATTATATACTGTTAAAAGGAACTATTCACCAACAAGACATAACAATTATCAATATTTATGCACCAAATAATGGTGCTGCGACATTCATAAAACAAATTCTCCTCAAGTTCAAGAATCAAATAGACCACAACACAATAATTATGGGTGACTTCAACACACCTCTCTCACCATTGGACAGATCCTCCAAACAAAAGTTGAATAAAGAAACTATAGAACTCAATACCACAATCAATAACCTAGACTTAACTGACATATAGAATTTATCAACCATCATCAAGTGGATGTACTTTTTTCTCAGCAGCACATGGATCTGTCTCAAAAATAGACCATATATTATGCCATAAGGCAACCCTCAGTAAATATAAAGGGGTGGAGATAATACCATGCATTTTATCTGATCATAATGGAATGAAACTGGAAATCAATGATAAAAGAAGAAAGGAAAAATCCTACATCACATGGAAAATGAACAATATGTTACTGAATGATCAATGGGTTACAGAAGACATAAAGGAGGAAATAAAAAAATTCTTAGAGATAAATGAAAATACAGACACAACATATCGGAATCTATGGGACACAATGAAAGCAGTTTTAAGAGGGAAATTCATCGCCTGGAGGTCATTCCTCAAAAAAAGGAAAAACCAACAAATGAATGAGCTCACACTTCATCTCAAAGCCCTAGAAAAGGAAGAGCAAAACAACAGCAAATGCAGTAGAAGGCAAGAAATAATTAAAATCAGAATAGAAATCAACGAAATTGAAACAAAAGAAACTATTGAAAAAATTAACAAAACTAAAAGTTGGTTCTTTGAAAAAATAAAAAGATCTACAGACCCTTAGCCATGCTAATGAAGAGAAGAAGAGAGAGAACTCAAATTACTAACATACGGGATGAAAAAGGCAATATCACAACAGATGCTACAGAAATACAGAAGACAATTAGAAATTATTTTGAAAACTGCTGTGGGCCATTGCCAAGTAGGAATGACGCATCGAAATTTCCTTGCCATCGTACCCCATGTTAAATGGAATTGCCTTGGAAATTCGCTGACATTGCATGTGTGTTTGAGAAAGGTGACCCTGCTCAAGGACGAGGGTGGATCCAGGTTTACGGTGTATCCTGCAGGTTTTAGGAAGTATCCCGGTTTAGGATAATTAGGGTTTAGGGTGTTCCCAGTTTAGGACAATCTGGATTTAAGGCAGTTCCAGGTTTAAGGTTATGGCTGCTGGGAATAGGGCGTATCCTGCTGCCTGAGTTCCCGTTGAGTTCTCATGGAATTGAGAAAGTATTTGGGATGTGGATTGTGTGGCAGAACTTGGATTTCCCCAGAGAGTGTGTGTACAGGCTGGTGTGAGTTCAGGAATAAAGAATTGCTGTTTGAATCTACAAAGCTGTGAGTGGCTCGTGATTTTGTGCCCAGCCAAGACTGTGGCAGAAAACCTATATTACAATAAAATAGAAGATAGTGAAGACATAAGTCATATGATTTGCCCAGACTGAGTCAGGAGGATACACACAATTTGAACAGACCAATATCAATGAATGAAGTAGAAGAAGCAATCAAAAGACTACCAACCAAGAAAAGCCCAGGACCGGATGGGTATACAGCAGAATTTTACAAAACATTTAAAGAAGAATTAATACCAATACTTTTCAAGTTATTTCAGGAAATAGAAAAAGAGGGAGCTCTTCCAAATTCATTCTATGAGGCCAACATCACCCTGATTCTGAAACCAGACAAAGACACCTCAAAGAAAGAAAACTACAGACCAATATCTCTGATGAACCTAGATGCAAAAATTCTCAATAAAATTCTGGTGAATCGGATACAAAGGCATATCAAAAAAATTGTGCAACATGATCAAGTGGGATTCATCCCTGGGATGCAAGGATGGTTCAATATACGGAAATCAATAAATGTTATTCACCACATCAATAAACTCAAAGATAAGAACCATATGATCATCTCGAGAGACGCAGAAAAAGCATTCGACAAAGTACAGCATCCCTTTATGTTCAAAACATTAGAAAAACGAGGGATAACAGGAACTTACCTCGACATTGTAAAAGCTATCTATGCTAAGCCTCAGGTTAGCATCATTTTGAATGGAGAAAAATTGAAGGCATTCCCTCTAAAATCTGGAACGAGACCGGGATGCCCTCTATCACCACTTCTATTCAATATAGTTCTCCAAGCACTGGCCAGAGCAATTAGACACACGAAAGAAATTAAGAGCATAAAAATAGGAAAAGAAGAACTTAAATTATCACTATTTGCGGACGACATGATTCTACACCTAGAAGACCCAAAAGGGTCTACAAAGAAACTACTAGAACTAATAAATGAATTCAGCAAAGTGGCAGGATATAAAATCAACACGCATAAATCAAAGGCATTTCTGTATATCAGCGACAAAACTTCTGAAACGGAAATGAGGAAAAACACTCCATTCACAATATCCTCAAAAAAAATAAAATACTTGGGAATCAACCTAACAAAAGACATGAAAAATTTATACAATGAAAACTACAGAACCCTAAAGAGAGAAGTAGAAGAAGATCTTAGAAGATGGAAAAATATACCTGTTCATCGACAGGCAGAACTAACATCATCAAAATGGCGATATTACCAAAAGTTCTCTATAGGTTTAATGCAATGCCAATCAAAATCCCAATGGCATTTCTTGTAGAAATAGATAAAGCAATCATGAAATTCATATGGAAAAATAAAAGACCCAGAATAGCAAAAGCAAGTCTAAGCAGGAAGTGTGAATCAGGCGGCATAGCGATACCAGATTTTAAACTATATTACAGAGCAATAGTAACAAAAACAGCATGGTACTGATACCAAAACAGGCAGGTGGACCAATGGTACAGAATAGAGGACACAGAGACTAATCCACAAAGTTATAACTATCTTGTATTTGATAAAGAGGCTAAAAGCCTGCAATGGAGGAAGGATAGCATCTTCAACAAATGGTGCTAGGAAAACTGGAAATCCATATGCAACAAAATGAAACTGAATCCCCTCCTCTCGCCATGCACAAAAGTTAACTCAAAATGGATCAAGGAACTTGATATCAAATCAGAGACTCTGTGTCTGATAGAAGAAAAAGTTGGCTCCAATCTACATATTGTGGGGTCGGGCTCCAAATTTCTTAATAGGACACCCATAGCATAAGAGTTAATAACAAGAATCAACAAATGGGACTTACTTAAACTAAGAAGTTTTTTTCTCAACAAGAGAAACAATGAGAGAGGTAAATAGGGAACCTACATCATGGGAACAAATTTTTACTCCTCACACTTCAGATAGAGCCCTAATATCCAGAGTATACAAAGAACTCAAAAAATTAAACAATAAGATAACAAATAACCCAATCAACAAATGGGCCAAGGACCTGAACAGAAACATCTCAGAGGAGGACATACAATCAATCAACAAGTACATGAAAAAATGCTCATCTCTAGCAGTCAGAGAAATGCAAATCAAAACCACCCTAAGATACCATCTCACTCCAGTAAGATTGGCAGCCACTATGAAGTCAAACAACAACAAGTGCTGGCGAGGATGTGGGGAAAAGCGTACTCTTGTACATTGCTGGTGGGACTGCAAATTGGTGTGGCCAATTTGGAAAGTAGTATGGAGATTCCTGGGAAAGCTGGGAATGGAACCACCATTTGACCCTGCTATTGCCCTTCTCGGACTATTCCCTGAAGACCTTAAAAGAGCATGCTACAGGGATACTGCCACATCGACGTTCATAGCAGCACAATTCACAATAGCTAGACTGTGGAACCAAACCAGATGCCCTTCAATAGATGAATGGATAAAATAAATGTGACATTTATACACCGTGGAGTATTACACAGCACTAAAAATGACAAAATCGTGGAATTTGCAGGGAAATGGATGGCACTAGAGAAGATTATGCTTAGTGAAGCTAGCCAATCCCTAAAAAACAAATACCAAATGTCTTCTTTGATATAATGAGAGCAACTAAGAGCAGAGCAGGGAGGAGGAGCAGGAAGAAAAGATTAACATTAAACAGAGACATGAGATGGGAGGGAAAGGGAGAGAAAAGGGAAATTGCATGGAAATGGAGGGAGACCCTCACTGTTATACAAAATTACATATAAGAGGTTGTGAGGGGAATGGGAAAATAAACAAGGAGAGAAATGAATTACAGTAGATGGGGTAGAGAGAGAAGATGGGAGGGGAGCGGAGGGGGGATAGTAGGGGATAGTAGGTGATAGGAAAGGTACCAGAATACAACAGTTACTAATAGGGCATTATGTAAAATTGTGGATGTGTAACTGACGTGATTCTGCAATCTGCATTTGGGGTAAAAATTGGGAGTTTATAAGCCACTTGAATCTAATGTATGAAATATGATATATCAAGAGCTTTGTAATGTTGTGAACAACCAATAAAAAATAATATAAAAAATGAATAAACAAAATAAAGATAAAAAAAAGAAATATTTTTTTAAAAAAGATAATCTCTTGTGTTATCACCATATATGCCCTGTCCACCATAGTATCACCATAGTATTCAACACCAGTGCATATTTAAAATAAAATTAATTAATATTAAACTTAATTAAACTTCGATTTTTTGTGGGCTTTTTTTTAAAAAAAAAAAGAACTAATACAAAAATTCAGTAAAGTTGCAGTACATAAAATTAGCATACAAAACCCAATGAAAGTTATCTGCAATAGGAAAGAAGAAAATGATGCCACTTACATTAGCAAAACATTCATAAGATACTCAGAAATTAAATTAAGTAAAGAGGTAAAATTTTCTACATGCTGAAAAGTATAAACATCAGTAAAAACATTTTAAAAGACTCAAATAAGTGAAAAGATATAATGTGTTCATGAATGTAAGAATTAACATTACTAAAATGTCCATTGTTTCCAAAGCAATCAGTATATTTTCTATCAAAATCCCAATAACATTTTATACTGAAATAGAAAAAAAATATCTTGAAATTCCTATGTAACTGCAAGAGACCCCAGATAACCAAGGTAGTCATGAAAAAAGAAAAGGAAAACAAAATGAATCTGAGAGGAGGAGTAAATGGGGTAATGTTGGATGAAGATACATTCCAGTTGTTCAAAATGAACATGTTCTGGAGATCTAATGGATATCATAGGAACAGTATGAAAATACAGTATAGAACTACCAAAGAAAATGTAAGCTCACCACTTGAAATTTGCTATAAATCATAAATAAATAAATAAATCATAACTGCAGAGAGGTAGTATAAATATAGATATGTTAATCAGCTGGAAATTGGACATAATTTAACAATATACATTAAACTTCAAGTTTTTCATCTTATCCATACATAAGATTTTAATAATATCTCTGTAAAACTGAAAATAAAAACAAGAAATTTTGTCCATCAAAAATTAAAACAAACTGGAGACTATTATGCAAAAAGAAATAAGCCAATCCCCACAAACCAAAGGTCAAATGTTTTCTTGAATATGCAGAAACTAGCCGATAATAAAGGGAAGGGAAAAAAGAATGGAAGATCAGTGGATTAGAAAAAGGTGAGTGAAGTTAAGGGAGGAGGGATAGGAAAAGGAAAGATGGTTAAATGAATCTAAAATAAATTTTCTTTTTCAAAAAATATTTTTTAGTCGTAGCTGGACACAATGCCTTTATTTTATTCATTTATTTTTATGGGGTGCTAGGGATCAAACCCAATGCCTTCTCACAAGTGTTCTACTACTAAAGCCTGAACCACAACCCCAGCCCTGACATAACTTTTCTATGCACCTGATACACACGTGCATCTCATCATCATGTACATCCACATGACTGAGTCCCTAAGTAAAATAAGATAGGTTCCATACTTGTATAAATATGTCAAAGTGGATTCTACTGTCATGTATAATTGAATGAATCAGTGGGAATAAAAGTGAAAACAACAACTGGGGATGTGACTCAATGCTATAGTGCTTGCCTGGCACGCATGAGGCCCTCAGTTCTATCACCAGCACTGCAAAAAATAAAAAGAGGAAGAAAAGGAAAGAAGCAAACACAATTCTTCCCTCCCATGGAATCTTTGGAAGAATATGTCATCTATGCTTGTATAGACACTTTTGAGGGCATGATAATTAATCCCCAGAAAATCTTTGATTCAAAAATAAAATTAGTTTCTTAATCTGAATATTTGAAGTCCTCTAATATACTTTCTTGCTGAACAAGAAATGATACTTGCTATTTATTTGTCTTCCACAGTCATACACAGAGTAATCCATTTGGGTATGTGAGTTCATTCTATTGTGCTGGAGAAAAACTTAAGGACACTGGATTATTTTATTTTAGAATTAAGTATTTTAGTGTTTACTGTATAATTACATGTTTGAGAATGAATACTGTAGATTTTTAATAATGCATCATTTATCCTTTAATCACCACTTTATTTCTTGGAAACTTTCTTTTATATTCCCTTTCATGCTCTACCTGTTCAGCATGAGTTACTTCATAATAAAATTAGTCTTAATTTTTAATTTTGGTGGATATATGATTATGAAAACTCCTGGTTAACTGATAGAATGAATCAGTGAGTTAAGAGAGCAGTGAGTTACTGAGATGACTCCTTCAAGTCAAAAGAACAAGTTTGCAGTTGCAAAATATTCTTTGATTGCCATAAAAACTCCATTTGTATCCATATTTTTTGTTTAAACTATATTTCATTGCTTTCTTGTTCTAGTTGATTTAAACCTTGTATTCTTTCATATACTTCTTTGTAGTAATTAACAAGATAATGAGAACATAAAAAGTACATAGTACATTTTTATTGAATAGGAATCTCATGATACGGAGCAATGAAATGGAAAATTGATCTAAAAATCCAAAGGGTTGTCTTCTATTTCTGACTCTACGTATACTAAGCACTATGTCTTCCCAGTTTTTGCTTACTTTTAATTAGTATTGCTATTATTTAAAAGGCTTTACCTTTAAAAATATCTTGATGAGGATATGCAGGTCTTCTTAATCTGAATATTTATGTTGACTATTATTTTTGTTAATATTACTTGTCTTAGTTTCTCTAATAGAACTAGTAAATTGTAAAAGGAATTTTTAAAAATTTAACATATTTTGAATTTTGATAAATTAAAATTAACTTATGGGCCACATTTTTTAAAAATTTTATCTCCATCTTCCAGGTCACTAAATTTCTTTTCAATATACCTGTTCTTGATATTAGGGACAATTAGTTTCACAAATATAATAACAAAAATAACATGATAGACATACCAAAATAGATGTGAAAAACAATAGAATACAAGACATAAAAGTAAACCCACATAAATACAATCATCTGATACTAGACAAAGGTAGAGAAAGATAACCTTTTCAATAAATGTTGCCTGGAAAACTGGAAATCCATATGTAGAAGAATGAAATTTGACCTCTGCCTCTCATGTTGCATAAAAGTCAACTCAAAGTGAATTAAAGAACCAGGAATTAGACCAGAAACTCTGAAACTGTTAAAAGAAATGTAAGCTTACCACTTCAGCATGTTGACACAGGGACCACATTCCTTATCAAGACTCCTAAAGAGCAAGGAAAAAACAACAGAAAAATCAATAAATGGGATGGCATCAAATTAAAAATATTCAGTATAGTAAAAAGTGTACAGAGATAGCCTACAGAATGGGAGAATAATTTTGCCATCTACTTTCTAGATAGCGCATTAATATTCATAATATTAACACCAAAAACTTATCAACACCAAAAAACCCCCAGAAATAATCCAATTAATTAATAGGCAAAAAACTAACAGCTATTTATTCAAAGAAGAAATATAAAAGGCCAACACATATATGAAAAAAAATGTTCAAAAACTCTACCAATTAGAGAAATGCAAATTACAATTTGTTGAGAATTTATTTTACTACAATATAAATGTCAATCAGCAAGAATCTAAATAATAACAGGTTTTGGCAAGTATATGGGGGAAAGTACACTCAAATGACATTTTTGTGACTAAAAATTAATGCAACCACTCTGGAAAGCAGTATGAAGATTATCAAAAAACTAGAAAGGAAACCACAATATGATCCAGTTATACCACTCTTTGGTATATATCCAAAATACCTAAAATCAGCATATTATAGGGATGCAGCTACACCAATGCTTATAGCAGCAAATTCACAATAGACAAGCTACAGAACAAATAAATATGTTTTAGTCAGATTTTTTTTTCATTGTTCTGACTGAAAAACCCAACCGGAACAACCATAGAGGAGAAAGAATCTATTTGAGGCCTCAAAGTTTCAGAGATCCCAGTCCAAAGACATCTACTTCTATTCCCCAGGGGTCGAGGTGATGCAGGGCTTCATGGTGGAAGAAGATTGTGGCAGAAGAAAGCAATTCACATGGTGATCAGAGGCAGAGAGATCTCTCCATTTCCTAGATACAAATATACAATCCAAAGCCATGATCCCAATGTCCACCTCCTCCAGCCACACTGTACCACTTCAATTAATCCCTATCAAAACCCAATCGTCTCTTATAAACCTTCTTGCATTATCTCACACATGAGTTTTTGGGCAATACCTCACATCCAAACCATTACACAGGGTGTCTTTTGATAGATGAATGGATAAAGAAAATGTGGCATATACACACAGTGGAGTATTACTCGACCATAAAGATGAATGAAATTATGGCATTTGCTGGTAAATGGATGGAACTGGAGACTATCATGCTAAGTGAAATAAGTCAGACTCAGAAAGCCATAGAACAAATGTTTTCTATGATTAGCAAAAGCTACTTCAAAATAAGAAAAGAAAAAAAGAGAGATAAGCTTAAAAGTAACGATTTTATTAAAAAATTGGTTGATTTTTTTTAAAAAACAAAATTACTCTAAGAGGTCTTGTTTCAAATGGTGGAATACAGGAGATTGCTTTCCTGGCTGCTCTGTTGTGTGGAACCAAGAAAGCAAATAGGTAGCTTCTCAGAAATATGGGTAAAAAAAGAGGAGAGGACCCTTTATTGGGAATTAATTCTGTGTGTTCGGATATACTGGGGACTCAAGAGCTTAAACATAATAAAATACGAAAGAAATTCCAGTATCACCACCACCAGAAATGTGGCTTTCTTCGAGGTAAGTGGAGGGGTAAGAGCATTAAAGGAACCCACATTTTTAGGAGGCTTGTGGTATGTCTGGGTACATAGAGATTAGAGGTCAAAGACACTGCTGGACTAACATAAAAGGTATGCTGCAGAATACCCTTGTGAGCAAAAAATTGCATCTCTCCCTGCAGTGTGTGGAGGTCACAGGAAGAAACCATTTTGCAGTTGTGCAATGGGGCTGGTAGCAGGGGGAGCCAATTCCTGGTAAAAACAAGCTGGGCCCAAAGTATAGGCCTAGCAAACACACAATGCACAACATAGAGAGTGCCTAAGTGACCAGGAGAAAATCAAATGCAGACAAGGGTTTACACAGAGGAATACAGGTCATGGAAACCCACCTGGCTTTTCTCCCTCACTTTTGAATTCTGTGGCTCACAGGACCAGCTGGGAGAGACAGGCCTGGCCAAGAATTTGAAAGGGGGAGGGGAGTGGCAGAGTGATTGTGTTTAGAGACTGGATCCCAGAGACCAAGAACTGCAATGTCCATGAGTGACAGAGAGGACAAAGGATTAGATCCTCTGCCACATGAGTGGAATTGAGGGGAGATTCCTGCATGAACTAGCAACTACAGGCCCTGGAGGTACCCTGATTTAAAATCTTAAGACCAATTGCCATTCAACGAAGAATGTGAAGCCTCCCTAGGCCTAAACCCTGCTTTCAGGAACTCTACCCACTGGATCTCCTCTCACACTCTAGCCACCCCACCCTGAGGATGAAGGGGACATCACACCTTATCTCACCACACAAAACGCTGCTGAGAAGGGAAGCTGAGAATCTTTTGGATTACAATGAAATAATTCTTTAACTTTTCATTAAGATCTTCTATTTTCTTTTTTTTTTCTTACTTAGCATAATAGTCTCCAGGTTCATCCATTTACCAGCAAATGCCATAATTTCACTCATTTATTTAATTGTGACACGAATGGTTCATGAACACTTATATATATTTGTCTCATTTGTCTCACCTCTAGCATATTTGGAAGGCAATTATTTTTCATGGCTCGATATTTTGAGAGCAAAGATGTTTGATTACTCTATCTTGATGTTATTCTTTTATTTTTATATTTTATTTACTTTTTAATTTTAATTGTGTGTATTATTTTTTTCTTGCTTATATTTTCCTTGATTGTCTTTCTCTGTACTACAAACAGCCAAATTCTATTGTTCTTTTTAATTCATTCTTTATTTCCTTTCTATTTTCCTTCCCTTATTATTATCACATCCTGCATCTCTTATGTTTTCTCTCTGTTCACCATTCAAAATTACAAACTCTTTTTCGAACTTACCATTTTCTCAGTGGGCAATAAAGGAAAATATAATTTATCTTTGTTGTGACAATTAACACTGTACATGTCATAGCAAAAACTATTGGGTTTAAGGTTGTACATTGTTTGCATTAGTGGTTGCTATTATTTGCCTCCCCCTAAATAGTGAGGTACTAGAAAAATCCAGGGACAGTATAAGTTCACAGAGTAGAAATTCTACTACCTCACATTCATGCTGTTAGATAGGTAGAAACGCAAACAACATAAAAATCGAGGGAAAAAATTACACAAACAAGCCAAAATATTTTGATAACAAAATCCATAAATCTTACAGTGGAAGAAATGTCAGAGATGGAGTTCTATCTTAATAAGTTCTAAATAAGTTAACCTGCAAGATAAAGGATGATGTATGTAGTGAAATCAGAGAGAAAATACAGAAAGTGAAAGATTATTTCAATAAAAAGATAGAGATTCTGAAAAGAAAAATCAAGCAAGAATCCTCAAAATGAAGAAATCCATAAACCAAATTAAAAATTCAGAGGAAAGCATCAACAGAAGACTAGACCATTTGAATGATAGAGTTTCAGGCAACAAAGACCAAACATAATCTTGAACATAAAGTAGATCCTAGAGAAACAATGTTAAGAACAATGAAAAGAATTTCCAAGAAATTTGGAAAAAATATGACAAGATTCTTAAGATTTATCAAGATAGATGAAGGCACAGAGATACAAATCAAAAGAATGCACAATTTTTTTAAGAGAGAGAGAATTTTTTAATATTATTTTTTAGTTTTCGGTGGACACAACATCTTTATTTTATTTGTATGTAGTGCTGAGGATCGAACCCATCGGCCCATGCATGCTAGGCGAGCACGCTACCATTTGAGCCACATCCCCAGCTCCTGAACAAAATTTTTAATGAAATATTATCTGAAAATTTCCCAAACCTTAAGAATAAAATTGAAAATTAAATAAAGTAGGCTCATAGAAGCCTGAATGTACAAAATTACAACAGACCCACACTAGGTACCTTATTGTGAAAAAGCCTAACAATACAATATAAGGATAGAATTTTAAAGGATTCCAGAAAAAAAGTGACTCACATTTAGAGCAAAACCAATCCAGATCTCAGACTCTAAAAGATAGGAAGTCTTAGAATAATATATACCAAGCTCTGAAAGAAAATGAATGCCAACTAATAATATTATACCCAAAAGTAAGCTTCTGAATGACAATGAAATTAAAACCTTCCATAAAGAAAAAAAAAAGAATTCACAACTAAAAAGCCTGCACTACAAAACATACTCAATAAGATATTTCATAAAAATGAAATGAAAAAAACTATATAAAAACCAGCAAAGGGAGGAACAACCCTAAAATAATAATCATCAAACTAAGAAGAAACTAATTCAAACTAAAAACCAGATATAAATCAAAATGATAGGGAATAAAAATTATTTCTCATCACTCAAAAGACATAGACTAGCAGATTGAGTTAAATAACAAGACCCAACAATATGCTGTCTCCAAGAGACTCACCTCATAGGCAACGACATCCACAGATTAAAGGATTAAAAAAAAATGGGAAAAACATATCATTTTCATGACCTTCATAATAAGAAGCATTTTTACCCTCATATCAGATAAATTGGACTTTAAACCAAAGTTAATCAGAAAGGACAAAGAAGGTAGAATCCAAGATGGCTGGAAGGCAGTATTCTGTGTAGCTCTGTGACCTGCGCCTCAACTAGTGGGAATATTGCTTCTCTGAGAGTGATAGAGGACCCCTACACAGCTGCTCTAATGCAGAAATCACCAGTGCTATGCCCCCACACAGGGCTCTAAGCCTCAGTGTTAGAGCAGGACTGACGACTCACATCACCTAACACCCAACTACTAGTTCATGCAGGGCTTGCGAGGGACTTGGCAGGATCAACATGTCAGCACCACTGCAGAACTCCCAAATGCTGCTCTGCACCAATGCAGGACACTCAGCTGATACCTACCCACAGGAATTTTGGCCTCCACTTTCCTGTTGACCCCCATCTACCAACAAGGGGATCATCTAGTTGCCTCCATCTTGTGACTCAACTTGGCACCTATGGCCATAGTTACCTATGTGATAATCTACGTGCAAGTGATGGCATCTTATAGGCTCTGAAGACAGCCCAAAGTCACAGGAATAAATGTCACAGAGCTCATCTCTGAAAACATTACACAATACCATTGCCCGGCTCCCTCCATACCGCCTGACACCCTGGTGCTGGAAGCAAACCACCTCCATCTTGGGTCACCTTCCTCAGCATATTTGGGGGGGGGAGCTCCCAGATTAAAACTCCAGCTGTCCAGGTACTGGTTTCCAACTCCCCTCACCCCCAGAGGTGGTGACATGGCACAGCAATTACCCAACACAAAACAACTCTCAGTGAGACAGGTGCACAGTGTAACCAGGGTGCCACCCACAGAAGCCCAAGTGAGAGAGGTCCCTCAAAAAGCTAAGCACCCCAAAACACAAATAACCCAATCAAGAAATGAGCCAAGGACCTGAACAGACTCTTCTCAGAAAATGATATACAATCATTCAACAAATATATGAAAAAAAATGTTCATCATCTCTTGCAATTAGAGAAATACAAATAAAAACTACTCTAATATTTCATCTCATCCTAGTCATAATGGCAGCTATCAACAATACAAACAACAGTAAGTGTTGGCAAGGATGTGGGGAAAAAGGTACACTCATACACTGCTGGTGGGACTGCAAATTGGTGCAGCCAATATGGAAAGCAGTGTGGAGATTTCTTGGAAAATTGATAATGGAAACACCATTTGATTGCACTATCCCACTCCTCGATCTATACCCAAAGAATACTACATACTACCTTGACACAGCCACATCAATGTTTATAGCAGCACAATTCACAATAGCTAAACTTTGGAACCAACCTAGATGCCATTCATTAAATAAATGAATAAAAAAAATGTGGCCTATATACACAATGGAATGTTACTCAGAAATAAAAGACAATTAAATCATGGCATTTGTAGGTAAATGGATGGAGCTGGAGAAGATAATGCTAAGTTTGCCAATCCTAAAAAAAAAATGCCCAATGTTTTCTTTGATATAAGGAGGCTTATTTGATTCATAGTGGGGTAGGGAGGGGGAACATGGGAGGAGCAGATAAATTCTAGATAGGACAGAGGGGTGGGAGGGAAAGGAAGGGGTCATGGGATTAGAAATGATGGTGGAATGTGGTGGACATCATTATCCAAAGTACATGTTTGAAGACACAAATTTTTGTGAATATAATTTGTATTCAACCAGAGATATAAAAAATGTGTTCTATATATTTGATATGAATTGTAATGCATTCTGCTTTCATATATAAATTAAAAAAATAATTTTAAAAAGAAGGGACAAAGAAGGACATTTCATACTACTTAAGGGAATTATATATCAACAGAGAAAACAATCATCAGTGTTTATGTCCCAAAGAGTGGGTCATCTATATACATCAAACCAAGCATTCTTAATTTCAAGAAAAAGTAGAGCACAATACAATGACTTTAACACACCCCTCTACTCACTCAATAAATCTTGCAAACAAAATCTAAATAAGAAAGCTACAGAACTGAAAAAAAAAATAAAAATTTAGACTTAACAGAAATTTTAGAGAATATCTTATCCATTAATGACTGAGTACATTTTATTTTCAGGAGCACATGAATCATTTTCAAAAATAGACCATACCTTAGGACAGGAAGTGATAATCCTTTTTGGATTCTATCAGACCATAGTGAAATGAAACTAGAAATCAACAATGAAATAAATAATAGAAGCCACTCTAATATCCAGAGGCTAAATAAGACTCTACTGATTGAACAATTAATAGCAGAAGAAATCAGGGATGAGATTTTTTTAAAAATTCTATTTAGAAGTAAATGAGAATAGTGACAAAATATATCAAAATCTCTGGGAACTCTGAAGGCATTTTAAAAAGAATGTTCATAGCACTGAGCTCATTCATTAGAAGAATAGAAAGTCAACAAATAAATAACCTTATAATCTCAAAGCCCTAGAGAAAGAACAAGTCACCACAAAAAGCAATAGAAGACAGGAAATATTGAAGTTCAGTCCAAAATCAAGAAAATTGAAACAAAAATATTTTAAAAATTAACAGAACCAAAAGGTTTTTTTTTTTAAAAAAAATAAAATTGATAAATCCTTCACCAAGCTAATCAAGATAAAGAGGGAAAAACCCCTCAAATTTCTAAAATCCATGAAGAAAAAGAAAATATCATAATGGACACTACTGAAATACAGATGCTAATCAGAAACCATTTTGAAAATTTATACTCCATTAAAATAGAAAATCTTGAAGACATTGACACATTTCTATAGACATATGACTTACCCAAATTGAATCAGGAGGCCATGGAAAATTTAAACAGATTGATTTCAAGCATTTAAATTCAGGACATCATTAAAAACCTAAAAACAAAGAAAAGCACAGGACCAGATGGATCCTAAGCTAAGTCCTAAAAGACCTGCAAAGAAGAATTAAGATCGAACTTCCTCAAATTATTCCATAAAATAGAAAAGAAGGAAACCCTTTCCAAACTTATTCTATGAAACTAGTTTCAGACTGATATCAAACCCACACATCAAGGAAATAAAACTGCTGACCAATATCTTTGATGAATATAGATGCAAAAAATATTTGGTGGTGTACACCTATAATCCCGGCAGCCCAGGATGCTGCTGCAGAGGATTGCAGGAGCAAAGCAACCTTAGCAACTTAGTCTATTAGCAATCTAGTGAAACCCTGTCACTACATAAAAAACAAAAAGGGCTCTGGATGTGGCTTAGAGGTTAAGCACTCTAGGGTTCAAAAACGAGTACCAAAAAAAAAAAAAATCAACATACAGAAATCAAAATAATTCATCATATCCATTGATTTAAGAATTTATCACATGATTATTTCAATAGAGGCAGAAAATACATTTGACAAATGCAACATCAATTCATGTTTAAAACACTAGAAAAATTAGGGAGAGTAGGAAGCCAGAAATTGACAAATTTCTATAGATATATGACTTACTATAGTAGTACCATAATGTTGTAAAAGTTATACATGTTAAACCCAGAGCCAACATCATAATAAATGGAAAAAAAATATAATCCTTTCCTCTAAAAATTGGAACAAGAAAGGAATGCCTTCTTTCATCATTTCTTTTCAACATTATGCTTAAAATTTAAGGCAGAGCAATTATACAAAAAGAAAGAAATTAAAGGGATACAAAAAGAAAAAGAAGAACTCAAATTATCTCTATTTGCAGATAACATGATCCTATATTGGAAATACCACCCCTAAAAAAATACCACCCTAAAAAAAGAAAAAAAAATCCAGAAAACTTATATAACTCACAGATTAATTCAGGAAAGTAGAAGGATATGAAATTAACACCCACAATTTAACTGCATTCCTATATACATATACACCCATTGTGAATCAGCTGAAACAGAAATTAGGAAAACTATTCCATTCAGTAGCCTCAAAAACAAACAAACAAACAAACAAAAACAACTTTGGAATCAATCTAACAAAAGAGGTGAAAGATCTCTACAATGAAAACCACAGAACTCTAAATAAACGAATTGAAGAAGATTTTGGAAGATGGAAATATATTCCATGTTCTTGAATAGGCAGGATTAATATTGTTGAAATGGCCATGCTATCAAAAGTGCTGTATATATATTTGAAGTCAATTCCTATTAAAAGCCTGATGACGTTCTTCATAGATACAGAAAATTTATTTGGAAAACTAAGAGGCCCAGAATAGCCAAAGCATTCCTTAATGAGAAAAGTGAAGCAGGCGGCATCACAGTATTAGAACTTAAATTACAGTACACGCTATAATAACAAAAACAGCATGGTATTGACACAAAAATAGATATGAATACCAATGGAACAGAATGGAAGAAACAGAAATAAACCCATATAAATATAGTTATCTTATACAAAGCAAAGGTTCCATAAACATACATTGGAGAAAATATATCTTCTTCAAAAATGGTGCTGGGAAAACTGGAAATCCGTATGTAGCAAAGTGAAATTAAACCCTAATCTCTCACTCTGCACAAAAATCAACTTAAAATGAATCAAAGATATAGGTATTAGACTAAAGACCCTTTGCCTCTTAGAAGAAAATATAGGCCTACCACTTCATCATGTTTCTTTAGGAACTGAATTCCTCAACAAGACTCCTAAAGCACAAGAAGAAGAATTAAAAATTAATAAACGGGATGGCATCAAACTGAAAAGCTTCTTTACAGCAAAGAAAACAATCAATAGCATGAAGAGAGAGCCTACAGAATGGGGAAAAAAATCTTTGTCACCTGCATCTCAGATACAGCAATAGTCTCCAGAATATATAAAGAACTCAAAAATTTTAACACCAGAAAAACAAATAATCCTATCAATAAATGGGCAAAGAAACTGAGCAGTCACTTCACGGAAAAAGAAATATGAATGGGTAACAAATATGTGTAAAAAATGTTCAACATCTATAGTAATTAGAAAAATGAAAATTGAAACTACACTGAGATTCCATCTCACTCCAGTCAGAATGGTAACATACAAGAATACAAGAAATTAATTCTTGATGAGTATGTCAGAAAAAGGGTACACTCTTCCATTGCTGGTAGGGCTGCAAATTGGTGCAACCCCCCTGGACAGTATGAAAATTTCTCAGAAAACTTTGAATCGAACCATTATTTGACACAATTATCCTACTCCTTGGCATATACTCAGAAGACTTAAAATCAGCATATGACAATGATACAGACACATCAATGTTTATTTCAGCTCAATTCATGATAGCTAAACTGTGGAACCAACCTAGGTGCCCTTCAACAGATAAATGGATAAAGAAAATGTAGCATATGTATACATAAAGAAGAGTGTAATCATGGAATTTGCTGGAAAGTGGATGGAACTGGAGGCTATCATCCTAAGAGAAATAAACCAATCCCCCCCCAAATAAAGGTCAAATATTGTCTCTAATATGTGGATGCTAACCCAGAACCAGGGAGTGGTGGGGAAGAATAGAGGTTTAGGGGATTATACATGGTGGAATGACATGTAGGAAGAGGGGGATAGGAATAGGAAAGACAGTCAAATGTATCTGAAATAATTTTCCTTTTTTCATATATGAATTCACCACACTGAATCCCAACATCTTGTATTACCACAAAGAGATACCATAACTAGAATAATTTATACTCATGTATGTATAATATGACAAAACTCACTCTACTGTCATGTATATCTAAAAAGAACAAATTAAAAAACTTTTAAAGTTTCTCTAAGATATCTAAAATAAAATAATGGGCAGAATATACTTATCTTTTACAAGGGGAATAAAAGTGGGGCTTGATATATCAATACAGGCAATGTTTGGGAAAATTAATCAGAAAACGAGTAACTTTCTATGATACAAATAATATCACCACCAACATATATTTTTCATGGAATCTTTTTTTAATAAGATGAATTCTGGGAAAAAAAAACAGAAGAAACAATAATAGTTTAGTCTTCAACTGACTACCTCCTGGTCTCCTATTGTGAAAAATGCTGAATTTCCTCTAAAACATTTCAACATGTAACATTTTTAGCCCCAGTATAAATATATGTCTCAGTTTTTGCCGGAGAGCAATCCCATAAGGATGGTCCTCCATATCTTGCCCCCATGACTCTATTTTCTTTATATCATTTATTATTCCACTCTCACCTCCTCTAGTGCTCTCTAGAGTACACTGCAGAGTAGCCATCTCTTTTGCAGAATGACTGATGGTAAGCAGTCCTCTCTGCAGGCTGGAATGAAATTGAATCTCCCTTGATCTTCAAATCTTCACAAAACCTTCTGTTATTCTCTTTGTTCCCCATCATTTTCAGAATCTATGTGACATTTCTCTTTAGGCAACTGTGTCTTTGCACATGTGATTAAAACCTTGAGCATTAAGATCCTCTAGTTTTAGTTTTATTTTCTTGAACTATTCCTAACTTTCAGCCTAAAGAGTTGTCCAGTTGTAGTAGTAAGTGGGTCAATCTGGGTCTATACAAAACATCCATTTTGTCAATACACAAATTCCAAGTCAGCACTCTGAAGAAGTAGCTCCACTCAGAAATTACAGAGTTGTCAGCTCAATATCTAATTACTGTTGCCCTAAGATACACCTGAGTTGTGGGCAAGCCCACTGGGGTTTTTTATAGAGCTCTTAATACCACACATTCTTGGCACCTGTTCTTCCATAAAAAAAAAAATTCATAATTGTTTCTCAACGGTGATGACTGTTGCATCAAAACTCAGTGACAATATCTTTCCAAAACCAGTTAGATCTTCTGCAAATAATTTTTCTGCAGTTATTCCATTAACTCAGGAAAGTTTCTTTCTACATTTTTATTATTGCCACTATATTGTAAATGCTCAAGAATTTCCTAGATCAGACTTTCTGTGTAGATAATACACCAGTTATATTTTTTAAGTCTGGTTTTCATTCAATCTCATGAATTTTGTAATGGTTTGTAAAGCATAAGATACCCGGATCTTCATAAATCCCTAAAAAAATTGTTTAAGGTAGGTTTTTCTTGGCTGTATTCCTGTGATTCTTTTCATTCATGTTTAATTTGGACTGCAATGTTTAAAGATTCCTCTTAAGTAAATCCCTCTCTTTTTTTTCATACACTTGCCAGATTTGTTCTCAGCTTTTTCTAAAGCTTACTGTCTCCTGAGCCATATTTCTTTTATGTCCCTTTGAAACATACTTTAGTTTTTTTTTTTTTCTGTTGTTGCTTAACATTTTTATATGGTTCCCATATCAACCTGAATCCTATTACCAAAGATCTCAAACACAGGCTTTCTTTACTGAATGTAGTCTTGCTTTTCTCATATGTAGCTATTTTCACTGTGAAAATTTCATTCACATTTTTCTTTAACTGCCTCCTGAAATTTGTGTGTAATTGACCACCTTACTCAGTGATTCATAAAATTTGTCACACTGGATTATCAACATATAAGACCATAAATATATTCTGATGGTAGAAGTTAAAATTTAGTTAGATATATAAAAATTGGTGTCTAGGCACAACTACGGAAAGTCTTTTACTTTGTCCCTGGTTAGTTTTTAAATAAAGGAGAATTAATTTTGTTATTATGCTTTTAATTATAAAGTAACATTCATCTTAATATAGCAGGAGATAACAGAAGATAAAAGGTTTCCACAATTATTCAAAATTGGTGGAACATAAACCTAAGTAAAAAAATGTTTTAAAATCTCTCAGTCTTCTAATTTCCAGAATTTTTTTTATGAGAATCCTAAAAGAAAGTGAAATCCTTCTTTGTTTTGTTTTGTTTTCACCATCCTCCAAAGATATTCATTTTTATTTGCATCTACTTCAAGCCAGAAGAATTTCAAAACAACTGAGAAAGGAGAAAGGACTCCTTTAAGAGTGCAGAGGTCTTCATTCTGCTAGACCCCATGACTCAGCAGCTGTGGGCAACAGAAAATGATCATACTTAGATGTCTGTGGTTATCCTCTACTTGACTAGCACAGGGAAACTCCTTTGGATTGTTGCTCTCAAAGTATGGTCCATCCACTAAAGGTAGCTATATGAACTCATCTGTGAGATGTTTAGGTGCAAAATATCAAGTTACACCCCAGAGCTACAAGATTAGTCATAAAATGCACTTCAACAATTGTCAGGTAGGTCATGTGCATATTAAATTTAAGAGACATTTCTCTTTGCCTAGTCTTAGTGTGGTCCACCTGAGCACTAACTTTTTTTAAAAGTAGCTTGATATTAGAAAATAATAAATGGGATGGTATCAAACTAAAAAGATTATTCACATCAAAGGAAACAATCAAGAACATGAAAAGAGAAACTACACATGGGAGAAAATCTTTGACACCTGTACCTCAGATAGAGATTAATGTCCAGGATATAAGAACCCAAAAAACTTAACACCAAATAACCAAATAAATATATGGAAAAAGGAATTGAAACAGATACTTCACAGAAGAAGAAATATGATCAATCAACAAATATTTGAAATAATGTTCAATATCTAGCAATCAGAGAAATGCAAATTAAAACTATACTGAGATTCCATCTCATTCTAGTCAGAATGGCAATTATCAGGAATATATGTAAAAATAAATGTTGGTGAGGATATGGGGAAAAGGGTACACTTATAAATTGCTGGTGAGGCTGTAAATTTGTGAAACCACTCTGGCAAGCATAATGGAGATTCCTCAGAAAACCTGGAAAGGAACCTCAATTTGACCCAGTTATCCCACTCCGTGGCATATACTCCAAAGACTTAAAATCAGCCTACTACGGGCTAGGGATGTGGCTCAAGCAGTAACACGCTCGCCTGGCATGCGCGGGGCGCTGGGTTCGATCCTCAGCACCACATAAAAATAAAATAAAGATGTTGTGTCCACTGAAAACTAAAAAATAAATAAAAAATTATCTCTCTCTCTCTCAAAAAATCAGCATACAATAGTAACACAGCCAAATCAATGCTTATTTCAGCTCAATTCACAATAGCTAAGCTATGGAACCAAACTAGGTGCCCTTCAACAGATGAAATGATAAAGAAAATGCTGCATATATACAAAATGGAATATTACACATAAAAAAGAATAACTTTATGACATTTGACATTTGCTGGTAAATAAATTGATCTAGAGACTATCATACTAATCAAAAGAAGCCAATCCCCCAAAAACAAAGGCCAAAATGTTCTTTCTGTGGATGCTAACACACAACACAGGGGCGGGAGGGTGGTAAGGGGAAGAATAGAAATTCAGTAGATTAGACGAAGGGGTATAAAGGGAAGGGTAAGTGTACAGCAATAGAAAAGAAAGTAGAATGAATCTGACTTTACTTTCTTACATACATATATAACTATACAACAGTGAATCTCTACATCATGTACATCTATAAGACAGATACCTAAACTCCATGTTTGTATAAATATGTCAAAATATACTCTACTGTTACGTATAACTAAAAAGAACAAATTTAAAAAAAAATTTAAAAATCTCCTTTGGGGAAAAAAATCAGTTAGATTAAATATGCTTCAAACATTATAAATGGAAGAGCCTATACTGACGATGTGATCCTTCACCCCAATAGCAGGTTCCATTTTTAATCTATAACAAATTTTGTTGGGGGTTTAGGAAAAAACTAATCCATTTTTATTCTGTTTAAATTTCTACTTAACTAAATACTTATAGATTATATGAGTACCTAGCTAGAGTATTAACTTCAAAATCTGCCTTCTACTAGAAAACATGATTTATGGCTTACATTGAAAACAGAACATTATACCGTTTTTCTCCTTCAACATTTTCCATATTATTAGAATTTGTGGCATAATTGTGCAGTGAGACCCAGTTTGCTACATCAAGTATCATGTCCTTCTTCAAAACTTGACTACTATCAAAGATTTGCAGAAAACAATCACTAAATATCATTTTAATAGCAAAAAATAAAGCACAGAATTGCTCATTATTACTGATGAAAATTATGAATTTGGGGACTGAGAAATTGAGGAGTTGGAGAATACAAATTGTAAATTGTTTAGTTGGATTACATCTCAGAATTTTGGGCTACTACTTTGAGAAAAAAATATTTCCGTAATTTTTTATATCCAAAGATTTAAATATAAAATTGTATGAATGTCTTTTATTTAGATATCTGTTTACAAAGTATTGATTATATTGAATTATGCTTAGGCAATAAACTATGGAAAGAAATGACAGAATATACAAGCATGGTCTTCATTTTAAAGATTATATAGAAATTATAAGCAGGAATGGAGAGTGCTTTGAAATAATGGGAAGGATACAGATACTGTTTTATCTTTAAGTAATGTCACATGAAATGAAACTAGAGTAGAATTATCCTGCACTGTTGATTTCTGAAGCCCTTGCTCTTTTTCAGAGATTCTGAGGATGAATATATTCCTTTATGGAGTTGTTGGAATTTTCCATGAAGGAATTTGTTAACTTTGGTCATAATTACCTTATTCTAAAAAGTTTATGAACAGTCAAGAAATAAGGACAGTTGAGGTAGAACTTAAAGAAAAAGTGAAAATATTCTCTGGAATATTCAAATGGAATCTGAGGCATGGGCAGACCCTAAAATATTTTGTGGGCTTAGGAATTTCTGTAGTAATCTGCACATGTACAGAATTAGGGACCCAAAATCAAGTTAAACTCTGGCATTTAGAGCAATAAAATAGCCACATATTTACTTTCTGTGTTGTATTTCTTTGTGCGTTATAAAAATATTAATCTGTTATTTGCAATTATTGTAGTAATTTAAGGAAAAGATCTGTGACTATATTTGGAAAAACAGTAAATTAAGAAGCAGAAGCATTTCATTAGATGTTTAAATGCACCAATGAGGATCTGCACAAGAGTCTCAAAACGTCTAGAAGAAGGGGCACAAAATAACTTGAATATAGCTACATAGAGTTCAGCAGCCACTGAAATACAACTTATTAATGAAAACATAAGTTTATAGTTTGATGAAATTCAGACACAACCTATGAAATTACGAGAGTTATATGTGGAATACTTTATTTATAAAAAGCATATTCAATTACAAGTAAAAAGGACTCAATAGCCAAAAATCTTGTAAATAATTCAAAAAATTGCAAATCGGATATTTTATATGTAAGAAGATAGCGAATTTATTTTTTATTACATCTACAAAAAATAGGAAAGATATTTTAGATTTAGCTTCAAGTTCATTGTTACTGATAAACTATTGTCTAGAGGCATAATTGTTTACTTCTTTCACCTGAAAGGATCCCGTAGTTTTGTATTCATCTTGTACATAAGTCCAATTATGCATGCTTATTACCTTGTGGTGCTTGGTGTATGGAAGCTTACGTCTAGGTTAGGAACTCTTCCATTGGCCTGTTAGGTTCTTGTTTTCCTCTCATCCTTATTCTTTGTTAAGTCTGTGCCCCAGCAACCCTTAAAACTGTGTCATTTTGATTGATTGATGTCAATTAGAAAAATACAAGCAGGACAGAACCCTTTATTGTTAAATGTTTCAATCATATTTAATACGTGTATTTGCACATAGGTACACATACTCTCCCATACACCCTATGCTCATGCATATGCATGTGCACACACATATACACAAATACATAAGCTTTCCACTTAAGGGCCATTAACCCTGAACTTCCCAGGCAGTAAAATGTGGTTGGTCATTTGACCAGATTCTAAATGCATTCCTTTGGGATTATTTACCAGGCCATTTTAAGCAGTCATTTAGAAAATAGGCATAGAAAAACTCATTTGGAGTAAATTCCAATTATTGTAGATTGGTCCATAGTCCAAATATTCCTGAACTCTGAAATACTTAGCATCATTAAATTTACTTCCTTCAGCAGCTAAACATTAGTGAAGTCATCTGCTGAGTCATTAAAACAAGAGTATTAAAAAAAAAGATGAAATGTTGATGTGTTTTCAAAGTTTCCTGTAATGAATGTTAATTTTTAAACTTTCTGTCTAATTTGTTTCTGTTGATATATATGAGCTTCTGGCCTCTATATGGCCTTTTGAGTTTGCTCAATAACACACTTCAGGATTTACTACCAACTTGATAGCATTTTTAATTTAGTGAAGCAAAATGATAATACAGTAGTGTCCCTAAAGAAGAAGCAGTATCGTTATTTTGCGGGTGTTAAATTCTTCTAATCAAATCAACTTCAATTTATGCTTTTTTTGTTATAATATGTAAATTTCTTTGAAGCAGGAATGTTCAGCTTCCTGTAATAGTGAGTCTTCATAGTTCTGTTCACAGTGTCATGGCAAATGAGATTGATGACTCTGATAATTAAAGTTCAGATTTGAGGATTAGTGTGAAGGGTAAAAGTATTTGCTTTGAATATAAAAAAAAAAAAACATTACAAATAGATACTCCCTTTGGAGAAGTGCAGAAAAGACATATCTTCCATATCAGAGATGAGTAACAGAAAGCAAGGTTTACGGAGAGAGCTGCAAACTAGAGTAATGGGCAAAACTGTGCTCATGTGTCCCACCATTCACTCATTTAGAGAGGCTGCAGATGTTTTTGATGGGCTATTGGTGTTCAATCTGAAAAGAAAATACCGTCTAATGTTTTTCAGCAACTAAAAGCACCATAAACTGTGTTGAGCATGCATAAAAGTTACATATTCTGTCATTTGCAATATGCTTGGGTACCAGACACAGGGGTGTAATGAAGACACTGGTGCCACTGGAGCAAGTAATTCATTGGTATTAAGGAAATTTTTACTTACATAGGCAACAATGGAGTGTCAAAATTATGTAGCTAGGTAAATGATGTCTCCAAATACACCCAAGAGATAAAACACAAAATGGAAGATTCTGACTTTTAGGTTCTGGCACTCAAATATGTTTTAACATATTTTATTTCCCTCATAACTTGTGGCCCATAAAAATTGGCAAACAGAAAGAAGAAAAAAAATGGCAAACTGTACTGGAAGAATCCCTGGATTTTAATTCCCTGATTCTTTCTTAAATAGTGGTGATAGCCCCTACCATATGCTTTGTGCTCAGGGTCATTAAACTTGTCCTCCAAATGCTGAGAATGATTTCAAGTGGCAATGCTGAAGTTTTTTGCCTGTGCATGAACTTCTATCAAATGAAGATTTACTTGAGATTACTTTAGTACATCTTGGTATTTTTTCATTTTTTTAAGATTTATATTGAGTGAGGGATAGTCAGAAAGGTTTATGAGGTATTCACTCAGGAAGGTGCTATACTATTAGAAACACAGAATTTTAGAGACTTGGATAAAGGGGTAATAACAGAGAAATAGAATGGAGGTACATCTGAGCAAATAATTTGAATGTAAAACTTTTGGCACTTTGTGATGAATTATGGGTATGGAAGATTGGAACGTTTATTTCAAGCTCTGGTATGAATAACTGCTATTTACAAGTAATCTTTGCCAAAATAGAGTCTGAGGCAGCGACTCCATGAGGTTAAGGGATAACTAGGGTTAATTTCTTAAACCAGAGAAGCTTATGAGAATTCTGAGAGGAGAGGTGAAAAAGGGATATGTGAAAAGATCCGTGACTAAATCCTGTTAATAATTAATATGTATGATCTGCAAGAAGTGCCCTAATTTAGAGCAAAAGACAAATGTAAATACATTACTATTTGAGGAAAAATGCCTCTAGTTATTTTCCAATGCAGCTTCTCCATTCATTAATTTTTGTTATGATTATTACTTGGTAATGTGGTGAATATTTTTAGGTAATTTTACAGCAAAGGTAATTGCATATTATGTTTCTTATTTTCTCATTTTGGAGAATTATCTTTCTTCTGTCTACTCATATGAATTACAGTATAGTGGATATATAAAATCTGGACTCCAGATAATTTCCTTTTACAATTTTCTGTGTATTATAATACTAATTGAATGTATTGATACAAATGGAAAATTCAGAGATTCAATTCAATTTAATGCTTTTTTGTAGGCAATTTTTTTCAGCTTACAAATTTTGAAGAAATTTTCAAAATAGTTTAAGTAGACTTTACTCATAGATCTTGACAATTAATTCCCAATCATTACCTTGATTCAGAGTTGCATGAAACATGACATCCTTAATCTAATTTCATATGTAAGAATTTTTTTTTAAAGAGAGAGTGAGAGAGAGAGAGGGGGACAGAGAGAGAGAGAATTTTAATATTTATTTATCTTTTCTTAGTTCTCGGCGGACACAACATCTTCGTTTGTATGTGGTGCTGAGGATCGAACCCGGGCCGCATGCAAGCTAGGCGAGCACGCTACCGCTTGAGCCACATCCCCAGCCCCTGTAAGAATTTTTTTAATCATTCTTTTAGGAATATCTGAACCATATTCTCTGACATAACTGAGATTAATTTCCCTGATATTTCCTCTCTCATTCTTTTTTAAAAAATATGTATGTATACTCTCAAAATATTCTTGAAGTCATTATCTATATTATTAATAATGATTTCCATTAAGAATTTTACATTTTTCTAATTGAGGTTTCATTTTTATTTCCCTGATTTTTGATTCATGATGTTCTTTTTTCATAGACAATATTTTATACAAGTCGTTTAGAAAAATTTACTTCTGTTTCATGAAGGTAATATTTTCAGAATACTTTCTGAAAAGTTTGAAATGCCTTCTAATGTTATGAATACTTTTTTATTGAACTGAAATTTATATTTCTCTGCTCAACTTAGTCTCCCATGCTCATTATTATCATGTGTGCATTCAGACGTTGGCTTTGTATCCCCTACTCAATTTCTCATATTCTGGAAAAGACATTGAATGTTTCTCAATCTGGGACCCAGGAGAAGGCTGTTCAAAGGACAAGCACTACACATCCCGCAGAGATTCTGAAAATCTACTCAATTCTTTAAAACTTGGTTTGCATAGAGCTAATTCTATATAGTCTATCTTTATTTCAAAAAGCAGGGAATGCAGTTTAATTCTTGGGAGATAGCTCTTCAAATTTTAGAGAAGAGGAAGGAGTGCTACACAAACTTCTGGAAGACAGTTAGACGTTCTCTATTATAATTAAAGAGCTCACATGGTAGATAGCATGAAAAACAAACACCCATACGATAAAAAGAAAGAAATGAAAAGTGCTTAGATACTGTGTTTGTGTCCATTTCTGTTGATTTTTGCTAGTAGGACTATATTTGTGCCTCAGTTGTTTTGCATTTGCCTTTTTGAAATTGGTTTTAACCTTCAATGGAATAGGGACCAATAAATAGCTCATAGAGTTCTACTTCATCCTTTGTTCTCTCTTGGACCTTGGTAGATAGCACAAGGCACAAAATCAAGGATAAATGAAATAATGTTATTCAGTTATTCAAAACATTTGATCAATACAGAGATTCTGAAATTCCACTCAATTCTTTAAAACTTGGTTTGCCTAGAGCCAATTCTATATAGTCTATCTTTATTTCAAATACTTTTGCACTGTGTTCTGCTTCCCAATAGTGGTGAATATCTGAGTTTTGACATTATAAACAGTTATCTACTGCAGTGTGTAGCATTTTTATGTTTACTATCATGGCAGGATAAATAATGAAAACTTACTCTTAAAGAACTTGAGTGAGAAATGTTTATATTATTGGTAAGTGAATTCTATATTTGATAGAGCCAGCTCCTTAATTACAATGATCATCGATCAAGAGTGCAATCATAACTTTTGCAGATTTGAGAAAGACACAAAAATTTATTTTGAAAAGGTCAAATAATACTTGAAAAAAAGATGTTTTGCTTCCACTTGCAATAATTCTAGGAAGAACTTCAACTGGAAAACTGAACATATGGTGAGAGTACTGGAAAAAACTTGCAAAGGGGCAGAAATACACATTTCTGAGACAACCAAGACATCTCATGTGCTTTATTCTGTCCTAAATTATTTTCTATAATAATTTTCAGAAATCATGAAACAATAAAATATAAAAGCTAGAAAGGATTTTAAAGGTAATTTCATGCAATACTATCATTCTGTTTGTAAATAAAAGGTCATAGTAGAAAATTATTTGCTGAGCCGGAATTCAATAACTTTAGAGATGAAAAGTTACTCAATCTTTCAGCTTCCTGACAATAAATGAACATTTTGTTCCCCATACTACATTAGCAAAGTCTCATGTTTGATTGATTAATTGTATTTGTGTGTGTGTGTGTGTGTGTGTGTGTGAGAGAGAGAGAGAGAGAGAGAGAGAGAGAGAGAGAGAGAGAGAGAGGAGAAATATATTTGGTATGCATATAGTAATTTCTCTCTACTTTTTCATAGTTTGTCATTCTGATAGACATCAGGGGTTCAAAGTTCGTTTCTAGTGAATCTCAGAATGAAGGTTCTTGAATTTTATTGATAATAAACAAAAAATCTAATTATTTATCCTGTTTAATGATATCTCTTTCTATAAATACAAACAAGAATCATTCTCTATAATCATTGTGGATTTCCAAAAAAATATTCAAAATATGTATTAATATCTTAAGTGGGTTAATCACCTTTCTGTCACTATTACCAAAACCTGAGGTAATTAGATTATACAGAGAAAAGATGTGTTTTGGATCACCATTTTAGAGGTTTAATATATGATTGGTTAAACCTATTTCTTTGAAGTCTATGGCAAAGTAATGCATCATATCAGGAGCAGGTTGCAGAGCAAAATTCTACACATCTCAGAGCTAAAGAGACATTAAAAGGAAGAGACTAGGTCCCACAGTCCCCTTCAAGTGCATTGACCTAAGACCAGTGACCTAAGATGTTTCTCCAGGCTCTACCTCTTTAAGGTACTATCTCCCATTAGTACCTTCCTGGTGACCAAACCTTTACCACATGGACTATTATGGTTTGGATATGAGGCATCTCCCAAAAATGCTCATATGTGAGACAATTTAAAAAAAAAGGTTTAGAGGTGAAATGATTGGGTCATGAGAGCCTAAACCTTATCAGTGCTCCAATCCCCTGATTAAGATTAATTGTAGGTAAGTAGGGTGTGGCTGGAGGAGGTGAATCCTTGGGGTGTGCCTTTGGAATATATATTTTGTCCTTTCTGAGATAAAAAGTCTCTCTCTGCTTCCTGGTGTGATGTCCTGAGCTGCTTTCGTTTGCTACATTTTTCTGCCATGATATCCTTCCAGTCTTAGGACATCGTGGCAGAGCAATGGAATCACCATGTATATACTGAGAGCTCTAAAATTGTGAGTGCCAAATAAACTTTTTCTCCTCTAAAAATGTTTTTGTCACATCTTTTGGTCACAACAGTGAGAAAGCTGTCTAAAACAGACCAATAGGGGGTACTTAATATTCAAACTATAGATTTTAGCTAATTTTAATAAGTATAAATTAGCTTGCTTATCTCAAATGGAATATATAATCAAATGATTACATAATTGGGACAGATCCTAAAAGGTCAGACTCTTCCTGAGACTGGACAGGGTATCATAACAAATCTTACTGTCTCTCAATCAAACCCATGTTCCTTTTGTACCTTACATTTTACTTCTTTCCATTTAATGCTCTTTCCTATTCCTGGAGACTACAATTCAGAAGTAAGAGAGAATTTCTTGAAAATTTTGGAGTAATGTGAACTGGAAGTGAGAGTAATATATTCTTCAGTTATACATTTGTTATTATTTGTTCAATTATACATTTTTTGAATATGTATACATGTCAGACAATCTTCTGATCTCTGTGAATACAATGATTTTAAAAGTACACCTTGCCATGACCACATTTGGAAGAGATAACATGTCTATTAGGAGAGTCACACATGAAAACAGATAATTAAAGAAAATTTGGTTAAGTGATATAAAAATAGTATGGACAAAAACTTATGAGACTACAGAGAAAGGAAATACCAATGAGGTCATCACAGAAGAGGAAAACTTACTCTCCTAAAAATTTTCTAGAGTTGATGAGATTGTGAAAAAAAAATAGAAAGGGTAAGGAACAACTTAGGTCTAAGTTACAGGATCTTGAAAGAGCATGATACATTAAATGTAGCTAGATTTTCCTAAAATCATCCTGCACGTTGTTAACATAATTTAGGATAGATTTTCTTGAGTTTCATGTACCCATTTGACAGGTGTAGATTATTCTAATGGTGTTTTCAAAAATAAGTAAAAGAAAGAATAAATTTTCCTAGGGTACTTTACTCATAACTCTTGATTTAAATGTCCCCCAGTGTATTAGTCAGCTTTCCCTGATTGAGACAAAAATACCAAGAAACGGAACTTGAAAGAAAATTTTATTTTGTCTTACTGTTTCAGTGGTTTCCATTCAAGATCAGTTGTTTCCAAGGTAGAAACATTATGGTGGAAGTCCATGGTGCAGCAAAATTGCTCACCTCATGCCAATGGGGGGGGGGAGAGTGAGAGAGAGAGAGAGAGAGAGAGAGAGAGAGAGAAACAAGAGATATCAAATACCTCTCCAGGGCATGCTTGAGTGCCCTCTGAGATCAATTTATTCCAAAATCACTTTCCAGAATCCCCAGCTCTAGCCAGTGGTGCATTGGGGTCAAGCCTTCAACACAAGTGCCTTTGGGGAACACTTCATATCCAAATAATAACACCATGGATTATATTAGAATTGGGGGGGCTTCTCAGAGGACTCAATCCTTAAACCTTTCCATTGCTCTCTGGAGATTTCTTTCTCTTTTCACAAAGTGTCGCTCTAATCTGCTAGCCCTAATCTATATATATTCAAAGGTAGATTTTCTTATAAGACAGAGGGACATTCTTCACTGTTGATATTTCATTAATGGATTCAGATATTCTGTCTCAAATATGCTGTACTCAGACTTGTACTTTGATGCTTGTATATTGACAGCCCACTCAGAATTCAATCTTAATTTGTTCTCTTATGAAGACAAACCGTTTGGCTAGGGATATGACTCAGGTGGTAGAGTGCTCGCCTTGCATACACAAGGCCCTGGGTTAAATCCCCAGCACCACCCTCCAAAAATAAATAAATAAACAAAAAAGACAAACTATTTTCTGTCTCTGAACCACATGGGATTTCACCATACTGTTCTCACCTGTGACACAGGTACTAATAAATTAGAGAATTCAAATAAACTGAAATAAACACACTTTCCTCCCTCACCACATTCAATTCTCAGCATAAGGATTTATAATGTGTCAAATGCAAGTTACAAATTTTAGGAAGAATGATGGACAAATAATTTAGCATTACAATAAAAGGAATACTTCTAACAATTGCTCTTAATAAACTCTGATGCTATCAAAATCTTGTTGATGTTTGTGATAGTGAAGATGCAGTGGTTCTTGGAAAATGCATATGCACACTCTGGCCATTCATTAATGCATATATCAAGTTTATTTGTGGAAAAACAGCATGAGAATGAATCATCTGGCTATTTGAAACAATTGGTTAGATAGTCTCTACATATAGAAGTAATGTTTTGCTTGGGTTTAGTTGCTTGTAGGCATTATGTTTCTAGTTGAACATTAGTAAGATTCTACTTTTAGCATCAAGAAATTAATTTAAGGTGGAAGTGAATCCCACTCAGTGGCTTATTTTCAAAATTTACTCCAATATTGACAGTGTATCTCAGGAAACCCTCAGAGGGAAGTTGTTTTAGATGTGTAACACCAGCTTCTAAAACTGATGTGTGAAAGGAAAGAATGTCACTTTTTCTAGATAGTTAAGATACAAATGAAACATTTTTAAAATTCAGTCTGCCAGGCAGGTGTTCTGAGCACTGTTTTCATAATTCTGCATATTCCCATTTCCCACTTCATCACTCCATTAATTCCACTCTTCTAATAAAGACCTTTATGTTATCATTTCTGCTCTCAACCAATCATTCTGAATACAGTACACTCACAGTTAGGTTTCCACTTTATATTAATCTACTTTAAGACATGCTTTCTGGGCATTCTTTGCATCTAACTGAATGCCTTAAAAATGTTAAGAATACATATTGGTTGAAGGAAGCTAGCTTGAAAATCTCATTCTGTTTCCTTTATTTGTCTGCCTTCCCAACTGTAATAATTATTTTTTTCTCATTTTCATTTTTGATAGACTTACCTCTTGTTAAAATCCTTCCTATGTTGGATAGTATATTCATCTTAATTTCAGCCTTGAGGCATTACTTGAATAATATCTGATTTCTCTATCAAAGTACAACCCTAGTAGTTCAACCAATGTATGAGCTGTAGCACAGCTGAGGGCCTGTTTCTACAGATAGCAACAATGAATGTAGCACAAGTTCATGGACTCTATTCTAAGAATGTCTAAGGGGGGTTACACTAATGTTAAGTTATGGGCCTCTTTCCATCATGCTATTTAAATTTTCCTTGTGATTATTAAACAGCATGAAGAATCCTCAAAGTTCAAGAGGAATGCTTGGATTAAACACATCAATGGATATTTTTTTATAAGATTTCAGAGAAAATAGTTTTCTCTCAATGGCACTGTTTGTGAGTGTGATGAGACCAGACTGTCTGAGGGGTAAGAGGGGACTGGAGGAAAATGTCCAAAGCTATTTCATATGCTTCACTCTACTTCCCAAACTTGGCACATTGACTTGAGAAATATCATTTCTGAGCCATTAGAAAAGTGACTTTGGTGTTTCTAGATGACTATATTTTTTGTAAAGTATGGAAATTTCATTACCATTGCATAGCAATAAATTATGTCAAATATTGTTGGTTGTCTTCATTTTAGACATTATGATTAAATTATGGTCAATTGGTAAAACTCCCAAAGAACAAGGGAAAAAATAAAGAAATAATTGCAAAAAAAATCAAAATATCTCATCCTATCATCTAGAAGACTCATGACTAACTATTTTATTTCTAGCTTTTTAAAGATTTTTTCTAGTAATGTAACAAGAGTTAAAGTAAATGAAAATTTAACCTGTTAGGGCTGAAAAACATGCTATTTGCAAATTGAATTTTTGAGGTCTTCCTCTTTACTAACAATTGTTTTCCATGGTCATTGAGTTTTTCCCTACTAAGTTTATGCATGCACACCCATAAATATATACACAAATGTAAAGGCAGAAGAAAAAGTTAAAATGATTACCAACAAAACAGTTCTTGCAGCTGGTTAGGGAAAACGAAGGTTGAAATCAATTTATGGACAATCAATTTATTGGACAATTTATGCCCAATAAATGTTTATAATCTGCTTATAGAGGAAGAATGATCCTGAAGGAGGTACCATGGTTGTGAAAGTCAGTTTTTTGTTGCTGTGATTAAAATAGCTGACAAGAACAACTTAGAAGATGAAGTTTATTTTTGCTGATGGTTTCAAAGACTCAGTCTATGGTAACCAACTTTAGTCCAAAGGTGAGGCAGAACATCATGGAAGAAGTGTATGACAAAGGAACATTGTTCACCTTGTGACTGGGAAGCAGAAAGAGAAAGAGGAAGGGTCCATAGGAAGATGAATACTTCCAGGCAGCACCCCCAGTGACCCACTTCCTCCAGTCATACCCCATCTTCCTACCATTAACACCCATTCAGTCTAGTTAAACTAGGAGGGACTGATTAGGTTTAGCTCTCCTAATCTATTCATTGTACCTCTGCATATTCCTACATTAACAGAACACCTTTTTCCAACTATTTGAACTATGGCATTCTCACAGATAGACTATGAATACTCTCATCTTGAAAAACTTTTATGAAAATAAAAAAAATTCTTGATAAATTAATTGACACAAAATAATAGGTTATAATAGATTTATCATGAATGAATCTGTGCAATAGTATAATGATAGCCCTAATAGCAGTTCAACATGCTACAGTTACCCAGATAAGTGACAGAAGGGTTTTTGGATTAATATCTTTGTGAGAAAACTTAAAGAATAATAAATAAAAAACAGTTACCACTTCTCTAGTGTACTGCAATTAGACAAGGGTTTTCCAAAATCAGTTTTGTGGGACACTACTTTCCCATTATGCATTTGTACTATATACAAATTACATGATTAAAAGTTTCTTTGAACGCAAATATCTTGAGAGCACTGAAATAACACAAAATAAGTATGTTTTCAACAGGACTTATTTGAGACTATAATTTACACATAAGTACCACGAATATTCATGTGATAGTGGCAAAGTAGAAAAGGACACACAAATTTCCAAACCCTGCTTTAGCAATGAATGAGTACTGTTCCTTAAAGGAACAGTAAAAGAACTCTAACAATTATGTGGTACAATGCATATTAGTTTGGAAAATGCTAGTCTATATTTCTGTTTCTGAAAAATTTAATCAAGTATCAGATGGCTTTGTGTGTATATATATGTATATATTTTCTATACTCAAAGATAGCATTTCTGGTATACTATATGTAAGTAAAGTCAGAGCTTCCCCATATTTTATTGAGCTATTTAAACCCTGTTCTGATGAATGGTAAATAAATTCAAAACATTAATCTGGGGGTGGAGCAAACTGTCTGAGAAGCAGCAAAAGAGGAACTAGCCCACCAAAATTTCTTCCACACTGAAAAATGAAGCATTGCCCAATGATTAGTCCATGATATGGGTATGGGATTGGAGAGAATGTGAGTTGAAAGGGAAGAGGCAGCTACTGGTGGCTCAGTGCTGCCTATCAATCTGTAAAAGAGCTTCCCAAATGAATCTGCCAGCTGCATGGATGACTAGAGGAGTACTGATATGTTTTTCCTGAAGTACATACTTCATTTAATTAAGTCATCCATCTATATTATGCAAATTTAGTTTCCATTTATCTGTGCCAGTTAGTGCAGAGGAATACTTGAAAGAAAGTCCTTCAGGGTTTCCCTTACTTCCATGCCATGTTGTAGGATTATAAGCGCTTTCTTTTAATGATTCAAGATGATATTTAGGCAATTGTTATTTGTAGGCTATTATATTTGTTCTCCAGTGATTTATGGTACAAGTATATAAACACAAAATACATTATTTTTGTAAACCCAGAGGTGCTTTACCACTGAGCCACATACCCATCCTTTTTATTTACTTATTTACTTTTAAAATTTTGAGCTAGAGTCTTGCTAAGTTATGTAGTACCTCACTCGACTGCTAAGGCTGGACTCAAACTTGTGATTCTCTAGCCTCAGCCTTACAGTCACTGGGATTACAGGCATACACCACCATGCCAGGCCAAAACTCTTAACATCGTTAAATAGGTGAAGAAAATCTATCCAGGCAATATGTGTTCTACATAGAATTTTCGAGTCTTCCTCAGGGATTTAGTATGAAATGACAAAAAGAGTAAAAGTAAAGAGAAAGTCAACAATTTCTGAGGACATTTTAAGAGATCATAAGTGAAAAAAGATAGAAAAAAGGAAAAGAGTCAAGTATTATTTTTAAGATATAATTGTAATAGATATTATAGTAAACAACTTTGTAGCTTTGGTGATCCGTATAAGCAAATAGGTAATGTATTCATCCTTATTAATTAAAATATTTTGAACCAGAAATCTAACTCAATCAGCTGATATCATTGATTAGTTACTTTACTACATATTCCAAGGAATACTAGTGCCATGATGTTGTTTATTTGTGTTTTTAGCTCACTTATTTACATTGTAGACAGATATTTACTGCTAGAAATTACACCATGTACCAGATACAGAATAAAAGTGAAAAAAAAGTCTTTGTTATCAAGAATCACTCAGCTTGATTCAACAGATATGCATTTCCTTATAAACCAGGTATGTCCCCCGCTCCCTCCCATCTTTCTACTCTCTTGTTACTAACCTTAGCCATGTTGACTGTCCTCTTTCAAATTTGCAAGAAGCACCACACTACAAGACTGTGGGACCTCTCTTCCAGAATGCCTACTGTGATGGCAGCTGATTTAATACAGAAATGGGGAGTGTAATTTCCATGGGTACTATATATGCACATGTAAGGAAGCAGGAAGAAGCTAGGCCTCAATATCCCCTACAATAAAGGTTCACTCCAAGTGGGGCTTCTCTTGATCCATCCTAAGCCCTGCACTCTGGGCCACCTGATCTCTCATCACCAATCCTTAATGATGGGGACAATGCTGCATTGCTTTGTATAACACCCCACCTGTTGCTTTTATTCCCTTTTCCTTCATTATCATCACTCTGGAAATGTACCTCTCAAGTATTTTCAGCACGCGAATCCACATGAATCCTTCCAATCTACACTTTTCTTTTTCATTTATTTTCTTTTAAGAGTAAAACTCAGATATAGCAAACAAGAAGTAGTTTTATAGCAAAAGTGACAGAGATACAGAGACAGACTTCTCCAAAGAGAAGAGGCTCCAGAGCTAGGAATCCCAACCTACCCTATTTCTATTAAACTTGGGAAGACCTATAGTTATAGAAACTAAAGGATCTAATAACAGGTTGTTAAATGACTTAGTTACAATAAAAATAGAAAGTTGATTATTAATAAGGAAACTAAATATTAATAAAAGATGGCCTAACACTTATTAAATATCCCTCTATGTGCTGGATACTTCAAGTCCAGTGCTTATAATTTTTAAAATACCCTGCAAGAGAAATATTGTTTTCATTAGACATTTTAGGGAAATATAGGCCATATAAATAAATAAAAACAGACTGAAGTTCAAACCTTAGGTTTTCTATTGCCACACATACACAGATTTTTTTTTCCCCAATGTTGAAGATATCATGAAAAAATTCCCTGAGGGTGCAGCTTTGGTGTATAATTTTAAAGATTACAAAATGAAAAGAAACTGTCCATGCAGAGGAGGAATATTATGAGTAAAGAGGCATTTGTTCTCTATTGCAACCCCACAGTCTAAATCCTAAGATAAAAGTTTTCTCTGTTTGCAACTTGATCATTACTACCAATGATCCACTACAAGCCAAGTATTTTAGAAAGAAAAAAAAAAAGAAGAGAGAAAATCATCCACATAGAGAAGAAAATCTCATTTTCACAAGGAAACAAAGAATGGCTGATTACACCTACTGGTTTCTTATACTTTTACTCAGGGCTTGATTTTATTTTTTTAATCATATAAGAGCATTGACAAAATTTTACCTTAGGGAGATGATATAATCTTTAGATTAATTAAGCTTCCCCCTAGACTTACAATCACCTTATAACACGCAGATTGACCTGATAGTCCAGGGGTAAGAAGGAGACTATGTTATTCTGAGAATGGAAGGTCACTGCTAGGAAGGAATTTATAGGCTGTTGAATGCTCTCTAGATTGCTAAAATGGGAAAGACTCAGAATTGTCAATGCTTGAATAAATAAATAAATGAATAAATAACAGCAGTCAGAGGCAATGATTCAGGAATAATGGAGCAGGGGAGAATGAAGTAGAATAAGTATAGAATTGAACTAGAGGGAAATGAAAAAAAAAATGGAGAACGAGGAACCCTGGGAAAAGTCAAACTGTGCTTAAGAATTTGCTTCCATTGTTAATTTGTATTTAAGTGAACTCACTTGAGGAGTATAGGAGGGTCTGTTTTGGAAATGCATTTCCTAATGTTGTAGTTTGGCCCTTGAAGTTTCCACAAAGTTCTTGTGCTGACAGTATGCTTCCAGCCCATGATGATATTAAGAGGTGGTAGAACCTTTAGGAGGTGGGGCCTAATGGAAAGAAGTTAGGTCATTGAAGGTGTGGACTTGAAGCAGATACTGGAAACCTGATGCTGCTTCTTCCTCTGTCTTTTACTTTCTGGCTACCATGAGGTAAACAGGTCTCCTTTGCCTTTAGCAGCTGTCATCAGGTACTGCCACAGACCCCAAAGCAATAGGGCCAAGCAAACATTAGCTAAAACTTTTGAAACTGTGAGTCAAAGTAAACCTTTCCACCTTTTGTTAGAGTTAAAGCTTCGTCTCAGGGTTTCATAAACTGACTTCCAGACCACTCACGTATAATCGAATTAAGCCTTTATTGAAGCACACCGGTGGTGGCTGACCAGAACATAAAGCTGTTCCCCTGACCACCCCCGAACAATTGAGCCCAGTCACCCCAGGTACAAAAGCAGAGCCCTGTTACCCTAGTTACAGAAATAATACCCCATTAGGTAGATCCATGTTCTTAAAGGTTTCTATAGCAAAAGGAAAAGAACATCTTGCCCCAGTCATGACTCTTCTACTTGGAATGGTTGTCTTACAGGATGAAGTCATAAAACAAAATGGAGTCACATTTGCTCCTACTATCACACTTCTAAGTTGATCATTTCAGGTATTTTATCTCAGTAACTAAAAACTGACTGACATATATAGTATGTAATGCCATAGACAGGTCCTTAACTTTTTCTACTTTGGTATCTTTTGTTTTAGGTTATTATTATCTTACTGGTTCTTGTTAATGTGAAAATCCATTATCCATAATGCATAATAGTAGTTATTAGTTTCTAACATGTAGAATTGCATTATTTTTATCAGATAACTTATAATCAACTAAGAGATATCAGGTGAGGGTAAATTGGAATTCCTATGTAACTATGGTGGGATTAGACTCCCTCTAATGGGAAAGGACAAAGCTTGTTAGAATGTAGGGAATCCTTCACATTGCTGTTTCTAGTAATTCTGTTAACTAATACATATTGCTCTATGACTTTGCTCCAGGTGTAACACTCATTATCTCAAATTTTTCTTACCTGGAAAGTGAGATTTGATAGTTTACGTGTCTTCAGAGAACAAAAATATTGGATTCTCTATTATCTAATACTCTAAAAGTTATTAGAGAAAATGAGAAGTGTTTGGAAAAGCAGAAAAATAAATTTTTAGTAAGGTAAATATGGGTTTTAATGTTGTCTTTCTGACTTTCTGGTTGAATTAACCATGGGAAGTTATTTAGATATATTGGAATATTTTCATTCTATTAAGAGTATACCAAACTGCTATGGAAGGGGACAGGTTAGACATAAGAAAGTGTCAGAGCTTAGAGTTTTTATATGAGCTTTCTGCTTTCAAATGAATTTCAGTAAATTAAATTTTGTTTATTTTTTTAGTATGCCTGGCATTTATTCTTTTAGGTTTCTAGAATATTTGGTTCTAGAAAACTATATAACTTTTCAATCTTCAGGATTTCTTCTTCTGCTATTTTCTAGGCTTAAGTAATTTTATTTTTTATCTTAGTAGATTAAAAATCAGGTTAAAAAATTAAAATAGAACTTACATTTTAAGAAGATGTCATAAGATATAATCAGTCACCATTGCTATTGCCTTTTAGGATAATCCTGACCCCATAAGGCATTGTCTATTTGTCCCTGGCAAATTTAGCCTGTGATGCTACCATAGAAAATGTCCCAACAAGTTTTTAAAGGCAAGTCAGAACAACAGGAACTTCTATTATAAATGATTACAGATCCATGATTCTTACAAAAATTTGGCCCAGAGCCCCTCTGTCTTCACCTTGACTAATGAATGATTAGCTTCATCAGATGTCATCCTTGGACATCCAAGTAGCTCTTCTCATACCTCAACTTATTATACCTGCCTTTGATCTCTTTAACTTTAGTTCCTCAGTTTTTGTACAATCAGACTTGATTTTTGATGGCAACAACTGGTAAACTTCGGACTTATATTGTAAGATTTCATCAATGATATTTTTGGCAGTTTAAGAAAATCCTTAGCACATTTTTATCTGAGAGGAAATGGGGCCAGTGACGAATCTAAGCAGGAGGGAGACAAATCGAATTCACAATTTATTAAATATCTCTAGGAACTAAGAATATAATCAACTGAATATAGAGCAATAATCAAAGAATCAAAAAAAATCATTTGGTTTTGTACAAATGCAAATGGAGAATTAATAACACTCTATGTTGAGGTAGTGAGAAGGTGAAGAAACAGGACTCAACAAGTGAAAGAATCAACCCGAGTTTGGATTTAATTAGAGAACTGAGGGAGAAAAATGAGCAAAGGATGTTCCCAGGATTCTGGATTAAGACAGGTAGTAAATAAGGAAAATTACAGATTTAACGATAGTATAAGTTTAGTTTTTAGTCCAGGGAATGTAATAGCTCTCTGTGTGTCATGTAAAGCAAGTTGTCGGCATTATGGGAAACAAGAGTGAATCTTATTTCATTATAAAGGATTTAATAGTTTCATAGCTTCATGTAGTCTATACATCTAAGATGTTGCAGGCTAAGTGTGGAGTGTTTCCTATTTTATTTCTACCGATGTCCACAGTTACTCTTTTATATTTACTTTAATTACTTGATGCTACATCACCAGAGCTCTATGAGATGAGGCCATGTGATGTCTTTGCAAATCAGCTTCTTCCAAAGTAATACAAGCAGCAACACATTGTAAATTTTATATTAATTTCTATTTTTCAATGAATGCTAAAGAAAACAAAAGAATCAGCCTTCAGTTTTTCCTTTATCTTCCAGCTCCAGGTGTACATTTGTGTCTATGTAAGTACATTGATAGGCACAGGTGTATGTGGACTAGTGCTTATTCATTCAATTACAAAAGTATTAAGATATTAAAAGAAATACCAAGAAGTTTAGGCAGCTCTTGCCTGATTTTGTTCAAGTCCAAAGAGGCACATAACCTAAATGTCAGTAAGACTAATAACCAGACTTCATTCTTAGTTTCTCTGACTGGCTCAATAGTCTCCATTATCCCTGATGCAAGACCCTAAATCTAATCCACTTCTTAGGGTCACATTTTAAGTGATGTGAAATTTACCATCCCATCAATACCAGATGTTTTCTTGACAGTACAATTGAACACCTATATTTTGCAATCAAGTGGAGTTCTCCAGGGAGACATGTTACTCTGTACAAAACTTTTTAAAATATCAGTACACTGTTTGTGTAAACATTATCCATAAAAACATCAAGTACCCTGCTAAGAGCACACATTTTTCTCTAGTCACTATATTTTTGAACTGCAGATATCTCCAGAATCTTTTGCTTAAATCTTTGCCACAATTCTTTGAATTCTGACAGCCTCATACATTGTACTCCCTTCAAAAAATCTCTGTGTCTAGAAGACAGTTGTGCTTCAAGAAGGTTGCTACAATAGAAAAATAAAAATTTTCCCTGATACCCTTCTCTTCTGTGTGTGTGTACAAACAAGTTATGGATAAATGTGTGTGTACACATACATATTCACACAAATACACTCATATATGTACTGCTTTTTATTTGTTAATATGAGAACATCATATTTTACCATTGTTAGAAGAAATAACAGGTTGATTGATTTTTTTCATTAATTCTTTCTTTCATAGTAATGGAATACTTCTAGTTAATGCTTTTCTGCCCAGAATAAGGACATCATTTCCAAGCACCTCTGAGTTTGAAGTACTCTTATGACTACTTTCAGTCCCAATTCAATGTAAATGAAAGACTCCTATGACAACTCTTAGAAATCTTCTTTAAAGAGAGTCACCTGACATGCATGGAACTGGAGATCACAATATTAAGTGAAATAAACTGGGTACAGAAACACAAGTATAGCAAGATATTACTCACACATGTAGTCCCCCAAATCTATTTCTATGAATGCAGAGTTTTTAGATTCCATACATGAGTGAAATACACTGAAATATCAAGCTGTAGATTATAGAGATGTACAATTATTTTTCAAGAAGAAATAGAAAACAATTCATTACAAAAGGAAATAGAACCACTGAATCTCCTTTTGCATTATTACTGCATTGATCCTTCTAACTAGAATGTAGCTGTTGCCAACATGGACATGAATGTAAAAGGCAAGTGCTGGAGTTAGTGGAAAAGTGAACTGAAAGGGACAGGGGTTAGGGTTAATGTTAGGGTTAGGATTACTGTCGTCTGAAATATAAATGCTTTACTACTTCATTTATATCAGAATCAGTGAACTAAGGAATTTTAATTATGATACTTTCGGGGTATTTTCTTGTAAAATCCTTATGCAATCCTCTTCTCATTGATGCTCTTTGCATTTTTTCTGTGTAAATATATTATGGCTCAAATATAGGTCATGCTCATCTTAGAGCCATAAATACTCAGTATATTTACATATAAAGTAAAACTCATGATAAATTAAGGTTTGATAAAACAATAACACAAATTGATTATTAACTGACCCACAAAAAAGTACTTCAGTATTAAATAAACTTGATCATTAAATAATTTTTGGAACTACTAAGAAGTTTAAAATGTTTACAAATATACTTAAATAAAAAATAACATTTAATCTAATAATTGACACTTTTCTAATTTTAAAGAAATAAAACCTTCCCATATTAAAACTTGTTTGGAATATAATTACTTTGAATAATAAATACATTAAAACTAAAATAATTACAGCATATTCAAGTTATTAATTAACTTTCTGAGAAAAGAAAATAATGCTCAATATAAACAGTAATGTACTAACTGTTTTCAGTTTTCATATGAGGATATATTCATTATATATTTATATTTTTATCACACTAGCTTTTTTCTAGTAGATGTGATTTTTCAATTTTTTCTTTCTTGAGGTTGTAAGGAAAAGTTTTCCTATAAATTACTTGAAATAGGAAGGATTATTCTCCAGTAGACACATAGTAATTTCAGGATTTTGGAATATCTTTAAGAAAGGAAATTATTTCAACTTTTATTGTTGCAGTCAATTGATTTGCCAATCAGGAAAAAAAAAAGTTTGCCTTTTTTTGAGAGAGAGAGAGGGAGAGAAATCTTCTCCTTCCTCCTTCTCTTCTTTTTCCTTTCTTCTTCTTCTTTGTTGTCTCCGCCTCCTCCCCCCTCCCCCTCCTCCTCCTCTTTCCTCACCTTTCTCCTCCTCCTCCTCCTCCTCCTCCTCATCCTCTTCTTCCTCTTCTTACTTCCTTTTCCCTTCTTCCTTATTCTCAGTATAAAACATGAAAAAGTGAAAGAACACTGGAATAACAAGACAAAAAGTTGCATCTGACATAGCTGGCTTCATAGACATCTGTCCAGAATAGTTCCACAGGACCCGAAGCTGAGAGATGCCTTGAGTTTATTAAGCAGATGAATATTGTATGTGAAAAAGGACACCCACCTCTTAACTTTTCACTGCACTCCACAGACTATGTTCTGAGATGAATATGTAAGTGTGTGTGTTTACATCATGGGATTTATTCGCCTGCTTTTTGACAATGGAAACCCATGTATCTGCCATTGTTTTAGAACAAGAAGTTTTTGAAAATTGGAACACATTAATTTTCTTCCCAGGTAATTGAACTCAAATAATTGAGAGAATGTTATCACTGCTAAGTATAGGAAGAAACTGAATTTTAGTTTTTGCATATTCTCTATCATTTTGCAAAATAAATGATGTTCCAAGGGAAAAAGTTGGTCATTGTGATTCTTATAAAGTATCACACATTAAGTTTGAAGTTTTTAGCATTCATTCTTAAGAGTGATTTTGCTTTTCTTTTGAAAACACCATTTCACTGAAGTACAATAAATAATATAAGTGATAATTTTAAAATTACCATCCAGGTCAGAATAAATAGGAAATAGACAAAACCATTTAGTTCATTGGCCAGCATGTTGCATGCTTAAAAGCCAGAGTATCTGTGATTCTACCATCATGTCAATCCAGAAGGAAGGAGAAGATCCAGGCCTGGAAAATGTCACCTTTCTATATAACATGAAGCAGGAAAGAATCATCAAGCAGATAAAGTGTTCGAAATCTGACCTAGTTGTCAACCCTTCTCCTTCTAGTAATTGTAGTCTTTCTCATTTGCCTCATTTCTATGTGTCTTTTATTGCATTGTTAATTGTTTGTCAGTTGGTTTTCAAACCTTAACATGTTTGTTATGCATTGTTCTTACTTCATCTTTCTGTTTCCAGCCATCTATTGCCTCCATTCAAATTTCAGAATAGATTGAATCTCTTGTCTCTGTAGTAATCTGTGTTCAGAGGATTGGTGAAGGAAACCAGGACCTAACATGCTTATGCATTTTACTGACTTTTAATTGACTCCCCCTTTATCAGTCTACCACTGTCTTTTGTTGTCTCATGCCCAAGAGTTTTCTTAAGCTTCTGTATGGCAAATTGCCTGCCTGCTTCTCTAAGTACCTAGAATAACTTTCCCAACTTTGCAAAGTTTGCTACTGTTCCTTCATTTGCTTTCCAAAAAATATGTTTGATTTCTTGTTCATTGCTATTTTCTGTCTTGTTTCATGTTAGTTGTTTTGGATAAAGAGGTGTTTTTTGTTGTTGTTGTTGTTGTTGTTGTTGTTTAATTTTATCTCCTCTGGTGCTATAGTAGTAAAATTCATGTCATTATTTCAGAATTGATTTGTCATCATTAGACTTCATTCTGATCACAGACATTTTCCACCAAAAGTCAGTGACCCTGCACTTTTTCTAGCATGGAAATAATCATAATTCATGCAGTTGATCATTCTGACTAGTACACTTTGGATCTTGAATCTTCCCAAATGGCGCATGTTTAAATGCTTCATCCCCAAGGTAGGGCCATTAGGAGGTGGTGGAAGGTCTAGGAGGCAGGTTCTAGTGAGGGGTCTAAACATCATTGAGGGTGTGCTCCCCCCAAAATTTGTAGGACTTTGGACCCATCTTTTCTCTTTTGCTCCAGTAAGTTTTGCTCTGTCATGTTCTCCTACCATGATATGTTACCTCACCACAGACCCAATCAGTGGGGCCAACCAATAATGGGACAGAATCTCCAAAACTATAAGACAAAATAAACCTTCACTCTTTATTAGTTGATTATTTTAGGTATTTTGTTATACTGACAGAAAAGCCAACTAACACTGGTATAGATTTCTTTCTCTCTCTGTCTCTCTTCTTCTCCACCATCTGTCAGAGCCCCAGCCTAAAGAATTTTTACCTAAATCCAGGCTACATCTTTGTTTATTATTGTTGTTTTCAATGTGTTGGATGCATCAACATCATTGTCATAATCATGATTATCATTTTCAAATTCATTATCACCACTATCGTCTTCACATCATCAATTCTTTGAACTATTTAGATCATATTTAGCCAAGCATATTAAATATTATACACTATGCTGATGGTTTTATATTGGAATTTAATAACAATATATTGTAGAATACAAACTAAGGCAAGAGAGCTTAAATAAAATTTCCAAGTTTGCATAATTTGAAAGTGACAGAATTATACATGAATATGTTCTGCTTAGTACTATGTTTTGTTTTGAATATATACCATGTTTTTTTTTTTCTTTTGGAATAAAATACATCAATTTACCTCTTTAGAATTTTCACATCATTTGACATTACTATTTTGTTCAGAGAAGAGAAATAATCTATGGGCTCTATAATTTCCACATAAATAAATTAATCTTATAAAAATGTAAAATACATTTTAAATTGTATAAGCTTGTATTTCATTGTTCTCAATATTTAGGTGACATAAAGTCACCTAAAATATTCTTTTGTCCCACTCAAAGCAGTCTGACAAATAGTCTGTTCTTGTAACAAGTAAAATAAAAATGTGATGGCATACAGTAACAATAACCGTAGAGATGACTACCTGTATTTTGAATTCAGAAATCAGTGAGGATTTTGCTCTTATTTTATTACTACATAATTTTTATGTCTCTAGGAGTTAGTTTCTTACAATATAGCCTGATTCATGTTAAGAATCTGAATATGAGATTATCAGGAGACTCAGTAAGTAGTAAGAAAATATAAAACTGATGCAAGTAAATAGGGTTATGTCTGTATTCCTGAACTGTTCAAATATGATCATGAAACAATTATGATATTCACTAATGGATTGAAAGACAACGGAGCATGTTGAATTGGCAGATATATTGGGGGTAAAATTATGAAGAACTGATATTCAGAGACTTTGAATCATGGAATAATTATCTCTTTGGGATACAAAGTGTTCAAGTAGAAACTAAGTGGCCATTTGCTAGAAATATTTCAGGGTTATGTCCAAGAAGAAAATGGAGACCCACCCACCGAGGCCTCCATAAACTCTAAGACACCACGATTCTATTATCCCATTGCTCCCACAGTATTCCAAGGGCAAGCTTCCATTACAAGGCTGGGACCTTGATTCCTGCAGCAGTTCTGTGTGCTGGGGAACAGCGGAAGCAGACGTGATTTGAATCCGCAGGGTTTGAAACACTGTGTTTCAGAGAAAGTCTGAAGGGCAGATGTGCCCTGAATATGAAATGACCAAAATCAATTTAAACATTTTTCTATGCTCAGTTCCCAGCTACTGTCTTGAGCCCAGTGCACTGTCTGTAGGCAGCCTCTTTTGCTTGGCATGTGCTTATTGCCTTCAAATTGTTTCTTTTTTTTTTTTTAATGCAGCAGCCACTGTCAAGAATAGAAGTCCATTTGCATGGTGCAGTGCCTACTCATTTTAGTTTATTGGACAATAAGCCTTACTGACACATCCATTTGAAATCTTAATCTTAAGGGGCTTCTGCTACATTTCTACATTATGGCAATGGGTCTGAAGGAAGGAATTTTATTTGATCATGATTTAAAATTTGTAACTCATTATTTTGGTAAGTGAATGAGGAATTAATTTGAACAGAATGATAAAACTATGACTAAGGTTATGAAAGTTTGGCACTGCTAGAAAAAAAATTGTATTAATGTGCAAAACATCGTTTTTTCCATAAAAGTACTATTTTTTAACACTAGTTGAACTAGTTAGAAATATTGTATTTTTTTTTCTCCAAAGCTGGATCTCTACCCTGAATATATATCAAATGCCTCTGGCATTAAAATGCTTAAAAATGAGTGTTGCTTAGGAGGAAAAAGAATGATCACTGAATACAAATAAACAAAAATTTCAGCTAACTGTAGGTGGAAATAATAAAAGGAAATGCTTGATAGCAAAATAAAGGACTATAGCCTTCAAGATCATCATAGATTATAAAAATAAGAAAAAAAATCTGACAATGGCATCTGAAATATAATAATAATGAAAAATGAAGTTTAAACTATGTTATTTCTTGTAAAATATTTCCTAATTAATGGGTTTAGGCTAGAGAACAGGGTGAAGTAAAATTAAGGGACAGACAGAATAGGCAAAGTCCCTTCCAAGTATGTTCCAATATAAAACAAAACCCTATTTGCATAGTTAACTGTTTCTAATATGAGACAGTTGATTTGTTAATTATGGACTTCTAAATCTTGAACCTATTCAAAAAGGACATGATATTAGAAGAGAGTAGAAATGTAATGATCATTAAAATGTATAAATTTCCAACTCTTAATCTGTTATGCAAAGAAAGTTAAGGACAAGATATGTAAGTAACTCACTCCTGTCATGATCTGCATGATCTGAAAATTGTTCCCTCTGCTACTCTGCAGTTCTCTCTCTCTTACTATTGATTCTCAACCCTCCCCTCATCTGTTGAACCAGGCAAGGAAGGACATACGAAGCTAGTGATGCAAACAGTAGCACCTAATGTACATGTGTGTATGTGTGTGGTGGGGCTGCACGTGGCAGAACAAGGTAGGAGTAGGGAGACAGCAGGTGTACATTTAAAAATACCTGTATAGTTCTGATATTCCTGCAGAAAAGCTTCTTTTTCTTTCCTCCCACCTCCCTTCCACAACCCCTTTAATTCCACAGTGAGATTCATTTTCTACAACACAATGCATATACACATCATGTAATGATTATACAAACCTTTTGTTAGCCTTCTGGAAATCATTTTCTCTCTGTTGTAGAATCATATAATATAACCTGGATCTGAAGAAAATGTGTCAAATTCATTCAACCCTCAGGTACAACATTTCAAAAAGTCCCCCAAGCAACTCTTAGGGCTCTTCATTTTAGCCATACAATTACTCTACCTGATTTTGTCGCCCTTCTTACAGAGCCGAATTGTCATCTGCATAAGTTGAGCAATTACTAAGTTGTTACATAGACTTAGGTTTAGGGTGTGATCTTAGTAGCTGACAAAGCAGAATCGCAGTCCTTCTATGTGATGAATGGCACAATGTAAATAAATCAAATATTTACATGCCCAATTCTTCTCTCATGGTACTTCTACTTGGGAATATCATAAAATATGTCATTCCCTTTTACTTTGTAGCTATAAGTTTCTAGTCATCAAAATTGAAATGACTTATTTGATGGTCACATCTATCTATATTAAAATCCTTTCCACAACTTTTTATTTTTTTTTTGAGGAAAAAGTCCTGTAAATGGAACGATCTTCCCTTTTTCATGCCACAATATTTATAAAAGATAAAAATATTGGTTTACCGTGTAAGTGAGGTTAATATGGCATTTTAAGGAGGAAAGTACACTTAAGGTAAAACTATGGAACTGTGAATTATAAATAAACAGTAAGTTAGGGAACTCTGGAATCGGACAGAATGGAAGTTTAATTTCTAGATACATCACTTTAATGGTTGTGCAGCTTTAGGCAAATGCTTTGCCCATATTCTCAGTTTCCTCCTCTGTAAACATTGACAATAACTTACATTCACCATAGGGTTCCAAGAACAATAGGAGTTAAAATGTACACATATACAGAAAATGTGTTTCAATTTTTTAATATTTTTTCATTCAGAGTATTTCTGATGATAATGTCAGACTGGTTTCAATGAAATGTGTCTAGCATGTTTCAAGAAAGGCATTGAGTTCCATATCTTTCAAACGGTCACTTTTTGTAGTACCTCTTAGAAACTTACACAGAATTCATGAAACACTCAACGGAATCCAACTCCATTGTGCAGCAGTATATATTTGAACTCTACTTATAACTGGTAGCTGAGTTGACAATGACGTATGCATGTTTTATATGTATGCTCGTGCCTAGGAGTTTGCATATTTTTCAGTCCCAAAGTCCTGACATCTCAGGTTAATGTCTCATGTATACTATTAATTTATGCTATCTTTCTCAAATTCATTTTAAAGATAGTTGGAAACCAAACAATATAACAAGCCTCTTGTTATTTCCCAGATTTGTTATTGCATATTTACTGAACATAAGATTTCCATTTTCAGTATTTTTTATATCTTTTGCATGTCTTAAATCATCTACTGTGTAATAGGAATATTGAAAGATGTTGGTAAGCTGTTATCTGCTAAATTGGATATGCATAAACAATACATCAGGATTATTCTAGACAACAAAGTAAGCTTTTTTGCTCAAATGATATCAATAACTATCTTAACTATTTCAATTTTGCCATAGAAGTAAGATTTTATGTTGAAGAAGTGAAATATTTCAGTTCCCATTTCTAGTATTAAAAGACAGAAAAGGTAAAGATTTGAAAAGATATGAACTAGTTCGTGTAGTTCATGTGATGTAGTAAATTAAATGACATATTTAAATTTTCTAAATGAGTAATGTTGTCAGTGATGACCATATAACAGAAGAGATGATTGTGGAACAATGCCCAGATGCACACAAAATGTGTCCATTCAATTTAGGAAGCAGAATAGGAGAGCTAGGGTGAGCTCTTTTTTTCCATAATTATCATGAAGGGGACTATTTATTTGTTTAACTGATAAATGGGTAAACAAAAATAATAATTTTGTCATGGCAGAAATCTGAATCACATAAATAAGATATAGTCTTTTTTCTGCTTAGAGAAAGTGTTTTGAGAACATTAAAATTTTTTAAAAAAGTTCTCTGCAACTCGAGTAGGTCTTTTTCTAAACAAATCCAATTTAAAACACTCCAATGACATTTGTTGATCTTAAAATAAACCAAAATATTTAACATGACTTAATAAGACCTAAATTCCACTACCTCTTGCTTTCTCTGCAGTCTCACCTCCCACCATTCTTCTTTCTCTCTCAGAACTTCAGGCAAACAACATTTTCTCATTCATTTGTATCAAATGTGTTCCTTCCGGGTAGAGAGCACATCCTGTTCCACCTATCTGAAATAATTTGTCCTTTTTAGAATTGAATTCTATTTTTCAGCCTCAGTCAAATACAGCTTCTCCAAGAAAACATTTCTTCAATTCTCAGACATGTTCCCAGGACATCATGAAAGTTATTTAAAATTTTACCTTTATTAGTATGATTATTTGGTCATTCATTTTCCTCACTTGAGCATGAGTATTTTTTTCCTTTTCTTTCTCCCCCCTCCCACCATTGTTGGTTAGCACTATCCTGGTATATACTGTTATGGGGCGACTGTTCCGAAAACACACAGAGACGGAATTTGAAACAAATCAAAGAATTTTATTTTACCTATATTTTCCTGACCAGGGACTCTTCTGCCAGAGCTCAAGCAGCCTTCTGATAGAAGTGCACCAGGCTGCCTGTGGTTGCAATATTTAAGGAAGAAAACCACATCCTATGGAATCTGCAAATTGCAAGCAAGCAGGCTACAAGGGCTAAAAATAGCAGTTAGCAGAGCAGAAACATCCTGGGTTCAAGCACAGTTGTGGCTGTGCATCCTGGGTTCAAGTATATGAAGCATAGAGAAAAAATTGTTTTAAAACAGCTTATATAACTATTTCACACAGGAACCTAAAGATGGAGTCACTATGGCTATACTTACTTGTCTATAACTATTTCTTATATTTAACTATTGTTCTATTGACTTACAACTGTCTGTAACCATATTTAACCTAAGAGCATACACTTATCACCTTACATTGTCTATATCTTGTTGCTAACAACCTTAAATCCTATGTCTTATATTATTACATGATTGTACTACTATCTCATCTATCTTACTGTTACTTCTATCATAACTAGGACAGATTAAGGTAACTTAACATCACCAATTTTATAACACTTATCTTATAAACCTATTATCCTTCCTATTCCATTAATCTATATTTTCTAATCCTAATCTATAACCTATAATTTATTACTTATATTGATTAATTCAGGGATAAAATGGGTAGTCCATAAGATTAGGTAAACACATTATTCTAAGTACATTATAGAAATAATTCAGGTCCCAAAGACCACATAACTTGATTAGATTTGAATGAGATATTCAGAAAAGGAAAAATCTAAAGAAAAAGAGATTAGTAGTTACCTGGACTTAAGGTGAGAATGAAGATTCACTGTCTTCTGGCATAAGGGATCCTATTGGGATGAGAAATGTTCTAAAACTAGATTATGGTGATCTCAGGACTCAGCAAATTTACTATAAGTCAATCAAAATGGGTGGTTTTTAAAATATGTAAATTATACTTTGATAAAAGCCTTTAAACAATCTTCAGTCTATTCTGACTCTTTGATTATCCATAATGCAATCCCATTTATGAAAGCTTAATTTGTGTCTACCTATAAGGAACTATGTTGGTGCTTTCTACAGATTCCCTTAGGTGTTTTCATTCATTTTGATGTGCTTCTTCACAGCTTCTTTGGGCCTTTCCCTTAACAGCCTACACCTGAGACCTTTTTTGGAATACTGTCCCTGACAGCTGACTTCATTTTGCCCACCAGGAAGACAGGATGGAGTTCTTGGTGTTTTAGGGTCCCCTGAGTGGAACTGATCCCATTAAGTGGCTAGGCAGGAGGATGGAAGCCAATATTCTTTACCTCCACTGGGGACAATCTTTGAACTACAGATTTTATTCTTTGTCTGAAAATACAAGTTTTCAGTATGTTCCCATTTCTTTTATTGGTCCTAGATATAAGGTTTATCAAGACCATATTCTGAGAACTCTTCTTTAATAAATTCCTTACACATGAATCTGAGTTTGAGTCTGTTTCTGGCGGAACCCACTCCAAGGTACTGACCCTTCCAAGAGTACCTGCTTTAAAGATTTGAAGTTTCAAAAAAAATGTGGAACAATTTAGTGTTATCCTATTACATCATATTCTCTTATAAGTCCCAGACTTCCCTACATACTCATTCAATTACTGGGGATGTGAGGAATGTTCTTCCTGCCTTCTTCTCTCAGATAAATGTCAGATTCAAGTTAGGCATTACATGTACACTTCAAATTTCCTCTTAAACTTCTAATGTCAACTGAGTACCTCACTTTTAACACTATATTATCTTGTACTTCCATTGGTATAGTGTTTAATACACTTTATTGAAATTTACTCTGCATTGACATCCTCTGGTTCTCAATTGTGTAAGTCTAAGAGCACAACTTAAAAGAGAATTTCCCCTGGAACCTAGTATAGCTCCTAACATATAGTTGCCACAACCAGTGTGGCCAATCTAGCAAGTTCTGAGGAGGGACCAAAGGGGATAAGAAAAATAAAGACTCATTAGACTCAGATTTGAAGATAACATCTGGGATCCAGTGGAGTGCTTCTCTCTAATGCAGAAGCAGGTCTAAAGAATTATGCCAGTAACCTTTATTTATATATTTCTCATTATCAGATTAAAGACTATGAAAGCATTATTCTTTATACTCACAAAAGTCACAAAGTTAACAACAGCATGCAGCTTATTCTGTAGTTATGTTCTACAGTTGCAATGTGCAGTGTAGCTCTCAAGAAAGTCCATTGTTTAAAGATACTGTTATGTGGGCAGATTCAGGAGAAGAGGAGCTTGGTGAAACCTTGTGGTTGTATAGCAGGAGAGTTCCTCTCGTCCCAAGAACTGTGTGCCTGACATCAAGGTTGAGGCTGATAAGACTCTATCACAGACCTTCCTCATGAAGGGCATTACCATAGCAACTAGGCACCTGCACATTTGCACAGAAACTTTCCCAGGCACCAAGCATGCCACAACCATGAGGTCATCAGAGACCCCAATTTCAGACCCTGCTCTTTCATTTTCTGTCACCACTCTCCACATATAGTAGGTATATGTTTAATACATATAGATTTAAATAACTTAATACTTTTTATATAGAATGCTGTTTTATACAAATTATATATGTTGCAAAGAGTTGCAAAGCTATTTATATTTGTAAATTTTCTATGACAAAATCATCTATTCATATATGTATTTCTTTAAAATAAACACTAGTGGCCATCTCTGTATTGAAGGACATTCATAATCTAATAATTTAACCATGTATAATTATTTTTCTTAAGTAATTAAAGAAATATAAGAAAGAAAGAGAAGAAAGTCATGAAATGAGTAAATTTCATAATTTGTAGGTTTTAAATTTTCCAGAGAAGAGAATATTGTTTTGGTTGTTGTTTCTAATGTTGATGTTATTCTGGTAGGAAAGATGCAAAGTTTTATTCAATATCCTGACATGTACTCCCTTTCAGCTTAAACATAGTTTTTTTTTTTCAGAAGCCATATCATTTAACTACTTTAAAAAAGCCCTTCCTCTCAGAAAGCAGAAATTTAAAAAAAGCATGCAATCACCGTGTGATTGCTGAAAAATCACATAATGGCTCTAGAGTGATATGTGAATTTTTATTTTTATTCTTAGGGCTTGGTGGTGGATCCAAAACAGGCCATTTAGCATGCACTGAGAAATGTGTGTGTGTGTGTGTGTGTGTGTGTGTGTGTGTGTCTTTGTGTGGCACATATGAGCACACATTCTATTGCATGATGCGTATAGGGTGACATCAATTTTCAAACATTTAAGATTATTGGCAATTTGAGGAATTTAATTGCTATATGAGTAATCATTATGTTGCTATATTTCTGTCATTGTTGATCATCACCAATATGAAAGAAGCTTACTTAAAACAATCACAAAATGCCATAAAGCTGAGTACTAGAAAAATGACCCAGAATTCTAAAAATTGACTTATGGAAAAATCTCCAGTGTTTGCTTGGACAGTTTATTCCTAAAACTGCCATTCTTGTGAAACACTCTCCTTCAGAACATCTCACCAGGGACACATATGATTTCACCAGTTAAACTTTGTAACTTTACATTTTGGACTGTCAATCCACAAATGTCACATTTCCAACATCCATGAACTTGGTGAAAATAATAATAATATAAAAGAGGCAGAGGGAAAGAATTTGTCATCTCTATTTGGCAGAGTAAAAGATGTAGATCACACATAGTTGGCATACAAGATTTTCCTCTTGGGTGTGAAACTATAGCATAAGAAAGAAAACAACACATCATTGAATAACAGTTCTAATTTTTTTCTTTTTTCTTTCTTCCATTTTTTTCCTGTTATTTTCAAGCTTTTTATTTTCCTTTCATTTTCTTTTTTTGTTGTTGTTGTTGGTTGTTCAAAACATTCCAAAGCTCATGACATATCATCTTCCATACATTTGATTCAAGTGGGTTATGAACTCCCATTTTTTACCCCAAATACAAGTTGCAGAATCACATCGGTTACACATCCACATTTTTACATAATACCATATTAATGACTATTGTATTTTGCTACCTTTCCTATCCCCTACTATGCCCCCTCCCCTTCCCTCTCATTTTCCGTCTCGTCCCCATCTGCTGTTGTTTAATTCTCTCCCTTGTTTTTTTTCCCTGTTCCCCTCACAAACTCTTATATGTAATTTTGTGTAACAATGAGGGTCTCCTTCCATTTCCATACAGTTTCCCTTCTCTCTACCTTTGTCCCACCCCACTCGTCTCTGTTTAATGTTAGTTTTTCTTCATGCTCTTCTTCTGTGTTCTGATCTTAGTTGCTCTCTTTATATCAAAGAAGACATTTGGCATTTGTTTTTTAAGGATTGGCTAGCTTCACTTAGCATTATCTGCTCTAATGCCATCCATTTCCCTGCAAAATCCATGATTTTGTCATTTTTTAGTGCTGCGTAATACTCCATTGTGTATAAATGCCACAGTTTTTTAATCCATTCATCTATTGAAGGGCATCTAGGTTGATTCCAAAGTCTAGCTATTGTGAATTGTGCTGCTATGATCATTGATGTGGCAGTATCCCTATAGTATGCTCTTTTAAGGTCCTCAGGGAATAGACCTAGAAGGGTGATAGCTAGGTCAAATGGTGGTTCCATTCCCAGCTTTCCCAGGAATCTCCATACTGCTTTCCATATTGGCCGCACCAATTTGCAGTCCCACCAGCAATGTACAAGTGTACCTTTTTCCCCACATTCTCGCCAGCACTTATTGTTACTTGACTTCATAATGGCTGCCAATTTTATTGGAGTGAGATGGTATATTAGGGTGGTTTTGATTTGCATTTCTCTGACTGCTAGAGATGGTGAGCATTTTTTCATATACTTATTGATTGATTGTATGTTCTCCTCTGAGAAGTGTCTGTTCATCTTCAACAAATGGTGCTGGGAAAACTGGAAATCCATATGCAACAAGATGAAGCTGAACCCCTTTCTCTCGCCATGCACAAAAGTTAACTCAAAATGGATCAAGGAGCTAGATATCAAATTAGAGACTCTGCGCCTGATAGAAGAAAAAGTTGGCTCAGATCTACATATTGTGGGGTCGGGCTCCAAATTCCTTAATAGGATGCCCATAGCCCAAGAGTTATATACAAGAATAAACAAAAGGGACTTACTTAAACTAAAAAGTTTTTTCTCAGCAAGAGAAACAATAAGAGAGGTAAATAGGGAACCTACATCCTGGGAACAAATTTTTACTCCTCACACTTCTGATAGAGCCCTAATATCCATAATATACAAAGAACTCAAAAAATTAAACAATAAGATAACAAACAACCCTATCAACAAATGGGCCAAGGACCTGAACAGACACTTCCTTTCATTTTCTATCCTCTGTCTCCAACGTTACTTCATATGGTTTCTCCTTTTCTCTGGGTTGGTCTGTTTGTTTGTTTGTTTGTTATTTGTATTCCAGCTCTTCCTTCTCCTCTCTCCGTTCTTTCCCCTCCTCTGTTTCTTGGTCTTTGATCCTTCTCTTCTCCCTTTCCATCTTCTTCCTGTACTATTGCTGTTCATATTATTGAAATTTTTGTATTAAAACTTTGTATCACTGTGAAAACTTTTCCAAATAGCACTGAATTTGAGAACTGATATTATCTCATAGGGCAGCACTCATTCCAATTTAGAAAATTTAAGCCAGAAAACATTGTTTGAGAGAAAGTGGGAGGTACAGAAGCTTAAACAGCAAATGACTTGCTGTTAATTCTAGAAACTTTACTAGAATACCAGTGAGTATAATTCAGGCAGCTGATGCAATAAGGCAGTGTTCTATGTTCAATCCCTTATATTTTTAAACTTTATGTAAAATTTGATCTTGTGCCGAATCTCTTGACTTAAAGTACCTAGGATTGGACTAGAGTATAAGAATACTTTAAAAGCACCAAGTAATTACATATAAATTCTTTCTTTAAAATGATAAACTTTATATATATTGAGTGAATCATAACTCTTTCCTGTGCTTCATATTAATAATTTTTTCTTGTGTTTCATATTAATAATTGACACTCAACTATTAATTAATAACTAGCAATCAAGCAACCATCATTCTAAGAATAAACTAAATAATCTGAAAGCCTTCCTTGTTCTGATTTCCCTTGTATGAAGAACCATTAGAACAGCAAAATCTTGTTCTCTTTTCACTTCTATATGGACCTTTCTAACCAACTATTCTTCCTTAAAAAAAAAAAAAATCACTGCTTTCCGGGACACCTGTTAGCTATGGCTTAAATGCTACTATTGATAGAAACGTGGACTTATAAACTATTTTTCAAACTCTGCTATAAAAGAAACTACCTAAGAATTTTTGTTGAAATGCAGCTTAGGGGTCAATAAGTCTGTAGGGTTTAAGTTTCTGTCTTTCTAGTAACTTCATGATGTAGACAAGGGTCAGGAGTAACAAGAGTCAGGAGTACTCATCTATGATCTGGCCCACTCTATACATTGAGTGAAAATCTCTGCATTCTCCAGCAGATCATTGTTTATCAGCTATAGTATGTTTTGTGCTTTGCTATCTATTAAAATCATATATATATATATATATATATATATATATATATGTGTGTGTGTGTGTGTGTGTGTGTGTGCATGTTTAATATAAAATTATAAATAATATATAATATATACTTGCTCTCAAAAACAAGTCATGGTTTATTTGGAAAAAGCTCTCAGTAATAACCTTGTGCCCCATGACTGACTAGGGGTGATAGTGACGACAAGGTAAAAAGTTCACAGTTGTATCACTGTAAAGCAACTGTAAACACAAGTATATGGTCGGCTGCTCAGAGGCACAGTGGAAAAGAAGTTGAAGGAAGAAAAAGAATCACTGATCTTGAAGTTCAGCCATGAAGAATAAGTAAGAGATGTTTATGGTTAAGAAAGCAAGGATAACATTTCAAAATAGGGAAGATGAAAAATGCCATACCAAGACTTTCTGATTGTTTCCCCACTGCACTATGGACTGCCTGGGAGCAGAGAAACTGCCTGTGTTTTCCAATGTATGTTCTGTGCTTCTTGACATCGAGCATAGGAGTAATGAGCATCTGTGGAAATATACATACTAAAAGAATTGGTAAGCCATATGACAGCTAGAATGATTAATTCGGTAAAAGGATATATTTATTTGGAAATTTATGAAATGACTGAATGTGTTCTGAGATGATAAGAATTACATTTGGGGGAATGCATGATTAATATCTATATCTGTCTATCTCTCTATCATCTATCTATTTTTAGAAAAGATAAAAAACAAGAGAGTTCAGAATACTAAATAAGACCTAAGAGTTTTCAAGTGAAGGGTGTGATGTGGAATTAAGTTTAGCAACATCTAGCCCACTGACAGAAAAGATGAATTAAAAGATACTGTAATCTGAATATATAAACTGAAATTTTACACAGTAAATTTTTCACACTGCAGGATATCTCAAATGATCTCTCATTATTAAAATACAAAGATGTTCGAAACAAAATTAAACTTAATTTGTTCTAATTACAAATAAAGATATTGATATTAGATAACACTGTTAGCTTAGGTTGTAGGATTCTAAAAGATGGGTTTTAAAATTCTAGCAATCCCCATACAAACATACATTGTCTAGGTTTAGAATAATCTAGTTACCATGTCTATTAAAACATAATTTTTTAAGTCAAATACAAATAGATTTCTAAGTGAGCTGGAATTGATCATTGACCTCTTAGAGTTTAGGTGTAATCCATTTTAAATGATTGAATTAATTTTTCTTTTTAGGGACAGTAAATCTCGTTATATGTGTATTTGTCTTTAAATAAATGGCACATTCCACTGATGAAATATTCTTTTCAATATCCCAGAAAAATTTCTTATTATATATGATGGGGCACTGAAAATGGGGATGGCATGAGAATTCCCACTATATGTCTTGTTACTTTAAAACATACTAATGACTGCCTACAGGAAGTCATGAGAAGGCATCATAAAATATCAATTCAATTTTTTTAAAAATTTTATACCAGGGATTGAGCTCAGGGGTGTTTTACCACTGAGCCACATCCCTATCCCTTTTTTATTTTTTATTTTGAAATATGGTGTCTTAAATTGCTTATAGCCTCACTAAATTGCTGAGATGGCTTTGAACTTGCAATCCTCCTGTCTCAGTCTCTCAAGCCACTGGGATTATAGGCACGCACTCAATTCAGTATTTCCAAGAACATAACTGATGCAGACATATTTTGAAAAATACATTTCTTTCACCACTTATCACCCATAAGTTTGGAAATTAAAAATTAAGTGTTAAGCATAATAACCTTTTATGATAATCTCTAATCATTATTAGGGAATTAAAATTACCTTAAATATTTCTCCTCAAGATCATCCCAGATACTTCAGACCTTTTTTTGAAACCCCACTTTTAAATTTTTCCATTTTACTTAATCATTTTATTTTTCTACTATTGTTTTTTAGTTGTTCAAACACAATAAGCAGCATAAAACTGCCAATTTTGTGAAATCAAAAGAGATTTTCATGACAGTGCACAAATTACCGGTTTGTAAACTGATTTTAATTTATTTTTTACATAAAACTTATATTATGCAGATGGTTGACTTTTTGGTAAACTGGGAACACAGTCCTTTCAAATGAGCCAGAGGTAACTTTGTCGATCTTCTGATTTGAGCTGGAGAGTTTACAAGTTTCAACAACTTCAATGAATATGACAATGATACGGTGGTTACTACAAGACATTATGTCAGGATTATCACCCAAATGGTGCCAGATTGTTTTATCTAAACTTTGACTTTAGCTTTCTGCTTGTAGGGTAAGCTTTATATTATAATAGAAATAACCTCACTTCAGATGTAAGGAGAGAGGAATAGCAAAATGCCACTCCATGGCACTTCACATTTTGTTATTTTCTTTTGTATACATTATTTCAGGCCTGCAGAATTACTCTAGGGAAATTAAGCAAGTTGCTATAGCTCTAAGATTGTATTGATTCATTCCGATGACCAACCATGTTTATTTTTTAAAGATGTTTTTCCAAGTGCCTATAGGTATTTATATGCAAGGGGTCAAAAGATGAGAATAACATTTACATATTATTAATTTGTCTATATAATTTGTAAATTTTACAAAGAAATGAAAATTAGGATGAAACCCTGAAGTACTGGTATCTTTAAATATTTGTTCTTTCCCACTATTTTTCTACTTTCAAAATTCCAATTTTGGTATATATTATACTAATTTTGCCTGCATTTTTTTATAATTCCTGTTGAAATATTTAATCAAAATTTTAATTTTGCTCCATTAGCAATATCATGGACTTTCTTTTCCTGTTACCAAGTGATACTTTTCTATTTCATTATTTGTTCATTTCTTTTATCTTGTTATATGTGCTGTTTTAGATCCCTTTTTTGTTATTATTTATCACTGAAAAATTTCTTTTCACCTCACTTCCATCCCCAAAGACATTGGAATTTCCTTTGGTTCAGATGAGGAAAAAATAAAAAGCTCCTTTTTTTTTTCTGCTAACATAGAAACAGATTGTTTTACCACAGTGTCTTGGATTTTTAATTTATTCTCCCTTAATTTTCTTTATTGGGTAAATCTAACTGGGAAGGAAGAAGGTGTTTCAGCTCTCTTAAATAAAGTTATGGTGAACAAGAAGAAAGAATTCCACACCTCTGGGTATACTCTCCATCTGCTTTTATTTTCCGAGGTTTCTCAATTCTAGGTCATCCTGTCATGTAGTTTCTTTCCCATGACTTCTCTCCGTTTCCTTTAATTTGGCTGCTGTACAAACTAAGTTGCTTTTTAAAGATATTATACATATGTAAGAGAGTTGCTTTTTAAACTTTCATTTTCTTACATTGCTTCTTAGCTTTACTTTCATTACATGCCTTTGTGCATGGAATTTAAATTTCGTAGCCCCTTTCTTTGAGTTTTACTATTGTAAAACAAGGTAAAACCAAGCCACACCTTCAATATTGTTCTTGGAAATCCCTCAGTTAGATCTCCAAGTTCATCACCTAAAAGTTTTACTTTCCTTCCAAGAAAATACAACTTGAACATGTTCTCTGCCACTTTATAAAAATAACTACATTTCTTCCACTTTTTTTCCCCCAGTGGGTGGAGGTACTGGAGATTGAACTGAGGGGCACAAGACCACTAAGCCACATAGCCATTCCTATTTGTGTGTGTGTGTGTGTGTGTGTGTGTGTGTGTGTGTGTGTGTTTTATTTAGAGAGAGGGTCTCACTGAGTTGCTTAGCTCCTCACTTTTGCTGAGGCTGGCTTTGAACTCATGATCCTCCTGCCTTAGCCTCCAGAGCCGCTGGGATTACAGGCATGCACCACCACACCCAGCAATTTCTTTCACTTTTTAATAATATGCTTTTCATTTCCAATCTCACCCTTAATGATATTTAATATTCCTATTTTTACTAACAATTTCTTCAGTTTAGCCTAGGCTTTTTGTCTCATGCACTTTGAAATTCTTTCATCCTTTACCAGTTACAGAAATCCAAAGCCACTTGCACATTTTTACATATATGTGTTAAAACAGAACCCCACTTCCCAGTATCCAAATTTCTATTAGTTTCTGCTGCCATCGCACTTCTGAAACTACGAGTCTAATATCAGGGAGCCATAGGACCATGCTCTCTTAAAGACTATAGGGAAGAAGCTTCTCCGTTTCTTTCTTTTAACTTCCCATGTAGTTGGCAATCACTAGGATTCCTTGGTTTGCAGATTCATAGCTCTACCTCACATCCTCCATGTCTCCATGTCTGCACATCATCCTCTTCTTATGAGGGCACTTGTAATATTAGCCTGCAAGAACAGTAAGACTAGAATTAAGAGAGAACTCTGAAACTCACTTTTGCTAACATTAACCAGACCTAGTGATGATTGGGCTAAGATTGGAGGAATTATGTTAAGTATATATTGTCCTGAAAACAAATATAGTACAGACAAGAATGTCATATATTTTAAAATTGTCAAGGGACAGACAGAAATGAGGAATAACAGCAGGAGAGAGATTATTATCATTGTAAAAGACATCTTGTACTTTAGGCTTATAGACCGAAGAACTGTCATAAACAGAAAGATACAAGTCTTAAGAAATTATGGTCAAGTTCAAAATTATTTCAAAAACTTTCAAAGTATGGGAGCTATTCTGACCAAGTGGCATGAGGTCTAATCAATCTCTGTAAGACTTGTTTAACTACCAGGGCCATTAAAATACTGTTGTCATTTTTCACTTGGGTCAAATTAATTAAATTAGTTGGCAATTAATGCAATGAAATGACATTTTCAATTAATATTCCATATTTAAAATAAACAGAAATGGGAAGCTGAAAGTTTATTCCTGACAAGTTTTGCAACAAGGAGTAGTTTATTGCAAGGAGGTACAGGAACTGAAATAGGAATGGTAAGATATTTTGACCAAGACACAGTAAAGAACAAATGTCTCTATGTCTTTGAAATGAGGAATAAAGTGAAAAGATAAAACATGCTCTTCCATAAGATATTCCAGTGATGTTCAGTGGAAATAAAGAATGAAAAAATGCTAAATGAAAGAAGCAATTAGTAAATTTCCATTCTGAATTGATTGACTAATATAAGATTTTTATAGAAGAATTATTTGAGTACTATATTTTATAGCTCTATTTAATGAACTAAGACATGAAATGAAGGAGAGGAAATGGGATCACTGTTAAGCATAGGGACTGAATATTGACATGATTTATTCACTTCTAAGCATCTGAACTCTACTTGAGAATCAGGGCTGTTTTATTTATATTTAAATGTAACGGCAAATTATGTACTTTACTCTCAAAAATCCACTCAGTATGAAAAAAAGTACTGGAGATTCACTCAGCCTCATTAAAGAGGGGAAGACATATAGTGCAATGGAAGATCTTACCTTCACCACAAACTCAGAAGTGGGGAGACACAATTAGGATGGGAGTTTCTAGCAATACTTCCACTAAAAACACATTCTTTCTTTAAAGATTGCAAGCATAAATGAATATATATATATATATATATATATATATATATATATATATATATAGAGAGAGAGAGAGAGAGAGAGAGAGAGAGAGAGATAGTATCATAGTGGAAGTCAACATTATATACTTTCATATTTTCTTGAATTTATTAGGCTTTGATAATAGTTGCAACAAAAATCATAAATCATGTGGATTTAAGGGTATGTATATATTTTCACTTTAGTTTGAAATATTAGAATTGTTTTGTCATATTAGTTATTACTTGGGGAAAATAAATTTCATTTTTCCTTTTTATAAAAATTTAAATGTAAGAATTTTAATTATTGCTTTTTTAGTTTAAAACAGAATACTAGCCCCTGAAGAATCAAAATATCAGATAATATTACCAAGAGTTAGGGAAGCATACAATCATATGAAGGGTGGTGGTAGGACTTATAAAGCTAGGTGGTCCTCACATCAAACTAAGGTGGGCTATGTCTATGTCTAAAAAATAATGCACCAATAGTTGGAATCGATTAATATATTATTATCATGGTCTTTTTGTCGTTGTTGTTGATTGTTATTTCTACAGTTGAAGACAATTTAGAATTCTCTTCAACTGAAGGAATCTTCTGTCAATAGTATATATGTGTTTTCAACATAGCCAATATCAAAATTATCAGTCAGAAAATTATCGTCAGCTTCATTAGAAAAAAAGCAACAATAGTCATAAAACCCTTTTGGCAACAGTCTAAAACAGGAGCCAGAAAATGAAGAGTGTAGATATTTTCTTCTACTTGCTAATGCTTTGATTTATTTTCCCCCAAAAGCATTAAAAGTATTATAACAAATAAAAGTCGTTCCCCTCCTCATATTGAAAATGTCAGTATTTTGCTTTTAGGCATGAATTAAAATTGGTAGACATAATATTCACAGTCAGCATTTTTTTTCTGACTTAGTATTGTGAACAACACTGCAAAAATCTTTGGTCATTGAGTGTTGAAGCAAAGAACAATAAATCCAGCCCTGTAAAATAACAATAAAAATCTTTTATTACACAGCTGACCCAAGAAAAAATAAGAAAATAAAAACCTAAGGGACTAATAATAATAGCCTCAATTAAGAACATTGTAAAAATATAAAAACATTTACCAGGTTCATATTCAAAGATTTTATAATTGTGGTATTGAATTGTTAGAGAAAAATACTATTATATATTTACAAAAGCATTGTAAAATATTGAAAACTAAATACTCTTTTCAGAACACTAATTTTATTAATAAAACAACAGTAGCAGCAACCTGGGTGTGTCATATGTGCTTGTATTCCAGCCATTTGGAAACTGTGGCAGGGGGCTTCTTATGCTTAGGAGTTCAAGGCCAGTATAAGGCAAAAATTAGAATTGATCACCAAAAACAAAAGCAAAGGGCATTCCCTCTAAAAACTGGAACAAGACAGGGATGCCCCCTTTCACCACTTCTATTTAACTTGGTTCTTGAACCACTGGCCAGAGCAGTTAGACAGATGAAAGAAATTAAAGGGATATCCATAGGAAAAGAAGAACTCAAATTAACATTATTTGTTGTTGCTATGATTCTATACCTAGAAGACCCTAAAAGGCCCACCAGAATACTTCTAGAAGTAGTAAATGAATTCAACAAAGTAACTATATATAAAATCAACACCTATAAATCAAATGCATTTTTTGTATCTCAATGACAAATCCTCAGAAAAGGAAATGAGGAAAACTTCCCCATTTACAATATCCTCAAAATACATACATACATACATACATACATACATACATACATACATACTTGGGAATCAATGAAAGAGGTGAAATATCTATATAATGAAAACTATAGAACCCTAAAGAAAGAAATCAAAGAAGACTTTAGAAGATGGAAAGATCTACCTTTCTCTTGGATAGGCAGAATTAATATTATTAAAATGACCATTCTACCAAAAGCACTATACAGATTTAATGCAGTTCTGATCAAAATTCCAATGGCATTCCTCATAGAAATAGAAAAAGCAATTATGAAATTCATCTAGAAAAATAAGAGACCAGAATAGCTAAAGCAATCCTTAGCAGGAAGAGTGAAGCAGGTGGCATTGCTATATCAGAACTTAAACTATGCTACAGAGCAATAGTAATAAAAACAGCATGGTATTGGCACCAAAACAGACTGGTAGAACAATGGTACAGAATAGAGGACATAGAGAGTAACCCACAAAATTATAGTTATCTTATATTAGACAAAAGCGCCAAAAACATGCATTGGAGAAAAGAGCCTCTTCAACAAATGGTGCTGGGGAAACTGGAAATCCATATGCAATAAAATGAAATTAAACCTCTATCTTGCACCATGTACAAAACTTAAAGTGGATCAAGGACCTAGGAATTAAACCAGACACCCTACATCTAATAAAGAAAAAGTAGGCTCTAATCTCCTCATGTGGGATTAGGCCCCAACTTCTTTAATAAGACTCCTGTGGCACAATAGTTAAAATCAAGAATCAATAAATGGGATGAAATCAAACTAAAAAGTTTCTTCTCAGCTAAATAAACAGTGAGTTGAATAGAGAGCCTACATTTTGGGAGCAAATATTTACCCCTCACACATCAGATAGAGTACTAATCTCTAAGGTATTAAAGAACACAAAAAGCTGGACACCATAAATAAATAAATAAATAAATAAATAACCCAATCAATAAATGGGCCAAGGACCTGAAGACACACTTCTCAGAAGATGATATATAATCAATCAACAAACATATGAACAAATGTTCATCATTGCTAGCAACTAGAGAAATGCAAATCAAAACTACTCTAAGATTTCATCTCACCCCAGTTAGAATGTCAGCTATCAAGAAAACAAACAACAATACGTTTGGTTAGAATGTGGAGAAAAAGGTACACTCATACACAACTGGTGGGACTGCAAATTGGTGCAGCCAATATGGAAAAAAGTATGGAGATTCCTTGGAAATCTGGGAATGGGACCACCATTTGACCCAGCTAGCCCTCTCCTCAGTCTAAAAAACAACAACTACAGGGACACAGCCACATCATTGTTTATAGTAGCACAATACACAATAGCTAAACTGTGGAACCAACCTAGATGTCCTTCAATAGATGAATGTATTAAAAAATGTGGCATATTTACACAATGAAATATTACTCAGCAATAAAAGAGAATACAATCATGGCATTGCAGATAAATGGATATAGAGAAGATAATGCTAAGTGAAGTTAGCCAATCCCCCCCAAAAAACAAATGCCAAATGTTTTATCTGATATAAGGAGGCTGATTCATAGTGGGATAGGGAGGGGAAAGCATGGGAGGAATAGAGGAACTCTAGATAGGACGGAGGGGTTGGAGGGGAGGAGAGGGGACACAGGATTAGAATTGATGGTGGAATGTGATGGACATCATTATCCAAAGTACATGTATGAAAACATGATTTGGTGTGAATATACTTTGTATACAATCAGAGATATGAAAAATTGTGCTTTATATATGTAATAAGAATTGTAATGCATTCTGCTGGCATATATAAATTAAAAAATAATAAAAAATAAAACAAATATATTAAAATATTATGACTTTGATTTAGAACCTAGAAACTTTGGGCGTTCCGTTGCTTGTATCTTCAAAATTGGATCATCTAAGACTTGGTTCTCCCAAGTCTTCCAAGATCATTTTTTGATGTTTGAAAGTGAAACTGAGAATCAGAAGCAGGTCAACATAGCTGCTAAGGTGGTGCAATTTAACATTTTGATATAAAGGATTACTATCACAGTTCAGAATATAGTCACATGGGGAAAAAAAAAAAACTATTCTAGGACCTGATATTCAAGAGCCCCCTTTTTTACTGACTTTCGGGAGAATTCATACTCAGGTTAAATATTGATTTAAAAAGCATTGTAAAAATCTATATTTGTTCTGAAATAAAGGAATTTGGGGCCCATAGAGCCTCCACCTTGGTATTTAGGATATATGAAACTGACAATTTATAATTCAGGTTATGAAAACTTCACTGACTTCATGAGTCTACAAAAGTGAAAAGTCAGCTTGTTCTGATTTAGGTCACTGCCCAAAGCCCCTCGTCTGAGGCCATTCCAGCTGCTTGCTGTTCTAGGGTCCTCACCTTTTGCTTTTTTCAGCCATAAGTTCTTTATCCAAATTATAGATATCCTTTAATCCTTATCTGAAATGCCATACCTTTCACAAAGATAATTCTAAAGGGATTAGGTATTTTCTCCTCACCTCCTCAATACAACAATAATAATGAAACATGATGCATTACTTTTCTGGCATTTTAATTTGCTGGCATTTGTTATAGTTTTAATGGAACTTACAAAATTACTCACTTCCTGCTGCAATGACGAATGTGGTATTTGAAAGAAAAGAAGGACAAACTGACTTCTAGTAATTCACCTTGTGACTTAACAAATTACTTAGCAACTTTAAAGTCTCAGTGTACTCATTTGGAAAGTAAGAATAATAATTATCATATATTCATATACTTTTGGAAATTTAAAATATGTAAAGCATTTAATAAAATTTCAGAAAAAAATATAGATCTGGTTTTGGTTTTGTTGTCATTTTTATTAATATACCCTCAGAAGAAATTTTTTGAATTGAATACAACTTCTTATTAGGAAATCACCTATTTTGTGCCATGGTAAAAATTGGAAAGAGAGATATTATCCAGAGTATATATACTTAAAAATAAAAACATCAAAAGTATAAAAGTCCATGTGAATTATTCTATTAAAACAATCCCAAACTACCTTTTTAACTATGATTCATACATTGTAAAAAAGGACTTTTTCCCATTCTGGGCAGGCCTCATGCAGTGTCTTTCAACTTAGCAGTTTCACACCATTATGTTTCATTACACACTATGATGTGTCAAATAGGGAAACACTTCACTGACTTGCTGATGAAAATTTAAAGTGTCATTTATGTACCTATTTCTAGTTCTTAAAATGGTTTCCCAAGCTGAAATAACATGGTAAATAAATGTGATGTAGCTATGTGCTTTGAAGTTTTAAAAGGGAAAAAAATAAAACAGATGGCTATTCAAAACTATCATTGATGCTTGCACACCATATGCCTTAATTTGGGGAAGACCTGGCTATGTGAGAGGCTTGAATGGTATGGTTTGAAATACAGGAGAAAAAAAAAAACCTCTTAGTTAAAAATTTGTAACTTACAGACTTGCAATATTACCAACAAAATGTTCATTTTAAAGAAACCTATATGAAAATTCAAATGTCCATAAAAGTAGTAAATTTTTAACACTATTTGTTTGCAATTTAGCAATATTCAGCCGAGAGAGAGAGAGAGAGAGAGAGAGAGAGAGAGAGAGAGAGAGATATTGATTCAAAATAAGTAGAGAAGGGAATCAGAAAAAGCCTAAAGAAAAATAAAAGAAAAAGACTAGAAAGAAACAAATAGTAAATTTTACTTCATGACAACATCTTAATATCTTCTAAAATAAGAAAAATTTGATATCCTAGCATTCAACATTGGCTCATGTGATCAACATTAACTCTAGTATCATTCAAGCAATTATTATTATTGTTTTTATAAAATTCCATAGAAATAAGGATTAGGAGATGAGTAATAGCAATCTGATAGGTTTTTTTTCAATATAAACATTGTTGATGACATTCAGTTTTAAATATTAGCTATATTGGGCTTGGGTTGTAGCTCAGTAGAATGCTTGCCTTACAAGCGTGAGGTACTGGGTTTAATCCTTAGCACCACATAAAAAATAATAAATATTATCGAAAATAAATTTACTATGCATAATTGTTCTACACACAAACTTAGCATGATATTAAACGTGTTCTTATATTCTGGTGGATATGAAGTGAATAGTATATCAAGTTTTTAACCAAAGTTTTATGATATATTAATTTTTTGATCTTGGGCAATTTAATTAAAGTCTCTAGTGCTCACTTTTCTTATCTCTAAAGCACAGAAATAAAAATGTTAATCTATTTTGATTAAGTAACAGTATTATTTAGATGGACAAATAGATAGATTGGTAAAGCAACATGAATCAAACCTACATTTTTTTTCAGTATAATTACAAGAATAGATTTTCCATGATATATGTTTTAAGTTATTATTAAAATTTTTGCATTCCATTAATTATATCTGTCAGGAAGACTAGAGGAATAGAAAGTCAATGGGAATAAGGGATATACTACTTCTGTTTACCATTCTTAATATTTGTTCAAAGACATGATCTGAATTTTAGATAGAGTTGACTATCAACTGTATTTTATCTTTTCTCTCATTATTGTGATATTAAATTTTAGTTATAACACATCAAGATATTTCTGTGCATCAGTAGAGATCTGTTTTAGTTGATTCTAAATGAATGAACTGTAGAGATTTGGTCAATTTGGAAATCAAGACTTTCAGTCCCTTTTATTTCTAAATTTCAATGCTAGCTGTATTTTGTACTGATGAATTCATGATAAATATTTCTGTACAAAATTCCCCATGAAAATTTTAACAAACTTATAAACCTGTTATTGTTTAGATATGAAGTGTCCCACGAGAAAATACAAGAATGTTCAGAGATGAAATGATTGGATTATCAGAGCCCTAATCTAGTGAGTTGATTAATCCACTGATGGATTAACCTGGTTTATTAAGCAGTAGACAGTTATGGTGTGACTGGAAGAAGTAGGTCACTCGGTGTATTCCTTTGGTTAATATTTTGCGCTCTCTCTCTCTCTTTCTCTCTCTCTCTCTTGCTGTCTGGCTGTCATGTCCTGAGCCGCTTTCCTTCACACACCCTCCTGCATGATGTTCTTTCTGTCTCACCTTGGGACCAGAGCTATAGAGTCAGCCAAGCATGAACTAAATCTCTGAAACCATGAGCCAAATTAAACTTTTCCTCCTCTCAGTTGTCTTGCCAGATAGTTTGGTCTCAGCAATGACAAGATAACTAAAATAATACCTTTGGCCAAAAGCAATTAAGTTCTTATCAGACTTGACAGACACCACCCCTTTCCCATGTGGGTTCTGATATCTTCATTCAGGCAAACACTTCCCTTCCACAACTCCCAAAGGATATAAATTAGTTTTAAGATTGTACTTCTTTGTAGAGCCCACACTTCTCCATGGCTTTTGTCTTCCTTCACTCTCCTTGATCTCTTGATAGCACTGCTTCATTACCTAATCCTCATTCCTCCAATGTGGTTCTCAGGAAGTAAATGGTAGAGCCCAACTCTCCCCCAGTGAATATGAAAGAAAACCTCCCTTCTTTCAGTCTCAGCTCCATCTGTGAAATAAAAGAGACTGCAATTACACAGTTCATTGCACTGGATGTCTGAACGTTTCTTGTGTGCGTTTCTCCCAACATCATTACAGACAACCAAATTGCAAATAATCTCCTTGGGAAAACGATATTAAGTATGATTTTTAACATCTGAAAATACTGCAAAATTTATTAAATCAGATTTTTTAGTTATCTCACAATTCATCCAGTCTATTACAGTTTCCAATACTCAAATCCTACTATTGAACCTCCCTGAAAAATTCTCTCTTAATTTGCTTTTTAGCCATCCTTCTCACCACATGTACATGATACCAATCCTGATCTATTCTCCTATGATAAGGTTTCAAGGCACACCATCTTTCTAAACCAACTCTTCATTAATAGATTTGTTGTTAGCTGGCACGGTGGCACATGTCTGTAATCCCAGTGACTTGAGAGACTGAGACAGGAGAATCATGAGTTCAAAGCCAGCCTCAGCAATTGTGAGGCACTAAGTAACTCAGTGAGATCCTGTCTCTAATAAAATACAAAAAAAAAAAAAAATAGGGCGGGGAATGTGGCTCAGTGGTCGAGCACCCCTGAGTTCAATCCTTAGTACCAAAAAAAAAAAAAAAAATAGATTTGTTATTTTTTCATGTTGGCCTATATTTTAGCTTGTTTACTCATTTGAACTAGTGCTGCCTGATAAAGTAGAGTGTTATAATTGGACTATAGTTACCTTAAGTCTTCTTTCAACATTCACCAACATCCTCTTGCAACAACTTCCATGGGTGTTCTCTTGTCTACCTTGTTTTTTTTTTTTGACTACTCCAAGTAATCCAAGTCCACTACTATGGGTATCATCAGTCCTGAGTCTATCCAATTTACTTATTTTTACTTATTTACAAGCTAACAAATTAACCACCACCATTTCAAGAAGCTGGCAGAAGGCACAAGATTCCTGGATCAGAAAGAGATGACTATTGTTCACAAGCCATCAAGATGCATGAGCCACATGTTCCTACATGATTCCCTTCCCTTGAGGTTCTGCAGAGTGATGCAGAGGAACCCATGCAAATGCTGTCCTCACTGTTAATCTCACTCACATTTGAAGAACTCAGGAAATCCCTACATTTATAAGGGGACTCTTAGCAAACTTGTTCAATCTTTTCCCAAAAGAAAACATTATCTCTAATTATATTTGACATAAATTAAATCTGACTTCTCTGCAAAAGAAAGAAACCATCAAGATCACTGTTTAGTGTAAAATGTTCTTGGATTGGTAATCTGGAGCAAAGACTTTCAATGTCTTTTCTCAGGTGTACAGAAATTCAAGGGAAAAATGGAATATTAACTCTAACACCTCCTTGGTCTACTTAAGTTGTTAAAAAAATCAGTAGAAATATAGTGGTCATTATTAATGTACTTTTTCTTCAAGTTTTGTTCTTTGTTTTGTATGCATTACTTTGTATTCATCTTTTCCAAAAATCTAGAAGCAATTGTTGTTGTTGTTGTTATTTTGCAGAGGCAGAGGAAAAGGTTAGGCTGAGTAAGATCTGACTTGATTTTCACGTATAAATATTTTAATCATGGCAAGAACACTTGAGATTTACCCTGTTCTCAAAGTTTTCAGTGAACAGTAGCCTATTGTTACATATACCCACAATGTTGTACAGCAGATTTCTAGAACTGGCTCATCTTACAAAGCTGAAACTTTATACTTAATTAAACTCTACTCCCCTCATATCAAACTCCTTCCCCCTCCCCATACACACACACCACCCCTGGTAGGCACCATTCTACTCTCTAGTTATGTGAAAATGACTATTTTGGTACTTTAGGTAGGTAGAACCTTGCCATATTTGTTGTTCTGTGACTTTTTTATTGTAATATCCTCCCAGTTCATCCATGCTGTCACATATGGCAGGAATCTGAGTAATATTCCATTGTGATTTGCATTTCACTCCTGATGAATGATGATGGGCAGGTTTTTATTTACCAGTTAACAATTTTTGTGTCTTTGGGGATGTTTATTCCTTTGTTCGTTTTCTGAAATACAGGGATATTTTTGCCTACTTTTTTTTTTGCTGTTGAGATTTGAGAGTTTCTTATGTGCTTTGAATTTTAATCCTTTATTAGATATATAATTTGAAAAATACTTACTCCTTGAGCTGGGGATGTGGCTCAAGTGGTAACATGCTCGCCTGGCATGCGTGTGGCCTGGGTTCGGTCCTCAGCACCACATACAAAACAAAGATGTTGTATCCACTGAAAACTAAAAAATAAACATTAAAAAAAATTCTCTCTCTCTCTCTCTCTCTCTCTCTCTCTCTCTCTCTCTCTCTCTCTTTAAAAAAAATACTTACTCCAATTCTGGGGATTGCCTCTTCCCTCTGTTGTTTGCCTTGCTGTACAGAAGCTATTTACTTTGATATCATCGTCTTCTCACTGTGCCTTTGGTATCATATTCATGCAACTGTTGCCAAGATGAATGGCAAGAAAATTTTTCCACCAAATTTTTCTTCTAGAGTTTTTATAGTTTCAGGTCTTATATCTAAGTCTTTATTTATTTTAGTTTATCCTTGTATATTTGTCACAATTTCATCTTCTGTCTGAGAATACCCAGCTTTGTGATCAGTACTTATAGAAGAGATTACCCTTTCCCCTATTTACATTGTCTTTGATTATCATTGCACTATATACATGTGGATTAATTCATTTGTACTTTTTTCTCTTCCCCTGACTTTATGCCTGTCCTTATGTCAGCGCCATGCCATTTTCATTGCTGTAGGTTTTTAGTACATTTTAAAATCAGGTAAACGGATGCCTTCTGCTCTAAGCTGTCCATTTTCAAGATCTCTATGGATATTTTGGGTCATAGGGAGTTCATATGAATTTTAAGATTTTTTCCAGTTTTGTAAAAAATTATTTTGGGATTTTGATGGTGATACTCGTGAATCAGTAGATAATTTATTTTATTATGGACATTTTAACATTACTAAATATTCCAAGGCATGACTACACATTGTTTTTCCTTTTACTGGTCTTCTTTAATTACCTTCATCGATGTTTTATAGTTTTATTTCATATATTTTTCACCTGCTAAGTATTTTATTCTCTCTGACACTATTGCACACTGCATTATTTTTAATTAAAATTTTCAGAAATCTGTTATCCATTGTTTGTTAGTGTATATAAATCGAACTAATTTTTATTGATTTTCTTCTTGGATAGTCCTTATCAAAAATGGGGTATTTGTAGATCCTGTCTTTAAATAAAATACAAAAAAAAAATAAGGCAGGGAATATGGCTCAG